>NC_138953.1:5180000-5910000 GCF_965226115.1 Aulonocara stuartgranti | reverse complement strand
AGGTTGATGGGAACTGGCAATAGAAGAGAAAAAAATATAATCAGTAAAAATGCAGGCCCTGCTGCTTGAGTTTGGTTTCAGTTTATGAATTGAACAAACCACACACACACACACACACACACACACACACACACACACACACACACACACACACACACAAAGAAAATCTGTCCAAGTAAAATTATCTGTGGGAACAAATGCTGAAATCATAATTGCTTAAATTTAAGTGCATCAAAATCGGTTTATTGCATACAATAATCTATGACCTCACATTTGTGAAAAGTGAATCAGAATCTGCAAATGGAAGTAGAGCTCAAGGGCTGACAGGCTTTCAAACCAGCACTTACAGCGGCAAGAGCGCAGACTGTATCTCGCATTAAAGCTTTGCAGAGTTTAGCAAGTGCCCGTGACGCCAGCTGAGGATCTTAAAGCAATCACCAACATGCCAGTTTTTCCTGGGTTTCTTCTGTATTTTGAGAACATTTTCTAGTGTCCTCCCAATTTTTTTTTAATGAATAATTGGAATGCACGCATGCCTATGTTTGGTTAGTTCTTCTAATCTTACCAAGTTGCTAGATTGTCGGTTAAACACAGTCTGTACAACCTTCACCACGACCTGGCAACCCGCTACCGATTTCAAGTGTCCAGACAGGCGGATCAGTCAAATGCTGAATGAATTAGATTACTCTCTGAGCTGGTGTTTCACCCCTTTTACTCCTAGACACAGCAGAGATCGAGACATTACACACAAAAAAGCGAGCCATATATTGTGACTGCTGTAAAGCTGGAAAGATATTCATGGATCCCAGCTTTTCAAATCAGGTGAAATGTGTTGTAAAAACACAAACAGACTCTTTTTTTTTTCCAATTGAAAGTAAAGTAGACATGTACAAATAGCGCTGTACTCTCTGTGGGATAACTGCACAGGGACAATCCACAAAGTGTAACCATGACTAATTGAGTACAATACAAACATTTTTATTTTGCAGTATAGTGTCACCAAATGCGCTTGGCAAATAAGTAGACCTAGCGTTGCCTTACTGTCTGACTCTGCGTCTCACTGGTGCTTGTTGCAGGGGGATCGCTCGCTAATGGTGCAGTGGATGGACGTCAACCAGCTGAGCCAGGAGGAAAACCTGCACTCCAAGTGTCTGTGCGTGGACAGACTGCCCCTGGACCTCTGTGACTCTGAGGAGCTAACCCAGCTCTTTTCCGACACGTATAAACCCGTTTTCTGCCAGGTGAGATCACAGTGCACAGAAAACTATTCATTTTTGCTGTTTCAGTGTAAAAGTGCTGATCATGGACTGATTTAGCAAGTACAACTCAGTTGTAAACAGAGCTTGAAATCAATATCTCCCCATTTTTTTTCTCAGAGCTTAATATTGTGCAGAAGCTGAAAGGACTTTACACATGAATGTTCATCTCATTATGACATATGAAACATTCGGTTCACACACACACCTTTATTACAAGAACACCTCCAGGTGAGAGGTGCTGACATAAAATTCAGCGGTCAGCATCGGTGTTGGTCAGCCTCGCCGTATCACTAAGCAACCGTCTCTATGGTGAGGTGTGGTAACTGTGATACCGGCCCCACCCCTCAACTCCATCCCTCCCTCCTTCCATCCCACTCTGATCTGTCTTTTTTTCCACTTGCGCCGTTCGCCCTGCTCCATTACATCCACTCCTCCCCCACATGCCCATTTAAAGTTCACACAATCGGCATCTGTCATCTACTGCATTTCCAGTTTTAGCTCCACCCCTCTGCCCCACTCCCACATAGAAATCAATACACCCACATCATCCTAGTCCCATGATGCTTTGTGGGTGTTTAGCTCATGTTGCTTCACTGTTGCAAAGCCAGCAGGCTTTGACCTATAGTTCAGCATTTTTTTTATGTACAGTACATTATGTGCTTCAGAGCAGTTGTATTATTGCATTTCACCATGTATGCACCAGAATATTTCAGGATAAGAGCTTATGAAATGCTCTGCACCATCTATTAGGATGCAAAGAAAACATGTACAGAAATATGAAAAATGTGCATGCCATTATTTGCTAGTGTAATGTTAATGATAGTATTTATTATATCTCTTTCCTTATGGCAGAGATGGGCATGTATTAGGCCTGTGTGTTTGCCATTTGTCTGTATGGATAATATCTTTGTTTCAATATTGAAAAGCGATATCGGAACGCCCAAGAGTTCTTTCTTTTATTTGTTTATTTATGGTCATAAGGTCACCTTACTGTGATATTCAACTCTAAACCTCAGGAACTGTGAGATATATGAGTCCGAACACACATGAATAGAAATTGCAACCTGACTGGCATTTTTATTTCATCCTTTTTTGCTTATAGTGACTGTGGTGAATGGATTCGGGCAGTCTACAGTCATATTAGTGGTTTAGTCATAGTCTGCTGAGGCACAGCAATGATGCAGTGATGTTACTGTTTAACATTTAACAGGTATGTTTTCCACATTCACAATCCTAGCTGTGAATGCCAAGCAGGTTTGGTTCTCTGATGCCTTCCTGGTAGTGATGTTACAAGAAAAATCAATACTTAGGTTGTGCGTTTCTTTACCAGATTTTAGTAAATGATGCACTGGTTGACAGACATTGCCATGCCTTTAGTCATGCTGCATGCCTGATAAAACCTTTAGCGTGGTACCATGGTAAGGTTGTAGAATCTCTGTAGCTAGTTTGGCTCCCGTTGCTAGCTAGCTAGTCTTGCTTATGCATAATAGCTCATTCACACTAAAGTAGAAATAGGACGGCAACCTCCGTTTGACTGAGAAATATCAGCAGTTGCCCGGTGATTCCATTCAATTATGTCACACGCAGCAACCACTTGGAAACAGGTGAGCTGAGCAGCTGATTGGCCCTGCAACACCCCCAATACCTGAGCGACCACTTTCAATCACCATGTGATTCCACAGGTCACCTGGTGGTAGGCAACCTATAAATGCGGACAGATTGCCAGCACATTGCGATCAGTCTGGCTAAACTCTGAATATACAGTGGGGCAAAAAAGTATTTAGTCAGCCACCGATTGTGCAAGTTCCCCCACTTAAAATGATGACAGAGGTCAGTAATTTGCACCAGAGGTACACTTCAACTGTGAGAGACAGAATGTGAAAAAAAAAATCCATGAATCCACATGGTAGGATTTGTAAAGAATTTATTCGTAAATCAGGGTGGAAAATAAGTATTTGGTCACCTCAAAAAAGGAAAATCTCTGGCTCTCACAGACCTGTAACGTCTTCTGTAAGAAGCTTTTCTGTCCCCCACTCGTTACCTGTATGAATGGCACCTGTTTGAACTCATCATCTGTATAAAAGACACCTGTCCACAGCCTCAAACAGTCAGACTCCAAACTCCGCCATGGCCAAGACCAAAGAGCTTTCGAAGGACACCAGGAAAAGTATTGTAGACCTGCACCAGACTGGGAAGAGTGAATCTACAATAGGCAAGCAGCTTGGTGTGAAAAAATCAACTGTGGGAGCAATCATCAGAAAATGGAAGACATACAAGACCACTGATAATCTCCCTCGATCTGGGGCTCCACGCAAGATCTCGTCCCGTGGGGTCAAAATGATCATGAGAACGGTGAGCAAAGATCCCAGAACCACACGGGGGGACCTGGTGAATGACCTGCAGAGAGCTGGGACCAAAGTAACAAAGGTCACCATCAGTAACACACTACAACGGCAGGAAATCAAATCCCGCAGTGCCAGACGTGTTCCGCTGCTGAAGCCAGTGCATGTCCAGGCCCGTCTGAAGTTTGCCAGAGAGCACATGGATGATACAGCAGAGGATTGGGAGAATGTCATGTGGTCAGATGAAACCAAAGTAGAACTTTTTGGTATAAACTCAACTCGTCGTGTTTGGAGGAAGAAGAATACTGAGTTGCATCCCAAGAACACCATACCTACTGTGAAGCATGGGGGTGGAAACATCATGCTATGGGGCTGTTTTTCTGCCAAGGGGACAGGACGACTGATCCGTGTTAAGGACAGAATGAATGGGGCCATGTATCGTGAGATTTTGAGCCAAAACCTCCTTCCATCAGTGAGAACTTTGAAGATGAAACGAGGCTGGGTCTTCCAACATGACAATGATCCAAAACACACCGCCCGGGCAATAAAGGAGTGGCTCCGTAAGAAGCATTTGAAAGTCCTGGAGTGGCCTAGCCAGTCTCCAGACCTCAACCCCATAGAAAATCTGTGGCGGGAGTTGAAAGTCCGTGTTGCTCGGCGACAGCCCCAAAACATCACTGCTCTCGAGAAGATCTGCATGGAGGAATGGGCCAAAATACCAGCTACTGTGTGTGCAAACCTGGTAAAGACCTATAGTAAACGTTTGACCTCTGTTATTGCCAACAAAGGTTATGTTACAAAGTATTGAGTTGTATTTTTGTTATTGACCAAATACTTATTTTCCACCCTGATTTACGAATAAATTCTTTACAAATCCTACCATGTGCATTCATGGATTTTTTTTTCACATTCTGTCTCTCACAGTTGAAGTGTACCTCTGGTGCAAATTACTGACCTCTGTCATCATTTTAGGTGGGGGAACTTGCACAATCGGTGGCTGACTAAATACTTTTTTGCCCCACTGTAAGTAGTTAATGGGACTTTTTCATCAACAGATGTGCAGTTTTCACCTGTATCGCTGTTTATTGTCAGGAGACTGCATGTATGCATGTACACGGTTGCCATAATTTTGGTCATGCTGCAGTCTCCAACCACAGTTTTCCCTGTTTGACTGCGTAGCATAATTGATTGAGATTGAGCCGTTTAATTGTCACTAGCAATGTTACACGAACACAGAGTGAAATAGGACCCCTTCCAACCGTACATACATTGCACAAACATGACGTTGGTAAGACAGGTCAGAGAGATGTATGATGGTAAAAAAACAATGAAATACATAAATACATGAGGGAAGAGGAGGGAAAAATAAGAACTCCATCCAGACTGAGCTCCTTATGGGAGAGCAGTTTGAGAATAGAATAAAAACCCTCAGCACAATGAAGCACATGAATCTTCACACCTTACAACATAACAACATAAAAAACATGCGACTTGTGACAGGGGAGGGGGTATTGGACAGAGCCGATGTACACAACAGCCGTCCGGTCCGAGGAAGTAGGAGGATAGGGTCATACACCGTCTTGTGATCTGGGAGAATTTGTTGTTCCTGCTTCCGCCCTGGAGCTTCCAGCTAGTGAGGTGAGGCTGCATGTAATTAGTGGTTGTTTGGGTTTGGTTTAGGGCGAAAAAGAGACCAGTTGATCAAATCCATAATTTCTTGTTTACAGAGAACAAGACTGAGAGAGTCTCTAAGAGTTAGACAAGACTAGACAAGGACAAAGAAGCCAAGCAGGAAATAAAAGGGAGGGACAGAGAGAAAGATGCGACCACCTCCATCAAGAGCCAAGAGAGACTCTACAAGAGAGAGATAACATAGATATTAATACTTAATAATATCAATATACTGAATGTGTTTCTGTACAGGTCGGAGATCAGTGCTGTCTGCAGAATAGAAGAGGAGCTGTTCTGAGTTGGTCATTTTGTTTGTTGCATATTTATTTGTTTAAGATGATTCCCTAATGCCTCACTGCCAGCAGCTCCAGTTCACCTTGCATAAACCGTCCTCCTCCTCTGTGCACATAAGTAGAACTCAGCCCTTATGTCACTTTTTCTTTGTTCGGCGTGCACTTAATCTGTGGCCTTGGTCCCGAGCGTTATAATTCTGCTACCCATGAAAGGGCCCTCCAGGCAGCACTTTAGCTTGAGTCAGCCAGGAGAAATGGAAGGAAGAGAAAGTAAAGAATGTCAACCATATTAGAGGAAAGGACGGCAGGTTGGAAATGGAAGGAGGGATGGGAGTAAAGGAGGACGGCGCTAAGAATGCCAGAACTATTAGAGAGAGGATGGAGTGAAGGAGGAGAGCCGACAGTGTCAGGCATAATAGAAGGACAGCGAGACGTGGAGCGATGAGGTGAAATAGCGAAGAGGCGTATGATGCCAATCAAAGGAAGACGACTGGTGGCATATATGCAACTATTGATGTAATAATGATGACTAGGAGCAAGTTGAATACTCACATTTATAGGCAGGAGACAAAAAAAGAACAAATGTTACATAAAAATGTCTTTCAAAGAGTGGACAAGTTCTGTTTTAAGACCTTTGATTTTTCTTTCAGGTCAGGATATAACTTCCAGTGGTTTGATTAAGATTGATGGATGGATGGTTTAAAGCAGTGCAGAAATAAATTGCTGCAAAAAAGTAATTTCTTCAGAGCAGTGTTAGATGAGTACGGACACAGCAAAGCATCATACTAGTGCCAACCTAACCCCCCCCCCCCCTCCAAAAAAAAACCCAACCAAACAAACAAAAAAGCAAAATCTGCACTATCAGTGGTGTATAAGTGATACAGATGGTGGTGATGTGCAGCAATGTCAGAACAAAAGCCGAGAAGTTAACAGCAAAGCGGTGAACGTGGATCTGAGCTTTCATGATACGTGTTTTATGAGGATGGATATGAGCACTTCTTGTGCTTTTCGGCCACTTTTAACTTTTTTTTCTTTTTTGTTTTTTAGAAGAAAAATCCCCAAGGCACCTTCAACTTTGTTGACAATCAACCAGAAAAATGGAAATGAAAATAATGAGTTTTCTTTTGCTGTCGGGAGCCAGACAGTTGCCTTATTTAGTACAACAGGGGAGAAAAAAAGAGCTAATTTAGCTGATTTTGAATATGTACTCTTTTACTCTCTCAATCACTGGCACTTGCTTTTGTAGAGCTAATTAATCTTTCCAAGTACAATCATAAGATTCTTGACACAATTATTGACCCCCTTTGGTGAAACGCAGTGTTTCAAAGTTTTATTTGAAAAGATGATCTCATTCAGTGACGTCTTCCCGCTGCACACAAAGGTGACGATAAATCTGTGAAATCATTCGATTTAGCAGAAGTACACCACAAGCGTTCTTTTTTTCCCCTTTTTTTTTAATGGAGGCTTACTTAGATTAACTCCACCTCTCCCTTCGTTGTCCAGCACTCGTCATAAAGACATTTGCACTTAAAGCTGTCACTGTGATAGGACATGTACCTCTCTTCAAAGACAGCTGTGACAGGGCTGTCCTGACCTCATCACTCTGTTCCGACAACTGACGTGACCATTTAAACTGTGTCACACACACACACACGCACGCACACACAAACACACACCGACAAACTGACAGGTGCTCCCCCGAGCCTGAGCCCTGCCATCGCTTTGCTGGGGACCACGACTGGAGGTCAAGAGCTGTCGGACACAGTGATTGCTAGCTATGCGTGCACACACATGCACAGTCACATGTATAGTAACATCATTTAAGAGTAGACAGGCAACTGCTTTTTTTTAAAATTGTTTTTAAGGTGTCTTTGCAGTATTGAGCTTGACAGCATTAATTCAGTGAATCCGCTTTAAATTCGTATTTGCCGTTTCTCCTGTTGTACTGATGATACTGAGATTCCAGGCAGTCCATTGGCACATGTTAATGCAATGGGATTTTTTTCCTTCTCTTTTCACTCAACCCCAACTCCAAACAGCAGATGGTTACTCATCCACGAGTCATTTTGTGCTGGAAGTCTCTTCCTGTTAAAAGGGAGTTCTTGGATTGGTGAAATGATTGGTCTTCTCTCATAAATAGTGAAGAGTCTTTACCTTGAGAAAATCAGCAGCTCTCATTCTGTAGTTTTACCTCTTTGTTGCATCTTTTCTGGATATTTATAATTATCCATCCATCCATTCGCTTCCACTTATCCTTTTCAGGGTCGCTGGAGCCTATTCCAGCTGTCATAGGGCGAGAGGCGGGGTACACTCTGGACAGGTCACCGGTCTATCACAGGGCCAACACACAGAGACAGACAACCATTCTCGCTCACATTCACTCCAGCATTCACACCTATGGGCAATTTGGATTAACCAATTAACCTATCCCCACTAACTGCTTGTCTTTGGATGGTGGGAGGAAGCCAGAGTACTCAAAGGGAACCCACACAAACACAGGGAGAACATGCAAACTCCACATAGAAAGACCCCGGCCTAATGGTGGAATTGAACTCAGGACCTTCTTGCTGTGCGGCAACAGTGCTAACCACCGTGCCACCGTGCTGCCCATTTATAATTATAATTGAGCTATTTGTATATATTATAGCCATCTCTTATATTTTGTGATATATTGTATTATTTAATTTAGTTCAGTCTGTTACTGTTGTTGCCTTGGAGCAACTGTAACCACATCATTTCTTCAGAGATTATTAAAGTATTCTGATTCTGATTTTGGTAGATGAAACAGTTCAAGCACTTCTGCTCTTCATCTGATAATAATGCAGTGTAGTCTTGAATCACATGTTGTTGGTCACATGGTCACATCACATGGACTAATCAAAACCCATATATTACCCTGACCAGACGCTTGATAGATATATAAATAACCACACTCAGATGTGGATTGTTTATTATTCCCTGTTGATGATCTGAAAAGTCAATAAAGAAAAATCAGTAAGATATTAGTAATGCAACATATCAGTAAATACAGTGGAAAAAAGTTTAGACAAATAAGAAAAAACGCAGCAGATGACTTGAAAAAGTAAGAATAATGATGAACCAGTTTTCAACTGGCATCATATAATGAAATTAAATAAAACTGAAAAGTTTAGCACAGCAAGTTGAGATACAGACATGAGTGAGCAAGAATTTCCTGCCAGAACTCTCTGCACTCTAGGCTTCTTCAATGCAGAGCTGCCAGCCAAGTCAACTCTTTTATAAAGCAAGTGCTGAGCAAAGCGCTTAACATTAAGAACAGAATAAAAATACAAAACCATCAGCATGGAAGCACCAAAGCATTACATCTGTGTACATCCAAATAAGTTTTAGAGATCTGTTGAGTCAAAGATGTGTGTCATGACTTGGTCACAACACATAACAGACTACGTGTTTGTTAACAATCAATCATAAATCGCTCACATTCACAACATGTGCCATGTCTGTCGTAAGTGTCAATGTGTAGCAACAAGAGGGCAGTTTGGGTCCCCCAACATTTTGTTTTTCAGTTTGGCGTGCTGACTATGGACGAACTTTCTGTTCCTGTTGGATATGTTATTTAAGGTGCATGAAGAGTTTTTTAGGTTAGAAGTGAGTGTTTTTTGTAATGGACCTTATTATACACAAAGCACCAATAATACAACTGAAGATCTGTAACAAATAACAAGAACAAATAAAATCCAACATGTCATGATGGAAAATGCTGTTCTCAATCAGCAGCATCCCTTTACATGTAGATTCCCACTTGAAAACTCAGCCTTTAGTGCTTCATATCTTTGTGAAAATTTGCTGTCGTACTGAACAAGTTAAAAAAAAAAAAAAGTCATCAGCTGCTGTTAATTATGCTGAAACTGAAGTTGCCTCAAGTGCCACAGCACTTTGGCTTGACTCATTTAGCATAGATGCCTGATTATGCTGTCAAAACCCTGGCTAGTAAGGAATGTTTGAGTATAAGACGAGAGTGCTTCATGTAACAAAATGCTGTAAGTGTGATTTTCAGCCATATTGCATTTATATTCCTTTTATCGTTTCGCTTAGACATGGTGTCTTTTTTTCCGCATGAATATGTTGTAGGTTGCGTAGTAGTTTAAATATACACTTACAGTCCCATTATTAGTGTGCCTTACTAGTTGTAGGCTGTACCTCCTTTTGCCTTGAGAACTACCTTAATTCTTTGCACACATGTCCTGTTCCACCACATCCCAAAGGTGCTCCACTGCAGGTCTAGTAACTGTGGAGGCCACTTGAGTATAGTGAACCAGTGTGAGATGACGTGAGCTTTGACGTGGTACGTTGTCCTGCTGGTAGCAGCCGTCAGAAGACTGCTCATATGGTCACATGGTCAGCAAGACTCAGGTAGGCTGTGAAATGCAAACCATGCTCAATTCATACTAAAGGGCCCAAAGTGTGCTACGAAAGTTATCTCCCACATCATTACACCACTGCTACTAGCCTTGATATAAGGCTAGGTTGGAACCATGCTTTCATGTTATGGTACCCCTACTCTCTGGATCTGATAGCAGAAAACAAGAATCATCACACAAGACAACGGGTTTCCCGTCTTCTGATGTTCATTTTCCGTAATCCCATCCCTGTTCTTACAGTTACTGACATGAGGGCAACTGGTGTGGCTTCTGCTGCTGTAACCCATCTGCTTCAAGGTTCAGTTGTGGGTTCAAAGATGCTCTTCTGCATAACTTAGTTGTACTGAGGGGTTTTTGATTTACTGTTACCTTTTTGTTCGCTCAAAACCATCTGTTGGGCATTCTCCTCTCACTTCTGGCATCTACAAGGCATTTTTACCCAGAGAACGGCTGTTCACTCCAGTGTTTTCCTATTTCTTTCTTTTTTCTTTTTTCCCCCCTATAGATAGTTGTGTGAGAGTAGATCAGCTGTTTCTGAGATACTCAGACCAGCCTGTCTGACATCAACTTCCACGCAGGTCATCTTGAGTGCACCTATATGCCTAATTCAGTTTCTCTCATGTTTTTTATTTTCACCTTTATTTATACAGGTAAATCTCATTGAGACACGAGGTCTCATTTTTAAGAGCGACCCGTTTTAAATATCCATACAAAATGACAACATGTTAAAACATACTGTAGTTGTTACAATTCATACAAAAAAATTGCACCTGAAAATAAAATAAAAGACAGTAACAATACCACAAGAACATGAACAGACATCCAATGATGCTTTCTCTGTTGTCCTTAAAATTGGTTTAAAGCCCTTCAGTTCAGTTAAGCTGCACAGCTTCAAATCCTGTTGTAATTTGTTCCAAGTATAAGGAGCATTGTAAGAAAATACCTCAAATAATGTCACCATAATCAATGTGATGTAAGAAGGTGGCAGCAACAAATTGTTTTTTCACACCTTACTTTTAATCTGAATGTTTTTTATAAGATTTCCAATGTGTGGCTTAAAAGAAAGATCATGTGATTGGCTGATTAGATATTTGTATTAAGCACTTGAACCGGGTCACCGAATAAAGTGACTGGTGAGAGTATGCCTCATTTTCTGATTAAACAGCATCAAAACAAACATGTCAGTGCATGCAGTGATGATGATTTCCGACACATAAAGATGAAAACTCTAAGCGTATTGCATGCAAGTGAAATTTGAAGGCTTATGCATCACAGTTTGGCTTTTATGCACCGCTCAAAGAAAACTGTGCTTTTAGTCAAAAATCCATATTTTCCCTGGACTTGAGTTTGTGCAGTGGGTTAGCGTAATCTGTTATTCAAACATAACTACCTATTGGCCAACGTGTGGAAAAAAATGTGCTAATTAGACTGGTACAGGGTAATTGCATATTGCAGGAGAAGGAGTTTCTTCTGGGCCAATCTGTTTTTGATTTGCATCAAGAATAATTTGGAGGATGAAGCACGAAGTGCTAAATTTGCTCATATAATTACTCTTTAATGTTCTCAAAGTCTGCCTTGAGGACAAGGTAGAGCCACACGTGATAGGAAAAAAACAGAAAAAAGGATCATTGCAATGCAAACAGTTTCTGATTTCCATCTTAAATCTGTTTTGGGTTTTTTTTAATCATCCAAAGGCATTTAAAGCATAATTTTGAAGGAAAATCTGGGAAACTTGACATTAGATCAGAAATATTTTTGTTTTTTGTCTTTCTCTGTACAGTAGTCTTAATGTGAACACTCCTGCAGTAAGAGGACATTTCAATCTTCAAACCATGATCCAGAAATTATGGTCTTTGTTGGAGGGGTGTTGGGTTTTTAAAGAGACTGTACACATGGAAACAGAGAGAGAAAGAGAGCTAAATGACAACTGGCATCCACAAGGCTCAGATACAGTACGCACAAGCCCATTTTAAATTTGCATAATTGTGCAGATTCAAATAATGATTGAATGTTTTATATATTCCAGTCTTCTGTTGTGTGAGTGCAGTCGGAGAAAAAAAATTAAGGGAGAAGCTCACTCAGTCTTTGCATCCTTGCTCACGAACGCGCTCACAAACACAAGTTGATGACAGTCTGAATGCCATTTTCACAGAATCCAATTTGATATATAATGTTTGTTTCACAGTTTACCCACTTCCACTCGTGTGTGTGTGTGAGAGTGTGTATTCATATCATTGTGGGGACCAAAAATTGGAAGTTTACTATACTTGTGGGGATCAACACACCTCATGGGGACCAAAATCCTGGTCCCCATGAGTTTGAAGGCATTTTTAAGACTCAAAATGTGGCTTTAGTATCAGGGTTACATTTGGGTTATGGTTAGGTAAGGGCTAGAGAAAGCATTATGTCAATTAGATCGGCGGTCCCCAACCCCCGGGCTGGTCCGTGAGTCATTTGGTACCGGGCCGTGAGAGTTGAGGCTCGGGTGTGAAATTTATAGTTTTCAGGGTTTTTATCGGTTTTTATCGTTAACTCAGTTTCCCAGTGTCTCTTCCCGTGTGTTATGAATAAATCTTTTTTTGGTACCGGTACTGGTTTTATTTTGCTGTATTTATCCACGACACCTTAAAGGCTGGTCCGTGAAAATATTGGGGGACATAAACTGGTCTGTGGCGCAAAAAGGGGCCGCTGAATTAGATTCACAAGCTATGAATACCCGTGTGTGTGTGTGTGTGTGTGTGTGCGCGTGCGCGTGCGCATCTGTGTGTGTGTGTTTGTGTGTGTGTGTCCACACAAAAATAATGGTTAGCAAGTTTTTATGTGTTTTTCTTCCTGTCTTTTCTGGCTCATATTCTCTGTCAGCCCACCCCCCCTCATTCTCTTCAACCATCAGTCACTTAATCAATCACTGATGTTTTCTGCCTCACTTTTATGTCCCCTTCCTCCGCCACTTACTTTCTTTCTTTTCCCTCCTCACTCCCACTCTCTCTCCCCCATCCATCCATCCATATCTCAAGTGGTAAAGTGGTTCCGGTCATTTCCATGGAGTTTGCTTAATATATGCTGATGATAATAGCCTATCGACCTACTCCTCCACACATACGTGCATATTCCTCTCGTGTTCCCTGCATTCATTCAACCATCCATCTCTCCATCCCCCTGTTCAGGCTGGAGGGAACAGCAGACGAATGAGAGGTGGGAGGAAGTGGAGGGGCCACTTGATTGAGTGTTGAAGCTAACAGGCGTCAGTGTTCGTGCTGAAAAAGTACAAATGCGTTTGCTTTCCACTGATTCAAAATTCCTTTATTTTTACAACAAAGAGAAAGGAAAGAAAAAATTGAATCATTTCATAAACTACTCACATACAGCACAAAAATGGAAGTGTTAATTATTTCAACAACATGCAGTGAATGAATCTAAATCATTCAATATTTGGTGTGACCAACCTTTGCCTTCAAAACAGCATCAGTTCTTCTTCTGGGTACACGACAACAACAAAGGAACTTGGCTGGTAGGTTGTTCCAAACATCTTGGAGAACTAACCACAGATCTTCTGCGGATGTACGCTTCCTCAAATCCTTCTGTCTCTTCATGTAATCCCAGACACACTCGATGATGTTGAGATCAGTGCTCTATGGGGCCATAACATCACTTCCAGTACTTCTGATGACTTTGGCTGTATGTTTTGGTCGTTGTCCTGCTGCAGAATACGTTTGGGGCCAATAAACAACCATTTATATTTCTGAAAGCATTCTTTGTAAACAGCATTTTTTCTTTTACACCTGCCTAAAACGTTTGCACAGTACTGAATGTACATATGTGCAAAGTAAACGCAGAGTTTGAAACTCTTCTGAGTTTAGCTGATGCCTTAGCTGTTTGCAGCAGTTGAAAATAAATAATCAAGTTTCTGATTTGCTCACATTTCATGTGAAAACCTTTGTGTATGAGTTCTTATACCCTCCCTGATTTTATGCTGTATGTGGAGGCATCAGAAGACTTATTCATATTGGGGGTTTTTTCTGTGTAGACCTTAGTCATGTACTTCGATTCATATGCTGGCCCTTAGAGGTCAAAACTGCGTCTTGAGAAAACTCAGATATCTTCACCTCTTGGCGAACAGTGGTAAAACATTAGCAAAAGCTGCATTTAATTGAATTGATTGTATTTTATTTTTAATTTATTGCTGAAGATGTCTTCCTAATGTTTAACTCAACTTTCTGAACGGCTTTCCTTTTATTAGCCCTGGAAGGTGAAATAGGCTGAATAATGTATTTCTTCAGTATTCAAACAATGGTTTACCTTAAAATGTCAGAAAATACTAACCCCCCCCCCCAAAAAAATAAATAAATAAACAGACATCCAGTTTCTAAGAATTTCAAGCTGAAAACCTACGAATCCAAATGTACAAAGCAGTAAATGTCTGGTACATTTGGTTGAGAAACATTGAATCAATGAGCATCCAAATGAGTTGAAATTATAGGTGCTAATTTTCTGTTGATCATCCTTCTTCCTTGTTTTCTTCCAGCTCTGCTTGTATTTAATATTGCATTATTTCAGGCAGCAAATTCATGGAAAGTATTACCTTCAAACATGTATCATTAAAACCACCTGCTGCTCCACGCTGCTGTTGCTGCCTGATTGTTGATCATTATTCGTATTAATGTCTCTGTTGTTCTGTCCCGTTCTGCTTTGTTTAACCCTGAAGGACTTTTTCATTGCTCTCACATTAGAAATTTGTCACTTGGACTTTGGATTTATTGACTTTCATACCCTCAAGATCAGAGTTTATTGCAACATTATAAGAGAGTAGCCAGGGCTTTTCCACCAGTGTTGTGATGGTGTCACATCTAGAACTGCTTCCAGTAGAGATTCAAAAAATAAAAATTCCAAGAAGACTGATGCTGATGTGACAAAGCTGGATAGAGAGAAAACCCCCAAAAGCACTTGGTGACAATGAAAAGAAGAAACTCCCTTTTTTAACAGGAAGAAACCTGGTAGAACCAGGATCAGGGAGGAGCAGCCATCTGCTGCAACCGGTTGAGGGTGAGAAAGATGCCCACAGATTACATCCTTCCATAGAAATTACTCCAACCTCACAGTTATGCTACTTTCTCAAAAGAAACCAAAGCTGACTTCACTCATTAACAACATTGTGCTGATGTACTATAAAAGTCGCTACAAAATAACGTTAATCCACAATTAACACGACAAATCTCACGCTATGGCTAAGGACCAGTATTCACATTGGTCTGCTGTTTTGCTTGCTACATGATTGGTATTTCACAGCGTCTGCACCTTTCAAAATACATTTGGCCTGTGCGATACAGACTGTGTTGATTGATATAAAAGCCTCCATGACTCACACGCTCTTATGCGACCTTGTGTGCAAAGAGAACCACAAATATAGCTCTTCAGCTTTGTTTTGCACAATTTTCCCCTTCTTTACTTTTCAGAGTAAAAAGGTCAGTAATGTTTTGGCTGATCACTTGGTTGCAGCTTAAAGTAGTGGGGAGATGTGGCCAGAGTCTATCACAAATGCTGCATTTCAGCGGGAGCAAACCACACAATATGTACCGAATGAATGCAAAAGTGCACCTTCCTTTCACCATATGGAAATTAATATAAGAAATCAGATAAGGGTTTCTCATAAAAGTGTTCATTTATATAGTTGCAGCTTCCTGAAATTATATATGCTTTTCTCTTTGGCTGAAATATCCAGAGTCTATGAATATGCAGATTTTTTTTAACACAGCTGTTTATATTCTGTAGACACTACAAGTAACGCTGCATTTAACTTCCAACAGTGCCACGAAATTCTCTTTGTTTGTGCGTGTCTGGAATGAAGATGAATTTATTTGAAAACTGCCTTTTTGGTGTCTAATTGTGCACCTTTAGCAGCGATGATGCAAGTATTAGCAAACCAAACCTTCAAATGGTCTCTAACAGATCACACATCCTTTAAAATGTGAGAGAAGTTAAATTGAGTTCCTGTCCTTTTTATTCCTGCT
The DNA here is from genome assembly GCF_965226115.1 of Aulonocara stuartgranti. Lineage (NCBI taxonomy): Eukaryota > Metazoa > Chordata > Actinopteri > Cichliformes > Cichlidae > Aulonocara > Aulonocara stuartgranti. Next base: position 5,894,027 of record NC_138953.1, on the reverse strand, counting down.
GTATTTCATATGAATCGAACCAGTGCTAACAATACGTTAAGTGGTATGTTTTAACCACAAGCCATTACTTTGTGGACATAGTCATTATCCGATAAAGTCCATTAGCTATAAGCTATTAGCCTGCCTGCATTATTTAGCTTGAGCTCAGAAGATGGAAATGACTCAGCCTTCTTGACAGAGAAGTCAGTCTTTATCAGCAGGACACTCTAGCGCTGAGACATGTCTTTATTGACTGCTGACCATAAATGTATGATAATAATGCTCTGTCAAGTTTATATGCTGAAAAAGGCCCATTATTCGATCTGGCTCCTAAGTAGGAGATTATTGTAGTTTGGAGCTGTCTTTTCCACAGACACTATGTTAGGTTGTGTTTGTGTGTATCTCTATCTATGTGCACATCCCTGAAGCGGTGTAGGAAGAGCAAAAGGATGTATCTTTTACATCATGTCATTTCTTTATCTATCCTTTTTGACAAAAGAAGCTGAGAGAAGCACTTCTACCTCCACTCCACTGTTATCTGTCACTTCCCTGTCTGTCAGTCATGCACAGAAAAAAACCCATACATGCATGAATTTGTGCATTTGTTAGTCTAAAACTCTCTGAAAACATTGGGCGGATTAGGATTCGGATAACTTTGCAGTCTTTGCAGCCTCTCATGCTGGCTTCTCATTTTCTTAGTCAAAGTGCATCATGACGGTAGCTTGGGCTGCACAGATAACTGCCACTGGAGAAGATTGTGTTTTGCCAATCAGTCTTCTAGATGAATGATATTGCTATTCCTAGATGGTGCCGAGAACGTGCAGATATAAAAACGTGTCTGACCTCCTTTGTTTGCCCCGATGATTTATTAAAAGATAGTAAATGCAAGTATTTTTAGGTCTCTGGTGAGGGGGAGGGGGGCACACCTATCAAGCAGTAAGCAGCTGATACTGGCTGATAAGAAGTCAGTAAATTTTCTTTTGCGTACTGAAAAAAAAAATCCACTTTAAAATACATTTACTTCATTAAACAGCTCTTGGCGATAATGCTGCAGTGGTGGCGTATTAATTTTTTATTCCTACAGATAATTGCTGAAGTCTGAAGGGCTGATGACGTTAGTTTGTAGTGTCAGAACTTACGTTGTTTTCAGAAGTTGATGTTGGGTTTTATGCTGGACTATTGCTCTTGCTACTGGTGGCATTTCTCCCTTATATCACTCGACCCACTTTCTCCTGAAGGAACTCGCTCCAGCCTGCTGGGTGCATTTAACCAGGACAGGTTATTCCATATGTTTTGAACCCACCAGTGAGCAGACAGTTCTAACATCTTACAGCTAATGTGGCATGCCTGGAAGTGGAAAGGTGTACTGTATATTAGTGAAAGCCTGTTAAGTAGATTTGGAGCATTCCTGTGAACTAACAGGAACAACAAACATGACAGGAGTGCGCCTGCTTTTAATCAGACACTCCAGCAGGTGAGCATCTGCAAAAGGCATGCCATTATCAGGCACAAATCTGATAATGGCATGAATGCAATCCTTGTAATAAGTGGGAGCATAAGAAGACTACTCTGCCCCAGTAAGACATGTAAAAAAAAAGAAAAGAAAAAAAAGAAGCTAAAATAAAACACGAGATACGAGTTGTTTTCTTTTTCTTTTCTTTTTTTCTTTTGGTTTTTGTAGTGCTCCACATTTACAAGTGTCAATAGGGATTTTTCAGATCTCCTTAAGCACAAATTAGCTCAATTCATCATGTTTATACAATTTGTGGGATGTGATCAATACCAATGTCTTGACGTTGCCGGTTCCCCGGCCAACTAGGAATTTAGATGAAGAATCAAACACGAGGAAAAAAGAAATTCAAATAATTTTTCACATTAGAGCCCACATTTCTGTGCCCAGCCACAGAAGAAAAATCTAAAAGAATGACTTACTGAATAAATGCTTTGTCTTTTTATGCATGTTTCTTCTAGCTTGCTCAGGATGAGGGCAGTCCAGTGCGAGGGTTTGGCGTGGTGGAATATGAGAGCGCCGAGCAGGCAGAAGCTGTGCTGATAGAGATGGACCGAACTCTGGTGGGAGGACAGGAGGTCCGTCTGTCACTCTGTACCCCTGGCACCTCAGGGAGAAGCACCTTGGCTGCACTCATTGCTGCCCAGGGTATGGTGAGTATATTACGGAGAAAGCAGCATCACAGACGCATCACAGAGTGTACTGAAGAGAGCGCAGACGGCAGTACACGGCATTTAATGTCGCCTTCTGTTAACGCAAGAAGAGGCTAATATTAGCGGCAGCATTGGTTTAGTAGCAATCTTAACAGTTCACTAGCCACCAGTTTTAATGTAATATACCCGCCCAAAGTGTTATTTAGAATAAACCCCAGCCGTACTGTATTTATTACAGACTTGAAGAATCGATGAGAGATGAATCACAATTTATTAGTGTGGATATGTCAGTATGTCACAGTTATATCTTCCACATAAAAATGTGCAAAGGTTTTCACCCAGCCCCCACATAAAAACACAATTTAAACACAAAACGACCGGCTGATTTGCAAAATGCGAGCTTTCGGTTTTTTCACGCCATTTGAAGTGTGCAGAGCTAAAGTGAACAAATTAACCTACAGAAGCTGGAAAATTTCTCTGACATTTTTTCCATCTCTAACCTGCTGCTGAGCCCACAATTATTAATCTACGGGCATGGTTTTTATCACCAAATTAAAGGAAAAATCTTTATTTTTTTTTTCTTTCTACTGCATAGAGCAAGTTATCAGGGCTCTCTGGGATTTTAAACCAGGTGGAATTATAAGCTGTTTTGAAAAACAAGTGCCAAACTCAGTTCACATCACTTTTTGACACTTGGTTATAGTTACATAACATGCTGTCACCATGGCAACTAACTGCCACTTAGCTGACACAGGTGGACCGTTGAGGTGCGATGCATTTGAATTTCATCATCCGATTCGCTGATTTGACTCTCGTCTCTCCGCAGCTCAAGTCCGGCAGTAGCAGAAATCTTAGTTACTGTTAAAGCTGATTCCAGACACATCCAGGAATCAATATTTCTACCATGTTGCTTGGCTGTATTTGGACCATCATCAGCTTACCACACCCCCTAAACCTCCAAACCCACCGTCACTGTAAATGAATTGAAACATTCCCTTTGCTATTTCCTATCATAAATCCTAATATTACTTTCAAATTTTAAAACGTTATGTCACAGTAGTCTCATTTCTGTAGCATTCCCTCATACGTGGAGGACCACATGCTACAACACTGACACACTGGACTTCTCATGGAAAAACAACAAAAAAAGAGCGGATATGCTCACAGCTACTTTTCCATCTAATTGTGATGCCAGTGCCGGGTGGTTCTTGCACATCCGCTGCTGAGAAACACCGAGGTTTGACGTGGAGCACATGCACGAACACCCTCTAGCCGAGAAGGTCTTTGTAGCTGTGATACCCCTCCTACACAGAGCTGTGGTAGCAGAGAGGCACTGACATGATAATTATAGTTCTATAGACTGATTGGGCTCCTCCGCTGTCTCCCGCAGCCTGAAATAAACCAAACCACAAGCTAGTGACACACTATGACACTCATACGTGCACCCATTCAAACAGATGCACCCAGCGAACCCGCACACGGCATGTAAATACAGCGAGTGAGAGTAAGTGAGAAGTGAGAGTTCCCAAAAAGAGGAGTCCCTGCTAATCCCTGTGGGTACCTCGATTTACTACAGCTACTGAGTCCTGACAGGTTTGTGTGTACGTGGGTATGGAAGGAATCTAGGGACAGAGAAGGGAAGCGGTTAATGGCTACTTAAAGAGCGGTCCAGATGGTGTTTATTTCATGCTAGTAGACATATCGTGAATGAAATAAGCAGTCACCACCGTGACTGACTGTTTTTCACATGCAGTGCAGCAATGACTGCGTCAGAATCACTTGATTCAGAGAGTTTCGTATGTAACAAACCTCAGTCAGGTTAGTATCCTGCTAGCTTGCAATCAAGAGCAAGGATTATCCAGCATTAGCAACACATAATTATTCTTGATAATGTCATTAAGACAAATACTGATGATATTTTATATCTGTTTATGTGTTTCCTGTGTAGTAGAGAGTGATAAATGAAACGCATCACTACCTCGTATGTCAGCTTGTAGGTGGTTCTCTCTTTTCTCTTTTCTCAGGTTTGAGAATAATTATTGTTATCAGAATACATCAAACCTACATTTGTATAGAAGGTGAGCAGCTACCGCCTTCGCTGCGGGTGGGCGTTGGATGCGTTGGTGGAGCTGGAGGTGAGGAGCAATTTTCACAGATTCGCACCTACTAATGGCGGCTCATGCTGAAGACCTGGAGGGATCGTTGTCATAGGCTGAACGTCTACATATGTCACTTTGATGAAGAGAGATGAGTTTTCAGGGCTTTCATCAGTGTTCTCAGAGGAGCCGTAATCACGTTTTAAAATACAGGAATGATGGGACAAGATGTAAAATAGCGCTCGTCGGGAAATAGCATCTTAAAGATTTTTCATTTTACAGTATTTGAAGTTTGAAGTATGTCACGTAGGTTTTCATGAATATATTTTGTGTAATTCAAGATTCCATCAAGATTTCATCTATTGATCTTTTTATGTCTCTGAATGATATTAATATTTATTTGCAACTTGGATGCGCAACAACAAGCTGTCCGCAGGTGTCCTCTATACTTTGGATCGCCCTTATCGAGCTGTTATAAGTGCTAAATTTCCACTTTAGCTAAAAGCTGTAGTCTCTCTTTCTCTGATGGCATCACAGCTGTTGCAGAGCGTGAATTATCAGATGCACGTAAAGAGGTTATAGCTGTGACGGATGGGCTGGAAAATGTGTTTTTGAATAAATTAACAGGGGCGATTGAGGAGGAAGGAAGACATGCAATTGGTAAAAGAAACAAAAAGGGGGGGGGGGGGGGGGATTTGAGGAGGAGACCAGAAAAAGGGGAAGAAAAAAAGAGGTAAGACAGAAAGAGATCCTGTGAGGACTGTGAGGTTACATTAGTGCCCCGAGGCCCCTTCAGCATTATTGCAGTGAATGTGAGCAGCTGGTAAAAGCAACATCAGATCTTCAGAAAGAGCTCGAGACCTGCTCCTGTCTACAGTTGTCTGAGGCGATTCTCTCATTTCTCCAGTTAGTGTGATGCGAGTGTGAGTGTGAACGCTGAGGACCAGATGGCCTCCTCCCTCCCTCCTTTCTTCTCCCTTCGTCCTTTTTTCCCCTTACACGATACTTCTCGCTTTCCCTTCTTCGCGGCTTCCTTACCTCCCTGGCATGTCTGTGTGTGTGTTATAGTGTGTGGGTGTGTGGCTGGATTTTGTGCCAGTAGCCAAACAGACTGATGCATGCTGACATTTTCTCCAGCAGAAAGAAAAGAAATGAGAGAGCTCTCCTCCTCCTCCTCCTTCTCTTCCCTTGAAAGACGCTGTCAGCTATGACTGGCCTTGTTCAACACATACGCGCGCGCACACACAAACAATAGTTTTCCTCACCGGAACATTCGAATACACATAGTGTACGTGTGCACTAGACTCTCCTCTTCCTTACTTGCTGACAGGACGGAGTCAAACGCAGCCCATCCCCGTCAGTAAAGCTCTCGGCTCCGGGATGCGACAGAGAGGAAACAACGTTGACTTGTGCTCAAGTCAGGCTGTAGCTCGGGGCAGGCGAAGAGGAAACATCACCATCCTTGCTAATGTTGTTTTAAATAGCCGTGTCTGTAGGGCGGCGAGCGCGTACTGCCGCCACACTGTCAGAGCTGAGGAGGATCTACCAGAGCATGGGCAGCTCCATTTGATTTGACGCAGTCTAATTCAATAGGATTTCATTTGAGTCTGTTGAATGAAATTTCCTCAGCATAATGAGTAATTGAATTCTTATTTGGGGTAATGTGCCTTACAGTAACTCCTTTGATTAAATGCAAGTCAGCAGAGAACTGTTCAGATCCAGGAAATGTAGCTTAATGTCAAATTAAATAGAAGCTTTATTGGCAATAGGAAAGAAAACAAGATTTTAAAACGACTCTGAGAAGTGTTGTGTGTGAGATAAGCTCAGCTTTAATTAAACATAATGTTCTAAAATGCACTTGGGTTAGGTTTTATACAAATATATATATGTGTGTATATGTGTGTGTGTATATATATATATATATATATATATATATTTATTATAGCTGTAGTAATGCAAAACAGTCCTCGTAAATCTTACACTGGTCTTTGGTGCAGCTCCTCTAAGCCCACCCTTTATCACGTTTTTTCCTGATTGGTTGCACCTTCTAAACAGAAGGCCTAAACCGCTGGTGGGTGGGGCTTCTGTGCTCACAGCTGGAACCATGTGCCTCAGTTGAACATCCACCATTGTACATATGACAGAAGATTAGGAAAAGCAGAGCTGTTGCACTTTAAACAAATGAATTCCACAGCAGTCAGGGGTGGGGTCAGTGTGTTATTGTAGAGAAATTTGCTCTCTGCATTTTACTCATTCTAAGCAGTGTGCAGGGCTGGAGGACAAGCTCCAGCTGTAAGCCTTGGTGGAAGTTCACACTGACAGGAGAATTAACTTGGCATGAGGGCAGAAGAAACCAGACCTCCTGGAAGAAAACAGGCACAGGCACAGGCCACCTAGGACTTTCTTGCTGTGAGCCAACGGTGCTTATACCTCTTTTACAACTCTGCTCTGATAAACACCAAAGGCTACACAGGCCTAAGATGGAGTCTCTTCTTTTTCTTTTTAGACTGGCAGGTCCAGTTTTCTATGAGCAATCTAGGCGATTGCATATCAAACTTCCCCCTCTCCCTTATTTTATTGCTTTCTGTCGGTACTATGATTTACTAATCATCTTTACAAATTTCAATGAAAATAATAACAGGATGATATTCTTGCGTCAGACTTATTTGTTATGTATATATTTGTGAAAGCCATGCACAAGACGCAGGATTACATTTTAAAAAGCTGCGCTTTGATCAGATATTCTTTTGAAGTGACGTATTTAAGTTCAAGGCAGACGCTCCCAAACCGTGAGCTAAACTACATGTGTGACAGACATTTTCTGAAAGATTGTTCTTTGTGTCCGTTTCTTTTGAAACGACCGTAACGCCCTCTGAAACCTTAATAAAAATAAATAAATATTGGCCATCTCACTATAAGCTGTCATCTTGTGTCAGCACAGAATTTGATGCTGGAAAGGCAGCAGTCATGTAATGTGTCATAATGTGCGTCTTTAGCCAAGTTCCAGCACAGCAGCAGACTGTGAAAAAAGCTGTTTTTCAAATATGATACAAACTTGTGAATAAAAGTGGCCTTCCCAAGTCTCTAAAAAACATTTTTTCCTTCAGACACTTTCTCGTCCTTGTTTTTCTCCCCCGTCCTTTCTCTCCCTCCTGCTGCTGTCGTTTCCCAGCTTTGTCCTTTTATATTTTTTCTTGCCTTTTTTCTTTTGTCTCCCCTCTGCTGACATTGCAGCCATATCCTGATGATGTAAGCTAGTGTAATGATTACTTAAGCCATCAGGGGCTCCTAATGACAAGATCAAAACAGATACTGTACTCCACACATACACAGATACACACATGCACACATCTAGTCACGTGTTGTTGCACTCACTTGCTTTTTGTGTTTTTTGTTTTGTCTCCAGATTCTGAGTAACAGGAAAGGTTTGCTACCAGAACCAAACTTGGCCCAGCTGCTGACCAGTATGACGAACCCCGCTGCTCTGCAGATACTCATGAGACCGTACCACACTGGGAAAAGAGGAGGTATGCTGGATAGTCTACATTTCAAATCTGTGAAACGAAAGTATTGTACAGAAATATGTAAAAAGTATTTCTGGCTGTTCCTATGTTCCTGGTAAGTGTGTTGGCATGATGATGATTTCCTTAAAAACGTTGAGTGGGCGGGAAAATCCTGAGGATGGGGTGTCACAAAATTTACAGCCTAAAACCTGTGAATTCTTTTTCCAAAATAATTTTTAAACATTGTATGATGAAAGTTCTGTTTCTCGATTTTTTAAAAAATATATATATTTTAAAAAGAAAGGCAACATATGAGGAGTTAGAACTGGTGTTTTATTTTTTTAAGTGGTTTCTCTTTAAATATCATGCTAGCATAGCATGCTACATGCTAGCTGAGATTGTGGCAACATTGAAAAAGTTGTACATCTGGGAAAAAAACAAAAAAACACCTAACATCTGGATAGTGGATTATCTGACAGTGAATTGGAAATCCAAGCATTGGCTCAGGAACACTGAACGCAGGCTGTGGCATCTGAAAAAGAAAGTTAAAACTCTATAATGCAATTAAAAAACAAATGAACATCATCCTCCACTATAAAAGACTGAGGTGATTTGAAGGGGAAAACTATACTTTCATCTGACCAATCAAATCTGAAAAAGACTGCTTCTTTGTAGGTGTACAGGTGCATTAGTTCACATGACATGGGTAGCTTGTACATCTGTCAAAGCCTTATTAATGCTGAAATGATATGTACAGCTTTAGAACAGCTTTTTGGTGCATACACGTTTGCTTAATGCTATAAGATGGTGCCAGATGTATCCTCCTCACATTGAACCTGCATGGCTCCACAGGGAAAGATTCCAGGTGATAAACTGGTCTGCTTGAAGTCCACAGCTGTCATTCATCTAAAAAACATTCTGGGCATTATGAAATGCCCAGAATGTTTTTAACCTGCATCAAGCAGGAATGGAAAAGCTTCAGGTCTCAGAAGCCTCTGCAGTTGGTTTACTATTTTTTCAGCTTTTTTGAAAAACCATAAAACTTAAAAATTATGGTATTTTAGCATTAAAATTTTAATTAAGAGCTTCCGCATTATGGGTGGGGGATTTTTAAGCTCATCATTTTGTCACAATATTTAAAGAATGCTATGCAGTATCAATATTTCTATCAATTTAGAAAAAGCATGCAGTTGGCAGCATTTATAAATGTAACTAGCTGATGAGCATTTTCAAATGTAAGCATGAAAATAGCCTAGGCAGTATTTTCCCCGGAAAATTTTAAGTATAAGTATAAAATAACTGCTAACACTTAATAATTATAGTAACTGAACCTTGTAACTGCTCATCTTGATGTTGGCATATGGCACTTTTATATCACATCAATAATTTATACTGGTGTTATTGTGGACGATGTCACAGGCCTATTGTGCATACTGGCAGATTAACCATGATAGGAACATAAAAGGTAATTAGCAATGCTATTAATTAAGGGCAGCTGTGGCATAAACATTCCATTGGGAGGTGGGATAACAAATGTAAGCACTATACAACAAGTCAATATGAACATTTAGACAAATATAAAATGATGAAATTGGTGATAATGATCTGGGCAGAAACTAGATCATGACTACAGGGCATGGCTGGCAATCAAAGCTCCGCTGAATGAGTCTCCCTCTGCCAGGCCCTCCTATATACTGTAATCACCTCGGCAGTGGCTTCATTATTTGATGAATGGCTAATCAGGTATTAAAATGAAATCGTGTGACATTAGGGGAAGAAATGAGAACAGGAAGGAGAGAAAATGAGAGAGGTGGGGGAGCTCTCTTAAAGAAGAGTATGCACAATTAAAGTCTAAAATTAGGATCTTGATTAAATGTTAAACTTTCTCTACTTATTCTGGAGGAAGCTACCATTAGCATTGACGCTTACATTTATTATGACCAAGGCTTGTGTTACCACGCATGCACAAAAGAAGCAGAAGAAAGGCTGTGCATCTGTGGCATGGGTGCAGATCAGTGTGATCGATTTTGTTTTTATGAATCACAAACAGGAAGTCTGTTGAATGTAGAAATTGGCATTGCACTGGATTTTGTGATGTATTTTTAAAGAAGGTGCATTAAAGAAAGCACAAATGTCTCTCCTTACAAACATGTAGTTGCCCTTAAAAAGGGTATAGAAAACTACAGGAGGTATTGCTCAAGGGGAGCAAAAGGAAACTTGTTAATGCATTACTCTGTGTGATAAGACTTCTCACTGGATGTCCTATCAAGTGGGGTGTCACTTTCACAGCGAGAGCTGGCCTTGGAGGTGTTTACTGTGAGAAGTGTACTGGACAACAAATTAATTGGAGATTGCAAATCAGAAAATAATAAGACCAAGAGCATTGCAAAAGTGATTTGCACTCAAGTCCTGAAAAGTAAATCTCTAATGCCAGGAAGAGACCATATCAGTGGATGATAAACATTAAATCATCAGGAAGTATGACTAATTAATCCTATATACTCTGCATATATACATACAAGGGCAAAAGTACTTAAGATGAAATATCTATTGGTGAGCTTAACACAAATTCATCTGCTTAATTGTTTGTCTTTTGTCAGGCCATTACAACAACTAGATTGTTTTTACTCTTCAGCCATTCTGCTGCAGATTTGCTGCTGCACTTCCTTGTCCTATTGCATCAGCCGGTTTGGGCCAAGCTTATCTATTGGACAGATGGCCTCACATTTGACCCTAGAATATTTTGGTATATAAAGGAGTTTACATTTTTTTGTTTTTAGAGCTCTTTTTAAAATCTGTCTTCAACACCAAAATAGAAATTAAGTTTTGAGGGGAAAAAAGTTAAAGTTATGTGGGAGGTAATTTGCTTTGTGCTTGCATAATATCCCAGTATTGCTTTACTGGTGCTTGTTATAAAACAGCCAGCTGCGTGATTGCTTGAAATGTGTTGTAAATGACTGATGGATCGGTTGTCTGACTTGTAATTTCGCCTGTGTGTGCCTGTTGAGATGATGATTGATTAGTACTTTGGTGGAGACTTTAAAAAAAGCAAATCACTAATGGAGGCTCTGGTGTTTCTCTTTGTTGTTTGACTATGTTTTTAGGAAAATACGGGCGTCACACCAGCCTGCCGTTCCTCAGACCTCCCCTCACTACAGCCCTGCTCACACTGGGAAAAGCACACCAGGTCACACTAACATCTAAATCTCTGAATTGTTTAGTGTGTGTGTGTGTGTGTGTGTGTGTGTGTGTGTGTGTGTGTGTGTGTGCGCGCGTATTCTGATGTCCTTTTCTTTTACCCTGCAGAATGCTATGTTTGGAAATGGACTAGTCCTCCAGAACCTTTTGCACATGCAGCTGGCACAGCAACAGCTTCTACACATCAAAGACAAACGCATCAGCAGCGTAAGACACCTGTTTGTGTGTCTGTGTGTGATGATTTGCATATGCTAGTGCTGAGGGTTAAACATAGTTGGGGGCATGTGCATATGTGCCCTTATGTTTTTATCTCCAGCACTTAATGCACGGGAAAACGAAACCACATCGAAATCATGCAACCTAATTGCTTCTCCTTTTCTGTTTAAAGTGAGACCTTGAGGTGATGAGTTTCTGTCTGTGTTTTCATTTGCATATTTTTTGTGTTGCTGAAGTGAAAGTTAAATGTCATGGGTACTGATGTTTGGAGTATTTGATGTTTTTTTTTCTTTCTTTATCTTTTTTCTTTTTTAAGCTGAATGATTGCAATGCATACTGGATTCTATCTCTACATATTTTTAAAAACTTAATCAACCCATAACTTTAACAAGGAGGACCATTTTAAGCTTTCAATTGGCATGTCCATCCATCCATCCTCTACATGCTTATCTGGGTCCAGGTTCCAGTCTAAGCAGTTAAACCCAGTCCTATTTCCTATTGTTCACCCAGAGGGACACTGAGGTGTTTCCAAGCAAGCCCAGAGATGTAATCTCTCTAGTATGTCTTTGGTCTGCCCCAAGGCCTCTTCCCTGTAGGATATACCCAGAATATCTCACCCAGGAGGCATCCAAGTCATATGCCTGAGCAAAATAAACTGGCTCCTTTCGATATAGAGGAGTAGCAGCTCTGCTACTCCTACTTGAATGGCCAAACTCTACGGGAGAGCCCACCCACCCTTCAGAAACTCATTTGCACCCCTTGTATATGTTCTTTCAGTCACTACCCAGTTTGTGACCATATGTGCCTGTAGGGAGACTGACTGACGGGTAAAATCCGCTTTGCTCTGTCAGACTGCAAGAGATAAGAGTCTGTCCACACCTCCTCTTGCCAAGGGCAACTCCGGTTTGGAACATTAAGTCTAGCCCTTGTCCAGGAGGCTCGAGAGCCCATGTTGTACATTGAGGTGAGCCTGATGATATTTCTCAGCCTCACGTGTTAGCTTTGTCTTCTTCCCCAACCAAAGAGGTGAAGTTCCATGTCCCAAGAGTTAGTTTCATTGCTTTGTAATTGTTGTGGAATATCCAAGTATTACTATTAATTTTTATTCATTTCTTTTTTGTGAGGACATTTTAATTTAATCTCTGAAGTTGGGCATTTGAACTCTATGGGGAATGACTCGTTCTTGGTGTTGGTCTTGGAGGAACTAGAGTTCTGGGAACTTCAACGCTGGCTTCATTTTCAGTACCGGAGATTGCCACTTGGACTTTTATAAAGATGAGACTGCATATTCTGAGAAATCTGTGAGCAGGTCCTGGTAATTCTAAAACCTTTGTGGATTGGATGCTCTGGATCTGCTTTACACACCATTGTATAGCTAGCACAGCCCTCCATGGTGGATTCTGTTTGGTTTATAACGACCATCTCGCTCATGCTCTTCCAATTTTGTTTTTTATGATATTGTTCTTTGATTTTGCTTTTCTGTTCCATTTTTTTTTTTTGTAATACTCTTCCTTCTCCTCTTTCATTTCCCCTTTATTAGGTCTCCAGTCTGCTCGGGGACCCGTCCAGACTGCTCATGCAGAAAGCCTTGTCTCTGCGACCTCCAGGCCTCGTGCAGCTGGGGAAAGGCCTCCTGGGAGACTCTCCTACAGGTAAACGGGTTCCATTATGTAGTGGTTTACACGTTTACCTAACACGCTAAACAGCCACAATTTAAGAGTAGACACAAATCTCTGTGGGGTTGTGTCAGGAAGTGCGTCCGGTGTAAGAAATCAAAATGTTAATTACCCACTGTGGCGACCCCTTAATAGCAGGTAAATGAGTAACAAGCACCCTGATCAGATGAGTTCATTTAATTATTGCAAACAAATTAAATCACACTGAAGCATTCAGGCTTTGGTTAATACCTAATTTAGTGTTTGTTTTTGGTTTTCTTGCTCTACTACTTTTGTCTTTTTCTTGAGAGGGAGCATATTAATAGTTTAACTAACTGTGTGGCTCCAGAGTGCAGCGGTTTACACATTTGCTTGACAAGGTCTGTGAAGGTCGCTGGTTCAGACCTTATTAACATTTTAACTTGGTAGCGCTCCTACAACACCACCTTTATTTTTCCACGTACCAGTTTTCTAAAAATCAATGATTTACTGTTTACAGTGTAACCTTTTGGTCTGTTCTCTCTGCCAAATCCAGAATCTGTTCTATTTTACATGTTAATAATGAAGGCTCTAAGGTCCCAGAAAAATATTGTTCATGTTAAAGTGAAAGCCATAAATTTTGTGGGTCCTTTTCCTAATTCTGACCCGTGTGTCGGGCTTGTCCCTGTAAAGACTGCTGAATTTCGCCCAGCTGTACGTTACAGTGCGGAGCAGGAAGCTGCAGCAGATTTACAATTCAAATCTCCAGCTGAGAAAAGCTGTGTTGTTTTAAATGGAAATGATATACCGCAGACTTTTTATGTGCATAAAAACAAACAATCATGCCCATGTGCACCACTGTGAGTGTGTCCCTCTTTGATTGGATGCATGAGTTTGCAATTTTGCATACGAACGTGCGTGTCTCTTGTCGGTGCGCGTGTCTGCTGGGGAATGTTGGCTCAAGGCTTGTTAGAGCGGTTTCGTTTATTGTGCGATGGAGGCCATTTGTCACAGCAATATTGGATTTATAATAAGTGCCACTGCGTATGTTCACGTTTAGTGTGTGTGTGCATCTTTTACTTATATGTTTGTGTTTTGTTTGTTTTTTTGGCCTGTGTGCATTTGTATGGGATTATGTTGCATGTGTACATATTTGTGTTATTAAACCCTGGAGTGAGTGAAATATTGGGATTGTGGAGAGCTAAGTGGCAGGCTGTAAATAAACACGATAAGCAGTGATGTATGAGCGGGAAACTTGCTCTCAAATATTACAGCTGGCTCTGCAGAGACGGCCAGGCGGAGTTTCCAGCCGTTTGAGCGATTCGTCTGTGTCCTGAGGAGACGGAGACACTGATGGTCATCTGTGAAAGCCATTTCGCATGTTTATCTGGCATCTTTCCCAACCGTGCCTTTATTTCCCTTCATTTCATTTCCTTTTTTTCTGTATACTATGTTTTTACTTTACTGTTTCTTGAATTTCAACTTTCTGTTATCACTCACCTCTCCTTTCATTTCCTCCTGTTTTTTTGTTTTTTTTGCTTTCTTGTCATCTCCCCTTACAGAGTTGGGACAGGAGTCAGTTCCAGCATCTACCCACAATGCCACAGTAGTGGTTTCAGCAGCAGGTGTCATGCCGTACCTCCAGGGTCGGGCTGTAGGAGGAGACCTACCTAGCCACAGCACCCATTCTGTGACTACGACCCCCTCTGCTTCCTTCTCTTCTTCCTCCTCTTCTTCCTCTTCCACCTCCTGTGACAACAGGCAGCCAGCTCCTCCAGGGACGATGGTGAGCGCCCAACCGCAGGGACAGAGCTATTCCTTGGGTATAAGTAACTCGGGCCTTGGCCCGCCTCCGCCTAAACCCCCTGGAGGAGTTTACACGACAACAGGCCAGCACAACAGCTCAGACAGCTGCCCCCTGGTGAGGACACCGACCGAAAATCTGCATGCGTGAAGCAAATACAAAATACTTAGACTGTAAATAAAAGATGGCCTTCCAAGTCTGAAAGGAAGTCCAGTTATAAACCTAGACTGGGCCTGTATGTCTCATTTGATGGATGATCTAAGTAAAACATGTTCTAATCATTACACCGTTTCAGTTCTTACTTAATACAACATGATATTGATTTTTGGATGCTTTAGGGCGGAGCTACCCTGTGATTGAAAATTTGCCAAATTATGACCTTGCAGTGCTCTCGCTTACTCGGATCGTCTCCTTAATTGGATGTGTGCTTTTAAAAAGATATCAAGATGGCGACAGTCAAAATGCTCACAAAGCATTTGATGATGTCCCCTTGGCTACGTCCATCATTTATATACAGTCTTAACATTTCAAAATGTGTAATTTGACAGACTCACAAACCAGGCAGCATTACCTGGCCCTCGTTGTCAGTATTACATAATTGTCGCCTGATCAAATGTTTGGTGGAAGTTTCTAGAGATATTGGTGTAATTCTTGAATTTCTATATTTATGTGTACGTTGCTGCACAAATTAATATTTGAACTCCAACTGTGATGCAAGTTGTTGATATTTTCCATGAAACCGATCTGTAACTTATCTCTAGAAATGCTTGTTATGGTCCTAACTCCTTCTACCCTTCAGTCTCTCTGTCTCTTGGGGGGAGGGAGTATTTATTCCTGATTAGTGTTGTCTGCTTTTAACCTCAACACACAATATCAAGGGAGCTTTTTGAATAAACAGCCTCAGTCCCTTGAGCGCTTTACCTTTGGAAAATGCCTGTAATGCAACCTGTACCCACCTGCCTGTTTTCTTTCTAAAACACCTCCCTAAATCTCCTAGACTCGGCCAGGATTAAATACAGTACGACTACACTAACATCATTATCTCTTATAAGTCTGTGTACAGAAATAATCACAGTGCCGAGGTTCTTAGGGGACACGATTCCAGTC
The DNA here is from genome assembly GCF_965226115.1 of Aulonocara stuartgranti. NCBI lineage: Eukaryota > Metazoa > Chordata > Actinopteri > Cichliformes > Cichlidae > Aulonocara > Aulonocara stuartgranti. The sequence goes on along the minus strand of NC_138953.1, from coordinate 5,878,327 downwards.
CCAGTACTGTCTTCTCTGAAGTCCCTTTAATAGAGAGAAAGTGTAATTACTAGAGAGGACAATCCTCGCAGGTTTCCACCATCACTTTAGCTCTTCAGTAGCTCACAAAAGTCAGCTTTAGAGCCTCATGTAAAGTTTGTATAATCAGTATTTTTTAGAATTTGTGTAGCACAGTATTTTTCATTAAATCCACAATGTGATACATGTTTGGAATAAAGATGAAGCAAAGTAGCTGTAATTGCCTTCAAACACCTCTAAAAACGAAAACCTGATTTTTATTTGCAGTTCCTGTTGGTGGCAGTGTGAATAATACGTTTTATATTCACCTGTCTCTCTTTAGGTAAACAGTGGACAGAGTTCTTTGTTGGGCGATCCTCCTAAAGAAGTCAGGCTGCCTTCTAATCCTTACCTAAACCTGGCAAGTGTAATGCCAGGAGTAGTTCTGCAAGGTGAGCACACGATCGCACAACAACCATAAAGTTTTTGCACCAGAGTTCACGTCCTGGCTTTTGCAGCACTTAAAAGCATTTTGTGCTCATTTATTAGTCAAGCTTTTTTATTCAAGAAGAGCAATTCAGGTCAGCCGGTGATCAATTCTACCACCTCTGTTAATCAGATCAGTTTTAAACACTAAAATGAATAAAATCAGTTGGAAACCTCATATCAGACACGTACGAAGTGTCCAAGAGCATCTCAATCATGAACAACATGAAACAGGTTCTAGATTATAATTGTCTCTATTTACTGAATTGTCTCTAATTCTTCCAATATTTAACTTATTGTGTAGAGGTGTGGGGAAATATTATAAAAATACACTAAATTACAAAAAAGGGCAGTTTGTGTGATAACCCACATCATTATGATTATTAACACATCATTTGTCGTCCATTCTCCCTTCTACTCTTCCATAGGCTCAGTGGGCAGCAAAGCCCAGGGAGGACAACCCAGCGCTGCAGTTTACAACAGCTCAGTCGCTCCTGTGGTCTCCCAGGGCTCCGGCTCCTACTCCCACAGTGCAGCAGCTACGACCGCTGCCCCGTACACCACAGATTCCTCCACTGACTACAGCCAGTACAACCAAGCATACACACAGGTGCTGCCCTACAACACATGCACGTGTGTACACACACACACAAATATGAATGCTGAATTTTGGGGTCTGTACATTCAGTTAGTGTGAACAGGCATTACTGGGCCTCAAATATGCTATTGATGCATGTGTTGCTGAGTAGATGGATGGATACACAAAGCGCGGCTGGATGGGTGCAGCAGAGACAGGATGAGCTGTAACTAGAGGAGGCAGGGTGGTGGAAGAGATGGGAATGGGTATGGATATTTGGACAGACAGAATGAGAGTGGATTTGGCAGTGAGCACTGCGTGTCTCCATCTGTCCCTGCTCTCCTTCTCACGCCTAACACTCCACTCAGAACAAGTCCCAAAGCCCTTCTACTGCTTGTTTGTCATCTTTCTTTCTTTCTTTTTTGCGCTTCTTCCTCCTCCAGCAGTAGGTGACATATCTGATGCTCGCAGCAAGTACCAAACCCCATTTGAAATGTTAATTACACTCTACTCATCCAAACAAATGAGTCATGATTAGATAACCAATAAAACGGTCGGTTTAATTTGTCTGGAAAGACAAAGACAGAGGAACGAAACGCTGGAGAGCAGGAACAATACTTAATGAGACTCATAAAATTGAAAGGTGGCAAAGAAAAAAAAAAAAAACAATCACGCAAAGACAAGAAAGCACTGTTCATGCTTGGTAATGTGTGTGTGTCGTAGGAGGCCATGCAGCAGTGGTACCAGCACTATCAGGCGGCACAAGCCCACAGCTACAGCACGGCCGCGCCACAGGACAGCACGGCCGCAGACTACAGCAAGGAGCACACTCAGGTGGCAAACACACACCTGTTTGTGACCGTGTGGGATTTGTGCCACGTGTTGTTTTTTGTTTGATCCATGTATTTCCATGTAAATGTATTTCCTTCATTTCTTCATCCTCGCATCAGAGTCCGGCCCACTTCAGTTTGCTGTAAATGTGTTCTTTGTGCAAGCAAGATAAAATATTTTGCAACTAACAAAAAGTAGCTGCAGTGCTAAAAAATAAAATGAAAGGAACACTTTTCAATCAGTGCAGCATCAGGTCAGTTAAACTTCTGGGATATTGATCTGGTCAGTCGCAGAGGGGGTTGTTAATCAGTTTCAGCTCCTTTAGTGTTAATGAAATTAACAACAGGTGCACTGGAGGAGCAACAATGAGACAACTAACAAAACAGGAATTGTTTTACAGCTGGAGGTCACTCACAGTCTTTCCCTCCTCATCTTTTCTGACTGTTTGACACTAGTTTTGTATTTGGCTAGGGTCAGTGTCGCTGCTGTTAGCGTGAGGTGATACCTGGACCCTGCAGAGTTTGCACGTGTAGTCCAACTCCTCCAGGATGGCATATGGGCAGAAGGTTTTCTGTGTCTCCCAGCACAGTCTTAAGAACATGAAGGAGATTCCAGAGACAAGGCCCTTAACACGGACAACCTAAGTCTACTGGCCGCTGCCATTTTTTCACTTTTTAAAAAAAAATTTTTTTTTTTGTTTTGAATTCAGCCCTCTGCAGGGTCAATATTTTCATTTCCATCACATCCTTTTATTCCTAACACGTTATCCAGCATGATTTTTTTTTCCCTTTGAGATCTAATTTGTTCCTTTGAAAATTAAAGTGTTCCTTTAATTTTTTTGAGCAGTGTAAAAAAACCCACAACAAAACTACAATGGATGTGAAATCTTGTTTTCTAGACTCCAGCTGTGTCCACCTATGGAGATTACAGTTCCTACATGCAGGCAGTCACTCAATACTACTCCCAGCCAGCAACAGCCAATCAGGGCTACGCCAGCAAGGTAAACACACACACACTATAAACTCTTTGAAACACACATGGCTCCCTTGGCCAGGTGTTAGCCCTCAACTAGCTGCTTGGAAAAGAAGAGAAAACAAAATCCTGTGCACAAGCACACACACACACACACACACACACACACACACACACACACACACAGCCTCCGTACCCATTCACTTCAGTTATCATGCATGTATCAGCAAAGCTAACGAACCCAGCGTGTCCCAGGGATAAGCATTTTTACACAAGTTATTCATTTGTCTTCTTAAATTAGTTAGAACATACAAATAATTCATATTAGGGTAAGATAAGCTCATTTAGATTGTCCGTGACCATACGGACACACACACACACATACACACAGATACAAAGTGAAGCTCTTGAAAAATCCAAGCAGCTTCCTATCCTGCAGACAGAGTGTAAGCTATCTACACGCGCTGGCACTAACATGAAGTTCATCCGCATGTTTATTTGGAGAGGTTGACCTCTCGGCGACACCGATACCCTGTTAGAGGGAACGCATCACTCTGCACCCAGCAGCTGATGCCAGCCATCTCCACACACAATGAGCAGCCAAATCCAGGCTTATCTGCTGCTGCTGGAGGATGTGAGCATATGTGCATTACCTGTGGGGGGGACATAGATCAGTTTCACGTTGTGATGAATCGGGGACTCGCCTCCCTTTTGGGGACTAAAAGTCTCTTTGAGGTAAATCATAAATGCTTTTTGGTGGAATAATTAGGGTAAGGCTCCAGGATGAATACGTATAAGGCAAAAGTAATGTCCTCTGACGTAATGGAAACACGACTGCATGTAAGATGTTTTCTTAGAAGATGATGTCATAGATCTTATTGCACAGCTAGCTTGGACCCTGGCGTCCTGAGCTCGTGGAAATTTTGATAACTCTGCCTGAGAAATCCTTCGTATCATTTGACAAAGGCGTTACATTGAGCTGTGTATATGTCGGCATGAGTATTTTGATTTGGGATGGTTGCCTCGGAGAGTAAGCCCCTGTGACGGGAAGCCGGTTGAATGAGCCTACCTGATGTGCCTCATAACAGACACTAGAGGACAGAAAAGCTAACATGAATAAAACACTTTTGTCAATTATTTTCTCATGTTATGAGATTCTGTCAGCACCTAAACAGTAACACGGCAACAAAAAACGGCTTCAGAGACCATTTTCCTTGGTGTCCTGAGTATACCTTTGAATCATATCAATAAATAAGCTACTACTATTTGTTTCTGTGTTTCCTGTAGGAGGTGGAGGTGTGTAAGCCTCTGGGAGTGTCTCTGCACGCGGTCAGTAATGGCGCGGCTCCTCCCCCGGCCGTCCTACCTGCCGCCGCCGTGCTCCCAGCTTACAGCACGCTGCCCTTAATGCCGGGCTTCCTCGGGGCACCGCACCCATCTGCGGCCGCACCGAACCCTGTCACACACGCACACACCGCTGCTGCGGACTGGAACACCTATTACTATGTAAGTAAAGAACAATCCATGATCCCGTATGAGACACGAAACACATTTTTTTGTCTCCATTCTTTTAGGGTTTTTTTCTCCTTCCTTTTCATTTCTTTTTGAAATCATGACACACTCGTCTTGGGCCAAATAACAACAATTCAACATTTCATATTGCAGCTAAGTGAAATGTTGAATTGTTGTTTCCTCCACAGCTTCTGATATTAGAGCGCTGCACTCGTTGTTGACAGTGGGGATCTGGGAGGAGGGGGTTGCTGCTCATCCTGCTGAATTGAAAAGTGATATATTGTGCTAACCTTTTCTGTATGCCTTTATGTGTAGTAGGGCAATTGTTGCTAGTATAAGAAATGTGTGTAGAGATTGTCTGTACTGCAGGAGTATTTTTCTGTGGTTAGCTTTAAAAAAAGAGTTGCTGAGGGTGCGACTGCTTTACAATAAAAGCAGAGAAATTGCTGGGATGCTATGCTCCCTGCATAGATGTTTCAAATTAAAAGCTGCTATACTGGGTCAAATGTTAGGATCGGTTCCTTTCCTTGTAGGCCTTTTAATGTGAAAGAAGAACAGGAAATAGGCACTTTAGACTGAAACAAACACAAAAACAGTGACTAAAAACAATAAAGCTGAGCTCCAGGCAGCAGTGTGACGTGTACAGATTGATGTCAGTGCTGCCAGTGATTTGAATACCAGTTCTCATTTGAAGGTCTGTGCTGGTCTGCATTAGCTGCAAGTAGCTCCACACGTTTCTGCTTTCAAACAGTGCAGTGTTATAAAGGCTGCTTGCTAAAAATTTATTTCCTCTTTTTTCTCTCAACCAAGTCAACCAGTAGACTACCATTCAGTGCAGCTTTTATTTATGTTTTTCCCTGCATAGTTGAAGGCCGTTAAAGCCACTCAAGGAGACACGGAGGTGGAAGAGATTCACAGAGCGAGAGAGAGTGCACAGTGACGTAAACAGACCGGGGCCAGACGTCTGAGCTAAGCGTCATCTCCTCAAAGATTTGCATTTGTTTGTGCTACTACACACAAATGCATGCAAATTCAGGATTTTTGCTTATTCGTCAAAATTGCACAAACCTGTACGCTTCTTTGTCACCGACCTTCTATGTTAGTTGATCATTTCAGTAATTTAGGGTTAATCTCCTGCAGATCGTTAGCAAGGCTGCACTTGTTTTAGTAAGACGCAGAAAACAATGTTTAGTGACCACAGAAACTTATAGTAGTGGACAACCGAAGTCCCGAGATGAATTAAATTAATAAAACAATATTTTTTGGTAAAATGGTCTGAAACCAAGAGTAATATTCCCGGGATAAACAATAAACCCTTTCATGATCATAAAAAAAGATTTCCTTAGTATTTGAAAATGAAATATATGGTTTTTATCGGTGACTTTCCAACTATAAGTGTTTTCATACACGTCCAGGTCAAACGTCCATAATCCCTCCTCACCTCTGCCTCCCGTTCTCTTCTTGTTTCTAACCCATCAGAACCAGACGAGGGGCCATAAGAGGGAGTATCCTCAGCTGGCAGTGCAGGAAGTTACAGCATCCGATGCGGCCTACATCGGGCAGCACTCGCAAGGCCTGGGGGGGCAGTACGCTGACTACTTTAAGAGGAAGAGGCTCTAGTTTGAACCGAACCACCTTGAAGCCTAAAAGCTTAGGGGAGGGAGGCGCAAACAGCTGGATGTCTGCTGGATGTCACAGCTCCCTCTAGTGGCCTTTCTGTGGCTGCCATTTTGCAGTCCTACAAAAGTCAGTGTTGAGTTTGAAAGATTTAGGTTTGCAGATGGCTCGAGTGAAATGAAGCCATAGTGCTCTTTGATCTTGGCACGTATGTACACACACGCACACACACATATATATATATATATACACACAGTGTTATTTTTGTCCTGTTCAAGCCTTAACTCTTTAACTTAAGCTGTTGTTTCACAGTCAGTGTGTTAACTGTACTTAACTACTATTATCTTGTACAATTTTTCTAATATATCATGTAAATTGAAGTATATTGCATCTGTATGTACAAGCAGCTTTTGTATTTGCAAGCAGGGCGGCCCGCCGTCTGCCTCTGAAACTGTCTTAGGACTGGCCATGCAGTCAGCTACCCCCCCCCCCCCCCCCCCCCCATCCCAGTCTCCCTTTTTTTTTTTCAAAAGACTGAACGTGTCTGATGTCGCACACTCGCCCTTTGATTTGTCAGCCAGTCTGACATCTTTTTGTTCTCGCTTCCCTCTTTTTTCTCTTTTCTTTTTATTAGACCAGGTTACTCTTTAAACCCCCCCCCCCCAGAATTAGAGTACGCGTGTGTGCGTATTTATGCGCGTGTGTGTGTGCCGCTCTGCTGTATCTGTAGGAAATGTCAGCCATTTCAATCCCAAGGTTTGGGAGCACATCAGGAAAACAAAGGGCCTAAACCAATCAAAGCCCTTAATTTAAAGCTTCCCTCAATGAATGGACTTTTCTTACAATGACTGGATGGATAATAAAAGGCTGGTGTAAATAGTGCAGTGTAATACAGAATATATAAAGCCATGTGTAACAGACAATATCACATACAATGGATGTTTCTGAGCTCCTCTGCGAGCCTGTTGTACAACATGAATGAAGGTAAAACCTTTTAGTGTCTGATTTGTTTTGTTTATACCTATACTGTTATATATTTGTAATATAATAATATTACAAGGCAATTCAAGTAATTTACTAATCAAAGCAGGTTCCGAGTGTGTTTGCTTTTGCGAATAAACTTGTACTCAAATCGCTGTTAAAAAACATGTGCTGTTGCTTCTCTCGTGAGTAGCAAATCTTAGCTGGATGAAATGATCAACTGATGGCTGGCAGTGGTGAAACAGCTTCAGGATCACCTTTAAAAAACAATATAAGCGGTTTGTTTTTAGCCAAAAACAAAAGCATTTAGTCATTACTGAGAGATTTAACTGGCAGTGACATTTGAAAGTCATTTTGGATACATTTGCATGGTGTGCATATTGCATAAGTCGCTGTTATAATAAAACAGTAAGATTGTATGCTGTATAAGATGGTCTGTACGGTTTTCAGCTTTTTTCTTTTTTTTGCACACGAGATGCTACTAACATGCTGCTTTGCATGTGAGTTTCTGCACTTTAATTTCATGCTTGTAGGGAGGGTCTTTTTTATGTGTGTGTTTTGGGGTAAATTATCAAAGTGGACCTATTCTGCTCATTACCACCATTGACAATCTTGGACTCTGCTAGAGTAGCTTTGCATGATTTACAGGCTTACACTGGGCTTCATCCCCTGACTGAAACAAGACCACGCCCCCTCTTTTGATCGACTTTATTCTGATTGGTCCTCAAAAACAAAATACCTCATTATTTGAAAATGTCTTCATATTTCATATGAGCACACACTATTGTCACAGCATAGATGCTGTATGTGATGAAGAAAACCATAATAGGTCCACTTTAATGTGCATTTTTCTGCCGGTGAGATATTTGTGGCACAGGCAGTATCCAGGCAATTTGTGCAGTGTTCATTACAGAGGAGAGGTTTTACTTTTTATTCATAATTTTACGATTCATTGGAATTTAGGTTTGTGCATGCGGCCCTCTGTGTCTAACAAACTGGCAATAACTAAGGTTCCCACTTCTCCTGCTGGAAGGTTGAATGTAGAACTTGTGCAGAAGTTTGCAGTGTAAACAAAATCGATTATTTTTTTTTAATATTCCTGTGCAGAAAAATACATATGTTGTTATTGCAGCCACACCGAAAAACACACGCTCCCAACTAGTGTGAACACCAGTGACTGGTGATATATAATGTTCACACACTCGTTTAGTCCAAGTAATCTGGTGTGAGTTTGCTGCCGCCTGTGTGACGGGTGTGCTGAATGTCAGGATTGTTCTTACAGTGGGGAAAAAAAACCAACGGTAAATTAAGGGCAATAAACACGCAAGCTCACCTTCCTGTTTTCCGTTCCGTCTTTGTCTGCTTTCTGTGGTTTGCAATAAATGGACTCTCACGTGCTCCGTGATGTCGCAGGTCTTCAGATTACAGTGAAGTCAGTGAAAACTGTCGCACAACTTCCCCATCTCACAGCTCCGCCCCATTTTATCAGACCGCCTCTTTTCTTATCATTATTTTTATTTTATTAGCCATTTAAAGGCTATGAAACTTTAAGATGGGCCAAAACATTCCCCTAAACCTCTCTTTGAAGTTCATTTTGAGAACATGGGTGCAACCCTGAATACAGCAGCAGCTTTATATACCTGCACAAACTGAAAAGTCACCAGGCAGAAATCTTGTAACTAAAGCTGGGACTCAAAACACCTCTCATGGAGCCTAATCATCATCCAAATGATTAAAGTGCCCTTATTCTGCTCATACCTCCACGTTGTTGATCTTGGACTCTAGAGTAGCTTTGCATGATTCTCAGCTTACACTAGGCTTCATCCACGGACTTAAAAACTCTACCCTCCCTTCTGATTGGCCGGTTCTGGGAAACAAAAGGTGTACACGTGGAGAGCTGCGTGGCACAGAGGTGGAGGAGTAGAGCAGTTGAAACCATGTGAGCATTCTCACACCATCTGTCCCAGTACCTCCCCGTTACATACCTGTACATTTAAAAGCACATTAGATAAATTCATTATCTGCTGAGCTGTTCTCGTAGACGGCTCGTTTGTTAGAAATTAAGGAGAGTGAACCTCATTTGGCCCATGAAGTCTGTGTCAGCAGTCAAATCAGCTTTCACGAGACCCTTTCAAGCACTTCTTTTAATAGATTACTTTCCGACCTGCTGTACTGTGCTGTGCTCGGGTCTCCTGCGAATCAGCTCAAAGTGCTTCAGTAGATTTTATGGCGATGTGGTCGTCTGGACTAGTTGGCTGTGCGGCCTGTCTCGGGGCCACAGTTTGATTTGCTTCCCAGCACCGAGTGCTTTAAAATAAAATAAAATAAAGGCAGCCAGCTGGACTCCAGCTCTGCTCTTATTCTTTTTTTGTTAGGTGACAGCTCTCACCTTCACCTCTTTTAAGTTAGAAGCGCCTGTCTATGTGTGTGTTATGAGCAGGGCCTTTTGTAGATGAACAGCTGAGGCAGCAGACTTTAAAATGCACTGTTTGCTTTTCTGCTTTCCTGTCTGTCTGTCCAGTCTGGATCCTCTTACTAAAGTCAGTGACGCCTGAATTATTTTAGTGGTTTTTCATCAGTTGTGTCATCTTTTTTATCTGCGTAGTGTCGTTACTATGTACAATATTGCAGAACGTCTGAAAACTGTGGACTAAATCCATTCAATTTCATAAAGCTTGGATCTTTTAGACCTCGTTTTCTATCACAGAAGTACCTATAAACGAAGTACATGTTTATTTATTTATAAAACTTCCCAGAAAATGTTTTCAAATTCAGGAGGGAATTGTCTGAATAGTTTGGAACTCAGCCCCCAATAATCTAAGTGAAGAAATGAGATTCAGTGCAGTACCATTATTTGAATGTGCTGGTTAATTAAGACTTGGCAGTAATTCTATTCTTCTTCTCATATTTCAGGGTTAGCCATGTTAGCCGGTGTAACATTAAACAGGTGGCATTGTTGAGCTAACACACCCCGCTAGGGCTGCTCGATTATGGCAAAAATGATAATCACGATTATTTTCACTGAAATTGAGATCACGATTATTTGACGATATTTATTTAACCCTTTAAAACCTACTATAGAACCAAGTCCACCAGAGCTTATATTATTTTTTTTACATGCTGTAGTGCCATTTGTGGGAGCATTTCAAGTTGCTATACATCAATACAACTGTTATAGCCCATATTTTAATAATATGTATGCATTAAGTCCATAGTAATTACATAAATTGCAAAAAAGTGCAATAAACTACAAAAAAAATTGAAAATCGCTTTTGTTTTGTTTACATATATTTCTACTTGGAGAAATTTAAGAGGTTTATCCCTCAAAACTTTAAATACAATAAAGTTGCAAAAAAAGTTTACAACAACAGGAAATTTATTTTGAGTGTCTTCATAGTTTTATTTTGGAGATACAGCAATTTTTATATACTGCAGGAAAAACAAAAAACAATCCTATGATGCAAATTTGCAAAGAAAACAGCATGTGCATCATTTCACTGTGGGAAGTGTTACGAACAGCTGACAGGAACGGCAAAGCGTGTTTCTGGAATATTATGTTTTTGTTCCTGCAAGCGCTTTTTATGCAATTTTTGCAAAGCTATGTGGAACGAAACTGTGACCGAGGACAAGCTGATGGCATCAGATGTAAGTACAACTCCTCCGGTTTCATATGCAAAACAAATTATTGCGCTAGCTTACACGGTTCAGGTTCTACAGGGATTTAACAATAGTTACGCAAAACGGAGCTTACTGCTCTGACCGGCTTTAAAGGGTTAACAATGACTTTAAAAAAATAATATAAAATGGTGTGCAACACCACTGAAGTTTTTTTTTTTTTTTTTAAAACTCTCTTTTCAACCAACGGCAGTCACTCTCCAAATAACTTCTGCTTAGCTTTCCGAGCTTCCCTCGGGTCCTCTTAATCAGCGGTCTCCAACCTTTTTTGCGCCACGGACCGGTTTATGCCCGACAATATTTTCACGGACCGGCCTTTAAGGTGTCGCGGATAAATGAGGGAGGGGCTAATAATCGGCTCAGTCATTTTTAATGATCGTTGAAAGCCCAGATCGTAATCGTGATTAAAATTTGATTAATTGAGCAGCCCTACACCCCGCTATCCTTCTCTGCCCAGATCACACAGACCTTGTCCTTCCACTATTCAAGCTGTTATTCGTCAGCCACTGGGGATAAACAGAGCAAACGTCTTCTGTAAGAAGTGTTTTTAGTTATTGATTACATTTGCATCTAATAAAAGTGTGCAGAGGCCCCTTTAGACTAAGCACAGAAGTGTGAGAAAGCACAACAATGAAGTTAAACATGCAAAAACACAAAGGTTACAAGAGAAATTGTTACAGTCCCAGGATCTTTAAAGGGCACTAATAAGGAGCAGTGCTACAAGGCCCATCAGGCTCACAAACTGTAAATAAAAGATGGGCCTTTGAAAAGTCGACCTGCATTTTTTTAAAATCTTCATGGCCAGCAGGGGGCGACTCCTCTGGTTTAAGAAAACGATCCTACTTTTTGCTCTTGAGGTCTCACTGTCTTGTTTCAGGTCGTCTTCAGTGTGTGTATTTTAATAAAGTGTGATTCAATTTTTTTAGTGACAAGAAAAAACAGGATATGATTGCAGCTTCACTAAACTGTGAAAGCTATCCCACAAAACGGCATCCATTTTTGTTTGCTTAATATACAGTGTACAGTAGAGCTGGGCGATAGAACGATAACGATATCTATCGCGATATAACTTTTACTCGATAGAGAAATTAAGCTATCGCGATAGACCTCGCCGCTCTTGTCCTCTTTAAAAAAAAAAAAAAAAAGGTCGGCCGATCCAAATTAAGTAGCGCAGAGCCGAACCAATCACAGCCGCAGCTTCACGTCGCGTGACTTGTTACGTACAGCACAAGTGCCAAGCCGCACGTGTGTTTGTTTGGGAAGCAGCCAGCGGGTAATGGAGCCAGCGCATAATGGAGGAAATGAGTGTACCGACTAGAAAAATCAACCGAGCGTGACCGAAGAGAAAACAGATGATGGTTCCAATGCCGGAGAGATTGTCGAACGGAAGAGCCATAGAAGTTCCGTAGTGTGAAGGTATTTCGGCTATTTCAAGTCTGACAAAAAACAGAGTAGCGTGCACTGTAAATTGTGCCGAAAGCAAGTCTGGAAATGCAATAAACTGGTGCATGCGTCACACTGTGCGCCACGTTATTGTTTCGGTGAAATGAATTTCTACAATACTGTTACTGTTAATTCTACTCTCTGCAGTGTTTAAATGCTTACATATACACACAGTTACTGTCCCTCCACACATACGACTCGGTTCTGCTTCTATGCCCCAGCTTTGTTTACTTTTTCCCACCGAGGCTTCTAGACTTCTGATTGGCCAACATTTCTGCACGGTTAGGAATCTAGCGCCACCTGCTGCTTTGGCATGTTCATAGCAGCGTTTTCCTTCATTTCTGCCTTTATGTGTGGACGGGATTATTTTTTAAAACGAAAACGGAAAATCTCCGTTTTCAAAAATACCCGTGTACGTGTGGACGTAGCCTCAGTCTCTGACTGGAAGCGCTAATTCGTCATTCGGCTTTTGTCAGACTAAAGTAACTGTTAAAACTGTTTGAAAAGCTCAGCTATACAACAAGGAGAGATTGAGAATTTCCTTTTAGTTCTCAGTTTATTTGATATTGACAAAAGTTAGTCAGTTTTGTCTGTTCTTCTGTAAAACAAACTAAGATTTATTTTTAGAATTAATACTTTGTTTCTAAGTGGAATTGACAATTTAGTCTGTTTCGTTTGTTCTGTTTTGAAACTTAAACGCTTTAGCGGCTGTCTTTTGTGTAGTTTGCAATATTTGCCTTTATTTATCTGAAAAAGTCTCATGTTCCTTAAGTACATCTACCCTGTTGAACTTATTATGGGAAATAAATATTTAAAAACAAGCTGCTGATTATTTCACATTTTACTTGTGAGCAACGGCACATTTAAATCTTACAAATATAGTTATTTGGCTTATATCGTGATAGATATCGTTATCGCCTGAAATGAAAAAAACATATCGTGATATGAAAAAATCTCATATCGCCCAGCTCTAGTGTACAGTTGTTCCTCTTCCCTGTCTTCACCTGTCTGCGCAGGTCAAAGAGTCCATCCTGTGTGCTGGTGTCTGTTTTTGTAGCGCTTCACCTGTTTGTTTTGGGATGTCTAGATTTAGGCTTTTTCCCTTTTTTCCTCTCTCTCTGTTTTGTCCTTTGGGGCTGCTACAGAAACAGCTACACCATCCTCACTTCAAGCCCAGAGTTATTTTTATTTTTTTAGCTCTTCCTTCGCTTCTGCTTTGTTTGTGAACATCGCACATCTACCAATAGCAGATATGCATCGTTAAACTGTGTTTGCCACAGCTTCCAAACTTCCATTTGTCATCCCTTCAGTAAATACCTCCCTTGTTTCGAAGCTTTCTTAACGTTCCTGAATTTGCACATTATGAGTTGAGCCGGTGGGGTGAATTTAGCTGGCGCTGTGTACGCGCTTATGGGGCTGGAGCTCTCTAAAAATGGGCTTCTGGCAGCTAATGGGAGTAAGGAGAGACGGGCTGAAAGAAAGAGAGCGGTGGATAAACAACTCCAGCTGCCTTCAGCTACTCAGCCTGCAGGAATATCTTTTTCTTTTTTTTAGATTTTGTCTCCTTGCTCAGTGAAGTGTTTCTGTCTGCCAGACTCCTGCATGTTGCATGTACCTGTAGAGCTGTCACACACACACACATACTCATACTCCAGCACACTGGAAAATGTCTCCTCTCATTTGGTAGAGTATGAGTATTAGATGGACTCTCGAACACCATTTCCCCCCTTCGCTCTGGCACAGTTCTTCTGTTTAGAGCTGAATCTCGATGAAGACATAATAAGACATTCATATAATTAGGCGTGTTATTTTATCGCCTGTAGAGTGAATCATCCAGCCTCCTCAACAAACCCAGACAGCAGCCTTAACTGTGGACTCAGAGACGTAACTTGGACATGACTGAATACTCAGTAGCCTTCAGCCTTCAAACAGAAAGTAGAAACCGTGACACGTCTGGCAGTTTCACACAGCTGAAGATGATACACTGCAATGAATGCAGTCTGTGTCTGTGTAAACACATACACCAGGGGGTGCTGTGGTGCTGGCTCTGTTCAATTAACTTTTATTTATACAAATAGTGCTTTATATTAAGGTAAAGACCCTACAACAATCACATGACCCCATATAAGCAAGAGCTTTGGCAACAGTGGGAAGGAAAAACTCCCCTTTAACAGGAAGACTGTGAGGAAAACAGGACAAAAGGCACATTGTTAATACTTAATGATTTGTGCTAACAGTAGGATTTTTGGGGAGAATTACAGGCTTTTGGTTTCACTGTGAACCAAACCTTTGCATTCTGGAGAGTTTTTAATTTGTGCATTCAAATGCTTGGTGCAGTGTAGTAACTCAACATTTGCCTCCCATCACAACCTACAGGTCAAGATTCACTGGTGTCACTTCTCTTTTCTCTATGTTGTTAAAAAAAAGAAAGAACCTGTGTTGCAATATTATAATCTTCCTCCCAACATTCACAGTACAAATAGTATTTTTAAGGCTTTCACTAATGTTGAGTTCCAGTTCCTTTTTTTTTGTTATTGATTATTGTTATATGGGTTAGATTGATAAGATAAAGGGCAGTTTCTTTATTTTCTGTGCCTCTCTGTACCACCAGCTACATGTGACGGCCTCCTGACGATTGTACATGTGAACTAAAGGATGCTCTCCAGTCTTGTGTTGCGTGGTTGATTTTTAGACTTTAGAGCTCTGGATAAACTATGTGCAAATGCAACTTTAACAAAAAAAAAAAAGAGTTGTTAATAGACATGAAAAAACAGTCGGGCTGATTGTCTGAGAGCTCCGTTTCCATTAGAATAGAAAATGTTGTGTCTTGTGCAGTTTAGCTGAATTGTGATTTATTTGTTTGTAGAATTTGCACAAACACAGCCAAATCCACAATTTTCTTTCTTTCTTTCTGTTCTTGTGTAAACCGAGCTCCCTCTCAGCATCTGTGCGATGCCTCTGTACTCAATATGTATCCTGCGTATTACACAAGACCAGCGTTGATGCTGGACTTTGCAATAGTGAATGACTGCGTGTGTGTGTTGATCACAAAGCTTTGCAATACTAAAGTATTTCTGAGGGTTTTTTTCTAACACATTTTAATGGCTGTAGATGAATCTAGAATTTGCTGTTGCTTATTGCTTTGTAAACAGCTTCTGCTTTTTAAGTATGTGGAGTTTATTTTGTTTTGTTTTTTTCTGACCTGAAATATACATTAGATTTTGCAAAAATTTTATATCACACTTACATTGATATTGTTTTACTGTGAATAAGGTCTTTCTAGAGCAATCTTAGCATGCCTACTTGCAAACTGTAATGTACAGAACCAGCTGTTTTCAGAAGGTGATGATACTGAATTTGGACTGACAGACAAAACACGACACAAACATTGATTTTATTTATTTTTTCATGGTGTATTTATGGATCATTTTAAATTCCATAAGTCATACTTACATCTTTTTTTTTTGAAAAATATATATTTCTTTTCTCTTATTTAGAGCAGAAGGAATTGTCTTTTACATTCCTAAATAAAATGTGGGCTGAAGCACATCCCTCTCCTGTTGTTGTCGCCTTTATGTAGACTCTGTTTCTGGGGTTGTTATACATGACTGAGCGCAAAGTTTCTGGCTGCATATCTAAAGCCCTCTGCTCAAATGATACAACATACACATGGATAAATGCACGTATACACTGGAAAATGCACAGACGACATGAGTGTTGGAGAAATTATACTTTTTTAGCAAATTGGGGGGGGAAAAGGCATGCACACAATGTATAAAATCACCACTTTTGCTTTTGTTACATCATCTAAACTTCCTTCACAGACAATCCACAGTAGTGAGAATTGGCTCTAAAATGAGTCTATGTATTTGATATATAATATTTGTGGTTCAGACTAAAAGCCCCATAACATCAGAGAAAAGGAAAAGTATAGTTGTACTGCCCTCAAGTGCCTCTCGCAAGTATTGTACTCACAAATAACAGTCGACTGTTAAGATATAACCGATCCATCCGTTACATCGAAAGAACACAAAAAATAACAGATTTTCTGTTCTTGTGCAAACGCAGTGCTTGCATTTTTTCAAATGGTCCACAAAATTCCCAAAAGATTTTGTTTAATTTTTTTGTTAATCAGGAAAAAAACGTGAAATTACAAGTAAGAACTGATGGTTTTTAACCGTGCAAATATTTAATCTGTAAAACAGTCACAACAGTGGGGTGGAAGGAAAAATGCTGACCGACTACTGGCTCTAATGACATGCCACTTTTCTGTGACTGCATGTGCACATTACGAACAGCAAATCCAGATGTTTATCACACATAATTCCTAGGCTCAAATCTGGCAAGTTTCTCCCAAAAAGAGGAGTCCATAAAACAAAACAGCAGTGGCACAAAACTCTGAAGCCACAGCTTGGATATCTGTGGTTATGTTCCATCTTCTTTATCCCATCCATCCATCCATCCACGTGAGGTTTTCTAGCGTGATTTTGCCAGCTATCCATCCCAAATAAGGCTGTGATGTAACCATTAAATGCAGGCATAAAAGAGTCCCTTCCTTGACCTTTTTAAAAAAATCTTTCCATTGTCCATCATCAAGAGTCCTGCATAATTCGAAGGTCTTTGGGCCACAAGACAGTGCAAATCGTTTATAATATTCAAGACAGCTGGAAGTAAGCGATCAGGTCATGTAGTATACAAGAGGGCTAAAATATTTTTCTAATACTCTTAATTGAAAACACAAAATCTGAATATATGTGAAATAAAAACCTTAAAAAATATAGCAGACTATGGCATGGTAGTTAAAAGTTTAAACGTGAGTATGAAGGAGCGTGACTTTACAATAAAGCTGCACAAGCAGATGCTGATCTGAAGGAGGGGCGGGGGTCAGGATCTCCATTTGCATCCAGACTGGCAAGCAAAGTCAGCTTCACTGCAAGCGCCTCAGAAAGTTGGTTGGCTGTTTTGTTGCTGCTGCTGCTGTTGGGCGAGCTGTTGAGCGGTGGTGAGCTCCTCAATCAGGCGCTTGAAGGTGATCCTCCTCTCGGGTGACTGCTCCCAGCATCTTCGCATCAGCTCATACACCTGTCAGGGAAAAAGAAACGGCAATCAAAAGAAGTTTTGTTAAAAATTAAAAATCGAACAAAACTGCAGCAGCTCTGACTCGCTACACTTTTACATCTGATGCTGTCAGGTTTCCTTGGACGGCTGCTTAAATGCCTGCAACCTCAGTGTGACCTGACAGCATGTTAAAACTCACTGAATCATTTTGATTTAACATAAAACCAAAGATTACAATTAAAATTGTTCACTATTTAGTTCTGCTTACCGTATTTCCCGGACTACAAAGCGCACCTGAATATTAGCCGCACAAGCTAAAATCCGGGGAAAATCCTGTTTTGTACATACATTAGCCGCACCTGACTAAAAGCCGCAGGTGTTTCAATGTTGACTTATCATATGTAAGAGAATATGCACAAAGGGAATTGTCAGGAAAGAGATGGCTGTTTGGAGACATCACTTTTATTAATATTTTGAAAAACAAGTTATGGGTACATATTTGCACATGTAGTACATAACAGTAGCCTACAGCACACCAGAAAAATAGATTCGGACTACCTTTTAGGCTCAGGTGCAGTGACACGGCTTTAACAAGAAGAAAAGTCAGTCATTCACCATCTTTCTCTTCTTCCTGCGCTCTAAAACCACCAAAGTCCTCTCCTCCAGTGTCGGATACAAATAGGCTCAGGATGGCTTCGTCATCCACTCTCCGCTTCTCTCCTTCGTTGTCACTTTCAAAACCAAAGAAATCCTCGTTGTCAGTGTCAGAGTCGAACACCCTCTGAAGGGCCGTGGCGGTGTCCTCCTCTCCATCATGCAGCAGTCCAGCCCTTAGAAATCCGTTGGTGATCGTGGATGTTTTCACACTTTTCCACGCTGTCAGAATCCACCGGTGGAGTTGAGCATAACTTGCTTTTCGCAAGTTTATCGCCGCTCATCATCCACGCCTCCCGCTGAACGCGTACCGCTACTTTGAAGTTTGTTTTTCGCGCTACTTCGTACGGCACTACGTTGCCTGGCGGACGGACATGTGACTAACATACCACTCTTGAACCCCGATCCTTCCGCCAGGCAACGTAGTGCCGTACAACAGCGGAACACACAAAACAAATCGTCTTACGATATGACAAAAATCATGGACAATCCATAGAAAAGCCGCACCTGACTAAAAGCCGCAGGGTTCAAAGCTTGTGCAAAAAGTAGCGGCTTATAGCCCGACAATTACGGTAAATAGGTTAGGAAAGAAATGAGTGCCCCTTTACTGAAGTATGCCATAAAAGCACAGTGAAGATACTGCTATGATTAGCAATATTTCAGGAAGTCAATCCACATCTCGTGTAAATCAGACATTTCTACAGAAACCGACATCAGCAGTTTCTGTAGAAATGTCTGAAAAAGATATCTAAAAGCAGCATCGGTGGTTAACGGTCCTTCTTTAAAGAGCGAAGTTATGAAAGAAACACAGTTTGTGAGTGAAAAACTGGTGATTGCAGTAAAAATGACTGGATTATGAGTAAGAACGTCTCAATTTTGTACTCAACAATGCACAGATGAATGTCAACTATTTAAGGTAAAAAACTCCCAATGAATGAATACAACGCATCACACATTAAGAGGCCCATATTTACCTTCTCTTGAAGCCTACTCTGGCTGTTGTTTTTCTTTCAATATGCTGTATTTGGATTTGTGTAAATAAAAACAAAAAAAGCCAAATCATTACCGCTGGTAATACTTACAGAGTCAGGACAGTCTTTAGGACACGGCAGCCTCTTTCCTTCTTGCAACACCTTCACCAATCGGATGATAGTCATCTGACCATGAGTTTTACCAATCATTTCAAGGAAGCACTGAGGGTAAGGACAAGGGGAGATTACAAAAGGAAAATACGCTACACTTTCTCTACTTTCATTTAGATGTGGGCCATAGAAATACAACTTTAGTCATAGCAGTGTTGAACGTGCACACTCTGTGTTGCAGGTTTAATGGCTTTTATTTTCTAGCTTCCATAATTCTTCAGTCTTTCTAATCTGTGCAGGTTTATTAGTTAGTGCTTCTGGTAGCAGCAAAAAGCCTGATGTAAAAAGATGTTAATGATAAAATGAGCTCTTAGCACTGGCTCGAGCTACTTTGGAAAGCTCACAGTGGAGTCTATCATCTGCCACTCTGGCCAAAGACCAACACCATCTGCTACATACAAATATGTGTGTGCCGTTTACTTTACACAACTGGCACAGTATGTGTACTTAATGCAGAGTCGCAGATAGGAAATATTAGTAATGAAAGTGCTGCACACTTACATTCATCGGGCTCTTGGCAGAGTCGCAGTAAGTGAGGAGTTCATACATCGTCACCCCAAAGGACCAAACATCTGAAGCGAGGTAAAACTTACAGAGAGTCAGACACTCGGGAGCATACCTGAAACACAAAAAGCATAAAGGCTCAGTCACTGTGACAGTTCCTTCTTCATCCTTCCACTATACTGAGAGGTTACTGAGCAACATATAGTGTCCTCAACTGTATGTTAACAGCAGAGCTAAATCTAACACTTGTGTCGCTGTGGGACCGTCACAAGGTTACGAAACCTGAGAGGCGCAGACCCGGCCCAAACAGCACCTAAGCATGGCTTGTGCCAACGGATGTGACGTCACTTTTGGTGACGTGTGTGCGAGTTGGACAACAGTAATAGTTCACCACTATTAAACTGTTTTCTTGTTATTTGTTATCTTATTTAAAAAATAATAATTAAAGCTGCTTTAGAGATTAATGTCCTCATAGAATAAAACAACTCGGACTGACATAGTGTGCATTTTTCTGTCATTTTAGTGCAAACACATCCTTGAGGCTTAATTATCTGCCAGCTGACACCAGAGTCAATATATTGCTAGAAAGAAGAGCCCATATGCGCCTTTTTTATATTAATCCTATCAATCCATTTCATTTACCATCTGACACCCCGCCCCCACCACACACACACACACACACACACACACACACAGGTTTTCAGCTATTATCTCTTTGTTGTCCTCTTGACTTACCAGAAAACAGGGCTGTCATTCTCGTCCTTGACTGTGTAATAACCTTCGTTATCTTTGATGCTCTTCGTGAGGCCAAAGTCACCAATCTTCACAGTCGTCTCGTTCTCCATCAGCACGTTTCGGGCAGCCAGGTCACGGTGGATGTAATTTTGAGATCCCAAATAGTCCATTCCCTAAAATGAATTAAACACAGTGTCATGTTTCATCAGGTTCAGAGTGACCAAAAGGAATTGAAGGAACTGAAGAGAAGGTGCATTACCTTGCATATCTGCACAGAGTAGCTGAGCAAGGTGGGGATGCTGATCCTGGCTCTGTTTCTGGGCAGATACTCCTTCAAGCTGCCCAGTGGAAGATACTCCATGATCAGCTTAATAGCCTGACCACCTATAGATTCATAAAAACATGCAGTCAGACTTTGTGTATACATGATATTATGTTTGAAACACTTGTTGCTGGTCTGAAGGTTTACTCCAGAATCTATTTATGGTCTTCAACAACAAGTATGTCCTCGCTCAATTTATAGAGTCAAACTAAAAGTTAATTTCTAATATTCGGTTATGTCAGTTTCTCTCTCAAAAACTAACTTTAAAAACACATTCAAAATCTTCAATATCATCATCATGCAGTGGACAGAATACCTTCTTCTTGGGAAATGCCCTTATATTTGACTATGTTTTCATGGTAGAGATCCTTCAGGATGTCGATCTCTCTGGAGAGGTTGTTGCTCTGCTCTTCTCGGTTCTCGGGCTTCAGCGACTTCACAGCCACCATCTCGCCCGTTCGGTCCCCCCTAGGGTCGTAGCGGCATAGCTCCACCTTACCAAAGTGACCCTGCACGAGAAACATGAAACAAATTTTAAGTACTGAACAGCAGACAAACAACTACATGGGAAACTTCATCCATTGGCTCGTTTAGTTCATCTAGTTCTGTTATGCTCAGATCACAGGGAAGCTCTGAAGGTCCTAGGGATAGATGGAGGCAGATGACCTGCTGTGGTGACCCCTAAAAAGAGGGGCCACTGCAATATATATATTTATATATATACCTGTAAGCTTACACCCACTGGACCAAATAGACTTATATTTAATAAAGCCATTTTTCATGTCTGGTGCCAAGTTTTTTGTGCGTCAGTCTAATTACTAACAAAATGAATCCTATGATTGGCTCAACACGAATGAAGCTAGACACAGCAGCACTGTACCTCTCCCAGATCTCTGATCTTCCTGAGAAATCTCTTTTCAAACATGGTGGGGTCAACATCTGGTGTTGGCTGGGGTTTGATAGAAGGGTCTGAAAGAACAAAAAGAGGCAAATTCATTAGGCACACTGAGTACAGCACGTCTCTCTCACAGCACATGCACGCTTGTGTCATAGGAAGTCCATTGTGGTCGACAGTGTCGACGTTTTCACTAGAACTCTGTGTGGTTATGTAATTACCTGTTTACTCATGTTTCCACAGAAATGGCTACTTCTGGCAGGACAATACATCACTCAGGCAAAACCTTTTACGTGTCATCATTTTGAATATTTACCTAATTCTAACAAAAAATTCAAACAAACAAACAATACTCACAAACAGTGAGAATTATAGTAGCTTGAAATATTTTTGTCCCTTAGGGTTTCATTATATGATAAAACTGGCTTGAGTAAAATGGGTTGCAGTACCCAATTCTAACCAGCAGGTGGAAGAAGAGAGTATAATATCCTGCCATGGGGCCCATTTGAGGGGCTGATCTCTGACAATGCACCCAGTGAACTTCCTCAAGAACCTCTGAGTAGTGTAAACAAGTCTGTTCACAGCCTGCTACTCCATGAGATAGAAAGCATGCTTCACATTCAGGTACCATGCCGATATTTAAAAAACAAAACAAACAAAAAAAGATCACAATGTTTTAACTTGTACTTCACTTGTTTTGTAGTCTTATGCAGTGTTATTGGCTTAAATTAAACATTTTTCAACTCTGAGCATCTAGAACGAATAAAAGCTGGACACAGCAGCAATACGATGACTGAAATCTAATGCTGCTCAGGTTTCATATGTGCAGCCTCTTTATTAAGTGTAAAAACTGGTTTTATATGACGTACAGACATACTCGGACATACTTTTTTCTATGAGCTGATCCATCTCTCTGACAATAGCCCTGAAGAAAGGTCTCTTCTTGGGGTCATAGTTCATGCAGTGGGTCATGAGTTCAGCTAGCTCTGTGCAGTCCGGGGTGGCCAGTTGGCACTCTGTTTCATAAAATCTCTCCTTCTGCTCAGAACAGACATGAAAACACGTATGAACAAGGTGCTGCATGAAAACTGACCAGTCGATACGGATGGACAGAGATGGTTAAAAAAAAACAAAAACAGAAAGAAACCGAGGGACACTTGGTTGGATGATCATCAGTGCTTGTGTGTGCTCTTTACCTCTGTAAGCTTCTTGTCTTTGAGGGGAACCTCGCCATCATAGCAGATCTCCCACAGAGTAGTACCAAATCCCCATTTGTCAGCTGCGACACCCAGTGACGAGGCATTCCTCACACACTCTGGAGCAATCCACGGGATACGATGCACACACTCTGCACAAAGTGGACACAAACAAACTCCACTTTGTTTAAAAGTTGCACTTGCAGTTTCAAGTTTCATGAAGTAAAAGCAAAAAAGAAACCGTGAACAACATGTTTTTACTTAATTATCAAATCATGTTATCATCCTCAGGCTCTAACGTCACCAGTTTGTTCTTGATAAACGGCTAAAACCCCCAAAACATATGCATGTGTGTGTGAGTGTGTATATGTGTGTGTGTGTGTGTGTGTGTGTGTGGACTTTTCACACTGTAAAAGACATCTTAGGGCAGGTTATGCGTCTACACACTCACAATGCCCCAATTTCAAAGAAAAATAATTAATTACAGTCTAGCTCTGACAAGCCAGCTGGCAGGTAGCCGACACAAAATGTTAAATTGCTGCTTGAAGTAAATTTTAAAAAAAGGCTTTGTATTGGCCGGCTCGGCTTTGACTGGAAGACGGGCTAAATGATTGGCTGACCTCCACTAGATAGATAGATGAGCAGTGTAAGTACTAAGAGGTCAAGAAGGAAAGAAACGGCGGGGGAGCCGAACAGATATCTGAGCGGGAAATTACATAATTGGGGGGGGGGGGGGGGACAATGGATTAGAGGGTTTTGAGCAAAGTGATCTGAAATTGCTGGGAAGCACTGAAGACTGCTCCCAGTGGGTTTCTGAGCACTTTATCCATTATGTTCAATCAAATCCATGTACAAGAACATCGATGTCTAACTGGAAAACCAGTTGATCAGTAAAGTGATGGAGACATGGGGAAAAAAACGGTAAAGTTCCGGGAACAAATGGTGAGGGAGGAGCCTTCCCAGGAGAATATGGCAGTGGGCATTTGTGCAGAAACAGTTCTGTTCTGTGGTTTATACAAGCGCACTGGGTCATCACACAACTTATAACTCTTGCAGAAAAGCAGAAACATAAGCCATTTGAAAGTAGACATATCCTAGTTGCGCTGTCTTCTCTGATCCAATACCTAGCCTTAAATTATGGTCAACTACCTGTGCTTCATCAGAAATATGTTCATTTTGTATCTTTTCTATGTTGAGTGGAAAGAAAATGAGGGCACGACAGAAGCAAAAAGAGAGAAAGCTAACAGTAGTCACCCCACATTTAAGTGAAAATTGTTTATCAGATAAAGTGTCACTCAAGCAAGCCAACATTGATGTGTTGTCGTTTTCATAAACTTTGTGTCCTGGTTTGTTTTTAAACTGGTTTCAATGCCAAATTAAACATCATCTAATTATGTTTGCAGTTTTAATCCTGATTATTTTGGCTTAAACATACAGTTTGTAGTAACAAGACTAACAGTAAGAAGACGGTCTGACATCAGTGTCGTGCGGAAAAACACGTTGTCATGAATGGAAAAAGTAAATATGATAATGGATGAGGATGAGGAGGGTCTAAGGTAATTACTTAGAGCAAGATGGCCCAGAGCCAGCTTCCTAGTGCCTGTATTTAGCACAGAGCCTCGCCCTCTTGTGTCAACTTCCTTACTGCTTGTGATTCCACCCACTTGGCCACGACTGGAGGCTTTGTCCCCACAGCGAGCAAAGATTGTATCCATCTTGATGCACGCTCAATCATCCACGTAAGGAAATACCAGAAAGTTGATTTTGTGGGAGAAACGTTTCGTAACTCACCTCAGTGATTTCCTCAGCCTCAGCTGACTGCAGATTTCCCCAAGCTCATAAGTACTACATTTGCAGAATGACCGAAAGTAACACCCCCGACGTGAGGCCAGTTTCATGATCATTAATATGCAAACTGTCCTGACCACTGATCAAAGGTCATGACTAACATTCACAGAGAGTTGGGGAATGGCCACAACCACAGCATTGTAAGATGGCCCCCTCCACAGATCAGAGATGGCCATTTCCTTCTGTGTTGTGCTTAGCCAGAGATTGTTTGATTTCCCCATCATTGGCTCTTAGCAGCATGCACTATACTGCTATACTATTGTATTACTATATTAGTCACCTGGATGAGAGGCTGAGTGAAATGTTTCTCGGACTGAAAATGCTACATAAACAACTTTTAAGAAAGATACTACACATCCTTTTTCTTTATAGATTGCACAATAACTTTCTGACACTCATCCACTGGTTTTACTTTCAGTTACAGCTGACTAGAAAAGTTACTGTGAAATTTTCCATGGCAGCTATTCTGTAACCATTTAAGTTTCATTTTTAGTAATCCAAACTGAGCCTGTCTGTATGTGGACTTACCCTCTCTAGTGAGCACTGTGATTGGTATTCCTGGGTCGCTGAGCTTAATGAATGGCCCTCCTTCATCATTACCGAGTCCGTCTCTGGCCAGCAGTATGTTCTTAGCACACACAAAGCCATGGACCAGCTTTTTGTCCTCCTACAACAAACACGGGACAGAACACATTTTCGTCCATAATCAAGAGGATACGCTTTCACATTTAATAAAAGACGCTAATATTGACATTAATCCATGGCTAAAAACAAGTTTTCATGGACTGTGTCTTTTGTTCTCCTCTCTTACCAAGTAACTGAGGGCTGATGCCAACTGCAAGGCCACCTGGAACTTCCACGATGTGCTGAGTGGAGTCTGTTGTCTCCTCATAAACACATCCAGTGGTCCCAGCTGGACAAACTCCTCCACCATGATATCTTATGGTACACAAAGAGAAAGGTGTCAAAAACCTTAGCCACAGGAATAAGAACCTCATTAGACAACCACACCGCTTCTAATATGCACTTACTCTCCTGGTGGTGGACACACACTCCATAGAGCAGCACAATATGTTTATGGGACACTTGTTGCATCTTACTGGCCGTTTCAAAAAAAGCCTTTCAACAGAAAGACAAACATTTCAGTATGGTTAGATGTTACAGGATAGATACAATTTGATGGAATTTTCTGGGATGTTCCACATCTTTAGGAGCTCACCATGGAGATGTCCCTGTGTCCAGAACCCAGCACCTTTAGGACCACCTTGACTTCCTGGAAGGATGTATATCCTGCATCATCCTCCTCCTCACCCTTCACCTTCAGAGTGCCCGAGTAAATGTTGGTTTTTGTACCTATACCCAGGTGCTCCTCCTGGTTGACACAACAGAGAGCCCAAAAGATTATAGTGTAAAGTATTAAAGCAAAAGTATACCTCCTACAAGAAAGGTTTTTGCAGCATTTTATTACAGGTTTTTCAAAAACATCGTAACTCTCATTTCCACATACAAAAAAAACAGAGCCCGGACTATAAAATGCGACGGAATGCATTTAAAATAATGTAAAAAAGTGTAATTCTTTGATTTATTTAAAGAATAAACAAAAAAAGGAAACTAACACAGAAGAGAGAAGGAGTACCTGTTCAATGTCCTCTTTGAGAATGCGTGGGAAGCTGACTTGATTGCCTGGCATGTGTCTCTTAGGGGCTGTTGCTCTGTTTTTGGTGGCCACGAGGAGATTTGAAATCTCTGTAACATAAAGAAAACAGATTTGATTGTAAGCATTACATATTAAAAAGATATACTTTAGATTCTTATTTTTGCGAACAACTGTGTGCCCTCATATAAAAATGGCCTGTCTGTCTGTTCTGTATTTATCATTTTAAATTCTGTTTAGAAAACTTTAAATCTACCTCTGTAGATGCTTTAATATATTTAATATATTACATATTATTGATATTTAATAAGATAAAACTACCATGCCTTTATTATCAAAATATACAAATATCCAATAACATTAAAAGTATAAGCAAGAATGATTTTTACAGTGAAGTATTGTATTTTACAAATGTACAGATGATCATATAGGCCCTGGCGTTCTGAATGAAAGAAGAACCGTGTTTAAATGTGGTAAAACGGGCATTCAACAATTACGTCAATGTGGCAATGACGTGAACAGATATTCGTATTCGGCTACCATACTGATTCAGTTTATTTTTTGTGTATACAGAGACATGTGGGAGGAACAAGTGAAGATGTATCTTTGTGCCTGTTACCTATATGCATGTGTGTTTGTGGGTGTCTACTGCTGTGACAAAACCAACGCACTGTGGTTTAAGGGGGAAGAAAAAACCCAGCATCTGTGCTCCATCATTTCGGAGAGCATCTCGAGCACTATTCTGTAACATGCAATCTGGGTTTCATGCTAAAAGCCAAACACAGCCTGCACCCACATGTCCCATCAGATATTTTATATACTATACTAAAACCTCGCCTTAATCTAGATACTTACAAAGCAACACATACTCACCCACTCTTAAACCCTGCAGCATTTTTCACAATTTATCTTACTGTCAGAACAGATAAACAAAAACCTGCATAGAGCCAAAATAACAATAAATAAGTCAACTGCATGCTGTTCCCAGGAAGTGAGCATATAAGGGTGTTATTGTGGTAGACAGAGCGTTGTGTAACACCTTATAAATATTTTAGCAGAGACAACACAGCACTTCTGTCTATTGTCTTCCTCTAAAGCTCATCCCGACCAAAGACTAACCAAAAGCAGCCAGCATTTAGATGACTGTCTGAACCACAACACCCTGAACAAACACAAGCAGCCCAACACATCCATGCATAAATGGCTCTACCTTTCCCTGAGTGAAGTAAACACAAGAGCACTAGATTGGCTCCGGAAACCCACATTTACAACTCTCTTCCTCTCTGACACCATTTTACAGAGACAAACACACACACACCTGACCAGACCTGCTTCCCTTCACTCTCAGTGAGTCACCTAAACTTCAACAGCAATCCACAACTTAGAGTCTGCACAAAGTGCAAAACTGTCTTTTGATGTAAAAAAAAATATACTGTTGGGATTCACTATAAAGCTGCAATGACAAATTTCAAATTAAAGTAATTAAGTAATTAAGTATTTCTATTTAAAGAGTAGTCCATGAAGAACGTGTCAGAAAGCACCAAAGCCACTGCTCATTGTTCCTCAGCAGTGCACACTCACAGAGCTCTGAAACATCCGAAACCAATTTTCAAGCTAAGCCATTATTATGACTTAGAATGAGCTAGAATTACGTCTCAATCTTACAATGATTTGTTGCCCAAAAGGTGGCTGTGAGTCACCCATGAAAAAAAAAAAAAAAAGGGAAATGCACGTTGAATTATTGATATAACTCGGGCAGGACCTCCTTGGATGAGGGTGTCTAGTGATAATGGCCGAAACCCCCAATGAATCCAAGGTCCACTGCTGATTATGTGTCCCACAATTTTTATATTGTATTCTAGATCAGATTACTAATCCCGAAACATAACCAAGTAAGGTAAAAAGAAACTTAAAAATGCCAGAATAGCTTGTGATAAAAGACTGAAACACCCTGTGAAGTTGAGGCACACAACGATGTGTCCCACTGGTAAAGTTTCCGGGCTGCCATTCCTCAAGACTGCTCAGTGTTCTTCTTCACATCCTGAGTCAGCTTAATCTAGAGACCAGCTGCAATAATCACCAATCGTACATGCAGTCTCCATAAATTTCAAACATTCTGACATTGTTTTTGTGTTTTCACCAGCTTCTCTTAAGGTCTAATTAAGTTTTTGACCTGCTAATTTGCACCAATCTTGGCAAAAGAGACTGATCGTTACTCATGTCTGTGCTCATATTTTTGTCTATTGTCAGTAGATGACACGCAGTTTTCATAATTGCGGTATCATGCCAATATATCCTGAAAACAAATATAAATCTAGCTTTATATCCCACTGAAAAAGAATGACTTGTTTCCCTGAGCTTTATAGGTCGAAAATCTGTTGTATGTCTGATCCTACCCAGTATTAAAGTTGGAGTTAGAGCTGGGCGATAGAACGATAACGATATCTATCGCGATATAACTTTTACTCGATAGAGAAATTAAGCTATCGCGATAGACCTCGCCGCTCTTGTCCTCTTAAAAAAAAAAAAAAAAAAAAAAAAAAAGGTCGGCCGATCCAAATTAAGTAGCGCAGAGCCGAACCAATCACAGCCGCAGCTTCACGTCGCGTGACTTGTTACGTACAGCACAAGTGCCAAGCCGCACGTGTGTTTGTTTGGGAAGCAGCCAGCGGGTAATGGAGGAAATGAGTGTACCGACTAGAAAAATCAACCGAGCGTGACCGAAGAGAAAACAGATGATGGTTCCAATGCCGGAGAGATTGTCGAACGGAAGAGCCATAGAAGTTCCGTAGTGTGAAGGTATTTCGGCTATTTCAAGTCTGACAAAAAACAGAGTAGCGTGCACTGTAAATTGTGCCGAAAACAAGTCTGGAAATACAATAAACTGGTGCATGCGTCACACTGTGTGCCACGTTATTGTTTCGGTGAAATGAATTTCTACAATACTGTTACTGTTAATTCTACTCTCTGCAGTGTTTAAATGCTTACATATACACACAGTTACTGTCCCTCCACACATACGACTCGGTTCTGCTTCTATGCCCCAGCTTTGTTTACTTTTTCCCACCGAGGCTTCTAGACTTCTGATTGGCCAACATTTCTGCACGGTTAGGAATCTAGCGCCACCTGCTGCTTTGGCATGTTCATAGCAGCGTTTTCCTTCATTTCTGCCTTTATGTGTGGACGGGATTATTTTTTAAAACGAAAACGGAAAATCTCCGTTTTCAAAAATACCCGTGTACGTGTGGACGTAGCCTCAGTCTCTGACTGGAAGCGCTAATTCGTCATTCGGCTTTTGTCAGACTAAAGTAACTGTTAAAACTGTTTGTAAAGCTCAGCTATACAACAAGGAGAGATTGAGAATTTCCTTTTAGTTCTCAGTTTATTTGATATTGACAAAAGTTAGTCAGTTTTGTCTGTTCTTCTGTAAAACAAACTAAGATTTATTTTTAGAATTAATACTTTGTTTCTAAGTGGAATTGACAATTTAGTAGTCTGTTTCGTTTGTTCTATTTTGAAACTTAAACGCTTTAGCGGCTGTCTTTTGTGTAGTTTGCAATATTTGCCTTTATTTATCTGAAAAAGTCTCATGTTCCTTAAGTACATCTACCCTGTTGAACTTATTATGGGAAATAAATATTTAAAAACAAGCTGCTGATTATTTCACATTTTACTTGTGAGCAACGGCACATTTAAATCTTACAAATATAGTTATTTGGCTTATATCGTGATAGATATCGTTATCGCCTGAAATGAAAAAAACATATCGTGATATGAAAAAATCTCATATCGCCCAGCTCTAGTTGGAGTTTGCCTTTTATGATGATGATGATGGAGAAAAGAACACACTGCATGGGCTTAACTGTGCCACATGTTTTACATGTACAATATGTATGAAAAAACCTGCTGTGAACCAGTGAAATTACTTTATTGTGTCATTAATTCAACACTGTTAAAATTACCATATGCAGTAAGACTGTGCATTAAAAATAGTCAATTTACGGATGTAAAATGCAGAGTTCCTATTCGTGTGTTTGTGTTATTATTCTTGTCTTGAAAATAATAATGTAAATTTGCAATGCTGTGAGCTTGTCTTCATTTACTGTGAATGCCATTGTTTATTTTTCATTAAGCTTACCTCTTGGCTGTGGGGGGCAGCAGCGGACCAACTGGAACTGAAGGTTGTCGCTACGCAGATTCTGGCCCTCCAGGTGCTCAAGCAGCTCCTTGAGAGTGGATTGTGATGTATCTGTGCCGTGTAGAGTGAAGGAACTGGGGGTAACCTCAATCTGGAAGTTCTTGTATTGGCGCACAGGACGAGACTCCCTCAAGTCAATCTGGATGAACAATAAACAATTTTTTCATTTTAAACAAGTAGTTCTTTTATCAACAATCAACAATTAAAAGACCCTCTATGAGCAAGCACTTGGTGACAGTGGGAAGGAAAAACTCCCTTTTAAAAGGAGAAGACCTCAGCCAGAACTAGGAGCAGGGAGGACAGCCATCTGCTGCAACCGCATGAGATTGAGAGAAAAGAGAAGAAAGCAGAGAGAAAAAACCCCGACAAACTATGGAAAAGGGCGCCAGAATTTAACAATCGCTAATTCTTCAGCTTTCAATTATTTTTCCTAAGCTTTTGAATGGCAAACAGGCTTGTAGAAATTTAACAGAGACCAACAAAGATGGCTGTGTGCTTGAATACATTTGAGGTCTACAGTGGTCCCCTCAACCCAAAATTGCTGTTCTCATTTAAAAATTAGTAAATAAAATTTAGGTAAGTAGTGTTTTGTGAATTTGTCAGTTAATCAGTAGATCTATAGTACCTCACTGCAAACCACAGTGATGATGATGTACTGGTATTCAGTACAGCTCCAGCGCAGGATGTAGGCGCCCTCCTCATTGCCCTCCTGGCGCAGTTTTTGGACGGCGTACTCCGTACTGCAAAAAGAAAAACAACGAGACATTTGATTTAACTGACCTGACCGGAGACAGCTGTTCAATCAAGATATCCCAGAAATATTAAGCTACAAGGAAAATTTGATGGAGGTTCTTATAGGAGCTTCTACTTTGACATTTTTCAGCCTGCGATGTGACTTAATCACCTTGTCCAGTAACATGACATGCAACAAATGATGAATTTGTTTGATAAAACTGCATGTGGCACATTCTCATCCTCCTCAAATAAAATTGCCAGTACAAACCTGATGGGTCCGTGGCAACCATTGGTGATGTTGTGTACCACTGAAGCCGGAGCCACCTCCTTGCACAGGTAGTGATGGGCATCCACAGTCAGCCTGAAGTACCCGTCCACAAGGGCTGCAAAGGACAGAGCCTCTGCCCTTGTATCCAACAGCAGCTCCTGAAAAGTGCAGAGACATCCAAAGAGTGATGAAGGAAAGCAGGAAGGGAAGAAGTAATCAAAGTAGCAGCTATTACAAACACTCCACAGCACTCTCGAGCCCTGTAGTATGAGCAGTGATGAATGACAAACTCAAATTTAATTTCACAATTAAGTATGATAAAATAATTTGTCATGGCTAATAAAATGTAGCGAGGCGCCATCTTTGATTTGGCAGGTGAAAAAAACAATACAAAAACAAAAACACAACCAATGTAGAGAATGCAAGAAACAAGCTACAGGGCTTCTCAACAATGAATCCTTATACAATTCTTATTTAAGATATTATTAATAACACTTTAATTGCAATTTCTGGTTTTACTTATAAATGAAAAGTTTTAAAATTTTAAGTACGCATTTGAGCAAACACTAAAGGAAAAACACACACACACACACACACACACACACACACACACACACACACACACACACACACTAGTCTCACCATCTTCTTGTTGTCCTGTTTATAGATGGTGACCATCGCCTCTTTGATGACAGTATGCGTGATCTCATGGAAGTCACAGAAGACCACCCAGCCTTCGTTTGCATCTTTCTTTTTGTCAGTCTTCTGTTTTGCATCATGTTTGTTCTTCTTTGACTTTCCTTTTTCTCTACAGGCCACAGACGACTGTTTACAAAGCAAACACACGGATATAATTTTTTCTTAGCCAATCTGAAAATGCTGCATCACCTTTTCAAAGTCTCAATGACATTCTGTAACAGATCTCAGTGCATCAGAGATGTATCGAGTGATTAAGCGATGTTAAAATAAAATGTTTTACTAAAATACTTTAAATATTACAATGTTTAACATTTAATATTTCTATTAAAGCCACTGATTACATTTATCAATTTTGCACACATTTCCTAACTTACTGAAGTTTGTATGAACTTGTTAACACCCACCAGTAAGTTAAGTTTTCCTCATTTGTTTATAAATTAAGGCCAGATTAAATGGGTGTGCCGTCTCTGGGATTCTCAAATAACAGGTTAGAGATCTGTCCACTACTTGTTTGCTACTCAATTTACCATTGTGAAACTAAAGGCCCTTGAGGTTTTTACTCACTGTAGTGGGTTTCGTCCTCCAGGAAATACCAGTGGTGCCGGTAACCAGGACCTGCATGTCACGGCTTGCCTCCATGTTCTGACTCTGAGCGTGTCCTAGACTCTGATTATAATATCCTGGAAACAGGTAAACATAGCAAACGTATATTGTAGTAGTTGCATAGAAACATAACATTTTACACAAAGATTGTTTACAAAATAATCTGTTATTAACTATGGTGACTTTATGTTTAAAAGGGAAAAACAAACAAACAAACTCAGATCCCCAGATTACTTTCAGTAATCAGCCCTATAGTGTTTGTAATCTTCACATGTTATTTAGAAAAGTACGGGGTGTGGTCTACTAAGTAATAAGTGGGTTAATGTTACAATGTGTAAACATCCTCTTTCACTTTTGTTTTTTAGCCATTGCAAAAGTTCTCACTGTGTCTTGGGTATATTTGGATGTCAACAAGGTGCAAACCTTTTTTTCTCTCTCTTGCAGATCTGCTAGTGGGACACCACAGGGAGCCTACATGTAAACATACCAAACCACTGCCAACTATAGATCAATGCAGCTAATTAAACTACTGTCAGAGGACAGTAAAGACAAGCCGTTATCTCAGTTTTGTGGTAGAGTAGCAATTACAGTTTTCCTCATTATATGTATTATTCCCTGACTGGTCTCAAACTCTAACAGGGATTAACTCAGTAACTGTTTGAATCTTTCGTTACTCAAAATCTTCTGAAAAATTTGGGTCATGCTGGAAGTCAAAAAATAATATGCCAGGGTGCTTTTTTCTACAACCTGAGCTGTTGTATGTCACAAATCTGGAACACTCCCTGGGAAACTAAAATCATGATTAGCACCTTCTCACCACTCCAGTTACTTACCGTAGTAACTTCCATTGCAGAAGTCTCCCTCCTGAATTACACTAAGTGAAGAAGGCTCAAAAACCTCGCTGCCCATGCTGCTGACCAGACCCTCCAACGTGGCCAGGTACTTGATCTTCAGGTCGTATGTCGTGATGTTGCTGTCCTTTACTGTGCGACTGTTGAATTCAGTGAGGAATTTCTTGAACACGTTGTTGATGCGGATCCGTGTCAGAATGTTACGCTGCTTAATGTTGCGGTTCAGCGAATCTGGGATGAAACGTTTGTAGCTGGGAAATGGGGAGAGGAGGGGATCAAGACAGAATGCATAAACATTTTTGTCAATACAATAAAACACTGTGCTGCTGTCTGTATTTTAGTAGTAGGTGTCGTTTTTTTTGGCAATAATCAAAAAGCTGTGTTACCTGATTTCATGGGAAGCAGTGGACAGAGGCATTTTCTCGTTCATGGCGTAGTGAGTGATTGCAAGCACAGCCATGCCCAAACACTCGTTTTCTATCTCATGTTGCTCTGCCTCTGACTGGGGGCTCCTGAGTGGAACTACGCCAGTCTGAAAGTCATTTTGGCTCTGTGCAACAAATATACATTTATCCTTAGCAGATAATCAGACAAACAGCAAACACATCTGATCATAACAGAACTCTAATGGAAAACTGATTGTACACACTAAAAAAACAAAAAAAAAAAAAAAAAAAATAACATGAGTACCAGCTGATGTTGTTTTAAAATGAGCTTTCATTGATAATGTGTTTTCATGGGATTTTAAAGTAAAACTAAGAAGAAAATAACACACCAAAAACATTCAAATGTTAAGTTGAGTCAAAGTGGATCTTTCTGTGATCTGAGATATTATATTCTTGATACATGCAACAATAAATGGGTAAAAGCTTGTGTATACAAAAACCAGTATAATAATTCAGGGTCTAAACTAAACCTTGCAAGCACAAACCTGAGTAAACAGGTAAGTCAAGGAGTCAGCATCCAGTAACGGTGTTCCCTCTGGTATTTTCTGTGGGCTGTTTCCTTTGAGTTTACTGATGCAGTGCCTCCAGACATACGGCTCTCCTTCAATGGAGCTATGCCAGTTTCTGAAATAAAACCTGACAGCAGAGAGATAGAGGACTGGTTAACAGCACAGCATAAATACACATGAGGGAATTTATGGCTTTGGTTTCTTCGTTTTTCTTTTTATGTGGGTCTGCATCACATTACTGATGATGAGTGATTGAAATGTAAAACTGTCCATGCTGACTTTTACTCTGTTACTCTTTTAATCTGTCATCTCCATTTGACTTTCCAGTTAGCGTTTCAGTGCTGGGCAGTGACACCACCATCTCAGGTTTGAGGTTTTGGTTTTTTGGTTGTTGTTTTTTTTCTTTTACTTTTTGACCCGTTTTCCTGTTTTCTCTGAAACGAAGCAATTTTAAAGCTAGCCTGTGCTTTACAGAGGAAATACGTGTACACCATGTATCTGTCTACATCCTTCAAAGAACAACAATAGACAAAGGGCAATGCACAAAACAGTAGTAACCTAAATCAAAGCAACACTGAAAAATGAATGAAAAGAAGAGTAAGAAGTAATAAAACAAATAATGAGGGCTCAATAAAAGGTCATGAATTTAATAAAACCTGATCAAACTGATATATTAATACTGTCAAATATGCCATCCGATATTCTCTAATATTACAACTTTTTAAAAAAAATATCTGCATCTACGCTCTGTTTTGCTACTTTCTGACCTTATATAAATCTATCCTGATGGTATTTTTATCTTTGTGTGTGCTTTGTTTAGACCATGTTCATATCATGATATGATCATAATAACTCACTTGTTTTTAGGTGGCTGCACTTTGATACAAGAAGCTCATACACAAAATATGCACCACAGTTAGGCTCTATGTACACTTGATTTTCCCTCTACTAGCTATTGCCAAAACAGAGCACAGATAAAGAGGAAGTGTAACTGACACCACAGTGGGTTTTTTTCCTCTTTGCATGACATGCTACTCAAGTTGTGAGTAGCACAGTACAGTGGGGTAGTAGAGTCAAGTACAAATATGGCATTATTTTACTGGTTTTAAAAAACTGGCAAAATAAACTCTTCACTGAAGTATTCTTCACTGGGTCGAGTCTGTTGCAATACTTTGCCATTATCACGCGAAATGGTAGAACAAACTGCTTTCTGTTCCTATTTTTAGTTCCTTTTATAGCTGTTGTAAGACTATATTATTTTATGAGCAGCAAAACAACTCCCTCACTCACCTTGACCTTCAGCTGAGTCCTGTGTTGGCTTTCCTTTCTCTTTTTTTAAATAAGGTCTAACAAATGTTTCATTTCAATTTGGGGTTCAAAACA
The DNA here is from genome assembly GCF_965226115.1 of Aulonocara stuartgranti. NCBI lineage: Eukaryota > Metazoa > Chordata > Actinopteri > Cichliformes > Cichlidae > Aulonocara > Aulonocara stuartgranti. The sequence goes on along the minus strand of NC_138953.1, from coordinate 5,842,536 downwards.
CGCCACAGTAACAACAAATTCTCGCTGCAAAAACTAAAGCTGTAATCCAGAAATGACCAAACTCCCCAATCAATCACAAATATATCATTTGGTCCAGACATTTTTATTCTATTCTATTACTGTGAAATATCTTATCCTATCGTCTTACTTAAAGAGCACTCGTATTTATGAAAAAATGTCTGATGCTGACAAGTTTTTGTTTTAAATCAGAGCACACAGAATGGCTTACAAGTACAGAAAAAACCATATAAGGAAGCAATTCTGCCCTATCCAGAAGTCTGAATTCTTAGCTTGTGCTAAACAAAAGTGAAACAAAATAATTTAGTCTTAATAGTGTCTTTGGGTTTTTGGGACATGGTTGCTTTAATACAGTTTGAACCACTGCTCTATCCCAACAAGCGAGGAGAGATTCCATACCTAATTGACAGTGTTCCTAGCTAGGAGGAGGCAAGTCAAGGTTCCCGTCTTTAATTTCTGCCTGAGTTGCAATGCCCAGATTCCAGCACCTAATATTCTGTCTGGCCTGTAAAGACTTGGTTGGGTCCCCTGACAACCCCCTGATAACCAGCTAGGACAAGTTGCATACTGCATGATGCTCTGAGATGTAAGCTATAATCTCGCTTTTTAGCCCATACCTCTTGAGTCAGGCTTTATCGGGCTCGGAGCATCATACAGTATGCAACTTGTCCTAGCTGGTTATCAGGGGGGTTGTCAGGGGACCCAACCAAGTCCCTCATATTAGCTAGGAGGGATTACAGCTTAGCAAACTATGTCGAGCTTAAAGTCAGAGTATTATGTGTTGCGAAAGACCACGTTAACCTGCCCCTGACCAGTTACGGTTTAAAATCAGCTGAAAGCACAAGCTGACTCTTTCATTTACGGCATGTTCTAAATACAGTCGAGTCGCTATAGGGGAAATATGTTTTATATGTGAAAACTGTTAAGCTGTACCTTAATAGAACCATAGAATTAATTACAAACTGTGTTGCATTGCATAATACAGAACACATGCTAAGAATACCTGTTCAGTCAATAAAAATAATTTCCCTTTGATCTTCTTTGTCAGGTTATGGGGCAATAATATTTCATTTTTAAATGTCTCCAGTTCAGAGTTCTAATGTGCAGTCATCACCTTAGCGAAAAAAAACAAAACAAAAAAAACCAACAATAGCCCCAAGTGCACTTTCAGCAATAAAATAATTAACATGAATGACCCATGAAATGCCCCTTTTTATGTGAGTATGCACAGAGCCTGAAGCAAATTGTGCTGCTTTACAGAGAAAGTTTATAATGTGAAACCCGTTGCTTCCTGCTGGGGTTTTAGATTTATCAAGTCAACTAAAGCAAAGAAAGCCTGGCAGTGTTTAACTTTATTTGCAGTATTCTCTTCTGGTATCACGAAATGTACACCCTCTGATACAATACAGGAAACAATTCACATATGATAAAAAATTAGAGTATTCAACTCCAGAGTAGGGATGGGTATCGTTTAGGTTTTATTTTATTTCTGCAAAATGATAAGCACCGTCCAGCCGCACGCACGAGGCGATACGCACTAACTCACTAATGGAGATTTACCACACCCGCAGTAGATGTGCTCGGTGTGAGGTTTTGTAGCAAGCTATCAAATACGGTGCATTTCTCGGCTTTAAAAAAAAAACGCTATGTGTCGCCAGGTGTTTCATCAGATTTGAGGTGTTACCTCCTTTGCACAGTATCACCTTAAAGCACTTGTTGCAGGCTGCTGAGTTTGCATCTTTTGCTGTGAAGTACAGCCAGACTTTTGACCGCATCACCTTGGTCATTTTTGATCTGTAGCTCTGCTCTAAAAGAACGTACGTACCTGGGCCTGCCTACTATCCTTGGAAAGGTAAAATGATTGGCTAGAATCCAAAGTGTATGACATCTCAGGAAAAAAAAAAACAAGCACCGAAATGTGCGCTGCTTTTCGGTCTGGTTACTACCGTTTATGTCAGAACCAGTGCCATAATGGCACCGGATATCGGTACCCATCCCTACTCCAGAGCGCTCATTTGCTGCCGTGACATCATTCTTACCTCATGCGATAGTGGAACTTGATACTGGTTTCATCTGTGACCTCGAACTCGTAGTTTGGGGGATACCAAGTGCCAGTGAGCTCATCGTACAGGGCAAATAGGTTATGGCACAAGGGAGAGATAGCTGAGAGACAGAAAGCAGAGGGGGAGGGGGGGGGGGATCAATAGTCAGGCTATTAGAATAATGACATTGGAAGAGGATTACAGCCTGTTTAAAGAGAGTGTTTAAGAGATATGGAATACAATCTGCTTGGGATGTGCCAGTCTGATATCTGGATCAGATATCTGGTTGGATCCCGAATAGCTGGATAAGATACTGGAGACAATGCACTGATCTACAGCATTTCTATTCAGTTCAGTTCTATTTAGTTAACTACACCATGCAACGGCAGCAGAGTACTGGCTGTTAGCCAGAGTGCTAACATAGCATGGAGGAAGCTGGCAGTAAAAGGACAGCAGTTGGGAGACATTTCACACTACAGAGCTACATTTGCACAGCAGCAACAACAGCTTTTATTTCGTATGTTTCATATGTTTTTACTTTCACCTCACACTTGGGTGAAAGTGAGTTGTTGCAGGTAAAAAGCTGCAATGATGATATTGATATCTTTCTTACTCCTTCTTACAGCCTCACATTTAAACATTGTTCACATTTGTCTGGATGTCACCAAAACTGAAGCTTCTGGTACCTTTCAATACCAAAGTTCCATAAAGTATCATGTATGTTCCTGGTTCTCAGTATCAAGTTTGAAATCCCACCATTGTGACAATGGAAGCTAGGCAGCTAACAGTATTATTGTTTAGTTAGAGAAATAAATGTGCATACATGTAAAGGCAATGAGACTGTTTAAGAGACAACGAATATAATCTGGTTCCACAACTGTGGTTCAGGGGGTTGGGAAGCTCATCTGTAACCGGAAGGTTGCCGGTTCGATCCCCAGCTCTTTCTGTCCTGGTCGTTGTGTCCTTGGGCAAGACACTTCACCTACCGCCTACTGGTGATGGCCAGAGGGGCCGATGGCACAATATGGCAGCCTCGCTTCTGTCAGTCTGCCCCAGGGCAGCTGTGGCTACAACTGTAGCTGCCTCCACCAGTGTGTGAATGTGAGAGTGAATGAATAGTGGAATTGTAAAGCACTTTGGCTGCCTAGAAAAGCGCTATATAAATGCAATCCATTATTATTGTTATTATTTTTAAACAGAGACAAAAAGAAGTGTACTTTTGCTTAATATACTTTTCTGATTTTGACAAAATCTAAAACTTGACAGTCAGCATATGTAAGATTGCACGCAATAGGTATAAGATTAAAGCTAATCATTATTAATAACTTTATGCTTTTGTCTTTTGAATCTGGATAACCCATTTTACTATATACTATATTCAGTTACAGAGAAAAAAGGAAAATACACTCTTAATTACTGCAACAGGAAAAGATTAAATCAAAGAACTGGCAAATGACAATTCTGTAAACAAGTCAGCCACTTACAGCATTTCTTGGCAGCGTCCACGCAGAGGTTCTCAGCAGTGTAGTGGCCTTTTGGGTATTTCAGTGGGTCAATGTCAAGTCTGTAAAAGTGGATTTCCAGGCCTTTAATGGAAGCAGGTGAGGAAGAAGTCTGGGGTTTCCTAGGTTTCCTCATCTTCAAACAGAGTTGCCTGCCCAACTCCATCACGTACAAAGTTGGCATTCAGACCCTAAAGAAGTGAAATTAAAAAAAAAAAAAAAAAAAAAAACAGAAAAAAGGGGGTAGGGGTAGGAAGTGGGAATGTTAGAATCACATTTGGAAATTCTTAAAATTTTGGTCTGTGGAGAGGAAAACTGAAAATTTACTGTGCTGACAGAATGAAGAACAGGCAACTCATACAAGCTTCATGTACCACAGGTTCCTAATAATTATTTCCTGTTTCTAGTTGAGGAACAGATATTTTGCATCCTCTGCCACTGTCAGGGATCACATATTCAAACTATAATATTTAATCTAATTAATATTTTAGTTATTTTGTAATGTGTTACTCTGTACATATTTTAATATACAGTTTTTGTTCTCTGGCAGCTCTAATGCTATAACATTGTGACCATAGTCACATGATAACTCATTGAAAACTTCAATTATATTCAATATTCTACTAATGGTCACAGCTTTTCAAACTTTAGTTCTTCTTACTTAGTTGTATTGCCTTAAAGGAAGTTCACTATCTTAAACTAATTACTAAATAAAATCATTATAAGCTTGAGAGCACCACAAGAACTAACTTTGCAGTTACTTAACCGTCATTCCCATTACAGCATAAGTAATTATATAACGTTATTGAACACAACAGCAACCTGGTCTTAAAGTCAGCCAGTCAAGACAAACCGCTCAAGTTCAAAGTGAAAAAAGGTGACTTAAGTGGCATGGATGTTTATATCATATAGGCTGGGCTGACAATTACTTATATTCAACAGAACCATGTCTATGGTTTACAGAAAAAATATCCATTGAGTGGCAGTTCTGCAGAAGTGTCTTGTAGTTGTCAGTGTTGATTGGCCAGACTGCTTCGATTTGATGGGAAGGCAACGGTAACTAAAATAAAAACGTGTTACAACCAAGGTATGTAAAAGAGCATACTTTGAAGAGCAACATGTGAAACCTTGAAGCTGGCAGGCTAAAGCAGCAGAAGACCATAATGGGCACCACTCCTGTAAGCTCAGAACAGGAAACTGAGGCTACAATTCACAGGGCTCACCAAACTTGGACAATAGGAAATTGGAAAAATGCTGTCTGGTCTTGTGAGCCTTTATTTGTCCTGCAACTTCCAGATGGTTGGGTCATAATTTGGAAAACCTTCCGTTCTGCCTTAAACCAAAGATTCAGGCTGCTGCTGCTGCTAGTGGTGGTGTGGGGGATTTTCTTTTCTTAGTGCACTTAGGGGTCATTATTACTAACTGACCGTTGTTCAAATACCACAGTCTACCTGAGTATTGCTGCTGTCCATCCCTGTATATACCACCATGTATGCATTTCATTTAGATTTCCCAAACATGAAAATGAGATCACTGTACACAAATGCCATTCACAGCTACTAGTAGGTCTCAACCCAATAGAGCATTTTTGGGATGTGGTGGAACGGAAGATTTGCAATCAACTGTTCTGCAATAGCGGAGTGATGCAATCATGTCAATAAGAACAAACAACTCTGAGGAATTTTTCTAGCACCTTGTTGAAATCATGCCTATCATAATAAGATGTGCTGAACAGAACAGGTTAGGTTTAGGATTTAAAATGTAAAGTGTCACATTTTCACCAATTCTTTTTTTGAACAACATGGTCTACGTGCTATATAGATTATTTAATGTTGGCAGAGCCCAGGAGAACCACTACTATGACATGTTCAATTCAATTCAATTCAATTCAATAAAACTTTATTGATCCTGAAGGTTGACCCCGAAGGAAATTGGGTTAAGGCTGCCGACCTTTGCCAGCGCCGACTTACCCTTCTGACCATACATACATTACACAAACATCACATGGGGAAGACAGGTCACAGAGGTATAACAATGGAAAATGCACCACATGAGGAAAGATAAGGAGAAAAAAAATAACTCCCCCCAGACTGAGCTTCAACAGGGAGATCAGTTTGAGAACAGAAAAAAACACCTCTGCACATGAAAAAAAAACTCTAAATACGCCAAAGAAACACATGACAAGCAACAGGGGTGGGTAAAGGGTGAGAGACAGCCGATTTAGACAGTACATCCGGGCCTGCAGCCTGTGCGCTGGTCTCCTTGATCCACCGTCAGCATTGGAAGGGAATAAGCGTCGAAGGCGTTTGGAAAGGGAGGGGGATGAGTGTGTGCATATCAGTGTATATGTATGTGTGTGCGTGTCCAGAGTTCAGCTGAGACAGTGTCCTTCACCCTGCTAGGCTAAGTAAACAGTCTTCCAGCCAACCCAGGTGGCCTGGATGTTCTTCACATCTTCCAACAGGACAACACGTTCTCACTACAGAAGCAGACCAACAAACCAAGAGAGTATGTGTTTTAAGACCCCAGAGAGCCACGAGATTTGAAATCACAGCACTTTCTAGCAGATTCCCGTACAGCAAGTGGGGAAGGGCTTTAACCATGCAATGCTTGAGTCAAGTGCACATACATCAACCAGCATGCAGCCTGTTTCAGTTGCTCCTGCTTTTTCTCTTTACTTGCACTTTTTTCTTATTTATTTCTTTGTCCTTTACTTAGTACTTAGACTGTTTGTCTACATAATTTCCTCAGTGATTATTAAAGTATTCTGATTGTCAGTTTTTCACCACAAGAACTTCTGCTCTCAACATACACAATTAACAAAACAATTAACTATTATTCAGCATGGAATACAACACACTTCTAAATAAAATATTGCATAAAAGCCCAGGCACGGGAGCAACGATTATTGGAAAAAAAGACAAACTTGAATTTAACCTTAAAGACTGAATTAAGCCTCACTTGACAAATTAAGAACAAAAAGGTCATCAGGAGCAAAGCACAAAATAATATTTGGTTTCTGGAATTTGCTGCCAATACTTCACGTATACGCCATGATGAGCTTGAGCAACTTTGAGTTTTTTGTTTACCGAGAGATATCAACATCCTGCAAGAAGCTGACATTCCAGCAATCCCACCTCACCACAACTCAGCACCCAGCTTAGGCACACAGCAGTACCATAACTAGCCTTGTTCTCAGTTAACTCAGTTTTCTGTATTGATACAATTAAAAATTCACTGTATTGCTGCATTTATCAACTATGCTGCACATTTTTCCCTGCATGCTCTCGTTTCAGAGTCATTCGTTAATCATATTTCTTTGTTTTTTTATTGTAGCATTAAAAATAAATATTTAACATTTAATTGCGTTTGTTTATCTATTTACGTCTCAGTCTCTTTGTAGCCTCTATTTAGAGAAAATTTCCCTTCTAAAGTTTCTTTTAGCTACTTAAAAGAGAAAAACTTCCATTTATTAATCATTCTAGGGCTACGCTTCATAATGCTGACCTCCTAACGCTATATATCCCTATCAAGCTCATATCCGTATATATTACTGTTATTATTATTGGTGGTGGTGTTTAATAATTCCACTCAATGCCATATCCCCCGCATTAAGCTTGTTTCCCCTACACCAGCTTTCATCTAGCACTTATAATTTCTCATCACTTTTCATCACTGTTACAGCTGAGTTTCTTAAGAAGAGAATTTCAATGACTCATTCTTTTTATTTGTAACTCAGGCAGTGTTCCTCTGAGCACTGAGTGTGTGAATGTGAGAGTGAATGAATAGTGGAACTGTAAAGCGCTTTGGGTGCCTAGAAAAGCGCTATATATATGCAATCCATTATTATTATTATTATTATTACTTCAGTTATCATCAGTACTTTAGAAAGTCACTATCCCTTTTTTGTTTCATATTAAAATGTAAAAATGCATAAGATGTATCTATGAGAAATACATTTTACAACAAACAAAGTTCATCCTAATGATAAACACAGTTTATCATGAAGTTTATCATAAAGCAAACACAAATGACATGGCAGCAAACTTGTGACACCAGTTCGATGAGGCTTTTGCAATGATTACGCCACTACTTTCCACAGCAGTTGAAAAAACTAATTGTTAAGCGCTGGTTCCCTCGGTAACTTCACGTCTACATTATGTCTGAAGCATTTTTTTTTCACTGAACAAAACAAGACCTTGGAAGAGTTTATGATGTTACGATTGTCTGACAGTAAAAGCTGAATTTTCTGAGGTGTAGTTAAAATTAAAAGTCTTCACAAAAGTCAGAACAAAGAATGCCTCCACATTTTCATAGAAAAAAAAAAGACAGAATGTGTTGCCTTAAAGCTGCAACAGTGGATGTATTAGTCACCACCAGCCTTGTCGTTAATGTTCCCCTATGATGTTCTGCAGACAGGAGTCATACTTGACACAAGCACTGTAGCCCTAACCTTTCTCAACATTATCCATCTATGTGTGACAATGCAAAAGTCAAAACCAATCCCATTAAACTGCCATTAACCTCCCAACTCCCAACCCAAATACAAAGTCCAATTGCGCGTGTCCAAGTGTAACAATAAAGTAATTAACAGTTCTTTTTTTCCAGCATTTCTAATAGTAACACATTTAAAGGAAACTATATTGTTCACTACACTGAGAAAGGAATACTTTGAGCAATGCCCTGATATGATTCATGTGTGAAAACCACTAGCAATATATCTGCAAAGTGCTTGACGGGACTCCTCTAACTGCAATTCAGGTTCTTATTCTATTGGAGAAGTGAGTTCTATTCACGTTGTATCAGGTATTGACGAGTTCTGTTGAATGTGGAAAATGATGAGGCAATGTAGTTAAGATATTTGTTAGAAAAGTTAATGTCAAGACATGCTCAGCATGTGATGCATACTTTGCTACCTGTGCTCAAAGTATTACGAACAACAGAGTTGGAGGTGGACAAACTATGGGACGAAACCATTTCCTGATTTCCCCAAGTATATGTTGTATAACGAAAAACACATTTCCCACCGACATCCTTATGTCTGTGATATGTCCACACAGGTCAACATAATACAGACTATTATACAGGCTAGACATGTTTTTACTTACGTTCCTATAAACTCAATTACATTTGAAATGTTGTGTGGATCACTTAGGCAGCATAGGGCGCTAAATGCACACTTTACATTACTGTATAACTTACAGTTCATGCATTAACCATCCACAATGAATCCAAAATGATGAAATCACTGGTCACTTTTCCCTAACTACTGAAAACTAAGACTGTCTGATTTAAAATGGATTTAAATATGGATTAAAAGCACCATGGGAACAAATTCATGTGAATATCAAGAAAGTGAAAATGGAAAAAAAGAGCTTTTTTCCCCCCCTATGACATTCTACTGTTGCATACATGTACTATAGCTGCATTCAAGCAAGCACAGGTGTTTATGAGTTTTATGGAGTGCAATTAAAATGTTACTTGGATTATCAGATGGAGCTCCAGTGCTACACGTGCAAATAAGAGCATAGCCTACATTGTCAGTGTTTGCAAAGACCAAAATCCAAAGTCCTTCATGGGACAAATTTTGTAAACCAGTGCTTGCCAGTAGACTGCTGGAATCAACCTATTATATCAGAATCAAACTGAAGGAAGTCAAATGGTCCTACCTGTGACTGAGTACACAGGCCACACAATTGCCTTCCCTAGTCTGGGCCTCACACCCCACCGGATGATGTGGTTTCTCTCACCATCTCAATACCTTTTCTTTCTTTTTCAGTTGAATTCTATTCAAATGTCAAGTACATTCGGTGCCCAAGACAAGTTTTTTAAAGGGAACCTATTCAGCTCATTTGCAGTTTACAGTTGGCTCTACAAAGTAGCTTTGCTTCATAATTCAAAATAATGATAATAATATCCATCTTATTTTGGGGATCCCCTATGTTTATCCTGTCAGTTAAAAAAAATCCTTTTTAGCTCCTCACCCATTTCATTATGGGTTTATAATCAGCTCAAATGATTAATCAGTTAACAAATAATTGGTCTACTGATCAACAACTTTTAGCTATAGCTCAATTACAGTTTAATTATTAATGCTGTAAGACCAAGAAGTACTGGGTTCTGACAGCAGTATTAATCCATTATAAGGGTCTAAGGAAAGTCAAGCAATTAAAAGATCATTTAAGTGGTGCCCAATTCTACGAAAGACTTAAATTTTACTTTCTGTTTCAGATGATTCACATTCAATCCGTTACTTTTGTCATAATCATATGACTTGTGTCTAAGCCACAACACAATGAGTCAAAAGATAAAAGTATTTTCATAGACTGTTCATTAACCTGGCTCTGTTTTATTTTCTGTTAACTTATGGAAGCATGACGAAGTGATTGGATGGCAAGGGATACAGACTTTGTTTTTATTATAGGTTAGTTATTATTTTTGAATCCTATGTTATGTAGTTTAGAAGGTGAAAAAAATACATTCCAGACCACATTTTTTAAACATTTATCAGTATGGAATTAATAGAATTAAATCTTTACCATACAGTACCTGCACTTAAGATTTCAGAAGAAACTAATAATAAGACAGAAAAGAAGTAGGTAATGAGTGAAACTAAACTTAAAACAAAAAGAAAAAAAAGGAAGGACCATTTTGTAACAATTTTTAATTAGGTATCAATAATGTGTTACATAAGTGTCTCACTTAAATAACAATACAGAGAAACTCAAATATGGTCAAGCATTACCATCAAAAGTGCCACTTAGCTATCAGGAGAAAAAGTCATCATAACTTTCTCTTTGATGTCAAATATCAGGGTGAATACCAAAAGGTGGGCATACCGAGATCAACAATATCAAAGTAAAGTTCAACTGTGATCACGTTTCCATATGTATGCACATTAAAAAATGTCATCCATAATATTTTTGAATTACACTAATCTATTCATCATTTTTGGTTATCATTGCAGATAAATCTGCTGCTTGTTCAATCTGATCAATAAATTTTCGACCAAAAGTACAGCTGGGGAAAAGCTCTAGGAACTATATTCTAATTAATGTTCAACATGCCTCTTTGGTTATGTGTTTTTTTGTGTGCTGTGGATCAAAAAAAAAAACATGTGCCCACCTCTGTCAGCCTCAAAGCCACTTACCTTTCACTGCGTGGCTTTATTTTACTTAATGTGACATTTCCAGCCTGAAACAGGAGTTTATTTTCACTTACTATCACTGGACCAAAGGCTTCTGCGTCAGTTAATTGTCTGGTCTACTGTGTGGGTTATACAAAACGTCAAAAATCGTGGGAAAGACCCATCACGAGTTCCCAGAATCCAAGCTAAATGTCTTGTCTACAACAATGAAAAAAACAACAACAACAAAACAACGGCAGTAGCATAAATCACAAACAGGAAAACAGAAATAATCACATTTGAAAAGATGAAACTAGTGGCTTTGTCATTTTGCTATAAAAAAAAGAAAGAAAAGAAACGTCTTTTAAAAAAAAAACGTGTAGATTTGATTTATAAACTGATCAGTCGACTGTAGTGTACTAATTTCATGTGGAGGATACAAAATTAATCCCACATGTGTTTGTTCTCTTCTAATGAATACAATTCATAAAAATGCCGAAGCCAATCATTTTATGTAATTCTGCCTTTTCTGTGTTAGTCACCTCTGGGTCCACTTTGTCAGATACAAATCCTGAGATTAACCATTATTACCAAATCCTTTATAACAATCATAAACACAGAGTATCCATGTCAATCTAATCCACGATTTTCCTTGACATGTTGTTAAATGTTTAATGGAACATAATGGACTCTTTTTGTATATTACGGTAGATCGGATTACATAAATTGTGTAATACATATGCTAATAATTCGTCCTCGCTTTCCTTAAGCCTACTTATCCTTCACCGTACTTCTGTATTGTTTAAATAATATAATTATAGTTTAACCCATCTTCCTGTATTGTGACAGGGACAATGGAGGCGGTGCCATTCCTATCAAGTGCATTGACGTTGGTTAACGTGAGCATGCTAGCTAGTAAGTTAACTTAGATTGCCAAAGAAAAGCCCAACGCCAACATTTTTACTCTTGGCAGCATCGGAGAATGATGATAAACGACAGGATGTGTTTAACAGACCAGAAGACGTGCTCTGTGTTCGACGGAAATATTTAATAAACGGTTATTTACTCACCTACCAAGCTTGGCCAGACAGCTGGCAAGTTACTTCCGTTTCGTTTTGTACATTAGACGCGTCGACCAAGTCGGTGCGCTTTCTCTAAAAGCTTCGTGAGTATCAGATGTTGTATATTAATTCCAAAACGTCCCAAAAAAGTATAAATATCCCAAAGAAAAGCGGTGCGAAGTTAATTCCACAGTTTTCCCCCGTTAGTATACCGTATTTTCTGGCGGTGGAGAAAACAGCCTTCCTCGACTCTAGCTCTAACCCTTCCTGACAAGAAACGTCCCCTTCCCGAAAACGACGCAGTGGCTGGCGGTAAAAGCCGGCAGCTGATTGGCTGTGAGACCTTTCACTGGAGATGACGACACAAGTCCTTGAGCGGCGATAAACATAAATTAAACTGTTATTCACACTTTCTGAGCATTGTGGGTTACTTACAGCCGCAGATTTAGCTTAAACGACGTGATGATGATGATACAGAAAGAAAAAAAACTCAAGTAAAATTAAACAATGAACTGATGTATTTATTAACTGCATTTAATATCTTCGATGCAAAAATGCCAAGGAATGTCAGTAATGTAAGTGACTATGCAAAAGTAAAACCCAGCTTTCACTCATCCTCTTTCTTATCCGCTTACAACTATGGAAGACGCATTTAGATTCTCTATCTAAGAACCAATACAACACTGTAAAATTAGTCTATTACAAGCCATGCGTTTAAAGCTTCTTATAGGTTAAGTGAATGAGCAAAGATTTATATAAAAAAGAAAGATTGGGAATTATATTAAAGTATTCAAACTCATTATTCATCACTTGTAACTGCTGTGCTCCAGCAATTAGAGCAGATGGAACTACCTACAACTAACTAGCTAGCTAACTAGCTGAAGCTGTGCCCACCCCCTACACACACACACACACACACACACACACACACACTTTTTTTAAAAAAAATAATAAGGTAGACTTTTAACTAATTATTCCCCAAAATGGTCATTTAGCTGAGACACACCTTTAAGGGGCCAATCAAAACGCTGGTTTGATATTCAACAGTGTGTTTTTTTCTCGAAAAACTCTGACTGGTCTCTAATGAAACAAAAATCTAAGTTACTACAAAAGCACGTAATGGCGCTAAAGTACAAATAGAAGCAGAGTAAATACATAAAGTATTTACTTGTGAAATGTAGTGAATGAGAAGGAGACAGGTGTAACAGTGAAAATGCATGATGTGGTGTAAGTGAAGGTGGATAAGATTAAATAACTGAGGTTGACCATTGTGACACCGTTATTATCTCAGTTACACTGGCTTCCTGTTAAATTTAGAGTTGATTTTAAGATCCTGGTCTTGACCTACAGAGCTGTGCACGGACTGCACCTGCCTACATCTTTGATCTGCTACAGCCCTATGTCCCTAGCAGGTCTTTGAGGTCATCTGATCAGGGCTTACTTGCTATAAAAAACACTAAGAGGAGGACTAAGGGTGATAGAGCTTTTGCCACTGTGGCCCCTAGACTGTGGAACTCTCTCCCCCAAGCATTAAGAACTGTGGACTCAGTAGCTGTTTTTAAAAAAACAACTCAAAACTTACCTTTTTAAAACTGCTTTTGGTTAATTTTATGCCTGTTTTATTTTCTCTTTTTAAATCTTTTTATGACTTGTAATCTTATGTGAAGCACTTTGTGATTCTGTCTTGAAAGGTGCTATATAAATAAAAATTTATTTATTTATTTATTCATTCAAAGGAACAGAGTGCACAAGAGAGGTGAAGCCAGTGGAGATGAGTGTTGGGTGATATGTAAAAAGAAGGATAGCAGCTAGAGAAAAAAAAGGAAGGTTTACAAGATGGTTGTGGGACCCTGCAGTGATGTAATGATTGGAGGCAGTGGCAATGATGAAGATGTTAAAATTTTTACCCAGAGTGAGCAGGATGGACAGGATAAGAAATTAATACATTATAAGGATGTTAGAGAGGCAAGGTTGAGATGATTTGGGGGTGTGGAGAAGATTGATTTGCCAGGCAGGAGTTAAAGAAAAGGGCATCACAGAGAAGATTCGTGGATGTACATGGAAGGAGGACATGCAAACAGTTGGTGTGATAAAAGGATGAAGGCTAAGATGGAGACAGACAATCTGCTGTGGCAGCCATTACAGGAACAGCTGAAAGAAGAAGGAGGAGGAGGAGGACGGCAAAAGAGGAGGAGAATTAATAGAAGTGTATCAACACTGATGTTTTTGATTTCATAACTCAGTTGATGACACTTTGCTCAAAAATACTTTATTATACCCCCTTAATATTCTCAGTTCAACTCTGAACTTAAATACTATAAATGACACTATAATAATAATAATAAAAACCCTTAAGAACACAATAAGGAGACTGCCCCAATCCCCTTCACTGAGTCCTGGATTCAAGGTCCATGATGAGCACTCAGTGTTCATTTTAGAGTTAAATCCCTCAACAACAACAAAGAAAATAGAAAAAAGAAAACCAAAAGCTTGGCGTTCTGAGAATCACTGATCTCTTGAATTCATTCATTTCACTGTAAAGCCCACTTTCAGTGCATGTGTCAGAGGCTTAGTTTCCATCACTCCTGCTACTCATATTGCCAGATTTCTCGTCTGCATTGCTTGTGATTAGCTATATTTGAGTTTAGTCACCTTTAGCTGAAACTTGATGTGAGCACTGGAGAACATCCTGACTTCAGCAGAAAAGCTGAGATGTACAGTAAGCTATGTAAAGTACAAGTTCACCAACTGCTGTGGTACAGACGGCGAGGCTTATCATTCAATCTTTGCCTTTCTGTAGGTGGCACTTTCTTCTTGAAGGAAATTGCCTTCCCGGGTTTCCTCCGTGGCGTGAGCGATAAGCAGAGTTTGTCCTTTCCTTATAAGACTCCTAATTATTCAAAGTAACACTCAGGTATGCCGTTCAGCGGGGTTAGTTACGATATCGGGAGCAGCTAGGAGAACAAAGTGATACAGAAACTGTTCAGATTGCTTTCCCAGAATCAACTCAAAGGTTTATTTGATACACAGCAGTTTATATAGAGAAAAAAAAGGTTCGTGTGTCAGCTTTCCCAGTTCAAACCGGTACAGACTAAATAAGGAAACGTCTTCCTGCCTTCTGAGCAAAGTATCCCTTGTGTAGTTTATCAGTTCAGCTATAATTTATGATCATCCCAGCAAAATACACTCCTAGACATAGAATACAGAGTTCTTTCATCAGTGAATTCTGAAACAAACCACCTAGCCTTTAACGAGCCTTTTCCAGGAGATAAAGAAAAAGGGAGGATGGGAGTAAGGAAGTGGTCTCATCTCTGTGGTGTTTTCGACCTTGGGGTACCAGCTCGTGAGTCCTACACATTGATTCTTGGGTCACAGAGAAAGAGAAAAACAACTAGTAGATCGGCCTTATTGAGTAACAGTTTTCCTGTATAAAACAATATCCTGTAAATGCTTACCGTGGTATCAAAATATCATAACACTTCTAGACCGCTATTTTCAGATTGTGTTTCCAGAATATTGCATGCGTTAATATCCCAGTT
Organism: Aulonocara stuartgranti; assembly: GCF_965226115.1. Classification (NCBI taxonomy): domain Eukaryota; kingdom Metazoa; phylum Chordata; class Actinopteri; order Cichliformes; family Cichlidae; genus Aulonocara; species Aulonocara stuartgranti. The sequence goes on along the minus strand of NC_138953.1, from coordinate 5,827,248 downwards.
TTTTCTTGTAACTAACACCAAGGGGCCGAATGCTGTGTTCTTTTGATTGTGGTTTGTTCACGGCCTCTCTGTCTGTGCATTCCCATACCAAAGAAATACCTGCAAGCTATGGATGTCACTTCATTCCCTTTGCAAGCACTTCCCCTTATCTGTTTTCCTTCAGGTGTAGCTGCAATCATCTGACTGGCAGCCGGCATGTACACCAGCTCTGTGATTACACAAAGAGCAACTCAAACATGGTTTACATCTAAAATCATGTGTCCTACAATTGTAACTAGTGAGAAAGGCTTCCTTGGAAGGTACAGAATCCAGGAAGTGTGCAGAAATGTGTGACTAACTGTCTTCTTAGAGCTAAGAATCAGCGAGTCATCGTCTCTGGGTGATATCAGCGCTCAGAGAAAAATGGAGTTTCCCTGCTGAGTGCAGACAAAGGATCAAACAGCAATGCTGGGTGATTGTGTGCAGATACTGATATGTGTTTCAGAATTTTTAAACTGCACTGTCACGAGTGTCCCTGTAAACACAGACACTGACTTTAAGCCCCTCTGTGTAGCATTTATAATGGGTTTAGAACTCACAAACACAAATGTAGAAATGCATTTGCAGCTATAAGGAGAGTTTAAGCGAGTAATGATATAGTTTGTCCTATGGAGACATATTTTTATGGTTTATTCACAGCACAAAGCTCCACTTGTGTGGCTAGAATAAGAGATAAGATAAGATAGAACTTTATTAATCCCTCGGGTGGGTTCCTCTGGGAAATTCGACTTCCAAAAAAAGCACAGCAACGACCGAAGTTACAGTTACAGAACTGTTATATATATATATATATATATACACACACACACACACACACACACACACACACACACACACACACACACACACACACACACATATATAAATACAGAGACAAATATAAATAAAATATACAAAGGGGATAAATAGAATAAATAGGAATAAAAAATAAAAATACAAGTGAATTGCACATTTCAAGTATTGAGTCTATTGCACTGTTGACTATTTACAAAAAGTATTGCACAAGGTATTGTACAGTGAGGTGAAGAGGCACTACAGCTTAGTTGTTCCCCCCTCCTTTGTCCTCCTGTTTCCCCTCCCTCTCCCCTCCAGAGAGGAGTTAAACAGTTTGATGGCGTGTGGGACAAAGGAGTTTTTAAGTCTGTTCGTTCTTGTCTTGGGGAGAAGCAACCTGTCACTGAACAGACTCTTCTGATTGTTTATGGCCGTGTGCAGAGGATGCCCAGCATTGTCCATAATGTCCATCAGTTTCTTTAATGTCCTTTTCTCTGCCACTGTGCAATTGCATTTACAGGACATCAAATGTTGCTCTAGTGCACATGAATGCTAAAAATGCAGCAGCAGAAAGCGTAGCCAAAGTAGGCTTATCTCGACCTTTTCCTCTCACATTAATGAAACTGTGAGAGTTGGCTTCACAGCAGCAGTTATCAGCTGTGAGTTACCTGAACTACTGATGCAACACTGTCTGAGATGGGGATCAGAGTTGATAAAAAGAAGAAAGAAGAAGAAGAAAAGCATTTCTTCCTGCAACAACAAAGGGAGAAAGGAAAGCTCCTGAAAGACGTCTTTTTTAAAGTATGTGGCTCATATGAAGGGGAGGGAATTCCCTCGGCACATCCAAGCAAGCGCAATTACTGCCACACATTAAAGGAAGTATGAGGAGAAATTCCCTCATGGTGGAGGGTCATGGGAAGACGCTGTCCTCGTCTCGAAAGCGACTTTAAATGTTTTTTTTTGTTTTGGTTTTTTCGTTGTTGCGTATTTTGTTATCAAAACACAGCCTTGCCACAATGCAGCACGTATAGCTCCGAGTGAGAAAAACACGCGACTCGAGGCGGGATTTAGAAGATTGAGGTTAACGTGAGAGAAAAACAAAATAAGTATCATGACTCTTCAGGGGCTTTCCGCAGCTTCAGCGGCAGCATGTACCCTTTACATACGAAGGACAGGTGCAGAGTGACCCCGCGGTTTATCAGACATGACTCAAACAGTGCTTGCATTATTCAAAATAGTACGTTCCGAAAAAAAAAGAAGTGCGATTCATTTTTTGGAGCGAACTGGCATCGATAGATCGCAGATTACAGCGCAACTGTGCGCAAACTGAGTCACCAAAACAACAACTCGGTAGTTCGTACTAAAATGGATGCTCGCTCAAAGCCGTTGTGTTGTTATTCACGCAGTATAATGGAAGGAAGGAGTAGTCTCCCTCTATTAGCAAAACTGGATGACTGAGCAAAAACAAAACAACAACAAAACCCCACACTTTCATGTCATTTCACGTCTTCCATGAGTCACTAGAAGTGAACCCGGCTTTAGTCCAGAGGAATTCAGCAGCAGTTCTTTACTTTATAAGGGTTCACAAACGGATTACACAACACAGAAACATTTGTGTGCTTCTGCTTCAACCACACCACAAAGCGCTATAATAATACTAGTAATACGACTACTAATAATGGATCTGTAGCGACCCCTGTTGGCAGCAATGTGAAACTAGTTGCCACCAGCGTTTCCAGATCGGGACCAAATACAGCTTCTTCTACTTGAGCAGTTATTTTTAATCACTCTCAAATGATCGAGCAATGCAAAGCTCGTTCATATTTAAGGTGGTGAATATGAGGCATTCATGCTTCCAGTGTTTTAAATGCTTATTAGACCTTTATGGTCATAGTTAGGAGAACCTCCATAAACTGAGTTTGTGCTTATGAATTCCAGAAGAAGGCTAAACTGCAGGATTCATTTGTGTTGGGTGTGTTAAGTAAGTACAATGCGTCTGTTTGCTTCTAAGGAATTCACTGCGTCATGCCTGGGATGGTTCTGCCCTCTGATTTTTGTAAATGTTTCTTTTCTTCAAAAGTAAAGATTACGTTTACTTTTGTCCCAGAAGAACAATGAGAAAAAACAGAGCTGATTCTGCCAATGACGAACAAGGGCCACAAATGGTTAAAAAATAAAAGAACTAAACAAAATACAAATGAAGTTGGTTTGGGTCAACGATGCTTGCATTCTTATCTAACGTGCTTTTCAATATTTGATAATAATGTTCAGTGGGCTCTCACGCAAGAGATAAAAAACCTATAAAGAACCAAAATCATCCATCTGAACTCAACTGCTTTTGTGTTGTTAGATATAAAGATTAAATATTTACTGACCTTTGAAAAGTTGAGATAGATTATAAATATTGTACTGCTGGGGAAAATAACTCAGCGAGGACGATCCTAAACTACAGATTTTGGCTCTGTGGCTTTTTGCTGAAGTGCTGAACACTGTTACAAATGTGCTGTTAGATTCAACCTGTGGATGTTATTTTGGAAATGAAACACACACACAGACACTTGGACATCCTTTACAAACTTTATTACTCAGCATATCACAACAAATGCCGTTTACATACCCACACTTGTCCACCTTCTCTTTGGTTCTTCTGCCTCGTTAGCCGAATGTGCCACTTTGACCACTGCACTAGTGTCAAGTTGGCAGCCATCCTTCAGTTATCACAGTACTGTACCTTCGATGGGGACAGCATCAGCACTGTGATAACTGAACCAGGGCAGCCTGTCAAATCTAGCAGTCCAAGACTTCACTCCACTTTGTCATCCACCAATAAAATCCTTGCTGTAGGTCAGCAGGTGCAAAGATAACATTCCATTTGCATTTTTTGCAGCTCGTTTTCTCCTCATGCAAAGCAAGTTTTGCAAATTTCTTTTGCTTACAAATGAATCACTTGAAATAACCTTTCATTTACACACTAACAACCATGTAACGCAACATGTGATATTTATAAAGTGTCCTTTACACCAATGGTCTTCAGCTCTCTAAACATGAGAAAACTGGTAAAATAATAAAGTCAGACAGAGGGAGGGGGGAAAAGCAAACAAAACAACCTATATGTTTAAGAGAAACAAATATCTGGACCATGTGTAAAGTTGCAGACAGTTACAGTCACAGGATCCTCCTCATCCAGGCGTCTTCTGTATGAAATCCATCTGAGAGCCAGATGATGCTACAGTAGTGTGTCAGTTTATTCAGGCTTTTTTGTTTTTTACCACCTGCACAATCAAACTAATGCCCCTCACTTATCGATGCTTTTAAAAGGCAGACTCTGCTATGCATTAAGCTATATCCTAATAATGTTTCTACACCCTTTTTTCCTTGCTCAGGTATGAGAGCTGCACAGTGAGAGTCACGGGTGCCTCGGTGGAAAGCTGTGAAAAGAAGGAAAGACGATTTTTTTTCACAGGGGTTTTACCTGCCTTGAAAAGGGGGCGGGGGCAATTAATCATGCACAAGACTGCGCATGCGGTTTGATCCGCTTAGTTAGTCGTAGTCCTCGTTCCACATAAAAAAAACAAAACCACTCGGGTTTTTCATCTTTGTTTCCATTTGCCACACACAAAGGCTAGCTAACGTTTCCCATCTTGAAACAACAACACTGCACTCCCTCACCGCCTTCCCGCCATGACTTCTTCGACACAAACTGCCTACTGTACATAGGCTATTCGTACCAGCACAAGGCCGAGTGATGTCAGACTTGTTATGATTCTCCTCGCGGGTTCCTCCCCTTCCCCCTCCCTCCCCCGCGCGCGCGGCGCGAGAAGCCTCTCGAGCAGTCCGGTCGCGTCGCTGGCCGTAGCTGCTCCTCCTCCTCGTCGTCTGCCCGCCCTCCGTACTTCATGTAAACAACTCCATTAGCCCCACTGCACAGGGGCACTATAGCCAAAAATAAATAGATAAATACAAAATAAATAAAAATGGCCGTGTCAGACGTGGACAGCAAAGCAACATGTGTAACAACTAGACAGAGCAGCGGTGTCAGGCTCGGAGCGACGTCTGCTGTTGGTAGTGACTATAAAAACATTCCCTGTGATGAAAGCGCGTCCATATTGCGTAAACCCTTAATGTAAATAGTCGAGGAATGGCTTATAACCCACTAACAGTGAAGGCAGCAGGGAGGCCAGGAGTAAAGACAGTAAAGCGAACTAAAGAGGAATAAACACTGTCGAAGCTTGTCGTTGCCTTCTCCCCTCAAAGAAGAAAAAAATTAAAAGTTGGCCAAAGAGAAACAACACTGTTATTTACGTCAGGTCACGCAAACATGCACGCTTGTTTTCACTAGCGTAAATATGCACGTGAAAAAGCGACTTGATGCAAAAACACACATATATATATTTACACATAAGTGCAACGTTCGCAGTGAATATTGTGCAGCCAAACGTTAACGCCCAGCGTTGCACACACACCCCTTTTCTGGGCAAAAACAATCAGCATGCTGTGGAATCTAAATATAATCATTTCTTTTTAATTGCATCCAACTCGCATTTAACGTGTGACGAACAACGAGCTCGCTTACCTGCAATCCCCCTGTTTAACGCCCCGTGTTTACATGAATATTTTTAATGACGCAGCAAGACCACACAGAGCAACGTGATTGTCGCCATTTTTTGTTGTTATTGAATTCTCCAAAGCCATGTGACAAAAAAAGCGAGAGAAAAAAAGATCGTGATTTTAAAATCAGGTTTCCGGTTTCGCGGACAAAAACTACTTTTCCGAAGCTAAAAAATTAAAAATAATAAAATAGAATAAAATTAAAAGGAAGGAAAAAAAGGTTAATCTTCTGAGCTGCTGGTCTGATGGATTAGTCTGGTTATTCCACTGAAGACTCAAGGTTGTGCGCAGTATTTGACAGCTCCGGGACGCTGCCTCCGCCGTATGGCTCGCAACAAGTACTCCCTAGATTCCACCCGTGCGCAAATGTTTCGCGGAATGACGGCGTCTCGTTTGCTTGTTTCTGCGCCTCATGCCAGCAGTGCGAAAGCGTGAGAAATTAAGCGGCGTTGTAAAGGCTCCGATCGGCTGAAAATGCTGTCAACAAGTGGTGAAATCCAAGCATAACCAACTACTTTTAATGATTAGCGGGGTAACGAGCACGATTTTAAAGCAGAACTCTCACCATTGGTTTAAAGTGACCTTCCCACTGCGAAGCAATTAACTGTGTAATACAAATAAACCCACTTTTTATTTTTATTTTTTTTAAGACCGACAATAATTATTTTATTTTTTAAATAATCTTTTTCCTTTTTTCCTTGTTTTTTTATTTTATTTTATTTTGATGTATTTGTACCGCCTACGTGAGGTAAATATTATTATTTTAACACGGGGCTATGATAGATTGGCAGATAGATGGATGGATAGAACAGCAGTATTTCTTTTCTATGCCGTTGTTAAATATAATAATAAAATTAATGTAAACTTTCCCCTCTCTGTCTTAGAGTGACCCATTAGTCTACATATGTTTGTGGGCTGTATATTTAAAGAAAACTACAGTAACCAGTTTACCCTGCGACGTTCTCTCATCCGCATTTTTTCTGGATGAATGTGCGCAGTAAAATAGGGCGTTCTGGAGACTCCCTCATTCATTTGCAGACAAATCGCTAGTCTTAAAGACGAAGGCGTAGCGTAACGTATCCATAAGAGAGCCTGAAGAAAAAAGGGTGTTTCGACTTGATCCGAGTCTGAGAGCAGGATAGTCCCACTGTGCGCAGAAAGTGGGCTCTGTCTGCGTAAAGATCCACAGTCTCCAGAGATAGGCTGAAATTTACATTGGCAGAGTTTTTTTTTTTTTTTAAACCGCCCTAACCTTAGATCTATTTGATTGCTCATGCTTGCAACTGATGAGGAATTTAATTAAAAGGTGAGCCTATCTCTGTCTCTGACGCACAACCTGCAGAAGTGACATCTGAGCATCTTAGAATTTTTGTTTTCACAGTAGCTTTTAAGATATGGCCAAGTTATTCCGAGCTGCTATCATGGGTCCACCGGGATCAGGGAAAGGAACGATATCCCAGAGGATTGCGCACAGTTTTGGCCTGCAGTATCTGTCCAGTGGTCATTTTCTACGAGAGGGCATAGCGGCAAAAACAGGTAGGATATGCACAGCAACCCAAACGGCAATACTGTGGTGTAAACAGGAAGAAACCGCGCGCAGAGGGAAAAGTTGATGCAACTCTTAATTTTCTTCGCTGCATATCTTAAATTCACGACCCCCCTTCTCCCGCGAATGCAAAAATAGCAAAAATACCAATCCTGCTAAGGTTGCAGGAGGAAGTTGTGCGCATTTGTTTGTGTCCACAGTTGTTTCACTGTAAACTTTTAGCCCTCTATCCAAACTGCACCGCGCAAGACATTTATTGTTACTATCAACTGTATCTGATTTCAGTCAAATTCACCCAGAGCACTAACTCCAGCAGTTTCTCCAAACAGCCTAAAACCGTTTCTTTCTTTCTGTCTTTCTTTCTTTTTTTTTGGTTTTTGCGTGCATGTGTCTCTCTGCACTTCCTCATTGTGGCTACAAAAGCACAGTCAGTTTAATTCCCAGCATGTGCCAAGCTCACACTGACAATAAGGTTTAGTTCACTATGGAGGGCTTAAGTAAAAACACATGTGCCTTAAGAAAACCTTGCTGCCATGTTTCAGGAAAATAAATAAATAAATAAACCTCCACACTGACACAACAAGCCCTGTCCTGTTTTGTTTAAGAACTTCAGAATCTGGAATCACAAACGGACACATGTTGTCTGTTTTCACCTGTCTGTTGTGTATCAGAGGCATGCTTGCTGGTGAAGACCTATGTAGAGAGAAGCATGCTGGTGCCTGACCATGTGATGACCAGATTGATGCTGCCCAGACTGGAACAGCTGAGCGGTCACAGCTGGCTGCTGGATGGTAAGAAGAACTGGGTTGTTTTTTGTTACAGTGAATGCTTCTTTTTTTTCTTTGCTTTACTTTTTCATTAACACTTACATATAGCACCCTGCCCCACTACTCTGTCTTTATTGTTTGTAGTGAGGTTGGGAGGGATGTTTTCATGATGCAGCCTCATGGCAGTGTTAGGAACTGCCAGCTATCTTTCAAATCTGATTGGCCACCACTTGGTGCCACCCCTCAAATCCTGACACTGAAAGCTAGAGAGAGAAAAAAGAAGAAAGAAAGCAAAGACACACTTCTGCATTTTCAAAAATTAACCACAAAGAGTCATATGCTTTGGCTTTATTTAAATCTGAGGGGATTAAAAAAATACTCTCCTCACTATTCTACATGTGTGAGTAATAAAGTTTTATGGTCTGATGACCTGGATGAAGAACCTTCACAGACTTTTAAGGTACTGATTTTGCCTTTACAGGCAATAGCATTGTTCCATTACCTTTCACCCCCCCCCCCCCCCCCAAAAAGATCACTTTTTTATGATATTCTAATCATATGCTAATAATCACATACTTTTCATCAGTTAGTCATTAATAGCAGTCTTTATACAGGATATTCATACTTTTGGAAGAACTTGTTACATGAATAAAGCGCTGACTTTGCAGGTTACCGTGTCTTTTTCAAGGTTTAATATTAGCCACTGCCATCAAGAGAAATGCAAAACATTGACGAAACAAGCTAGTGGGTGTTAAACCAATTCAAACCTTGAAGCATGATCACTAAACAAATAATTGAGCAAGAGGGAAAGCAAATCAAGGTTACACACACACACACACACACACACACACACACACACACACACACACACACACACACACACACACACACACACACACACCTGCATTTCCTCGATCATGCCTCTATCATGCCTTTGATAGTCTGTGTTGCTGGTGCCAACTGGATATTTGGTTTTTACCATTCAAAGTTCATGTCATGCTTTCATTTACCTAGCTACATACATGCACTATAGACTCCCAGTCTTCGGCATGTCTTCAGTATTTTGTGTCTCTTTCTGTGTTGCAATCTTTGATTTAGTGCTTTTCTGTGATTCATTTGTGGGCTCTGGCATGGCAGCTCTAACCCTGGTGGTTAGAGTTGTAACGGTGCATTATTAACCAAACAAAAGAACAGGAGTGTTCGAGAACTGTCAGTTCTTGGACACAGAGGAAAGGTACAAACCAGGGACACTGTGTAATGTAACATTTAAGGTCAACTGTAAAAAAAGTGCATTGTCATAGCCAACAGAACTAGAAATACAGAATCCATTTGTAGATTTGACTTCTGCCATTGTACGTCCTTGAAAAACTTTGTATCGATTCCTTGTGTTCCGTAGGTTTCTTGGCTTGTGGTTTCTGAGTAAAAAAAGAGAAAGGAAGAAGTTTCCAGATAAAGATCAAAGCACCCAAAACAAATTTTTAATGTGCAAGTGTCATAACAAAAACATGGCATAAAATAGGGGCTGAGCCCCTCCTGAAGCCCGCAGTTGTCTCCACTGCTTTGACACCGTTTAGTTCCAGGTTGTTGTCTCTACATCAGGCTGTCAGACTGTCAGTTCCCCCCTGTAGGCAGACTCATCCCCACCTGAGATGGCCCCAATAAGGGTCATGTTGTCTGCAAACATCAGAAGTTTGAAAGCATAGTGATTGGAGGTGCAGCAGTTAGACACAGGCATTGGCAGCATGAATGAAAGGCGCTGGCTTGTCATTTCTGCTGGTGCTTGATAAAAGCCGTGTAACTGAAAGCTTCGGGGTTTTTTCACCCCATTCATTCACAAGTGCAAAATCCTGATATAATATCATGACTGCAAGCCATTCCACAGGAAAACTGTAAACATCTTCTGCCAGCTGGTGATATTAGCAAGAGGAAATAACAGCATCTGAAACTGTAAAACAGAATATTTCACGTGTACATTGTTTCTTACTCATGCTATTGACTGAGCTGTGATCATGCCTTCAAAAGTGCACATTCACTTTTTAGTCTTTTAGCTAACTCAGTGTGTAACATTGGTTTTTCCTGGTTGACCACTCGATGACTCATGTTTTCCCTTCCCTCTCCCTGACTGTGCCTAGGTTTCCCCCGCACACTCGGACAGGCTTTGGCCCTCAACAATTTGTATCAGCTAGACTTGGTTATCAGCCTAAACATCCCCTATGAGACTCTCAAGGAGAGACTGAGCGACCGCTGGATCCATCCAGCCAGCGGCAGAGTCTACAACATGGGCTTCAACCCTCCCCGAGTGCAGGTGTCAGCAGCCTGGAAGTGGCAGCATAGCCACAAAGTTTGAAATAGTTTGGAATTTAGGTTTTTATTTTTTGTGTGGATGTTTCTTCCCGACGGGTTTTGTGTCATTGTGGGTTTTTTTTAAGCTGTTAGGGATTTAGTGCCTTTCTTCTACAGGGTGGAAACCTGCCAAAATGAAAGGCTGAAACCAGATGAGGGGGATGATTGTTGCCACACTCCCGCACCACCACCACCACCACCACCACCACAGCTTTGTGATTGGTTTTCTTTAGTTTTTTTTTAAGTTTCCAAAGTCCCAGTTAGCACATAATTACAACTATCTTATCTTATATATAACTGACTTATCATTATCTTAAATATGCAATATTTAACATTGTGTGACTCATAGTGGTGTGACGTGAAGATATGAAGACTCCAGTGCACATTAGCGATTCACAAATATGATATTGTTGTTTTTACGGAGTATTTCTTATGGTTAAAATGTTCTTAAAATAACTGCATGTAAGCATGAACTAATTACAATGGAATCAGATTGCCATACTTTTATCTTATGTCGACTATAATATTCCTGAAAGTAAGCTCCTTAAGATCAATATATGGGTATCATGTTGACTGCATATTGTGGACGTAATGCAGCATGCGGAGGCAAATGCACTGTTGTTTGCTAATTAGTGCATTGTACTGTGCTTCAATCCCATTTGCAAATGTCATTTCACTGATTTGTGTTGTGTTTGCCTTTGCTGCGTTGTTGTAACCTTGCATTGCCTTCTTCAGGGTAAGGATGACATCACAGGAGAGCCACTGATTCAGCACGATGACGACAAGCCGCAGGCTCTGATGGCCAGACTGAGACATTACAAAGATGTGGCAAAACCCGTAATTGATTTGTACAAGTCAGTAAATACTTGCACTTCATTTGATCTTACTTTATATTTTGTTATTTTTGACATTTGTTTAATCATAGTCATATTTAAATAGCTTCTAGAGGAAATATAAAGTATGATAATTTAATACAAGTAATACAGCTTGGGTTTGAACATTACATGTATGTCTTGATGCATGCTCAATCATCCAGGTATGTAAATCTCCAAAAGTTGATTCTGTTCATCTGGACATCTTGAAACGTTTCTCCCACTAAAAACGCTACGTCCAGATGAACAGAATCAACTTTTGGAGATTACAGTTGCATGTGTGTGAATGTTTGGTCACAGAGCTAGAAATAAGTGACTTCTTATTACCCTACTTCATCTCTGCATTGTCAAGTTTGCATTAGTCACAGTTAGCATGACATGGCCAACTCTCAAATTATTGTCAGTTCAGTTGAAATGTGGGGAGTGTAGGAAGTAAGCTAATAGAAAAGTCAATACACTTGATGCATCTGTTCTAAATTGTCCATTTTGTGGTACAGCCTCCAGATAATGTAAGAACTGTACCCACAACCCGCTTTTCCTCTCATTAGTTCTCCTATTTCTTCACTCAGGTCACAAGGAATCCTGCACTCATTTTCCGGTACAGAGACAGACCGGATTTGGCCTTATATCAATTCTCTCCTCAGCACCAAGATGCACACACAGCCATCAGATACCTGCCAAGCTCAGACACCATGAGTCTACCCCGAATGAACAAAAAACCAAGGGGAAGGGGGGGAAGAAGTGCAGTGGTGCCTTTATGTACTGGCCTGGTGTCAGCTTTCGGTTTGGCCATTAAGAGTGAACTTTAGAACAATGGACCAGGTCACTGACACACATGTTTCTCATTGACTGTCCAGTTTTCCAAATGAAAGATTGTATGACAATTTTCAAAGACTTATAGAATGAAGATTGTGACAAATTCAGATTCAGAATCCTGACAGTAAAACATTCAAGATCGTTCAAGTGTGCTAAAAACCAAAATGCTTAAACATCCAAATTCTGCACAACACTTTCATTAATCAGTTTATCACACATGAATTTTGATCTTCAGTTGCTCCGGTCCAACCACTGAATGAGCCAATATGCAAAAAGTAAACACTAATGTCTGATTTTTTTTATAGTAAAACCAAAAAACGATGGGGGAAAATAATACTCACATGATTAAAAACACTTACAGTTTTTTAAATATAAATCACAACATAAAATATCACCACATTATTGCCTAGAAAACACACACGAAGAGTAAATATTCTCATGCCATTGCTTTAACTGAGCAATAGTAAAGTTCATCATCGCCCCTTATATGAAAACATCATTTGAGTCATTTTTTTTCTTATACACTAGAAACCTGTTAAAGCCTGTGTGCTACATGCAAAGTCATCTGTTACATACAGAACAGTTTTTTATTTAAATGTATTTGTGATTGTACACTATAGCCATCAGTTACACAGACAGTGCAAGCTGTAACAAACTGCTAATCTTTTTTGCTGAAATGCTGTTAACTTTGGTCTGCAGTCATCTTTGGACTTGTACAAGAATCCTGTACAGTGACTCAGCGGCACTGGGATGAAGATCAGTGCCTTCAGTATTGTTACATTCCTTAAAACATGCCATAAGGTTGCCTTGAGATTCTGATCACCAAAATGTGATATTTTTGGTATGCTGCAATGATTTTGCAGTGATTGTTCAGCTAAATACTTTTGTGATTCTGATATGGTCATAGATGCAAAGATGTTCTCATGTCTGGATTGTTTGAATGTATAAATCAGTGCTGCAGGGTGAACAAAATATAGTAGGTCTTTGCAGACTTTGCTTTGTAGCTTTTTTTGTTTCATGTGATTGTTTGAAAGTCGCAGTGATTATTCACAAAACAGAATAGCTTATGAAATGATGACTAAGACAGTAATTTAGCCACACTAATAACTAAAACACATCCATCATCAAATATGTTTCTAAAATATTTGATGTAGCTCTGTTAGTGCTGTCCAACCATTTTAAAAACTTGTATGTAAATTAGCACCTGTTTTATTCACTGCAGCACATTTCCCATGAGCTTCTCTTTGTTTTACATCCCAGGTTTGTAATTTTTTTTCTTCCATTATCTGTGTTTTGATTGTATGGGTATGTTGTACATTTGATTTAAAAGTATTGTGAGTTGACTCTCATATTGTAACCAGAAGACCAAAGAGGAAGTAAACATGAGAGTGCAACAGAGCCTGGGGAAGGAGCAAAATAAATTGATACATGTTTGCTAATGTAGGACAAATCCAGACTCTTAGAGGGAAGTGGGTTTAGATTGTGCTGTGTAGGACTGAATGCTTCTTAAATGAATGGATGTGGCAATGGGTTTTTGCCCTGTGTTCATAAAGTGTTGTCAAAACATGTTAGGCATGTTAAATCTGTTTTTCCAGCTTTCATTCATTCAGTCAGCTTTCATTGTTTTTCTCTGCGATTAAGCCAGTACTTGCTTGGCAACATGCACTTGTGCACAACTAGATACGTTTCTTAAGCTCATGCAATATTGTGTAACAGACCTAGGAGATAATTAAATGAATGACAATAATGGGTGTACAAACACACACCTTGTGTGTACAGTGCGTTCTTTAAACTGTTTCTCTACTTAATAAAGAGGGCTGTGTGACCACAACAACTTATGCAATAGCTACTCCTAGGACTTAAATACAGTGCACGCTTCTGTCTATACTGTGGTAGTGTCTCTTCCTTCTTGTCTGTCTTTCTTTCTAGAAAATATAAATGTGTGAATCTTGTATCTCTCAAATCCTCTGAGGAAAGCAAAACGCCAAAATCTAAATGTGTGCCAGCTGCAGGGCATATTTAAAAGACCAACGCTAACACACACTGAAACCACACGAGCATGCTTAGGAATACTATCTCTGTCCTCCCATCGTGTCTAATCCCCTCTGATCTGTGAATCAACCCCACGTGAATTAGAGCTTGGCCTTCTCCACTGTCGCGGATTACCGTCTCATCTGCTGTGTTTACCTTCGACGGGAGGCGCAGCAGTGTCGACTGTGAACACCTGATTCAGATTTGGATGATGAACAATGTTCTCACCTGCAACAAACCAAACCAAACACGAGGATTATTATTATTATTATTATTATTGTTGCCCGGGGCGGCATCACGGGCATCGGCAAAAAAAAATAAAATAAAAATTGCTTGTATTCATGCTGCCCCGACGTCATGCCAGCGTATATTGGGAATGGCATAGGCACTGATCGGTTTTCTATCGCCCATTTGCTGGGAGTAAGGGCGCGCCTGCTGCTTGGGAGGAGGGAGGAGAGGGCGGGGCGGCGGGGGATTCTCTGGCTGGCTGGAGCAGCATCCAATAACCAACTCGCAAAATAAAAACAAACCAACAAACACGAAAACACCAGACATTATGATACAGACTTATAATTTGCACCGATGTTTTTTCGAAATTCTGTCCGCGAAAAGTGAGCGCGAGAGCCCTCGGTGCGCCTGCTCGCTGCTGAAGTCAAAGTAAAACTTTATTGTCAACTCCGCTACAGTACAGAATATAGAGACGAGACGACGAGGCTCCAGTTACAGCAGTGCAAGTAAACAAACAATATATATAAGAAGAGTAAGAAAATAAATATGCACTTTAGGACTCGGGATAAAGGGATCAATAACAATTTAAAATTTATATTTTACAGTTTGATGATTTAAAGTCTCACACACAGCCCGTCGAAAGGGGAGGGGCCCTGCTGCTTCCAAATAGAGCACATTTCATTCATAATGATGTAAATCCAAGCCCATTATGTATTCATGATTTGAATCCTGGGTTGTGTGAAATCCCAGAAATAAACCTTAGACAAAGTGAATCTGTGAACTAAGGTGTAGGTGTGCTAGGTTATGTTGTGGTGATCCTCGATGTGGGGGATTTGTGTTCATACTGGAGTGCAAAATTAAAACCAATGGAAGATGGATAAGAAAAGTTCAAATCCATCAGGTGCTCAGTTTAGAAAAAATAGAAAAGAAGAGGAGGAGAAGATGCAGGTAAGCAAATGTGTCATTGGATAATGGCAGGTCATCCTGAAACAATCAGAATCAGAATACTTTATTAATGCCTAAAGAAATTATGTGGGTTACAGTTGCTCCAAGAAGAAATGGTTAAAATAGCAACAGTAACAGACTAAACTCCAAACTGTTAGGTGTGGCTGTGTGCAGGCAGGAATAGGACCCAAGGTGCAGACTCCGGAGACAGACGTGAACTCAAAAAAGGCTTTAATTTAATACTCAAAATATAACAAAACTAAAAAAAACTCAAAACAAACTTAAACTAGAGAAATGACAGAACACACAGCTAAGAAAACAGTAGATCGCGACACAGAGAAACACTGGGCTTAAATACACAGAGGGAGCAATCAGGGAATGGGTAACAGGAGGGAAACACAGCTGGGGCAAATCAGGCCTAACGAGACAAGAGGAAGCAAAACCCGACACATTAACATCAGACATGGACTTTCAAAGTAAAACAGGAAACACATAACACAGACTGAACAAAGACACAGACTCATATGCAGGCACTACAAAGGGAACAGACGTGTGAACAGGGCAGACAAACACTGACTGAACAAGGGGATATAGGAACTTAAGATACACATAGACGCGAACTAGACAAGGGGATGCAGGTGATAGGGGAGACAGAGCAACTAAAGAAGACAGAGACATAAGCCATAAGACAGAACTCAAAGAAACCAAAAACTAGACAGTATAAATAATATCGTAAACTCAAAAACCCTGGGTCAACGACCCAGGCATCCTAACACAAACAATACATTATGTTACAGATTTTAATATTAATTAGTCATTGTCAATTGTTGATTTGTTCTGTTCTCATTGTATGACAAATTATGATGGCTGTTTGGTAGCCGTTTGCATACTATGCCTCTCTCTCTCTCTTCATATGTGTGTGTGTATGTTTCTCTGGTGAAATTCAGTATGGTTCCGACACCAATTTTATGTCAATGGACAATCCTTAATGTGTGTGTGTGTGTGTGTGTGTGTGTGTGTGTGTGAGAGAGAGAGAGAGAGAGAGAGAGTGGTGGTGGGGGAGGGGAGGGGGCGCCAGAGGGTGTGTTCACCCAGGGCGCCAAACAGGCTAGGGCCGCCACTGATTGCAATGTGTGCCAAATCTGAAGCATGTCTTGCATTTTAGTGTCGTTTAACTGACTCGTGACTATTGCGGGGTTTTTTTGTTTGTTTTTTTTAATCTGCTTTATGAATTTATGAATTATGCAGATTTTTACAATTATTGAACGCATCTTTGTGTGGTACGGAAACATTGTCCTTGCCCTTCGCTTCTCCGTGCAGTCCACTCCGGGTTTTCCCCCTTCAGTTCAGGCAGGTTGCGCTGAGCGGCGCAGTTTCTACTGTACAAATTCACGAACATCCACGCTCCCACCACCGCCTCGTCTTTAACTCATCCACATCTTCTACAGATCTACCAATCGCCATCGCGGGACTTTGTTTGTTGATCATGTTCCAAAATGTGATTATATGATGATGCCGTAGCCTCCTGTTGTTTCTGTCATTTTTTACGGGTTAACCTGGAGTTACCGGGGAGTTGTTACATGACAGCAGGTCTCACAGGGCGTTTTTAACGCACTGACCTTTGACTGGCAGCGAATGACAAATCAAAGGTCGGTGTCTGTGAGCAGAGCGCAAAGCGCATCACCACCTCGGCACAAGACGGCGCTCCCGGGAGGATGGTAGAAGGCGCTCAGAAAGGTAAAGTCATCCGCTGGATTTTCTATTCGCACTCTTTGATTGAGTTTATGAGAATTACAATTTATCGTCTCGGGCTCTGCCTCAAAGCAGGAAGAGAAGCGGAGAGCATCACGATCCGTGTGTGGATGTTACATAATATCTACCTCCGGAGATTGTGGCCACTTCCCTGACAGTTCATCCCTGCTCGGTGGACAGATTTCGCTTCCAAGGAGAAATGTTTCCTCCCAGTTAGCATAAGAGAAGGATTGATTAGAGTTAAACAAATTAAAATACACTTGTTTCTGTGCAGTTGGCCTATATTTTGCAAGATGCGCTCACGATTAGGATGAATGACATCATTTGGGTTATTTCTGTCAGGGGCAACGATTTTTCCCTCCCCCCTTTGCATATAAGACATCGTGTCCCTTCTGCAAGAAAATCACAGCTATTGTTACTTTGCTCGTAGTGGCATCGACCTGAGGTGACTGGCTCACGTCACGAGGACTGGCACTTTTCTTTTTTAGTAGTATTTAGATTTTTCTATTGGCAGGTGATTTCGACCATAACTGCATTTCAGGAAATCAGTTAAAAGCACATCCTGTATGTCCCGTCCTCAATTCAGTCTCGCAGGACAAATTTCAAGAAACAGAGCACCGATGTTAAATAATGCTGTAGGAGGAAAGGGTGCTATGTATTTTCCATCACATGCACCATATTTATCACCGAGGGCTCGCTCTTGTTGAGAGGAAGGCTCCTCTGTTTTGATCCAATAGCGTACCTTTACATCACCAAACGTCATGCACACCACGTGAGCGGATTACAGGACTTGGCGTGGATTGATGTTTAACCACTGCTTCACCTTTCGCACCAGGATGTTATAGTCACCCCTCAGGATTTAGAGGACTTGTTTAATGCAAACAGGCGTAAATGGTTTCATTATGGCTCAGTATAAATTGTATGCACAAGGGCTTTAAGGCTTTTTATGGTTAAGTGAAGAGAAAGTCAGATAAACAGGCAGCATCATTCTGTAGATTTTCATGACAGTGCTGATGAAAGCTACAGCAATGCACACTCCAGCAGCGACAATATTTACTCAGACATGTAAGAACTGATGCAACAGCGGCTCAGCAGTTGATTCAGGTCTGCTACCTGATTTATCAGCAGAGTCGTGCAGCTGATGCAGCAGATTCCTGGATTCTGCTTTAACTGTTATAGGGATAATGATTAATCTTCAAACTACCTTTGAGGGTAATGGTAAAACCATTATAAACTGTGATACAGCTTCTTTTCACGTTACAGCAGTTGCCATATAGCAGTACAGTGGAAATAGAAATGAATTCCCAGAAGGTCATAATAGCGGCTTCTCCCATGTCATTTAAAATTTAATGGAAAACAATATAAGAGGTGTATGGTGGTGCGGTGGTTAGCACTGTCACGTCACAGCAAAAAGGTTGGCCCATGTATTCAATAGATGAGCTACTGTAGCTCACTTTAGTGTCAGAGTACTCAGTGCATCACAGTTTGTTGCGTAAGGGGCTGCATAGCTGCAGACCAATCAGGGTACCCATGCTGACCCCTGTACGTCACTGTACAATGGACACAGAACTGGACCACAGAGAAATGGAAGAAAGTGGTCTGGTCTTATGAATCATATTTTCTATTACATCATGTAGATGGCTGGGTTTGTGCTTGCTGCTTACCTGGGGAACACCTGGCACCAGGATGCACTATGGGAAGAAGGCCTTCCCACAAAGTAAAAAATATCTCAGGAATGGTTTGAGGAGTTTGAGGTGTTGAGTTGGCCTCCAAATTCCCCAGATCTCAATCCAGTCGAGCATCTTTGGGATGTGCTGGACAAACAAGTTCAATCAATGGAAGCCCCTTGTCACAACTTATTGTGTGAATGGGTGGATGACTGGATATGTAAAGCGCTTTGGGGTCCTTAGGGACTAGTAAAGCGCTATATAAATACAGGCCATTTACCATTTACCATTTATTGGGCTTAAAGGATCTGTTGCTAACATCTGGGAGCCAGATACCACACCTTCAGCGGTCTAGTGGAGTCAACGGGTCAGGGCTGTTTTGGCAGGAAAGGGGGACCAACATACTATTAGGGAGGTGGTCATAATTTTTTGCCTAATTGTAACCTTGACATTAAAACCAAATTTAGAGTCTGAAAAATGCCTTCAAAATCGTGGGAACGGACATTTAGTCCCCATGTTGGTCCCCACAAATATAGTAGCATGTCATTTGTCTGTCCTCACAAAGGTGTCTAAACATGTACACACACACACACACACACACACACACACACACACACACACACACACACACACACACACATAATCAGTTTAAAATTTGAATTTAAGTGAGTTTTTTTTAAAAAAAGCCAGAAAACTCTTTTACAGATTATATTATATATTATAAAATACAGATCTGAATACAGAACAGACAAAAAGACAAACACAACGAGATGAATTAAAGCACATTACATGCTACAAATATGTATTTAAGTTCATGTGTAATGACAAAGCAAAGAGCTCATACTGCACCTGCTTGCTGTGTGCTCAACATGCAGGGCATCACTGGCTAAATACTGGAAGGCACGGTTCGGAACTAGACTGGAAGCTCCTTTGCAACAATGCAGGAGCAGCACGTTGCATCCGGTTATGGCCGGGGTATCATTCTTCCCTTTTGGACATTCCGTTCCCGCTGCGCTTTGAGCTCCCGTCTGTTTTCCTAAAAGGGTTTCCCAGGCTCATGTCCTCTTTTCAGAACCATGCATGGTTTTTGTTGCCAGGGGACAAGGCCTAGGAAGGAAGCATGCCATCACTGGTCAGTGCTTTGTCCTACACAGACTTGGGGTCATAACACAAAAATGAAACGGACAAATTTGGAGCTAAGAGACAAATCTGCCTAATTTTAATGGCTATTAAAATCCAAGTTGGTCCAAAAAAAGAAAAAATGAAAAAAGAAAAGAAAATCTTTATGAGGAAGAGTTTCCTTTTTGTGGCAAAGCATGGCACTATTGTGCCCCTGCTCTTATTCATTCTGACAGAGCCAGGAGTCCCTGTTCATTTTTAGTGCAGGAGTCAAATGAAAACTGTTCTCAGTTACGGTCCCAGACTTCTAATCTGGACCTTATTTACACAAACAAAAGCGGCTCTAAATAAATTCAGGTGTTCAATTGCAACACTGGGAGCATTATCATTTAAATCAATAATTCATCTACACACACACCTCAGACCATTCAAATCTCTGCCTCTACTATGCACATGTCATTGCAAGCACGATTCATCATTTGATTGTGGAAATCCAACAGTTTTGTACCCTTCATCACTTAAAAAATGAACTGATTTACTGGGAGAAAAGAAGCCACTGTTCAAATCATCTGTTGATTATGTGAGTCCATTTTAAGTCCATATTTTGCTGTCTTATTGTAAATTTTAATACCTTTGGGTTCTTTATTAGTTTTGACCAAAACAAGTCACTTAAAGACATGGACTCTGTTATACCGTGACATGCATTTTGAACTATTTTGGGACATTTAATATGATTTAATCCAGCATAAACACTGGAAGTAAGTGCAGTTCTTTACAATTGTCCTAATATTTTGCATTAATGATATAACAAGTGAAAGATTTGGGATATTACTTACCAGATTTAAACGAATGCTTCTAGTCTCAACCAGCCTATTAGAGAGTGTGAGTGCAGCTTTAACGCAGGACGACTGTGAGTGAGTTGGGGTGGATTTCCCTTGTACTCAGTCGGGGACTACAGCAGTAGCACAATCGTCGTAGTAGAATGCGCTGCTGAGAAAAGGAGGACGCAATAGAGGAGAGAGAGAGAGGGAGAGAGAAAGAGAGAGAGAGACCACCCGGTTTTCTATCACAAACAGAGGAGAGCGGCCACCCTCTCATCCCCGGACATGTGGTGCACCCAGCAGCAGCAGCAGAGGAGGAGGCACTAGCAGCAGTAGCAGCTCGGGCAGCAGCGGCGGTGACGGCGTCGCTTTCTACGTCTTCTGGGGTTCTTTTGTGTTTAATTTCCCTTCTTTTGTTTCCTTTGGGTATGAGCTTGCTGGGGGCCTACAAGAAAAAGAGCAGTTACGATGGATATGAATCTTTGCAGCTGGTCGATAGCGGAGGGGATAGCTTCAGCATCGGCAGAGGGAGCAGCGGCGGCACACTTGGAGGCTCCATAGCGGCCACCCTCGGACCGAAGGCGGGCCCGCTGAGAGAGGAGGACTGCAGTACCATGGACAGCTCAGGTAAGAGCCCCTACCGCCTCCGGCTGCTTTACGAATGGCGTTTGGAGCCTTCGTGGACGCGGAAAGGGCTTTAATGAAGGTGTTTTGACTTTACTGAGTGTTACCGCGGCCTGTAATTGTCTTGGTAGCAGTGGACAACATAATGGCTAACATAAGTGAAAGTAGCCTACAGAGGAATCCTAAAATCCCAGACCCCACCTAAGAGACTGTACTGAGCTGCTACTGTAAAATAGATGTAAACATATATGTCATATATGAATTTGTAAATACGCCTCACTCTTCTTGCATGACCTATCTGTCCCTATCAACTTCAAACAGGCTTCTATAGATGCAGATGTTTACTGTATCCAAAAATGTGTTCTGAATTTTTTAAACACTTATCAAATTTTTTCTATTAAAATTACGGGAAAAGTCTATGCAAAGTAATTTTATTGCTATATTTGGGTGCTATCTGCTACGTAGACCATATTTCATGGTTTATTTACTTTGCACATGGGCTTTAAGACCAAAATTCTACCGCAACTGTAGCGGAAATATCATATGTCAACAGTTAAGAGGATAAATCTTGTTTAGTTTGGGGCGGTAGAAGCACAAATCCTCTCTGTTTAGGTTTTAATCTGGTAGTTGTTGATGGCAGATTATAAGCCCCACATATCTGATCTATAAGAAAAACAAAAACCCCGTGGATGTTAGTACTCCAATCCACCAAAGTGCTGTAATTTAATCCAGCTGTTTCAATTCATTGGTTTTGACAGATTCAGTTTTTTGTTTAAAAATAAGTCCTATAGGGTGGTATAGTTTTGGGATAGTTTCTGTTGCCTGTGCTCCTTCCATACTTACTATTCCTAAAATAGCAGACTCCATGATAAGAGCCAAATACCTGGCTCATGATACAAATATAAATTTTTGTCACATGCCAGACATTTGGCTCTTTCCATGCACTCTGCCACTTTTAATAATAGCAAAGCATTAGCATAACATCCTATGGACCTCTATATAGAGTCATGTGATGAATGTGAATATGAATGCTGATCAGGCTTCCTTCTCTTATAAATGTATACAAGTAATAATTTGAACATGTCAAGTGTGAACAACCAACTCAAACTTAAAAATAATTTCCAGTTTTAAAAAATTGAAATGACGACACAGTTGTCCAAAAATATTAGCACCGCAGTTATTAATACCTATATTACAGAATAACAACAAAAATTAAAACATATGCAAAATAAATAAATAACATAAGGCTGATAGGCGTATCTAGATTGTGAGGCCTGTTTGTAGAATGTGTGTTCACCACACTGCAGTACTCTGTGGAGTCAGCCAGTCTCCAGAGATGAACATTTGTGTGAAACAAAAGAAGCTGGATGAGGAGGGGTAAGGAAAGGGGATTGTGGGTGGGGAATGGGGTGGGTGTGCGGGGGCACTCAGATGTGTCAGATGTCTGCCTGGCCAGTGTGTACAGACAACCTTTTTGATCTGCGTGTGTGTGCATGTGTGTGTCTATGTATCCATCTGTTTTTCCCCACAATGCTGGATGCGGAGGGGTAAAGGTTGGCACTCTAGGAGGAGGGAACCACATCCAAACAAGCTATTGATCTTTCTCACAAAGCCAAGGGCCCTCTGTGCTGCTGATTTCCTGTGCTCTCTTGCTCTAACTGGCCAGGCTAACCGCTGCTCTATTACCTGATAGAGCCTGTATCACAGCCTCCTCTGGTGTCTCCATTAGCAGGGTTTGTCACTGTAGTTGGCTCACTAGCCAGCAGACTCCCACATCCATCTGGTCATGGACACAGAGGCACATGGGCGAGCTACCAGACCAACAGGAAAGCAAACAGGCAGATTCTAACAGATCTGCAGGGGGATAATGACTGAAAAAAACAGAGATAGGCAAAATGTGCTGAAGCAAAGGTGAGGGTCACATTGAGGGTGTATGACTACAAGGTAACCACACTCTAATAAATATAGATAAAAACAACTTAGGAAATATATAGAAAATAAAGTAAGCCTGCACAATAAAAAATAAATAAATATAACTTGCTTAATTAAGCACTGGTATCATTTCGATTGTAATATTTCAGCAATACAATAAAACTAAAGGCCCTAATGATCTTGCTGAATACACCAATCTTTACTTTTCTTTCACCACCGCTAAATACTTTCTAAGTTATCGTGTAGCTAGCTTAGATTTTTATTGTCTAATTTAATCTAGATTGGGGTTTCTAAACTCTGTGGTCACAGGATGATTAATGGGCCATTGAAATCATGTTAAATACAATTTTTCTTCTTAAATATAGATTTCATTGCCTATTTTAATGTGAGTCCTGTGGAGTTTGGCATTTCACAGTCTGTCTGAAATGATCATATCTCCAGGCCTATGAAACAATTTGTTGTTGTAAGCAGATGCTGCTTCAGTTTAACAGTTTGAGAATCACTGCGTCAGCTTTATAAAACGTCATTTGGTGTAAAGTAGCTGATACAGCTGACACTGTGCAATTAAACTGACAAAAAGGGAACCACTTAGGATAATTAGAATATGGAAAAAATATAGACGTGTGAACAGATAAATGGTAGATCACTGGTCCAAGTTCGCTTTCCAGTTTGGTTTCAGTCTTCAGCAGGGTCCTAGTACTTTCCCCCAAAATAAGCAATTGTTTATCTTTTGAGTGAAGGGTTAAAAAAACCAACCAACATCACCTTGTAGGATCTTACTACAACACTTTCTGCCATTTACTGGGGCTAATTTATACAGAGCATGGCATAACCCCACCACAGTTTTACATCTGTTTAAATAACTCAGCTGTTTGTATTGTCATTGTATGTTTATCAAACGTGTTACATGTGACGATAAATAGTTTCTGTGGACACTGCAGTGCCCATAGAAACTCTTCCACTCTTCATTATAGCGTTGCTTCAGCTCATTGAGGTTTGTGGGCATTTGTGTATACACAGCTCTGTTAAGCTCGCTGCAGCATTTCAATCGGGTTGAGGTCTGGACTTGGACTGGCCCATCGCAACACCTTGACTCTTTTCTTTTTCAACCATTCGGTTGTAGATTTGCTGATATGTTTGGGATTGTTGCCTTAATGCAAGATCCAGTTTGGACAAGCGTTAGCTAAAGCTAAGGAGGGTGAAAAGAAAAGTGTCTGGACTTCTTGAAGTTTCTTGAAGACGTTTAACATGTCAGCTGAGGAGCTTTTTCAGTTCCAAGAGCAACTGGTGGAGAGTCCCAGATTTTTTAAGCCCTATTGGGAGTGTCCCTAAATGGTTTCCAAATTAATGGGCTGCATCCTCCCGAGGCCGCATTTGTAGACCGATTACGTCACAGCAATGCGACAAAGGCTGTCCAAATTCGTAGACTCCTCCGAATGCAGCTGACAAATGCATCCTCCTTTTCCCCGAATTTGAAGGATGGGTTGGGTGTATCCTTTGTGGCCCACTATATCCCAGAATTCATAGCGCGGCCCAGCCAATTCCAGTTTTCAACAATGGCGGCTGCTTCTAAGTTTAAATATTACTCTTATTACTCTTTCTGGGTCACAAAATAAACTTTTAACATATTTTCAGGCGAGAATGTAGCTGTGTAAACTTCATATATCTGCTTGGTTTATCAAGATATCACATATTTGCAAAAGTGCTCCGACGTTTTCGGCGACGTCTGTTACCCAACAGCTTGATAGCTAGCTGGGAGCTCGAGGGTCACTAGAGCCGGCGAGAACGGCAAACTCCCGGCACATGATGTTCAGATCACCGTGGTCTTTCGCTACTCAGATTAAATGTGATATATAAGTCACTTAGATAAACTAAAAATGTTATTGTTTGGCTTTTTTCAGTGTTTTATTTGTTCGTGAGTAAATCGGTTTGGCTGAGATTAAAGTTTATTGATTTGATTAGATAAAATAAAACTTTATTAATCGCTCGGGTGGGTTCCTCCTTGGTTTTCACACAGCTGAATAAACGTCAAACAGAAAACTGATTAAACAGAAGTGTGAGATGGTCGAGAATTTACGCCAGTGTCATGTTATATTTCAGATAGCAAGGAGCAGACAGCTGAGTTTATTAAACTCCACCGAGACAGCAGTGACGCAAATCTGAAGGCTAGACCGCCGTTTACTTCCGGCCTACCCAATCTTCTGAGGACCCTGCCCACGTAGACTGGACTTTAGTGTCCCTAAGAGGGTTAGCTGAATGTTAGCTGAAGCTAGCATTTGATGCTAGAAGAGTTTGGAATACAGACGACTTAAGGTTTGACTCAGTGCCTGCAAGGTGCTCAGGTTGTGTGGTTTCAAAACAAGCCCAGATTATCACCCCTCCACCTCCATGCTTGACAGTTGGCATGAGGTGTTTGTGCTGATATGCTGTGATTGATTTTCACCAAACGTTGTCTCGTCTGTTTGAAGGACATTGTTCCAGAAGTCTTGTGATTTGCTCAGATGCAACTTTGCCAGCATGTGCTGTGCTGCCACAGTCTTTTTAGAGAGAAGGGATATCCATCCTAACAACCTGCACTTATTCAGTCTTTTTCTAATTGTACTGTTATAAACTAACGTTTAGCATGCTAACTGAGGCCTGTAGTATCCGAGATTTAGCTCTTGTGGTTTTTGCAGTTTTCCTGAGCGTTGCACAGTCCAACCTTGGCACGTGTGTTAACACACACTTGAATGCTCCATTTCAGCAAACTGACCAAAGCTTAGAATAGAATAGAATAGAATTCAACTTTATTGTCATTGCACATGCACAGGTACAGGGCAACGAAATGCAGTTTGCATCCATCCAGAAGTGCTTTAGTGATATAGATATATTACAATATATATTAGCAATAATATAGATATGTGAGTTTACTTCTGGTTTACTTTAGGTCCTGTAAAAAGTCTTTCACAAGACTGTATGTAATGATGAAGTTTAAAACACAGATGACACAGATTAGTCGGGTTTGTTTTTAACTATCCCAAGCAGCTTTAAGGATCTGAAGGTTCAGAAGTCGTGACAATCTTTTTTAAAATTATGAATTTCAAAACTTTTGTAAAAGAATCAGTTTGCCTAATTCTCTGTCAGCTTCCTCCTACACTTAGTCAGAGCTGTAATACCAGCGTGTCATGCTTTCAGCAGCATGTAAAGGCTTGCTTGTCATTCAAGGGAGCGGAATACACTTCTGGTTAAGCTGTGTAGTAGATGATTAATCATAGACTCCTTGTCTTATCAGCAGCATCTATAATTAAGCAGATTAGCGTCGGGTTGACACTGCAGTTGTTGAAATTCAGGAAGATACAAGGCCTATGATTATGGTACCCCTGAGGTTAAGTGCAGGGTTTTTGCCTTTCGAGCTTTACTGTTGTCCCTGTGCATCTATCTGTGTCGTTAACACTATGCTGGATATTGAGGGAGTAAGGTTTGAGGCTATAGAAGGAGGGAGACATATGCTGACAGCCAACAGATCCCTCTGGACATGAATAGAACTGCCTTGTCTTTTTTCCTCTCACTTCAGTCACCTCTGTCTTCCCCTCCTGTTTCTATTGGTCAGCTTAGTGAATGTGATACTAGGCAGCTGAGGAGGGGCGATGTAGGCTATCGGACCGGCCTTCTTTAAGTGAAAAAGCTCTTTTGGATGTGACATTTCTTTATGAATGTTTGCTCATTCAGCATCACTGCTGCTTCTCCATCTGTACAGGTATCAAACATGACTGACACATACACTTAGTTCTTGATGTCAGGGTAGAGTGTAGGATCCTGGTTTTCTTAATCCTGTCAAGGTCACTGACTGGCAGATGTGTATGCCAAGGAGCTTAAAATGGGTCAAAACGTACCACTGAAATCACAGCCTTGCCTAAAAAAAGGAAAGAGGACTGTTTTAGCTTTTATTGTTCAGTGTAGACACGCCCAATGATGCAAATATTTCTGAGATAGGTGACTGGATCGATCGATCGATCGATCTATCTATCTATCTATCTATCTATCTATCTATCTATCTATCTATCTATCTATCTATCTATCTATCTATCTATCTATCTATCTATCTATCTATCTATCTATCTATCTATCTATCTATCTATCTATCTATCTATCTATCTATCTATCTATAAGACATGTTTATGCAGTTACATTGTATAAAAACTCGACTTAACACTGGTAATCTTTGCTGTTTGCAAAGTTCAATTCAATTTTTTTAGCATGGGGGAATTTTGGTGTGTCACAGGCTGCAAGAGTTTTATTTCTCAGTAAAAATAAATCCCTGTCATGCACATCATGCCTCAGCAGTCAGAGACCAAAAGTCTAATTTTGGAACTTAGTGAAGAATCGCTGCAAATACATCATGCATGTGGCGAAGGAGTCTCTGTCGAAGGAGTTTGAAGCAGCTGCTGTATGTGGTTGTATATCAAACTTTGCACGCAGCTTTTCTCCTAGACGTTGTTTGTAATGTCTTTGCGTCTTTCCAAGCTCCTAAAATAAGGATGGAGTTGATGCTTTCAAGCTTCTGATCCAATTGCAAAGAAAACATTTAGCAAAATGTCAAGTTTTGACATTTTGATAACATAGCAAAAGTATGTGGGTAGATGTTTCAGATAAAAGTGAAATTTTTTGTTTGGCTTCTGATTTTGACAACCTCTGAGCTTGGCCTGACAGTCTGACATGCTGGTTGGCTGACATGAAAGGCACGGCAGCCAACCAGCATGAAAACAAATATGTCCTTGCATAGCCCATTAGCTATTTCTATGAGCTATTCCTGTCATATTCCATTTTCAGAGTTAGAAACATCCCACAAACTACTAACTAGTGGTACAGTAGTTTCTCGTTATAATGAACCATCTGTGTAACCTCAATAACCCTTTTCCCCAGTACTGTCCAGATGAAAGTCATCGATAAACCCATAACATCTTTAAGAGTGCGAATCTGACATTTCCAACTATTTAAACCAAAGAAAAACTTTGTACAGACTCAGTCTGTTTTTGCATAAGTGCACAGTGTTCCTTCTCCTGCATCACTGGGACTTTTCTTTTTGAAATAGAAGAAGAAGTTGCCTGTTAAAAATATTTTGCAATACTTCCATTAGTTTATCCAGGCCAGTGCAACACATAAACTAAGCTTTCTTTGTTTTTAATCATGGGGAAAAACCCACTTGCACATACGTGAAGATGAATTATAGATGAGGAAAACCAAAAAACAACCCTACTCTGGGCCCGATCTAAAATTTGATGCTCAGCTAGCTTAATGATCCCCACTGACCGGTTTGGTTGGGAGAAGCTCTTTTCACTCCTCACAGATCATAAACTCAAGCACTGACTGAATGCTTCTCTGTCGGCAAGTGCACATTTCTGCAGACAAGACAGGTTGTGCATGAAGCATGATGCTAGGACGAGACTTTGCCTAAAATCCGGTTGTGGGTGTTTGTCTGCGGCATCATGTTTAATGTCGGTAGATTAGTCAGCACTGCCAGATGATATAAAGTAATGACATGGTGGTTTCTATGCACAGTAGGTGAAGAGGGGAGACAGAGGAGGGAGGGTCTGAGTGACTCAGATTAAACACATGGGCCTCATCCAAAGTTAAGAATATATGCAAACACACACAGATGCGCATGAGCTGGTGTGCATTTTAATGTGTGTTTTGTCTCTTATGTCCTTCTCCATCATTCCTTCACACCTACACACATGTTTACTGAGTGTGTAGAGCAGTGACTCATGTTCATCACCAAATGAAAAACCTCTGAATTAGGGCTCGAAGGACTGTGTGTAAATCCATCATTTGCGCAAAAACGTATGATGGGACGTTTCAGCAGAAGGTTGCCCTCCTCTCACGTGTAATTTTGGACGCTTTCCCTGCGCCACAAAGGTGGGATCAGCTGCAATGACTGCCCTAAAGCAAAATGAAGTAGGAATTTGTAGGACATTAGTGACATCAGAGCTTGAAAAGCTTCTTGCTCCTTTGTTCTCAGATATGGATGCAGGCTATGGCGGAGGACTGCTGGATATGGTCAAGGGAGGAGCTGGCAAGTTCTTCAGCAACTTTAAGGACAACCTGAAAGACACGCTGAAGGACACCTCCACCAAAGTCATGCATCAAGTTGCTACGTAAGTGACCACTGCATTCATATGGTTTCATATTACAGGAATGAATACAGTTTTGCTCAAATGTTATACTAATAAGCAAAGATTATTTTTTGAGAGACTTGCGCAACAAAAGCAATGGAGACTTGGTCGGCTACTGCAACTGTAGAAGTGATGATTAAAAATAAAAAAAACTCTTACGGTAGTTGATAAAAATGTGGCTGATCTTATGTTCAAGGTTGTCGTGTTGTTTATGTCCAGACAGTGATTTTTAGCCTCACATTAACGTCTATTTCAAACTGACCTGAATATTGTCAAAGATCATCACTGTTGATGCTTTCCAGCAGTTTTCAGGTGAAGAGTTTGAGGTTTTCAATCCTGAAGGGAGCACATCCAGTGAGGAACAAAACCAGGATCGTACTTCACTGGGTCAGATGGTCAATACAGAGCTCTGCTGGAACATGGATGGACCTGAGGGCCAGTGTCTCATTCATCCGAGCATTTTTTGGCCAAACTAACCCAGACCTTGCCCAATACCTGGATCACTCACAGGAGTGATCAGCTCTCTGCAACTTTGTTCACATCCCAAAAACGAAAACAAGTTAAAGCATCGCAGAAACAAAGTCTGACCAAGAGACAAAAAGAAAAGAAAAAAAGAACAAAAACAGCCCAGAAGTGCTCAAAATGATGACCTTGAATATAAGCTCAGTCAGTGCTTCTGATTTTTACAGATACGATTTTTAGTCATTGTGATCACATCTAGTTTATCTTGAGTTTATTACCATGTGACACTGAATTAAATACACTGTGCAGTCAAACACAAGGGCCAGGGGTCAGAATTGGCCCGCCAGAGATTCCAATCAGGTCCACTGGATGGCTTTGGAAAATGTGAAGGAGGGCATAGATTTTGGACTTTTAACTTTATTTTCCTAAATTTTACAGTTTTTCTACTAACCAGGGGCCCTATTGTCATTCAAACCACACCAAAGTAATAAATAATAATCTATAATTTTTCTATAATTTTAGAAATGCTAACAGATGTCTCACATTAATTGCTGCAGCATTTCTTATATTAAATGAAATTAAATGTGTAATTCACTTCTTTACCCTGATAAAAAAGGAACCATCACTGGTTCGGCCCTCTTCAGATCAAAGTAGCCAATGTATTTGGCAAACAATTTAAAACATGTTTGACATCCCCGCTGTAGATATTTTTCTAGTGTTGTACAGCTAAAGATGAATACTGCACACAAGTCCAGCTTAAATCTGTGCTTCAGTAGTGAGCGAACTGGTTAACCGAATGCTGTTTCAGATGTTGATCACAAGCGTCTCCAACTAGCTTTAGAAGTGAAGCAGCAGAGCGGTTGGGATGGAGGGAGGAAAGAGTGAGGTTTCAGAGTCTGGCACGGCTCGGTCGTCCCAATGTGTTTGTGCACAGGCATCTGCACAGGGCGGCACAAAGAGGCCTCTGTATTATCAAACACACACACACACACACACACACACACACACACACACACACCCTACGTTGCTCCCCTCACTATTGACTCAGCAAGTCTGATTGTGAAATTTCCTCTCCAGGGTCTCTCCCTTTCTGTCGCTCACATCTTGGCAAACTCCCACTCTCCTGTCCTCTCGTTCCCCTTGTGTTTTTCGGTTGATCGACTGCCCGCTTGGCTCCACCTTTCTTCCTTTCCTCTCTGCCTCCCTCTTTGGTGTCTATTGCCCCACTTCTGGCTGCATTATTCATGGCGGTTCATTGTGCCAAATGGCCAGAGCACTGCTGATACAGAAGGATTCATTTCATTAGGAACCTGTGTGATGCGATGTGAAGTGTGTTTGTGGGGACTGTATATGCATGTGTGATAAGGGATAATGGAGGGAGGAGAAGTAGGCTAGCTCATACCTTTTGCTTTCTTAAACAGTATGCATTCAGACCACTTCCAAACAATTCTGTTTCGATTAATATATCATTATTCCAGCAAAACATTCCATATTTTCTTGTTATGTAGTCTTTTGGTTAAGTTGTTGCTTAACAGAAGATGAGTAAATAGATTTTAAGCAAATTTTGGACTTTATCTCAAATGTGACTGCCAATATTCAACCGTGTCTGCTGACATGGACAAAGTGTTAAGGCAGGTTTAAATGAGATACAAGAATGTCAACCAAGGGAAAAAAAATTCCCTTGAGCTTCCTCGGTATAACGTGACACCTCTGCTGTTAAACGGGCCTTCTTTGAATGCCCCGACAGGTCTTGATCCGTTCCTCTCTGCTTCTGTTCTCATGCGTAGTCAAGGGAAAGAGCTGCTTCTGAATTATTAAAACCAACCTGTGTTTCTTTACGTAGCTGAAGAAGAAAAATTTGCAGGGCAGGCGACTTGAAGCAACAATGTGTTTGTGTCTGTGAGAAGCGCAATGAATATGGAGCCTTGATGGCTGTGCTGGTTTTGTGAATAACACGGTGTGCTTGGTCTGCACCCAGGCTGTAACCCCCACTCCACCGACCTCCCTATCAGACACACATTAATTTGCCTTTTCCCCTCAAGTTTTCAAGCTTTGATCTGCATCTAAAATTCCAGTTTTCCCAATTTCATTATCCATGTCATTTTTCAGACACCTAAACATACAGAACACAAACTTACAGCACATCTTATCTACAAAATAAGAAACTCTGGTGAATTAAAAAAAAAAATCCCACTGTGATTTTGAAGAGTGAATGAAGATAAATCAGGCCCCGAGGATAGATGATTGCAGTGCAAACACTATGTAGCCACTTAAATTGGTTTAAGCAGACATGCTATAAAAATCCTGCTTAAACAAAATGAAGACAAGTGAATTTTAGAGAAGACCATAGGGGAAATGTAGAGAGCCCGACTCTAATATCCATCGGGATCTAACCCACTTACATTGATTTGGTTGAGACTATGTTTGTGTAGTCTTGAGAGGTTCTAATAGAGCACCTCACTTCTCATGTATTCAGCCTAAAATGTCTTATAAGCTCAGGGTGTTTACTTTCTCGGAGGAAAGCATGAACATGAAGTGCTGTACTGCTCAGAATGGGTTTAATAACATACCGGTACATCTATACACCAACCCAAGCAAGTTTACCTTTTGGGGTTTTTTTTACTGTTTTTTTTTTTTTATCACAAAATGTGAGTTATTGCATCAGAGTTAATACCAATATCAAGTTGAATAAAGTAGTGCAGCAATAAGAAAGTCACATAAAAATTAATAACTGCTAAAAATTGTTGTTTTGTCTCTCAGGTCAGATAGAAGAAAGAAAAGATCAGTGGTGACCATTAGTGATCATGTAATCCATAGAAAGATGCCAATGATGGGGGACCTGTTACAAGCCCACTACAGTAACAAAGTTTGGATGCTGTGTAAACTGTAAATATAAACAGAATGCAATCATTTGGAAATGTCATAGACCAATAGAATGTAGAAAACATAGATAAAATGTTTTGGAATGAGAAAATGTACCACTTTAAAGAAACTATTAGCTCATTTTGAATTTGACGGCAGTAACTCGTCTAAAGAAAGTTGAGACAGAACTGCGTTTACCGTTGTGTCTTCTCTTTTGTGTTCTTGGTGAAAGGTCTGGACAGCAGGCAGGCCACTTTAGCACCTGGAGTCTTCTACTATGAAACTGTGCGTTGTAATCCGGTAGATGCAGTATGTGGTTTAGCATCGTATTGCTGAAAAAGACGTTGTCTGAATGGGAGAGTATGTTGCTCTAAAGCCTGTATATACCTTTCAGCATTGAAGGTGACTGTTCAAGCAGTCGTTTCCATAGGCACTAGTGCACCAACATCCCAACAGAGATGTGGACTTTTGAACTGAGAGCTGATAGCAAGCCAGATAGTCTCTCTCCTTTTTAGTCTGAAAGATGTATCAACAATGTGTTTCATATTCACTAAACAGTTTTCCACTTCCATTTCAAACAACCTCTGACCCAGAGAAAAATCATCGGCCTGAAGAACTGATTTTCAGCCTTGTCATTTAAAGAGATTTGTCGGGGATTCTCTGAATCTTTTTGATTCGGATGTTCAGCTACTGTGTTCTGAAAAAGATCAGATAAAGTACTTTTACATCAAGGAACAATATTCTGATATGTTTCTGAAAATGTTTTACAATTAGAGACATTTTTTGCAGATTGGTAAACATCTGTCTATCTTTACTTCTCAGAAACTCTGCCTTGGTAATATGATCCTTATTACCAGCCTGTTACCAAATAACCTAATTAGTTGCAAAATGTTTCTCCAACTGTTTCTTATTAGTACCCCTTACCATTCCAGCCTTCTGTCCCCCTGTCCCAATGTTTTAGAGATCTGTTGCTGCCATCAGTACAATAGTAAAAAGTGTTTTAGTTCTCTTTCGCCTCACTTTTGTAGACATCTTTCTTCTAATTGGCTGATACTCACAAACAGGAGGTTTGAACAGAAGGTGGGTGGGGCTTCTGTGCTTACAGCCAGTACCATGTGCCTTAAGGCAGCGGTCCTCAACTCTCACGGTCCGTGAGAGTTGAGGCTTGGGTGCTACAACTCTCACAATAAATCTTCTTTTTTTTTGGTTCCGGAACTGATTTTATTTGTTGTATTTGTCCATGATACCTTAAAGGTTGTGAAAATATTGTCGGACATAAACCGGTCCATGGCGCAAAAAAGGTTGGGGATCGTTGCCTTAAGGGGCAATGTCCATAGCTGAAGCAAAATGTCTGAGCTTTAGCCAAACCTGAAGCTCAGAATGTAAAGTCCAAAACCAGTGGGTGACGTCACCAAGGCTACCTCCATGTTTAACACTGTCTATGTCTGAAACCAAGCAGTCTCAAATGTGGCTCACAGGGCTTATTTGGACACTAAATAAATGACCTCTTTATTTGAAACTCTGACTATGTTTAATTGGAACATCCCCCATTGTAACAGTATACATATGAGAGAAAACTAAGATGTGGAATGATATATTAATGGTATGAAATACTAACATCCGTACAGGGATGATAAGTTAATGAATAAGCATTATGTTATCTTAATGAGCTAGCATGATTAGTATCTTGGTAAACCACAATTTTAGAAGTGAGTCCTTCAAATTATTAGTCACACAGTTGCTAGACTGACTACCTTTAGATAAATTGCCCACTTGGTGGGAAAAAAAAGGGATTCAGTGGCAGATTAAACAAAGTCTGAGTCCAAAATCAAACCTTCTGACTATTTATGTGCAATTTACATCAAAATGTATCTAATCATTTTCCAGCAAGAGGAAATTGCACCAGTCTCGTCATTATCTTTTAACTTCCTGTCTGTTAGACATGGGCTTGTTTTTGATTGTGCGCTCTGATATCGACTGCATATCAACAGCTTTTATCAAATGTCTTTGTGTAACACAAAGGACTGACAAGACATTTTTTATAGCAGTCTGAAAAAACATCTGCTGGCATTTAGCATCTCCACAGTAATTAGATCAACGCTCCACCACAGCTGGGATCAGCTGGTCGTTACCGTTTTTAAATTGGTCTTGTCAGGTGTTGATAGTGGTGTTATTGTTATTAGCTAGTTGGGGGGTGTTCAGATTGCACATTAATACAATATTTTTTATTTTTCATACTGGAGATGCGTTTCTCTATTACACACAGTTTAGTTGGCTCATAATTGTGTACCTGTTTCCATGGTAATAGATGTATTATTCAGCATAGAAATAGGAAAAACCACACATATGTACACACAGAAGTGTTAATATCCAGCAGAAATGTCACCTTTCTGATCTCCCAGACCCGATTTACTAATAAAAGTATAATGTAAAGATAAAACTGACCTTTTTTTCCACATTAAATTGGTCAAACGTTGACTCTGCTTTTCTACTCTGGGAACAACAAACACTCTGAGATCAAAATAGAAGCTTCAATTGTGGTCCAATTACCTCATTATAGAGGACTTACATGCAATGCCCTCACTGTTGGATTTAATTAAGGTTGTTTGTCTGTTATATTGTAGTATATTAGCAGTTACATTTTTTTTTAAGGCTAAACTACACAAACGGCCTAAATCAAAGGACACATTCACGTGATATGGTACGCTTGGTTTGTTTACAGAAAAACCCATGACTCATTTAGCAGTCTAGCTGAGAAGGACTGCATTACATAACCAGGTCTAGGACTGCAGCAGGCCCATATGGCACTCCTCCATGATCACACGGAATGACGGTCCCAGCTAGGCCTAGCTTGCAGGATTTACACAGTAGGCAACAAGCCAACTCAATTTGATTCGCATTAGCCTACAAACCTGTCTTGAAAGATAAATGCAACTACAGTGAGCTGAGCCTTCCTCTGCTGCTGTCAGTTGTGAGATTTTCTTTTTGTGAGTCATTTGTCCAAAAACAAATTTTCGTCTCTCACTCTAACCCCACCCTGAGCCTTTTTGGCAGTGTTTCATTAGTACGTGTTTCCACCACTGCTGTGCTGGAGCACTAGTGGACTGCTTGTATGTGAGTGCACCACAGCTGCCCCCACAGTCGAAAAAAAAAAAAAAGGTCCATATGGCAGAGCTACATTTGGCAATGAAAGGCAGTGCTGCTCAATTTAAGAATTCACATATGGTATTTCTTTGATCCCAGGCAGTTCAGCCTAGAGTGGTGAGCCCGAACAAGATAACAGCTCTAAAGCCTGTTGAAGTTAATCACTTGGATATGCCTGTAATGCAGTTCAACCTGTGAATGACAGAAAGGTGGATCAACCTTTTTGGATGCTGGATATTCTTATACTAACTTTTTATATATGCATCATTTTGTCTTGGTAGCTAAATGCACAGAAACAGTCATTATGAATCTCTAACATTTCATATCTAAATCACAGAAATACAAAAGCAAGGTGATTTTGTAAAGCCTACTACAACTTATATTTTAAACATTTATTGAGATGCTTGTGGACAGTGGATATTGGTTTTACATATATGATGTAATAAAACGTGTTTTCAAAGATTTCTTTTTTCCTTACAGTTATACCAAAGGAGAGCTGGACATTGCCTACATAACATCACGGATCATAGGTAAATGTATTTCTAGCGAATGGGCATTGTATATACGCATGTGTGTAGATAGATGAACTTTAACAATGTTACTTGGACTGTTTTCCAGTTTTTTGATTGGGCAGCAATGTGCCCTTTAAAAGGCAAAGTCAGTCAGACATTTGTCACTCGAGGGCTTTATATCCCATGGTAGTCATGCTGGAGTGCAGAGCTACTCAGCTCACCTTTTTGCAATCCTGTACTCCACAGTGGGTAAAAAGACAGTTATGTAGAAATGAAAAGTTTTCACAGAACCCTTCTGTAGTCCTGTGAAAAACTAAGCACACTCTTACTGCTTCCATAGGAATTAAGACAGTAAGTAGCAGCCATGTACTTAATTAACTGAACATCAGCAAGTGTGAGCACCTCCGTAAAAGTGGAATTTGTGATCAGTTTGATGGTCTGGTGTGCTTTAAGACAATACCACAGTCTTCCCAGGAGCGGGGGTCATGGAAAATTCACTCCAGGTCAGACTGTACAATTCTCAGAGTTATGTTTTGGATTCTACAGGTCTCGGTTAGCATGTTAAAGACTGACACTCACTGAAAAAAACTCTTTGAATGAACATAAAAAAAAAAAATCGATTAAATTGCTTTATTTTAGTGTTATTCAATTCTGTTATTCCAATGTGTAACATACTAGAGTTGGACCAACTTAATTAATTAATGATAAATCAACTTATTTACTGGAGTTAAGTCCATCATAATTTCATTGAATTGATCCAATCCATGCAAATTATGTTAGCCCAACAAAAGTACTTAATGCTAATAGAAAGATATTTATTTACGTGGAAATCCTTTTCATGATTATTTTAAATTCGAGGAGTCAAGAAAAAGTAGGAAAGGTATGATTACAAGGTTTGATACAGAATTTTCTTTACGTTTTTGTGCTTGACAGGTAAAACCACAATAAATAGCAATGGCATACACAAGGTGTGCGCTTTTCTTCTAACCCCAGTGATTTTCTGGTGGACTGAAATCTTGCATGATCTCATGATATCGCAAATCCAGGCAACTAACCACTCTTACTTGATCGCATCATGTCATCTCAAGAAGAATTTCATGCAGGTTGTACAGGATTTAATTACATCAACCATAGAAACCTTAAAGAATAGTGGTGAATTAGGTAAAAGTATTCTAGAGTCACGTGTGAGGCCATCTCTGACATTTAATGCTTGGTTGAAATTGGGTCATACAACAGAAACAGCAATGTTCCTACGTACACAAGCAAATCCACAAAATTATGGCTGAAATGTTATTGCTGCTAAAGGAGGTTCTACAAGCTGCTGAATTATAGGCTGTGCTTAGTTTTGAACGAGACTGTTTAGAGTTCTGTTAAAATGTTCTCTGTCATGACTGAGTTTGTCTTAATTGCACTGTACATGTGAACATGGCAGCACGGTGGCACGGTGGTTAGCACTGTTGCCGCACAGCAAGAAGGTCCTGAGTTCAATTCCAACATCAGGCCGGGGTCTTTCTGTGCGGAGTTTGCATGTTCTCCCCGTGTTTGCGTGGGTTCCCCTCCGGGTACTCCGGCTTCCTCCCACCGTCCAAAGACATGCAGCTTGTGGGGATAATTGGATAATCCAAATTGTCACTAGGTGTGAATGAATGTGAGTGCGAATGGTTGTCTGTCCCTGTGTGTTGGCCCTGTGACAGACTGGCGACCTGTCCAGGGTGTACCCTGCCTCTTGCCCTATGACAGCTGGGATAGGCTCCAGCACCCCCCGCGACCCTGAAAAGGATAAGCGAATGGATGTGAACATGTCAAACTTTTTTTCAGTGATGACCTATCCAGCTGAGTCGGTGCAGATTGGCTACCAGAACCATGTCGAAGACATCCGCTCTTTTCTTGACAGCCGGCATGCGGACCACTACACTGTTTTCAACCTATCACAGCGTAACTACCGTGGGGCCAAATTCTCTAACAGGGTGAGTGTGACTGTAGCCCATGGATCTTGATGAAGCTGTTACTCATGTAGTGGTTGCTCCACCTTTTTCGCACTCTTCATTTTATAAATATAGAAGGGAAATAGGAGGGCTTAATTACAGTTTTAGGCGTGATTGTTCCTTGATAGTCTCAAACCACCCAGAGAAAAGTTTCATTTTGCTTTTTTTATCAGGTCTGTAATAGCTAAGGATTCCGATTTCATTACCGGATCACTAATTGTATGGATTATTCATTTGATTCCTTATTGAATCTCTTATAGGTTCTCATTGGGTTCTCAATGGCTCTGCTTTGAGAGTTACCACCATCACTAAGCAGAATATCAACCGCATTACATTCAGGCAAATTAATTGCATGCTGTGTGGTGAAATGTTTGTGCACATTGCAGGTATTTTCTCTCTTTGTTGTAATCAGTGTTAATTTTGTGGTAACACAATATTACGTAGAATATTTTGCATAAAGGTAATGCAGTACGTTACTTAAATATTTCAAGGTTTTCAGTAAAATGACCTAAAATGCATTGTCTCATGAGTCTACTTTAGA
The DNA here is from genome assembly GCF_965226115.1 of Aulonocara stuartgranti. Lineage (NCBI taxonomy): Eukaryota > Metazoa > Chordata > Actinopteri > Cichliformes > Cichlidae > Aulonocara > Aulonocara stuartgranti. The sequence goes on along the minus strand of NC_138953.1, from coordinate 5,788,706 downwards.
ATCATGAACAGGTAGAAATGAAGACTGCAGCATGACAGGCCATCAGTTTGTTACCTGTGGAAGTTCAGGGTCTGGCTACTAGGCTGGGGTCAGCAGTTGCTCACTTTTAACATCAGCCTGGATTCTTAGCTGCCTTAGTGTTAACATGCTTTCTGTGCAGGTACTTAAAAAGAGCTGAAGTTGTTTTAGCACCATAATTCAGATGTTTCTGTCCTGAATGCAGTTTGCCATTACCATCGAGCTCTCGTCCTATGTGATAAAAATAAAATGAATGTCCATATCAACGCTTTAGACTGCACCGCAGTTTTTCTCCTCCAGCGCAAAAACTGATATCAGCACAAGTGCAAGAGGAACCGATAAGCACAATCAATAAGCATAAGTAGATAAACAATTTCATTGAACTACTGTGAACCAACTCTCTGCAACAGCCGGTACTTGAGTCCTATTCCTAGTCATTAGCTTAATGCTAAAAAAGTACATTTTTTCTTTCTTTTTTTAAACTTGAGAATAATTTTTCGAGTTTCATAAAATTGTTGTTCAAACAGTATATGAAGTATCCAGTGTCATCAGCTGGTTTGTGTATAACCCGTCAATTTGGCAGTCACCATTTGGTTTTTTAGAAGCCAGAACTGACTACATTTCGACAAGAAGGTGGAAAGTTTTTTTACAAGCTAGATCGCTAACAAAACCAGAGCATGGCTGCATCACACATGACATCAGTACTTGCTAATTTGTGCTAACACATAAATAAATGGTAGAATTTTACTCTTACCAAAAAAACAAAACAGGATAGTTTTTTTAAATATACAATTAACCCTGCAGCAAGTTGAATAATTACTCAAAAAAAAAAATCTCACAAAATACAACAAAACTTCAAACACCTTTGAGAAATCCAGTGTAATGATGCAAATTAACTGATGCAAGGCCTAATAAGCAGCTAGCAGCGATCAACCTCATCTGGCTGTTCCTGAAACTGCAGTTTTTGGTATTTCAGCACTCATTTCATTATTCAGAATTTAATTTGTGTTACGGCTAAATTACCACATTTGGAACACACAGTTTATTGTATCTTATTTTGCTTTTATGGTTATGCTTATCTTTCAGCATCGGGACATTTCCGCAGCTAGGTTTCCTATTACTGCATAGAAGGCACATGTGGGAGCTAAGGAGTCAGGCTTGTTAGGAGTCATGCTTTGTTGTTAACATGGTGAAGCTGGCCCCCTGTCTGCATTGTGAAGTCACTGTATCTTTAGCAGATGACTCATCATGGCAACTGGTCTGTTGTGTTGCTCTGCTGCTGCAGTGCTGTTACTAACTTCCACCACTCCCCTTTCCTCTCCTCTGTTCCTTTTTTCCCCAACCCTTTCCTGCCCTTTTATCTCTCTGATCTGCCTCCTTTTTTCTTTTTGCTGGAATCCCTTTCCTTCTCCCTCCTTTTATTCCTGGCATCTACTTCAATACAGGTTTCAGAGTGTAATTGGCCTTCACGCCAAGCACCCAGCCTCCACAACCTGTTCGCTGTGTGCAAAAACATGTACAACTGGCTGAAACAGAATCCCAAGAACGTCTGTGTAATCACATGCTCGGTAAGGAGATGCACATACATTAGCCCTATATTAAATTCTTCATCCTCCTTTGTATAGTTGAATTTATTAAGGATTCATATGAAATTATTACTAATCATTCTCCCATGAAAAACAAGTACATAGTGAGGTACTTTTGATTGTTATGTAAAGGGACTTGTTTTTGTTGGTCCCACAACACATCCGTTAATTTTTGAGCTGTTTGATGTCCTGTGACCCACTTTTGAATCAAAGCAGAGAGTCTGAAATAGACCGAAGCATATTTAGTGTCAGAATCTTTTTGTTGCCCTTCCAAAACATTTTGCTCAACAATGATATTGGCATCATTGATTACATGTCAACTTTGCTTTCACATCAAATGAAGTGCTTCCAAGACACGGATCTCTAAAGTCTGAAATTGTTAAATGCTACAACAACTGCTCAACAGATTTCCAAACATGACTCACCTTCTTTTTCCACATCTACATAAATTGTTGGGTCTGTGTTTCCACAAGCCCCGCTGGTTTAGAGACTTATTCATCATGAAGAAAACAAGACAGTCAGCGATCGATCGATTTACTTGCAAGGGAGGCGTCGTTGGTATCTACCACAAAATGACCCCAACGACGGCCTCCGCTTGCTGCCTTTTATTGGGACAACAGTTCACACAATACACATCACAGCAAAAGCACCGCCCACGTAAACCCCCCCAAATGGTTCTAAGGCAAGGCACTGTATGTATATATGTGTGTGTGTGTGTGTAAACATCTGTATGCATGTGAGAATGTGTGTGTGTGACCTCCTGCTGACCAAAAGGGTCATAAAAGCAGGAAGCAACACCACAAGAAACAGCTCTTCCAGATAGGATGTATCTGCAATAAAACACTACATCACCCCAGAACCTCGAGAGGCTGGGGAGGGGGATAAAAGAATTCCTTTCATCACAGAGTTAAAACAATGTAGAGATGGTAAGCATAAAAATGACAACATTTAACAATTCACTTTAACATAAATCAAAACAGTTTTGCAAAAGGGATCATTCTTCCAGATAAAGGCTATGTTACCACCCAGATCAGAAATCTTCTCTTCCTCTTCAACGGCTGTTGCCAATCCTTGACGCTGGAGTAACAGTTTTTTTTCTCCAAATACATTCCCGCTCGGAGCTCTTCAGACTGCTCTGGTGGTCTCTATTAATCAGCCGTGTGAGCTTCCTCACTGTTGTTACTTAGCAGGTGGTACTGAAAAGAAAATGAAAAGCAAAGAAGAAGAATATTTCATTTTTGCATTTTGGTCGGTGATGTTCAGTAAAAATGATAGAAGTCATCTTATTATGCTTATTGCAGAATGGTGTATTCTTTGGTGTCCTATTTAGGCTTATTGGATGAAAGGCACTTTTAGTGCGTGGATCATCACACTTTAGCAATATCAGCCACTTGCATTAGACACATTTGGGAATTCAACCATATCTGACTTTTTCAATAGAAACTGAGTTTCTGTTTATTGGAATTCAGTGACATGACTACTATAGACTGGCATGTGCTGGGGCATGTTATTACCAAGTCATTGTGGGTTTGGCTTTGCCTTGGCAAACTGCTCCTTCTTGCATAATCTTCACGAAACCCTTCCTTTTTAAAAAAGCTGTGTTTTCACCTCAGTTAACAACAGTGTTACAGTATCCATGTAACCTGAAATGAACTCAGAGTCAGTTCATATGTATGAATAGACTCATAGAAAAATAATACGTGTGTTTATTCAAAAGAAAAAATCCCCAGTGGCTCAAATTGCAGTTATGATAAGATGTACATGTAATTTTATCTTTGTTTTGGGTTTTCAGGATGGTCGCGCTCCTTCAGGTGTTTTGGTCTGTGCCATGTTCTGCTTCTGCCACCTCTTCAATAATCCAGTTCCTGCCATGCAGCTGCTCAGCGCCAAAAGACCAGGTTCTGGCCTCTGGCCTTCACACCGCAGGTTTGCATCAGTGAACATGGGGATGTGAATGTGACAGAAAGAGAAGTGGGAGCCTTGTGCTCGGTTGTCGTCCTTTGGTTCTGCTGATGTTACATTCTTCAATGTCTAATAAATCTGCAGTCTATTTTTCATAGATAATGAACATTTACCACTTCTAATAAAGAATCACATATTAAATGAGGTCAAAACACATTCACACTTAAGAAGAAGAGCACAGTTTCAGATCATATGCTGTTACAGGCATAACATGTTGAAATTTACATACAGCCATCACTGAAGCCAACAGTTATTAGTTGTCTCAGCATAAACATAAACTCTTGATTGCTGGGCAAGAAGAACCACGAGTCCGCCTGCCATACTTGTAGAAGCTAACAGTCGATGGTTGTGCAAGCGTCTCCTCACAAGTGACAATTAATGCATCATTCAGAGTGCTGAAAATTGAAAACTGCTGTTTTTGTTTTCTCTGCCTGCAGGTACATAGGCTATGTATGTAGCATGGTATCAGAGAAGCCTAGCCTACCCCACTCCAAGCCCTTGGTGATCAAGGCCCTCACTATGAGTCCCATCCCCTGTTTCAACAAGCAGCGTAGTGGCTGTCGACCTTTCTGTGACGTTCTCATTGGAGAGACGAAGATCTTCACCACTGCACAGGAGTATGAAAGGATGAGGTAAGTAACATTAGCGAGATTAATAAAAAATTTGACAGCATTGAACCGCAGAGAGCACGGTAGCGTTGCAGTTCTGTATTGGAATAGAATAACTACAAATGTCTCAGAGATTTTATGCTGAGTATGATATGAATGAAAGTAATCAAAGTGTCATTATATCCCCTTCCTTTTTCTCACTCTGTAACACTTTCCCTCAATTACACTTTGCTGCACCTTCTCTGCGCAGAGAGCACAGGGTCCAGGACGGCAAGGTAGTTTTCCCTCTGGGTGTAAGCGTACAAGGAGATGTTGTGGTTTCAGTCTACCACATGAGGTCAACCATTGGAGGACGACTGCAGGCCAAGGTACGCTTCTGCTTAGTCTGCTTTATAAGATAAAATGTCGATAAAATCAACATCTCAATCTAACTAGCAAGCAGCAAACTCCAACTAAGTCACAGTGACAGTATTGGAACGATTGCGGTGATAAGATCATGCTAAAGTATAAGCCATTGTAGAGTTTCAGGTAGCTTCAACAGCTTGTTGTGTCTCATTGTTACATTGTTTAAGACAAGAAGAAGCTGGATGAAGGTTTTTGACTTAATGATTTACTTCATTTATAGAAATATGCAGATTTACTCACTCATCACTGCTGCAAGAAGCATTTATGCACTATTTATGCTATTTTTGGTTTAGTTTGGTCCAGGTGTTTCATCTGGGTATTATTGTCTTTCAGTAATCTTATGACAGATTATTGACACATAGGTGTACATCACCATGCGTTGCATTATAATAATATGTGCATATGTAGCTTAATGACTTCATTATTTTGCTATATAGCACATTAGTACTAAAACCTAGATCAATAGTACAAAATAATTAAAAATCCATTCAGCTAAAATGGTTAAAGTGGGCTTGTCTTTTTTTTCTTGAACATTTTTCCTTTTATTTTGTTTCTTTTACTGGATTTTCTTATTTCACCTGCTTCTATTTTATTACATGACAAAGATTTATCACATGCAAAACTTGAACATAACACCTAAAAACATTTCAGAACAACAGGTAAGGGGTAACTGACTGCAGGAGAGTGCTGATAAAATATAATGTAACCAACATTTATCTTTGTTCCTGCTTGTGTTAGGTATCCAACACACAGATCTTCCAGATTCAGTTCCACACTGGCTTCATCGCTCCTGGAACCACTATGTTAAAGTTTAACAAGTAAGGAAAATCTCTTACAAAAATCGGGGAATTCTGGTTTCTCACTATAAAAAATAATATTGCTAGACTTCCACTCTGTTGACTGTTTTACCATCTCAATTTTCTTTCTCACACATATTGATTTTCCTCTCAGACCAGAGCTCGATGCCTGTGACTCTCCAGAGAAATATCCCCAGCTCTTCCATGTGATATTGGAAGTGGAAGTGGAAGGGGTGGACAAACAGAAAGACCTGACACCACCATGGGAACAGTTTCCTTGTAAAGACTTGAGCCCAAATGTGCTCTTCTCTGGCCACCAGGAACATCAGGATGCACTGGCGATTGCTGGTAAAAATGGGAGGGTTTCACTGGGGCAACAACTGGTGTTCAGTCTATAAAATACGACACATTAAGTTTTGATTTTTTAAAAACTCAAATCAGATGTTAAGTTTAGAATCAAACATTTACTGCTTTGTTTAATCTGTTGTCAGATTTTACTACCAACATAATTAAATTAACGCAAAAATTTCCCTGTTGTGGGATCAATAAAGTCTTATCTTATCTTATCTTATCTTGTCTTATCTTATCTAAACTAAAAATATTTAGCTAAGAACTGAAAATGCTGAAGCAAAATGGGTTAGCTGCTAGCAAATTAGCAGTTAGCTTGACTAACAAGCAATGTGGAATTTTGTATTGAAAATGTTTTTAGTTGGCATTTTTGCTTGCTTGTTTTGTTAGCCTTTACAATTTGTAATCATACCTTTTCCTAAAACCAATTATAATGCTACATTAACCTTAATAACAAACTCTAACCCCACACCTGGATTGACTTTACGTAAGTTTACCTGGTACCAAAATAAAGATTAGGCAAAGAGAACTTGCTACTAATTTTTTTTATGACTTATTTTAATATTTATGAACCAGCCAGCACGACATTAAAGCCATTTGCCTAATATTGTGAAGATCTCCCTCACCTCATCATACGGATGTTTGGAAATATTTCCAATAGCAATGTTAGTGGTTTTATTGTTGTGGCTAATCAATTTACATTAACACATAGTCATAAAAACTAATGTGACTCATTTTTGTCCCTGCAAGATGAGATGGAGGGCTTGGATCTTGAGGGTAAGACGGTAGAGGAGATCACAGACCTGCTAGAGGAACTATACTGTGAGCGTAGTTACCCAGGGTTTGCTTCAATTCACTCATGCTCTACCCAGGAAGATTTTTTGTTATTGGAAAATCCATTTGGTGGTTTCCAACTGTGATTTGCATTGATTGAATTGAAATTTAGCCCATTCTTGTAGCCCATGATGTATCATTTTGGTAGAAATATTTTGTCCTGTGTCTTGTATAAACACCAGTCTTTTAACACAATTTCCATAACATGTATGCCAGCATTTTTTTTCCTGGGCATACAGAGACAGGTTTTTAAGGGTTTTTTTTTATGGATATGGAGAACTAGAGGGGAAAACTCATAGTCCCAAAAGGAAATAAAGGGAAAACGTGCCTGGGGAGTAAACAAATCCAACGTTAAAATGTTCTACCAAAGTGAAATATTGCTTTTGATTTATACAGCTGTTTAATCCCATGTACAAGCTTCTTTTTTTTTTTATCATATTCTTTTACGTTGAAATGTATCACATTTAAGACATTTTCTCCAACTAGCAACTACTAGCTAGAATTTATTTGCAGACTGTGTGTATGTTTGCAACCTCGTAGCACAAATAGCTGTTCTGGCTGTAGAAGCAATGACCTGCGTAGTTTACCATCATCCTCTGCTTCACTCTTGTCCCTTTATATCTGAACCTCAAATTAATTCCCTTTGTCTGCTTTGTTATCTCTTCAGTCATTGCTTTGTTCGTGATTGATGTGTCTTTCTCATGATACTCTTTTCTGTTTTTCCCATCTCATCATTTTCAGAGCCAAGTCGGTCCCACGGAGGTCCAGACGGTTGGGTACGTGGCGAGGAGAGCGAGCCGTCGGATGATGAAATGCTTTCTCTCTCCAGCCAGCAAAGCAATGCCAGTGCAGCCCATCAGAAACCTGACCTCCCAGCTCCCACTTCTGCCACCCCTGCTCCCACCGAGGAAGTCGATCTTCTCGGCCTCGATGGTGACGAGGTCAACCGCCCGTCATCTAAGCCCCCATCTACAGCAGCTGCAACCACTGACCTCCTAGGGGACTTGTTCGGGGGCCCACCTCAGTCAACCAGCGGGCCTCCATCTGCCCAGTCCACTCCACACAAAGTCGCCCCCAACACTGCCTCACCATGCCCCTCACCTGCCCCACCAGGTGAGAAGTTTGAAAAAGCATTTCCTTTTAGGTCCAACCTAAAACTAGACTTCAAATAGGCACAATTACTCTTGCAATTTAGCATAAGACAATAACACTGGTGGATGGTTCTCCTCAGCATTTGATCCTTTTGGGACGGGTCCGATGCCTAAACCTCAGGACGTGATGGGTTCATTCCTCGGACCAGGTAAAGTGGGGCAGCCAGACCCTTTCCTGCATGCTGCTCGCTCACCATCACCCACCCTGCAGCCTACAAGCCTCGGTAAGGCATGCTCCTTGCTGCTCTGCTGAACATTTTCCCAAACCATCGTTTTGGGTGCACTTAAAGCATTTCAAGAGCCTGAACCAAATTAGGGTAAGGCATGTTTTCAGATATTTGCAAGATGCCACTACGATAATTTCCCTTCATCTGTGCGTCTATTTAAACTGACACCCAAACCCGACTGCTGAGTATATATCCATTTTTAGCTTACTCACACATTTTTCTTGTATTGCTCATGTAATGTATGATTTGTAATTCACGAGTTTGCATGCTGTATGTGAAGTGTTTGCAGGTCATCTCATAGGGATTGCGCAGCTTGATTTTTCAACTCCAGCACAAGCTCCTACTAGTAATCTTTTCCTCAGCTCACAGTCAGTATTTTCAACTTTAAACATGACAAAACAGTTTTTCTTAACTTCAGGTTTACACTTTTTATACTTTGAGGATTTAGGGCATGATGTGTGCATGAAGAAGAGCCTTCTGGCTTCAGTCTTCTGTGGACAATTTTTAGTTAGCAACTATAAATTTTGTTTCCACACCCATGAAACAACAGCTCTCTGAAGCTCAGTTCTGTTGTTATTTTATTTGGCTTAATGTTTTCGTGTCCTTCAATTCCCATTTTCCGTGTGCTCCGCCCGTGACCGATGGTTATATGCTTCAACAGGTCGGAGTTCCCCCGTCCCACCCACCACCCCTACTGTCAACATTCAGCAGCAAAACGCCATGGGAGCATGGGACTGGAACAGACCTGCTACCACGAGCACAGGTTCTCCCAAGCACACAGCCACACATACATACAAGCAGATACCACACTGTTTGTAAAACACGTTGGCATCAGTGTCGTTTATTTTTCCTGCTTTGCTGATGGCCGATTCATTCAGGAGGTTTTGGTATGGGCAGTCGGTCAGCCACTACCAGTCCCACTGGCTCAGTCCACAGCACCCCCACCCACCAAACCAAGCCAAACACTCTGGACCCATTCGCTGATATTGGCAACCTGGGGGGAAGCCTTGGAGGTGAGACGCTGGTAATGCTCCTAAGTTCTTAGTATTTTTGCTACTACCTCGCATGCCATAATCTCTGTCCTTTTGATCAGGAGGCTCTGGCTTCTCGAGCAAGCCCACCACCCCTACTGGAACGGCCCCTCCCTTTCCTCCAATGGGCTCCCCATCGAGGCCTCCGCCATCTCCCCAGCACACAGGAGCCTGGCAGCCCCACGCAGGAGGCACTTTCCCCTCGTGGCAGGCTGGTGGAAGTGGTGGAGGGTGGCAACCGCAAGGACAGGGTCCTGCTCCGCAGCCAAAGCCCAGCCCCAGCCACACTTCCATGCCGCACACATCGCCCCAGAATCGACCCAACTACAATGTTAGCTTCTCCGCAATGGGAGGAGGCTCACCCAGCGCAGGGGGAAAAGCACAGGCTGGGATGGGTAAGCTCGACAGGCTCATTGTTACGCTCCAAATGTTGTGGCTGGTCAGTTGGGGTATATTTCACATAAAAGGACATTTTTCTTTTAAAACAAAATAGAGATTACACTTAACTTATATTTCAAAATATAAGGTTTAAAAATGTTATTAAGAATTGTGAGCATTTTGAAGGTTTTAAGGTTTTTTTGTTTGATTTTTAAAGTTAAATGTTTAACAAAATATCTGCAAACATTTAGAGACAGCGCCGCATTTTTTATCCATTAAAATTTTCATGCTGTGCACACATACATTGTTCTTCAGCTCACCGTATAGTAATTAGTACATTTGTTGCTTAACAAGTATGTATTCTGTCTTTGTGTTTGTCTGCCTCTTTGTCAGGTCCGAAGCCCAAACCCTCAGATGCCAACTTTGACGACCTGCTGTCTGCTCAGGGCTTTGCGGGGACCAAAGAGAAGAAAGGGCCCAGGACTATAGCAGAGATGAGGAAGGAGGAGATGGCCAAAGAAATGGACCCTGAGAAACTAAAGGCATGAGCTGTTTGTTTGAAACTAATGAAGTTGAACTAATAAGTTTTGGTTCATTGTGTCTGATTACAATTAGTTTTTGATGACATTTCGCTTGGTGGTGGTCGCCTGTTTATCCAGTGTAGCTCAACAGAAGCAGTTCAGTGATTCCCAAAAGTAGGATAATGTACTCGAAAACCTTTGGCTGTTAAACTTTTTCTGTTTATTTCAGAGTTAATGAAGCGTCCAATGTAGGTCTCCCATGACCAAATTTTGGTTCATCTAATTGCTCCTTTAAAAGCTTTTTTTTTTTTTTTAGATAAAACCAGAGCCAGAACTACTGAAAGCAGTTATGCTAATAATTGTTTCAAATCAGGTCCTCACTGGTTATTGGCTCCCCTCCTCTGCCTCCCTCTTCTGTGCCCTAGATTCTGGACTGGATAGAGGGGAAAGAGCGTAACATCCGTGCTCTGCTCTCCACCATGCACACTGTGCTTTGGGAAGGAGAGACACGCTGGAAGCCTGTGGGCATGGCTGACCTGGTTACTCCAGAGCAGGTCAAGAAGGTCTATCGCAAAGCAGTCCTGGTTGTTCACCCAGATAAGGTGAGACAGAATTTGTGATGAATGGGATCTTTATGCTTCCTGTATGGAGGCATATCCATATGTACAGAATAAATCAAATGCAATAACGAGACATTCTTTACTTAAAAGCAACTGAAGGTAAAGTCAGATGAAAAAATAGAGACTGTCTTTATTTTCACTTTCTTCTCCTTATATCAGTCTTATAAGCAGGGGTGCACATAAGTGGTCTGCAGGTGCGCATTCGCTGTCAAAATAAAAGACGCGCACCAGACAAGAAGTTGCAACGCGTGTTTGCGTACATATAAAAGGCATTGTTTTTGTCTGCTAGAGTGGGATTTTCACGGCACATTCTGCACCACATCTCTGTGCATTGTTTGAAGCCAGCTCACCTCCTACAACCACTTTTCCGAGAATATGAGCTTCTTTTGCAGTTTGGACTCCTTCTGACATTTCTTTGGAGGTGGAGGAACACCAAAGTAATTGCTTAAAGGAGCTTGCTTCTTCAACATCTTTAAGAGTTCTAAACAAATGTCTGTCCTCCTCCAGAAAATCTTATGTACGCAAACGCGCGTTGCAACTTCTTATCTGGTGCGCGTCTTTTATTTTGACAGCGCATGCGCACCTGCGGACCACTTATGTGCACCCCTGATTATAAGCAATTCTGGATGTGATGTGGCCATATTGTGACATGAAAATGATAATGAAAATAAAAACTGGTTTTAAAAGAAAAACATAATTCCTCACAAGCATGCATATACAGGGATGGAAAAGGAAAGATTTGACAGCACTTTGTGCCGTTCTGTAAAAAACTAAGTACAACTCCTATTGCTTCTATAAGAATTAAAGGGGTAAGTAGCAGCCAGATGCTGATAATCATTTGCTTGAGTAAGTGGTCATCAACAAGTTTGAGCACCTGTGTGTAACAAGACGTTCTGCCCGTTTGCTGGTCTGAGTCATCCATGTGTGTTAACACAATGCCACAGAAGGGGACACCCAACCAAATTCATCCCAAACTCAGACCATGCAGTGGTCAGAGAAATTCTGTATCAGAAAAAAGATATATAAAGTACAACGCAATATCTGGCAAAATCAAACACAGGGTATCACCACAAACAGCTCATACTCATAGCAACTGATAAGCACGGTGGTGGAGGGGTGATGCTTTGGGTTGTTTTGCCGCAAGATGACCTACGAACCTTTATACGAAAAATATTCTAGGGTCAAATTTGAGGACATCTATCTAACAGCTAAAGTTTGGCCAAGTACTGAGTCATGCACAATAATGATCCCAAGCATTACAAGACAAACACAGACATGCAAATTTAAAATGAACAGACCGATCACATAAATTTAGACACACACACACACACACGCACACACACACACACACACACACACACACACACACACACACACACACAGTAGTGTCTGTGTGTTCAAAGTGCTGGAGGATGAAGTTTTTGCATATATGATGTTGCAACAAGAAAACAACCAAACCAAACTAAAAGTATGTGTGAGCGTGTGAACAATATAATGAAATACAAAGATATCTGAAGCTCTGCACTTTACTCTGTGAAGTGAAGAGTCTGTTAGCGGAGAGTGCGTCACTCTCAGACTCTCAAGCCAAGCCAGGCCACAGCTTTCCTTGTAATCCACTTAAAGATACAGCTATGCAGTACAGCAGCTACCATGTGGTCAGCTGAAGCATTAGGCAGGGCCTTTCCCACTGCACCCACTAAAACAACGCAGCTTGGCTTAACATGGACTCTTATCAGAATTAAACATGTGATTCAAGTTATACCTGTAAACATCCATCCATGCAGGGATGTGTGTGTATTATAGAAAGAGTGGGGTATACTTCCTGACTCTCAGCACTGAAAGACAAGTTAGTGTCTTACCTGAATTTTCTGTAACAGTGAATAATATTATGTAAATGGCCTGTATTTGTATAGCGTTTTTCTAGTCCCTAAGGACCCCAAAGCGCTTTACACAACCAGTCATCCACCCATTCACACACACATTCACACACTGGTGATGGCAAGCTACATTGTAGCATGTTGACATAATGCTCGAGTAAAGCAAGCTATGAATGAGAGACAAATGAAATGGGAATCCCAAAAGGCCAACATGTCTCAAATATGCTTTACTTATGGGTTCATAACTATTGTGTTTTTTCTCTCCTACTTCGTAGGCGACGGGACAACCATACGAACAATATGCCAAGATGATTTTCATGGAACTAAATGATGCCTGGTCAGAATTTGAGACCCAAGGACAAAAGCCTCTCTACTGAATAAAACGTAAGGGGACTTAAGGAGGAGGAGATGATGTCCCTGCTGATTCCATCATCTAACCCTTACAGTGTTACCACCTCTTGTCCGCATACTGCAGCCACACCCTGCAACATCTGCCTTTATACCCATGCTTTAACTCGTGTCTCTCTTCTTGCAACAAAAACGCAGAACTTGAGTGATGACAGGCTATAGAACAGCCTCCCGTGCCCGGACTAGTAGCTCAGACGAACAGCTGACTCTCTGTAGCTCTAATATCCATACTGTATGTATGAACCATCCCATTCAAAAAATTAAAAATCACTGGGACGTCAAAGAGACGGATCAAAACAAGGTGAGAGCTGTTGATCTGGAAAAAGAAATGCGCGAGAATAAACTGAGCAAACATTTGTCAGACTGCTCTTTGCGAGAGCTTTGGAGCATGAAGAAGTCTGTGAGGCACAACAAGCATTTAACAGCATTCAAGCCATTTTTTTTGTACTGTGAGCGAACACTGAATTCAAGATCAGTTCCGTCATATCAAATCCAGTTTTCACACTATTTAATGTCCCTATAAATAACAAACACAAACAGCAGTGTCAAGTTAAAATAGGCTGTTTGGAGGTGATTGGATTAGAAAATCTTGATCAGAGGTCGAGTTTCACCTTGAAGATGTCGTCTGCTGAGTGTAGCTGAGGAAACAAAATTAGTTAAAAAAAACAGTAACACAATAACTTGACTTGTTATGTGACATATATGATATCATGTGGAATGGTTTTGTTATGAAGAGGTTTAATAAGAATAGGTGTGTCTGATATCCTGAAGCCTTGTGGGGAACTGGGGATTGTATGTTTTAGCATTAGCACATGTACAGTTCCTTACATGAAGCACCTTGAGGCCTCGCACACTCACTCATATAATAATATATTTTTGCTTTACATCTCTGTGAAAGCACAAACTGATGAATCAAATCGGTGCAGCTCTCAAGGAAGGCAATCCATGAATTAATTTATTAAATCGCTTTGTTTGTCTTTAAAATATTGGTTCAAATTCAATCTGCTTGTGAGAAAGAGTTCAGGACTTTGAGGCTGTTGTCTTAAAGACTTTTAACGTCTGTCAAACACAGTCGTCAGCCAAAACAGTAAAAACCACTGGCAGGTAAAGGAAATCTGATCACAGTGCAGCTCTCTGCTGGGAAACATCAGGCAGTTCATGAGAATGTGACGCCCTTAACATCACACCTATCCTTCAGACTCCCCAGATCCCCCACGTCTGATCAAGGATCCATGGGACGCACTCTAACAGACGCCTCCACACAACCAGAGGACTCAAAAAATTTGCCTCTGTCCCAGTGCCAGAGTTTGTAAGACACCCCAAAACATCCCATCTTGATGCTCTGATGAGTCAGAGACGTTATAGAGGGGAGCCTGCATTAAATTAGGGAGGTAGTTGTAAGGTTGAGACTGGGTGGGGTAATCTCTGAACCACAGAAGTGACACTAATGTGCTTAAACGCAAACCATCAAGAACGCAATAAGAGTTCTGTTTACTGTATATCACTGTTTCACGTCAGGCAGATCATACTGTGTTTCATCAAAACACTGATTTACAACAATTTACTTTTTATTGATTTGTTTTGTTTACTTTTTACTTCATTTGCTACACGTTTATTCATAATCAGCATAAAAGAATGGGGTATGCATTAGAAGTAGTGAACAGCAGTAGATGCTGCAGCTGATGTGTACTAACCTAACACAAACATTTGCTGATTTTGGATGCATTTGGCCCCTTTTTACGTGCAATTATTCACAAAATCAGTTCTTAGTGCTAAAAGCATTTCATCATTTTAGAGCAAAGTGGAGAAAACAATAAAATATGCAATAACTAGAGAGGCAATGATCAATTTCTTTCAAGCACATGAGGTTTTCACAAAACACTAATATGTTCCTACACGATCCCCAGAAACAGTTTAAGCTGTTTCAGGGTGAAACAGTTTAGGCTGTTTAGGTTTATTCTTCACACACAAATTGAGCCAAGTGTTTACCTTCTCATGCTCATGAGCAGTTGAAGATCCTGACACTGTTAACTGTCTTCATGCTCTCTGATTTGCATAGTAAGGTCAAAGGTGATTTTCTGTTGGCATCATACTGTCTTTTCCCTTCACTGGATTTCATTCGTCCAGTTTGTTCATCTGCATTAAGGATGCTGACTGACTTCTGACCAGCGTAAGAGAATTATGTGAGGTGTGGTTTCATTAGCTGGCTGAGGACCCCGAAAGGATCCCAAAACAAGTGTTGACTGGGCCGTCGAACAAGACTCCGGGTCTCAGGCTGAAAATACTGAACTTTAATCTGGAGGTGACTGCTTTCTTTGTCGTTTTACAAGATATGAGAAGTGTGTAGTATGTGTCTATGCTTTATTTACACTGAGGACCTACATGTGAAATAACCCTCATTGGCTCCCTCGCTGACTGAATCTGCGATCTTACAGCTATGTTAAAAAGCTAACCTCTATATTGTCGTCAGTGGATGTGTGTTGTTTGAACTTGTGGTATGTATGGAGGAGCTCAGAGTTGGATACAGAGTACTGTAAGTTATGTGTTTGCCTGTCTCCTGTTCAAATATTACTTAAGCTGTGTAAAAATTCTGTTCATGTTGTTCTTTTCAGTTCTGTTTACGGTTACAGGATGTACATAATGATCAAGTGCAGTGCACAGAAATAAACAGTAAACAGAAACCGGAGCAGGGTGAGCAGCATTCCTGTTTTTATGTCTCGCTTGGCCTTTGTCTTTGTAACCACTAGAGGGCTGCATTGTACAGCACATGAACTATATGTCATGTTGAGCTGAGAGTCCCAGTAAAAGGATGTGGTGCCACCCTCATGGGGTCTGTTTCTGAGAGTTTGGCCAGAAACATGCACATGAGGACCCTGCTGGTGGTGATGTGCTCCTCATATTCCTCGCCCAAAGGAGCAGATACCAGTCTTGCTATAGTCGAGTCTCTTATAACTGCGCATCTTCTAGTTTTCCCTCCACACTCTTGATACTGTGCCTCGAGACACGGCAAACCTTCTTTTGACAGCTGAACTACCTGTGCAGCTGTCACAGGCTGCAGGTGCAGCAAGTTGTAAACATCTAAAAAAGACCTTGAATTTATTTTTATATGTATTCTTTTTCAATCTGAAAGAAAACCTGTCAGAGTAAGAAAGGAACGCTGCAAAGAAAGGAACCCAAGTTAACTGTGCTGCCATCTCCACCCTATAAGCACTTAGAAGAATATTAATTAATATGATGGTGTACTGCAACTTTAAAAAGGCTTTTCTCCTCACCAGCTTATCACCATCATGCACTGGCTCACAGTCAGGTCCCGAATCTCCAGTAAAATCCTTCTCCTCACCTCTAAATCCCTATGTGATCTTGTTCCCCAGTGTTTATCTGATCTACTCCCCCCCTGCACCCCAGCCTGGATTCTGCTTTCCACAGATAAAGATACAGATACTCTGCATCCCTCTACACCAAACTCCAATCTTTTGAGGACAGAGCCTTTCATGCCCCCATCCCCCACCCTCCTGAGATGTCAGGCATTTGGGCTTTGACTTTTGACCAGAAAGCGACCTTCTTGGGTTTCTTGAAAGGCCCTTAACATACAGACTCACAATGGCAGCAATCATCAATGTCAACTTGTGGCAGTGCACGACTGCTCTGATGCTAATGAGCCATTACAGTATAAGCTGTGGCACAACACTGCTATTTGCTACTCGTGCTCCAGCCTCTCCGGCTTTGTTACCATCTGGGGCTGATAGTTCTCCCCTTGGGGCCCAGTTTCGGGAAAACATGGCTGCGGTGCCAGCGTTAGATTATCCAGAAGGAAATTTAGGGTAATTGAATATAATCCCCCCCAATCAGTGATTCATTGTAAAACAAAGTTACTGCTGGACACAGTTTTTCCTTCTTCCAACTCGCTCTGCTGACAGTGCTGACGCACTTCTCGAGAGACTCCAGTGCTGATGGATGTTTACCATCAGCACAGGCCGATGTTTTATTTTCATGATATCCTACACCATTAAACACCAGCCGCATTTGGGTGTCAAGCTGTTAGACACACACAGAGTTTGAAAAAAAGAAAGAAAAAAAACTATGAGCAGAGGGGATTTGGATGAAATTAGAAATGAGTAAGCATGTTTGCACCACAAAATGATCGCTGAGAAGAAATGTATTTAATTTATAGGAATCAGAATCAGAATACTTTATTGATCCCTAGGAAATTATTATAGGAAGTCATTATTGCAAGCAAATTGACTGTATGAGTTGCTTCATAATCTTACTAGTTGAAGCTGTTTTGAAATGTAATCCATTTGCCCTTTTTCTATAATATGGTTGGACTGTTTGCACCAGTCTGTGGAAAGAGGTGCCAATCCTGTCACTGAGCCTGAGCACCACCAAAATAGTTTTGTTTTGTTTGTTAGCCCTCTGCTTAAAATTTATTATATATACAGTGGGGCAAAAAAGTATTTAGTCAGCCACCGATTGTGCAAGTTCCCCCACTTAAAATGATGACAGAGGTCAGTAATTTGCACCAGAGGTACACGTCAACTGTGAGAGACAGAATGTGAAAAAAAAATCCATGAATTCACATGGTAGGATTTGTAAAGAATTTATTCGTAAATTAGGGTGGAAAATAAGTATTTGGTCACCTCAAACAAGGAAAATCTCTGGCTCTCACAGACCTGTAACGTCTTCTGTAAGAAGTTTTTCTGTCCCCCACTCGTTACCTGTATGAATGGCACCTGTTTGAACTCATCATCTGTATAAAAGACACCTGTCCACAGCCTCAAACAGTCAGACTCCAAACTCCGCCATGGCCAAGACCAAAGAGCTTTCGAAGGACACCAGGAAAAGTATTGTAGACCTGCACCAGACTGGGAAGAGTGAATCTACAATAGGCAAGCAGCTTGGTGTGAAAAAATCAACTGTGGGAGCAATCATCAGAAAATGGAAGACATACAAGACCACTGATAATCTCCCTCGATCTGGGGCTCCACGCAAGATCTCATCCCGTGGGGTCAAAATGATCATGAGAACGGTGAGCAAAGATCCCAGAACCACACGGGGGGACCTGGTGAATGACCTGCAGAGAGCTGGGACCAAAGTAACAAAGGTCACCATCAGTAACACACTACAACGGCAGGGAATCAAATCCCGCAGTGCCAGACGTGTTCCGCTGCTGAAGCCAGTGCATGTCCAGGCCCGTCTGAAGTTTGCCAGAGAGCACATGGATGATACAGCAGAGGATTGGGAGAATGTCATGTGGTCAGATGAAACCAAAGTAGAACTTTTTGGTATAAACTCAACTCGTCGTGTTTGGAGGAAGAAGAATACTGAGTTGCATCCCAAGAACACCATACCTACTGTGAAGCATGGGGGTGGAAACATCATGCTATGGGGCTGTTTTTCTGCCAAGGGGACAGGACGACTGATCCGTGTTAAGGACAGAATGAATGGGGCCATGTATCGTGAGATTTTGAGCCAAAACCTCCTTCCATCAGTGAGAACTTTGAAGATGAAACGAGGCTGGGTCTTCCAACATGACAATGATCCAAAACACACCGCCCGGGCAACAAAGGAGTGGCTCCGTAAGAAGCATTTGAAAGTCCTGGAGTGGCCTAGCCAGTCTCCAGACCTCAACCCCATAGAAAATCTGTGGCGGGAGTTGAAAGTCCGTGTTGCTCGGCGACAGCCCCAAAACATCACTGCTCTCGAGAAGATCTGCATGGAGGAATGGGCCAAAATACCAGCTACTGTGTGTGCAAACCTGGTAAAGACCTATAGTAAACGTTTGACCTCTGTTATTGCCAACAAAGGTTATGTTACAAAGTATTGAGTTGTATTTTTGTTATTGACCAAATACTTGTTTTCCACCCTGATTTACGAATAAATTCTTTACAAATCCTACCATGTGAATTCATGGATTTTTTTTTCACATTCTGTCTCTCACAGTTGAAGTGTACCTCTGGTGCAAATTACTGACCTCTGTCATCATTTTAGGTGGGGGAACTTGCACAATCGGTGGCTGACTAAATACTTTTTTGCCCCACTGTAAATTTAATGAATGGAGCTCTGAGAGAGGTTTCCCATTATGTATGGAAAGTAAAGTAGCCCCCAGAGTAAGAAGACAGTCTCGCTCTGGGTTTTAATAAAAGTGTTGTCTTTTATTACAGTTAAATTAACGTAAATCCAATTTTTCTGCCCACAGAAAAGCCAGCTTGGTTTCATCACAGCTCACCTGCTGCTGAAGCGAGTCTCATCTCTTTGTTTTTTGTTATTTGTTTTATTGGAGTTCGTTATTCACTCATCTTTTTGTGAACAATGTGAACATTTCCACATTCAGTGTTTAATGCACCCTGTAATTCACTCTATATATAAAGAGGCCAAAAGATCCGCTGTTTGCTGCGAGCCTGATTCACACAATCAGATTATCTAGATTTTAGAAATGAAATGAAATGAAATATAAAGCCAAGGTAAACACTGACGTGCAGTTCCCAAAAAGGGGGTCTTAATCATCTTTCTAATATAACCAACATAAACCTGGACTGGCCACAAATTGCTCTCACAAAGAGACTGATGGTAACAAGGGAACATTGTTTTTCTGCATCAACGATGAAAAAAAAGTAGATTGGTCTGTCGTCAGTTTAAAGGATAAAACTTATTTATGCTGGAAACTCCTGTGATGTCAGGAATGGCTGGAAAAACAGGTCGTGTGCTGCTTTGTGTAACTAAATATTGTCTTAAATGTATTTAAGACAACTTCAGAATTGCACGAGCACAGTACGAACTGTGATCCAACTGCCGCTTCCTGGGAAAATGTCTCTAGAGATGCTATTCCCTCAGTGTGGGAACATTAGAAGTACATAAAAATATCTTTTCACATGGCCTTTCCAGTCAGTGGTCAACAAACAAAAATACTAGGGGCTTAGAACTGGTAGAGTCCTTTTTTTATTGAGCTGATTAGTGGATTTACTGTTAACAATATTATATCATATTTAAGACAATATTATATTTAAAAAGTAGTACTATATTTATTTATTATATTTAACAATATTATATTCAAGGCAACATACAATAAGTATTGTCATTTACTAAAGTTGATTCTATTGAAAAATATAGTGGAAAAGGATCATAAAATCATTCATTACGGAAAAAATATGAATAAAATGTGAATGGTTTCTGTTTAAGTCTTGAGATAAATTGCTGTAAATATGATTTTCATGTTAATGTAGACATATTTTTAAATACGGTTGTGAACAGTAGTTTACGTACACATGACGGGCATCAATAGGCGCAATTGTACAGCCTACATCTTTAATGACTTTAAAAAAACAAAGGAATGGGGAGTTTGGATTTATTTAGGATTTTCTCGAATTTAAACGGAGTCAAAAGTGTACATACGTGATCAAATATATGAATACATCCCCACTAATATTTGTCTAAATGTCCCTCAGCAAGCCATCGACAAGCTTTTGACATCATTCTGGCTGAATATTTGCCCACTTCTTTGATGTACTTCTTGGCAGAATTGGCAGAGTTCATTTATATGTACTGGTTTCCAGCAGCTTATATTAGCCTGGTTAAGTTAAAGAAAGAAAAACGTTTTGATGCGTGTTTGAGATCACTGTCTTGTTGGAAAACCAAGTTGTGTTCAAGTTTTAACCATCTGATCTGAAGTGATGCAGAAGAATTTCTTCATTATTTTATCCACTTTGTACATTGTATCAATAACACTGGCATCAAAACAGCCCCACAGCACGATGCTGCCACCGCCGTGCTTAACAGCTCGTACAGAGCTCTCAGGTCTCTAAGCTTCAGCTTTACTCCTCCAAACATGTCAAAGTGGTCAAATAGATGAACTTTTATCTCATCTGACTTTAAAACCTTTCTCCAGAACAGTCTTTGATCAATGACCAATTGTCTTTGATCAGTGGTTGTTGATCAATGGTCACAACAATTTGCATATTAATGATCAATTAACTCACCTCACAGCCATTGTGTATTCAGTGGTGCTGGTTTCAGTCATTGTGCAAATGTCCTGTTTATATGATTGGGGAAACCTGCAGTCAGCTGAGAATGAAGAAGTCACTTGGATGAGTGACGAAACGTTTCTCCCACAAAACGCTACGTCCAGACGAACAAATAAACTTTTGGAGATGTACTTACCTGGATGACTGAGCATGCATCAAGACACTTTTCTCCATATGGTATTTGCCTTGTTCATCTGGACAGCGTCAAATTTCAGTCAAGCTTAAAGATGCTGAACTTGGAACAGGGACTTCTTACTTGGTCAGCACCTTCTCATTTCAAGCCGGTATAAAATTCGCATCACTGTGGACAGTGATGTTGCTGTTGTAGTTGTTTCAAGTTAATGGTAGGCTGCGGCTTTTGAATTACTGCTCCTTACTTCTTACACTACCTCCAAAATCTTTAACTTCACATCAGATCAACAGCATCCTTTTTATACTGGCAAAGAGACACATTCAAGTGTGTATGTGTATATACTTGAGGCTCTATGTATACTTTTGATCCCGTGTGGATTTGATAAAAATACAAAATAAAGTCAAACTTGTTCAACCAGTTGTTGTTCCTTAAGTTATTAAAGGTGTATGCTTTACAAATATTTCACTTACGAAAAATAACAATTCAAAGAAAAAAATTAAAAGCCCCAAATTAAATGTCTGTAAATGTGACCACAGCTGTATGAGTACAGATAGCACCAGAATATAGATTTTTAGCTTGTTCGCCGCTGCCAGATTTATTCTGTTGATAATTAATGAATCACTAGAGTCATTATAGTGAGACTAAATTCCAAGTGGTCAAGTCAATCAAAAGCAAAAATAACAACCTCAACATGCCATGAGTGTCCGATCCATGTACGTCAGTCTAATGTAAACCCCAGTGTTTCTGTTTCTTGTAGCCAAAAATAATTTTCATCAAGGAGGTGAGAAAGTCCAGCTTATCCATGTTTTTAGAGTTCTTTGACTTCTGTGAACTTTGACCCTTTGTTCCATGTCCTCAATGAACTGTCCTCAAGTTTCTTTGTTAGTGGAGCAAGTGTGTAGCCAAGAGGCATGTGTGGAATGATTTGGTGAGTTATTCTTCACTTGTGACATTAGTTGACGGTTCTGACAGATTAAAGGCTGTTCTTTTTATGTTTCTCTCATACCCTGAAGTTCGTTATCACTCTTCCCTCATATTTTCCGTTCATAAATGGTTATCTGAAATCCCCGTGCTACAAGCATCGACTTGAATGAAAGGAACATTCTGCAACACCTCCTGTCTGATGCAATAAGACTGTAGAAAGAGAGGGAGGGTGTGTGTGTGTGTGTGCGTGCGCATGTGTGTGTGCATGTGTGTCTGTGTGTACGTGTGTGTACGTGTGTGCGCGCATGTGTGTGTGCGTCTGTGTGTGTGTGTGTGCCTATTAGTCTCTCACTCACACAAACAATGTGCACGTGCGCGACAGATGAATAGGAATGTCTGGTTTGCATAGCAAAACACTGAGATATTGCTGCCTGGGTGTTAATTTCATACATCAACAAGAAACAGAATATCTTCTTTTTTTCAGTCTTGTGTTTTTTTAATGTCTTTTCTCCTCTATTATTACTGACTGATTACGAACACCATCTTTATGTACGACAACTGGAGACTGATCAACTTTACACATACTCTGCCAAGCGTCAGCTTTATCTCTGAAAACATATCAGCAGAAAACTCAAAGATAAATCTTGTGTGCATTTTTTTACTGATCACACCTGGTTACAGGAAGCCAAGCCATCGTAGCACAACAGTTGCCAAGATTTTAGGCTGTTTTAAACACTCCAGGTGTCATAGAGGTCGACCCCATAATGCTGCTGGGCTCAGCAGAGGTTTGTTGTCTTACTGGCAGTTTAAAAATAACACTTCTCTCCCCTCTTTGGCTCTGCTGCCAGCTGCAGCTGTGATGGAAATCAATTGAACTATAATAATAACTTTTACAGGCAAATCTCCTTTAAAATAGCACAGCTGTTGTTGGGGTTTGTTGCCACTTGACCCTGATGTTTTGCTTTCCCACTTCTTAAGATTTTGTAGCAGGTGTACAAAGTGTTTCTGGACAGTCTTATGTATGTTTAACTTTGAGTTTAAATGGGTAGTTTTCTTTGTTTTATTGTTAGATTATTAGATCCTGGCACTTGGAAGTGGGGTAACAAAAGGCTTGTGCTTTATACATTTGTTGTGGATGGTGCCAACCTGTAGTCCAGTATACCTTTTTTCATCAGTATTTCTTCTGTGTTTGGCACTCACTGGAGCAGAACAAACAAATCCAATCTGGAAAGCAAATTAGGGTGATAACTACATATATGTTGATATACAGCAGGGATAAACAATTAATTTTCCCATGGAGCCACATGAGAAAATGCGACTGGTGTGGTGGTTCGTGTAAATGAGCTGAACCCAGTTCTACATATAAAAGGTTCAATAAATATTAAATATTTCCAATATTTAATAATAATAAACAATTCTGGCAAATATTTCATAGTTCAGGCTTTACAGGGTTGATTTTATCTCTTTATCAATTTACAGATGTGGTCCTTCACAACACTCCCGGTTTCTTATGTGGTTCCTTGGGACAATGAATAGCCCACCTTTGACCTACAATGTAGATAAACAGTAAACCTAGCTATGATGATGTCGTCCATTTGTTTTTGGACTTCCATTTATACGTTTGGCGTGTTGGAGTTGTGACCATGTTTGAATATGACGGTAGAGATAGTTGGCGATGCTAGAACTACAGTGGGGCAAAAACGTATTTAGTCAGCCACCGATTGTGCAAGTTCCCCCACTTAAAATGATGACAGAGGTCAGTAATTTGCACCAGAGGTACACTTCAACTGTGAGAGACAGAATGTGAAAAAAAATCCATGAATCCACATGGTAGGATTTGTAAAGAATTCATTCGTAAATTAGGGTGGAAAATAAGTATTTGGTCACCTCAAACAAGGAAAATCTCTGGCTCTCACAGACCTGTAACGTCTTCTGTAAGAAGCTTTTCTGTCCCCCACTCGTTACCTGTATGAATGGCACCTGTTTGAACTCATCATCTGTATAAAAGACACCTGTCCACAGCCTCAAACAGTCAGACTCCAAACTCCGCCATGGCCAAGACCAAAGAGCTTTCGAAGGACACCAGGAAAAGTATTGTAGACCTGCACCAGACTGGGAAGAGTGAATCTACAATAGGCAAGCAGCTTGGTGTGAAAAAATCAACTGTGGGAGCAATCATCAGAAAATGGAAGACATACAAGACCACTGATAATCTCCCTCGATCTGGGGCTCCACGCAAGATCTCATCCCGTGGGGTCAAAATGATCATGAGAACGGTGAGCAAAGATCCCAGAACCACACGGGGGGACCTGGTGAATGACCTGCAGAGAGCTGGGACCAAAGTAACAAAGGTCACCATCAGTAACACACTACAACGGCAGGGAATCAAATCCCGCAGTGCCAGACGTGTTCCGCTGCTGAAGCCAGTGCATGTCCAGGCCCGTCTGAAGTTTGCCAGAGAGCACATGGATGATACAGCAGAGGATTGGGAGAATGTCATGTGGTCAGATGAAACCAAAGTAGAACTTTTTGGTATAAACTCAACTCGTCGTGTTTGGAGGAAGAAGAATACTGAGTTGCATCCAAGAACACCGTACCTACTGTGAAGCATGGGGGTGGAAACATCATGCTATGGGGCTGTTTTTCTGCCAAGGGGACAGGACGACTGATCCGTGTTAAGGACAGAATGAATGGGGCCATGTATCGTGAGATTTTGAGCCAAAACCTCCTTCCATCAGTGAGAACTTTGAAGATGAAACGAGGCTGGGTCTTCCAACATGACAATGATCCAAAACACACCGCCCGGGCAACAAAGGAGTGGCTCCGTAAGAAGCATTTGAAAGTCCTGGAGTGGCCTAGCCAGTCTCCAGACCTCAACCCCATAGAAAATCTGTGGCGGGAGTTGAAAGTCCGTGTTGCTCGGCGACAGCCCCAAAACATCACTGCTCTCGAGAAGATCTGCATGGAGGAATGGGCCAAAATACCAGCTACTGTGTGTGCAAACCTGGTAAAGACCTATAGTAAACGTTTGACCTCTGTTATTGCCAACAAAGGTTATGTTACAAAGTATTGAGTTGTATTTTTGTTATTGACCAAATACTTATTTTCCACCCTGATTTACGAATAAATTCTTTACAAATCCTACCATGTGAATTCATGGATTTTTTTTTCACATTCTGTCTCTCACAGTTGAAGTGTACCTCTGGTGCAAATTACTGACCTCTGTCATCATTTTAGGTGGGGGAACTTGCACAATCGGTGGCTGACTAAATACTTTTTTGCCCCACTAGCCAGCTTGGTCAGGAAGGATCATCTATTTGATTTTCATGTGATGAAATGAAAAGCAGACTGAAAACAAAACACAATGGAGAAGTATATAAATGGCCAACTCCTAAAAGTATCTTTGAATCTTACCAAACTCTGGGATCTTACCAAACTCTGGGATCTTACCAAACTCTGGGATCTTACCAAACTGGGACTGTAAGAAACTCAAGGATACTGGATGTGTTATTCTGTGTGAGCGACCAGTCAACCACAGGGTCCACATGCCCTCATTTCTTTCTGTTTTACTGCAAAAGGGCAAATGATTTTCAGTTTCTCTCTCGCTGTTGAACTGAAACAGACTCAAAATAATAAACCCATTTAAAAAAATGCTTACTGAGCTCACAAAAAAAAGTAGAGCCAGTTTAGCTTTGGATTCAGCACACTCAGACTTCTTCCTGTAACCAGTGGAGATGACTCAATCTGGCCAGTACAAAACATATAGATTTAAGGAACTTCTGCATTAGACAGCATTGTTCATCATGTATGAATGATATGTAAGAATATAGTATAATGCAAGAATGTAGTACAGCAGCTTAGTGAACATTCCCTTTCACACAAACAGGATGTATTTTTAGACTTACAAGAATATCATGTAAGAGGTTTTCCCCCCCATCTTACAAGTAAATAAAGCAGGGTCATATCCTAAGGTTTGTTTGGCCTGGTCAGAATCAGTATGGGTCAGTGAGGGGAGAGCTGCTGCAAATGGCTCACAACCCAAAGCCAGCTCTTGGCTGTGCGTCAGAAGATTTATGGGATCAAATATCACTCATTGGACTGCATGCACACACACACAGACACAAAGCCCACAGTAGCTTAGGCAGAGGGGAAAATTTGAGGAGGCCCTTCACAGAAGGTAGGCTTGTCACTGAGATCTCTGTGTGCCCACAGCTAGAGGCTTACACATCCAGTCCACTTACATGTACACAAAAATAGAGATGGCTTTTATCCTCAGTGCCATCTACACTTGAGTGGCACCCACTCCAACAGTTACATGGATGATTGTCTCGTGTATTTACACCCTGTCCTGTGTGTGGTGTTGTGAGGGATTGGTGTGTATTCTGATAGCCTGTATCAGAAATAGCACCTGATGCCTAGCGACATGTTGCTCCGCATAAAGCGCTCTCTCTCCGTGTGGGACTTTAAAATGTCCAACTTCAAATGTTGGCCGTATCAGCTGGAAACAAACTTTTTTATCTTTCACTTCTGGATATCTGGTGGTGTGGGGCTGCTGGTGAGTAACTGTAAACACCGCAACATTTCATAAGACTGAACATAATCTTGTATGAAGCCTGACAGACTGCAAAGGCCGCCCGTGTCACTGAAGTTGATTTTGTGTTGACGGTTCGTTGGTTGGTTGTTTGGAGAAGTAACTGTCATACATGGTTGATCTCCCTTGTGTTTCTCATCACTCTGCGCTCCATTTGTTATACTGAAACGGTACATTCCCCTCCCTCGGTCTTTATATGTACAGTTTCTCACTTTCTTTCATTCTGCCTCACTTTAATTTAATTAATCACCACAAACTTTCTGTCTTGATAAAATGTCAGAGCTCCGCTGTGTTCTTACTTATTTTCTCTCCAAATTTTAGTGGCACACTTACACCTGTGGCCAGAAATCAAGTGGGATTGAATTGTTTTCAATCTGTGCGTTGACACAAGCAAAAGTGTAGTAGTGTTCGCTTTAGGAGGCTAGTGAGTTGGTATTTGAATGAAAAGAAAAATATTTGAATAGATCAATTGCAAAAACCCAAGAAAACTAAACAAAAAGAGACTGGGAAAAGTATACTGCAGAGGGTAATGACCATCTGGGAGCTGCACTAGGAGGAATAATTAGGAACAGGGGAAAGATGGGGGATAAACTTGTTGGTAAAAGAGCAAAGTACCAAAGTTAAACTAGCTAGGATGCATGAGAACCAAGGATTACAAAATAAAACAGGAAATGATGGGATATTCAGATATATATTCAGGAAGAGTGAGAAGTAGAGGAGGCCGAGGAAGAGGACGTGGAGGTGAAGAAGTAGGACGAAGAGGATGACAAGGACAAGGACGAGCAAGAGGAGGACGAGGAGGGGAGGGAGAGGAAGGGTAAGAAGAGTAAGAAATAGAATTGCTGATGACATCAGAGCTACAATAGTGGACCATGTAATCAACCGTGGAATGACCCTGAGGGAAGCTGGCCAACGGGTTCACCCTAAACTGAGCCGCTACACTGTAGCAAGCATCATAAGGACGTTTTGAAATGAGAATCGGTTAGTACAGTCACTTTGCACTAAGATCTGTAGCACTGCCATATTCTAATGAGAAACACAACAATACCATAGATGTAAAAGTCCAGAAGATATTTTCCCCAGTGCCTTCGACTAGAGGACATTTCATGTGATGTAGAAAAAATTTTGTGGCCAGATCCAGAGAGACGACACGATGTAGACTGATTTCTTTTTTTTCCTCAGTGAAATTACTATTTCGTTTTGACTTGGAAATACAGTTTTTTCTGAATGCTTAAACCCTAACTGTGATTCCTGTAGCACAATCTCTAAAACTATTCAGACTTATAGCAAAACCACTCACTGAGTCTGCAAAACTAAAAGCACAAAAACTGCTTTGCACTCAGTTTGCAATTTTGTAACACACACTTTGCAAAACTGTAGGCACAATTCACTGCACAACACTCAATTACCAAATTTCCAACACACTCCTAGCAAAAGTATACACATGTATGGCTATCATTAACACTAACTTGCCAACTGTCTGGCACACTTTCACATGTGAAAACTTTTTTAGATAATTAGTTCACTTTGCAATCAGCCTAAGCACTATAATACAGGTAAGCTGTGTGTGCGGAGTACAATGGAGGGAGCAGAAAGAGTGAGAAGTAGAGGAGGCCGAGGAAGAGGACGTGGAGGTGAAGAAGTAGGATGAAGAGGACGACAAGGACATGGAGGAGCAAGAGGAAGATGAGGAGGGGGGAGAGGAAGATGAGGAGGGGGGAGAGGAAGATGAGGAGGGGGGGAGAGGAAGGGTAGGAAGAGTAAGAAATAGAATTGCTGATGACATCAGAGCTACAATAGTGGACCATGTAATCAACTGTGGAATGACCCTGAGGGTAGCTGGCCAACGGGTCCAGCCTAACTCGAGCCGCTACACTGTAGCAAGTACCATAAGGACATCTTGAAATGAGAATCGGTTAGTACAGTCACTTCGCACAAAGATTTGTAGCACTGCCATATGCCAATGAGAAACACACCAATACCATTGATGTGAAAATACTGAAATTGTTACTTTACAGAATTGCTAGATGACCAGATGCTGGGGGCAGAGGAAGCATGTTCACTGCAGACCAAGTAACCCATATAGTCATTATGGCGATTGCAAATAATCCTATACTTGGAAATAAACACTTGTGTTTGTTTTGATGTGTTTGAATAAACACCAGTACTTGAAGTTTGGATCCCTCTATGCTTATGGATCTATGACAGAAGTATGAGCTCAAACTGACATAGCCTACCTTGTGCACAGAGAAAGCAAAGGCCAGATGTGTTTTGTATTCATACCATCAGTGTGCAGTTGGCGCATTGTGTGCTTAGTAGATGATGGCTTGTGTGTACTGTTTGATACGGAAACACCATTTTTATGAAGGTGTGAAGAGTTAATCTAGCTGTGTTTGCTTTTGCAAGAGAACTACAATGTTTTGATGATTGGGTGACAGGTTTTCTTATTTGTGTGAAGAGTTTTGCAAAATTAGCCAATAGTTACAAAAAATGTGCTTAAGCAATCAGAAAAAACTGTAAATTTGGCAGCATGGCTCTGTTGCTGGTTGGATGGCAAACACATTTCATTTATGTAAAACAATGTGCGTGGAGATTCACATCAGGAGCATTGTGTCTTCAGCAGTGAAAACACTAACATTTTTATACTTGTGCTTTTTAGGCTGAGATCAGGTGCCCATGTCACACAACTATTTCAGACAAGCCTGAGGCAAGAAACTGTCTGGCTTCGATCGACACTTTAGTAGCTGGCGTTTGGAGAAGGAGCCACTATAGTTTTTCACTCTGTGTTAGCAATAAGAGCTGTGGCTATTCTGCTGGATGCAGAATGAAGCCAGCTGCACAAACTCTGTTATTTAAATTTTGAGAGCAAAAGGTGAGGTAATGGTTACAGACATCTCCATGGTGATGCTGTTTGCTCACTTGAAACGCAGTTGTCTAAATAATATCTATCTATCTATCTATCTATCTATCTATCTATCTATCTATCTATCTATCTATCTATCTATCTATCTATCTATCTATCTATCTATCTATCTATCTATCTATCTGTCTGTCTATCTGTCTGTCTGTCTGTCTGTCTGTCTGTCTGTCCGTCCGTCCGTCCGTCCGCCCGCCCGCCCGCGGTGTAAACATTAAGATAAACTCTGTGTGTGTGTGTGAGGGAGTTCTGTGTGGATACACACAGCTCTGTTTAGTCTGAAAGCTGACAGATGCAAAGGATGAGCAAGAGATTAGATGGAAAAAAAGAAAGTAACCTAGGAAGCATTATTTGAAATACAAATCCTTCCTGTCTAAAAAGGATACGGGAAGATAAAATTTGACATATATGCAGCAAATTTAAGTTGAAAAAACAAAACAAAGAAACTTTTACTTCTTTTGGAGAACCCCGATCAGATAAACCCCCGATGGATGATGTGAATACCTTTGATCATCTTGTTACAGTGCATTGCTCTGCTGAGAACCCTTTGGTCCTGGCATTCATCAGGACGCTAATTTGAAGCGTACCATTCTGATGTTCCCATGCCTCAGTGTGTCTGCTTGTCTTCCGTCTCTCCTGTGAATCAGCAGCTTGAAGTATATGATCACCAAATGTTCCGGTGCTGCGCGTCCCACAACAAAATACTTCATCCCACCTGTTTATGAGTTTATATCGGTTTATGTCAGTGTGATATGATGCTAATGCTTTTAGCTATGTAGAGGTGCAAATATTCTAGGAAGGAAGGCATGACCCAGTATTCACTTATTGGAAAATATATATATTTTTCCAAGTAGATAAATATAATGAAATGAGTTTCTGTGCTTTGCTTCATTCTCTGTGTTGCTTCGGCTTCACTTTTTCCATTTTCTGCCATTATCGCAGTCCTCGTTTTGTTTGCTCGTTCATTTATATGCCATTTACAGGCACCCATACACTGTTCCTCTTTCTCGGACACTAATGCACCCACAATTTCTATTAAGGCTGTTATGTGACGTGGTTCGTTTATTTTTCTGATAATCTGTTTTCTGATAACACACACAAACCCATGTGCAGTTACACGTGCACATACTGATTTCTACCAAGCTCTGCTTAGTCACTGCTGAACGCCATAGGAAAGGTCAAGCTATACTCCAAAAGGTGAAAAAATACGTTGGTTAGAAGTTTTGTTCCTTCCATTACTGTAAGTGTTGCAGTTCCAGTGAGTTGCAGTAAGTGTTTTACTCTTATTAAAAATGATTATTTACACAGTTTTTATGTTTTAAATGTCACTCTAAGCCTGGAGGAAAGCTTGATTATAATGACAATGAGTTTGAAACTGAACCGATAGCCTCAATGGTTTACAGCTTCAGACTGCAAATATAACTCGAGGTTCAATAAGCCATTTTGCTTGGAAAACACTGAAATAAAAAAGGGGATTCTATGACCTGCGCCAGGAGAATTTGATTTGAAAGAATAGATATAGAGCATTCATTCAGGATGGCACTGGAAGAAAGTTTGCATCTCAAATGATACGTCCCTGCGAGGCGTTATAACAACCAAAGTGATGCTCTCAGTGGTGCTCAACGGATGCAGTGAGACATTAAGGCATTACTCAAACAGAAACCCACAAGGATGTTATTGCGTGCACTTGACAGCTTGCAGCTGACTAATTTAACACGAGTACCTTAAGAATGAAAAAGAAACTCACATACAGGCAACTGAAAAACTGGGGGAATTGTGGACATTAAGCCAAACTGTTGGTAAACACAAGATTCTGATTTATTGATATAAAACAAACTCCAGCATTTATCGGAGCTCCTCGCCCCCCCCTGGTTTAACTGTTTCAAACTTTAATTTCCTGTAAGTACTTATAGTTTCATGATGACTGTGGTGCAGATTCCTGTGCTTATGTGGAGTGCAAAAGGAAGAGAGTGGTTTTCTTTAATTTTTTTTATTGGCTTTTACCTTTTCAATAGTCTATTCCAGTTTTATATCCTAAAGCTGCTATTTTATGGGAGGCTTGCCACACACAAAATCAGCAGCACAGAGTGAGTGAGTATCATTTACACTTACTGATAGCCTGGTTTTCCAGTTTAATTTGAGTTGATAAAGACTTTAGTGTCATGTATTCAGTAAAAATGGCCCTGGATATGTTTATTGACATTAGGTTTGCCATTAGCATTCAGCAGTTGCTTAGCTACCTATTAGTATCCAGTCAGGGGTGCAGGATGCAGAGCAGCGTAGATGACAGCGATGAAGGCTCCTCTGTTGACCTGATTATATTATTTATTTATGTGCAGAGACTTTGGTATTAGATTTTGTTGGATTAATGTCTGTGTGTTTGTTGCTGCTTTACTTCTCACAGAACTTCCTCAAAGAGCCATTTGTTAACAAATGTAACCTTTCAGCTACGCACTGTGTAAGGTCATCTTGACGTGTTTCACATTATTCAGGTCGAATATTTACAATCCGTCATAGAGACGTCAACATCTGTGTTTTCTGAAACAAAGTCAAAAAAAGAGGCCTGGTAATTCAGAACCTGTCCTCACATAGTTTTTCTGCGTTGACATCAGCCCGCCAAAAATCTATTGTTGTTAATCTGAGCCATCTTAGTAAAACTGCACATGCTCAAATGCATTAAGGAGAAATGGAAGCTTTGCTGCTGAGCAAAAACAGGCGAATATTTTAAAGCAGGTAGTTTTAACAGGCCAGCAGCAGGACAGCAGAGTTCTAGAGTTAAACATAGAAAATGAAGCTGCTAATGAGTGTGGGAGTGACTAGACAGACAACAGAGCTGGTGTTACAAAAACAGAAGTGACTGAATTACATTTAGCTTCTTTTTAGAAACACTCTAACCCAGTTTTGTTGCCTGCTTGGGCTGTTTGTGAAGACTCCTCACTGGCATGTTGCTACTTTTTCCTCCTAGATATGTTTGATCGATAGTCTTAGTTAATCAGTAAACAACTACAACTACTACTAATGTTTCTGTTATAGCCCTTCTGTCCACAATAATGTGTTCTCAATATGTAAAAATTGGCTGGGCACAGGCCAAGGGAAACAATGCTGCATGGGCTCGGTTTCCCCTTTCTTATTGCTTTTGCAGCTATCTGTAGGCTTTCTTGAGTTAGAAGGAAGTAGAGGAGTTATATATTTCCTAAATGACCATAGCCCCTGCACCCTTATTTATGTATTTATTACATTTTATAACTGCCCTTGTATACAGCCACACAATGTTTCTGTTTCAATGTTTCTTACGCATACATCATGTATACAGTTTCACTCACATATATGTATACATATATATTGGTTTTTATTTTTTTATTATTATTTATTTATTTTTTCCCTTCGTTGTATATCGTTTTCTCTTCTTACTTTTGCACCTTTGTGATCCAGCTAACCAATTTCGCTATGCAATAAACTGCACAATGACAATAAAAAGCTCTAAGTCTAGGTTTATGTGAACTTGCTTTACAATATGTTCATGCTGCACAGACTGAATTTTTACCAGTGTCACACACCTGTTTCATAAATGTTCCCTTGGAACTGGAGTATTTTTTCCCCGAGTGTGTGTGAGTTTAAGTTGCCAAAGCCGACACCAGAGACAATCTGATTTGATCTCAATGAGTTCTGTATGTGCTTAAACAATACAGTAGTATAAATTATTTGATCAAACATGACTTGGGAATGACAGGCAATTTGTTTCAGTTTATTCAGCCTGAAAGTCTACTTAAAGATTTAAAATACTAAATCACTGCAGGAAACAAAAGACTCATTGTCATGATATTAGACGTCAGATGATAGTCAACTACTGGTCTTGTTGCCTGACTCCACTTCACTTCTTTACTGTTTTATCACTATTGCCGCGAGGGCCAGCGCACCGGGTTCGAGATAATCAAATCTGATGACGCACAAGTTTTGCTCTGGGAATCCTCTTTTCTCCTATTCTCGCTAATTCTTTCCATATTTGTGTTCTGCCCTGGAAGGTGGAAAGAAGAGAAATGATCCTTTAAAGAGTTTCTCGTCTCTCAAAGGAAAAAGTAAGAGAGAAGCTGTGTGAGTGTCTGAAAACATAATTTACTTTGGACAGAATCAGCGACACACTGGCTCAGTGTGTCAGTGTGTGTGTGTGAGTGTGTATTCATGTCTTTGTGGGGACCAAAAATTCAAAGTTTACTATACTTGTGGGGACCAACAGCCCTTATGGAGACAAAATCCTGGTCCTCACGAGTTTGAAGGCATTTTTGAGACTCAAAATATGGTTTCAGTGTCAGGGTTACATTTGGGTTAAGGTTAGGCATTCATTTTTGATGGGTAAGTGGCCAGGGAAAGCATTATGTCAATTAGATGTCCCCACAAGACATGAAAACACAGTGTGTGTGTGTGTGTGTGTGTGTGTGTGTGTGTGTGCGCACGCATGTGTGCACAGAAATAAGAGTGAAACTGTGCACCAGAGAAAGGCTGTGGTTTTATAAGTCATTCTATCAGGCGCTGATGATGTGGTTCTGGCAGAATGGACAACAAAGTGAGAGTCAGTACAGTGTTCTCGTGTCAGCACATTGTCATGCCTGCTGCTGCGGACTGTGCGCTGATTTGTAGGAGCCAGAGGGAAAAGGACAGAGAGGGTGATAGAAAAAAAGAAAGACACGACTACAAGATGAGTAGGCAATACTCATCTCAACTGGGCCCCCAAGGCCTTTGCTATGGCCTCTGATGCTAAACAGCTCCACCCCACGCGAGTTCATCTTCAAGCCTTCCTGGTGTCACAGCCAGATGGATCCACTTACATCTGGCAGTCACTGGTTTTTCATCATGCCCGCTCCACCCCCCCCCCCCCCCCATCCCCAACACACACACACACACACACACACACACACACACACACACACACAAAATAACTCAGTGCTTTTTGTTTTCCAGGCGGTGTTTGTGCCAGCTGAGGAGCACAGATCTTTACAAATCGAATGAAATGTATTCGCTGCAGCTCTCTCAATGACTCCTGTGAGACCTGAGGGCTGCACACTAATACTCTCTCTTGCTCTCTTTCTCTCTCTCTCTCTGTCACACACGCACAACACAACCTGTTCGGAGCGGGTGGGGTTATTACGTCATAACTGTGCACATGATATCATCGACCTCCATCTGTGTAGCAGCACAAAGGCAAATCTGTTCAACAAAAACACAGGAGGGTCACCAAAGTAAGAAAATAAGAACAGAAAGCTAGAAACAAATGACTGTTTCCAATGTTAGTCAATTTATCGACCAATCAAAGAGCACAAAGAGCAGAAACACATTGCAATAACACCATTGAGCCCAAGGTACATCTTTATTTTGTTTTGGGTTTTTTTTGCTAAATCTATTTTTTTAATGGTTCAACAGTGTTATGAGTGGGCCAGGAGGCCTTAATGTTGAAAGCTTCGTCACCTGTTGCAAATTCAGTGAAAGTATATTGGCACCCAGAGCTGTTTCTGGGGCTTTGTGCACATAAGTGACTGGCTGAGCTGGACTGCCTGACTCACACTTTCTTTCTGCCTCTTGGCTATTTTCTTTGCCAGTCTCTTTTAGAAGTGGCAGACACTTCTAAATTATTGCTGCACAATAATGTTTAATATTTAGTATTTACTGTCATATTCCCATATATCATTGTGATGTTGTTTGTTCTATTACTCTTGTTCTCTTCTGCTTGTTTTCTTTTTTCTTTCTCAACAGGTGATCCAGGTGATCGATATATGCATTTTTTTTTCTTTTCTTTTTTTTTCCTGCCCATTCTGTTGGTTTTTGTTTTTTGCCCTTCTCCCCCGTCCCTCTTCTCAGCTGTTTCTCTTTCCCTCTTTCTTTCTCCCCTTCTTTCCTCCATTCAAGTCTGTCCCGTATTCAGCAAGTGAAAATAAAATAAACAATAAAAGGTGAATCAAATGGACCATTATGGCAAGGCTGGGATGGTCAATTTGGTAAAGTAAATCCGTTGGGCATCTTTCTTTGCCTTTAGACAACAATTCTGATGGCAAAAGAGCCAAACGGGACAGGCAAAAAAAAAAAAAAAAAGAAGTGGCAGACACTGCATCTAATGTGCAGCTGTGCCACACACTTGCACATTTCTGAAGAGAAAATAAAGCGCAAGTGAAAAAATAACAATGTCAAAATATTTCAGATTACCTACACTGGGATAGGCTAGTGCCATCAGGGAGTGCCTGTGTTGCAGTGTGTTGTGTGCTTTTTTTTTTTGCCTGTCCCGTTTGGATCTTTAGGATCATCATGGCCTTGCCATATTGGTCCATTTGATTGACCTTTATTATAATTATGTATTTATTTTATTTTCGTTTTTTAAAGGCGGGACAGACATGACTGGGGGATAGGACAGGGAGAAAGAATGAGGGAAAGAGAGGGAGAGAAAAAAAATAGAAGGGAGAAGAGAGGGTGAGAAAGGGGAGAAGAAAAAAAACGAAAAACAAACAAAACACCTGGATCACCTGTATGGAGATAAAAAACCAGAAGAGAAAACAAACAACAAAGAGCAACATAATAAAAACAACACCATTACAATTAACTAGCTAACAGTAGATAACAGTAGATACTTTTTAAATTTCACCTGTTGAGAACGAAAAAAGAAAACAAGCAGAAGAAAACGAGAATAAATAGAATAAACAACATCACGATGATCTATGGGAATATAACGGTAAATACTAAATATCAAACATTATTGTGCAGCATGTAAGATCGACAGCGCACAGTGTGCTTTGAGGTAGGAGCCAAAAAGGGTGTAGTTTGTGTGTGTGAGTCCCCGTGTGTACACCTGTGAGCTTGTTTTTAAAAGGTTCCTTCATGTAATGATCTGCTAGAGGGTGTGGGGGAGCCACAGCCCCGTCCTCCAGGGCATGAAGAAGGTATAGAGGAGATCAAGACTCCAGACATCCAGAGGCCCTCAGAACACAAGAGACCAAGGAAGACCAACAGAGGGGCAGCCGCGCCACTATCCCAGAAAGAGCTGAGGAGAGTCCCAGATGAGGGCTCACTCAGCAGCCGCGGAGCAGAAGCCAGGAGGGGTTGCAGTGACGTGCCCGTGAGCTCCGCTGGCAGCCAGCTGTGCCAGAGTGACCGAGCCCGAGGCCGAGAGGCTGAGGGCACCCCACCCCCGAAGTGGCCCAAGCGGGCCCCAGGCTCCAGGCCCCGACAAGCAGCCACCAAGGAGTGAGCCGGTGTGTACCTGGGTGCCCATCCCCAGACACAAAGAACCACCAACGCACCGATGTCTGAGGGCGTCTGCCACTGGCAGGGGAAGTGGTGGGGGGAGATAGACCTTCATACCTCGGAGGACCTGGGATGTCCCCAGAGAGGTGGCGTCTGATACCCAACCTGACATATGGACACAGACAAACAGGCACACACAGATACAAACATCCATTCCCACCCTCATGCTCTCATATGCAATTACTCAACACTCACCCAACGTGGAGATGGACATAGAGAGACACTGTACACACAATCACACTCCCCAAGCGTACTCTAAGCCCTGGGTCTAGGTACCCTTGCCCCTGGAGGGGGAAACTGCACCCAGACCCAGGTGGTGTTACCCTTTTCCCTGGGGTGGGGAGAAGCAGACCGCCCTGATTCCGCAGCAGCAGGGAGGCCCCACATTCCAGACTGTGTTGTGTGCTTGTCTCAACAATGTTCAGGTGGGTAGCATGTGTCTTAGTAATATTCTGCTGGTGTGGCTTCCAAAGATTGGCCTGTTTTTATTTTAGATTTTGGCTGTACAAACAAGAGCTAATGACAGAAGCAGTGTCAGCTTGTATTTCTGCCAGCACATCCCGTAAGGAAACACGTGTTACAGCTGTGAACTGGGAAAGCACGCTTTTGTCAGTACACACTGCTGCACATATGATGAAGAATCAAATTCATGATATAACAAGCATGTGCCCTCAACTACTGAGTGGTCATGTCTTTTCAGAAAAAAAAACCCATGAGGGCAAAGGTGTGTGTTTGGCAAACTTTCAGGATTTCTTCTGCTCAGCAGCAAGGCAGCTGCCTGCTAGGCGTGACTGCGTTTCTAACAGGGACATTCATAGTGTGGCCTGGGCAAAATGCCAGTGGAAACAAGGATGTCCAGTCCAAGGACCTTCCACAGACATGAAAACAGAGAGCTCAACAGTATATTCTGCACACTGAGCACAAACACACTAAAAACATCTGATGTTCTGTATTGAACTGCACAGATACTCATTCACATCTTTAGAATTAGAAAATTCAAGATGGGAGTTGGAAGGGAAAATGTATTCCCGTAAGCATGGGCCGAAAATTTCCCCAGTGGAAAATACCATATAATAAATAAATTAGTTATATTACGTCCATCCATTTTTCCAAACTTGTCCAATTTAGGGTTCCAAGAGGGGCTGGAGCCTATCCCAGCTGCAATGGAGTGAGAGGCAGGGTACACCCTGGACAAGTCACGACAGGCCTAGATAACCAATCACACTCACACCTATGACCAATTTAAACCATAAGTTAACCCAACCCCTCTAACTGTATGTCTTTTGACTGTTGGAAGAAGCCGGAGAACTCACCGAAATGCGGGGACAACATGCAAACTGCATACAGACCAGATAGTGAATTAGAGTCCAGGATCTTCTTGTTAAAAGGCAACAATTCAATGCAGTTCAATTTTATTTATATAGCACCAAATCACAGCAGCACTCGTCTCAAAGTGCTTTATATTGGAAGGAAAAGATCATACAATAATACAGAGAAAACCCAAACAATCGAATGACCCCTTTGAGCAAGTGCTTGACAATAGTGGGGAGGAAAAACCCCCTTTTAACAGGAAGAAACCTCATATGTAATGCAAACACAATTGTTCCTAGCACAGAACCCTGTGGAACTCCATAATTAAACAAAGTGTGTGAAGAGGACTCCTCATTAACAAATTAGAGTCTATGATATGATTTAAACCAGCACAGTACCTTTAATTCATACAGCATGCTCTATAATAAAATACTGTGGTCAACAGTAACAGTATCTAACACTGCACTGAGGTCTAGCTGGAGAAGCACAGATTTGATCCTTCTTATTGGCACTGTCACAGGCCATAAGAAGACCACATGTAACCCTCACTAAATCAGTTTCTGTACTTTGATGAGCCCTGAAGCCTGACTGAAACTCTTCAAATAAACCATTCCTCTGCAGATGATCAGCCAGCTATTTTACAACTACCTGTAATTAGCTAAGATATCTGGGTCAAGTGATGCCTTTTTAAGTAAATGTGTAATTATTGCCATTTTAAAGGAGTGCAGTACTTAGCGATATCTAGAGATAGATGATCATATTTAAAATTGAAGTATTAACTAATGGTAGGACTTCTTTGAGCAGTCTTGCGGGAATGGGGTCTAATAGACACAACAATGCAATATACACAATATTTTATATATTATATTATGTTATGGGATCACTTATGGCACACAAGAAGTGTAGAAAATAAATAATGAATTAATGCACATATCTACACAGTTTACTGTTGCTCCTCTTGCTCTGCATAATTTGGCCTCTTGCCCTATCGCTCTCTCTTTCCAAGAAAAAGCAGCTCCAGGACGACAACGCGTGTTTGTGAGTTGTGTTTTGTTTTGTCTTCTCTTTACTCCTTTAAAATTCACAGTTAAGAATACTGAAGAAGTATAAAATTTCTATAGAAAGATAAGCCTTCCTGCCAACTGCAAACGGGTTCCTTCCAGAGAATAGCTGAAAACAAAAACATGGCAGATGAGTAATTTCTGTGGAACACACACTCTAACAATAGCGATTTATCTGTTTCTATTTCCTTCCCATTATTTCCTCTCTTTCATGCTGAAATTATAGATGCAAGGGTCACAGCTTAATATGGAAAGCTAGGGTACAAAGCAAGCATGAATTTGAAGTCACTCTTTGAATGTGATTTGAATTCACGTAGAAGGGGATGAAAACATGTACATCATGCATTTAAAATGAAGAGATGATATCATTCCCCTCAAGTGACATCATCCTTACCAGACTTAAGGATGACCTCATCCTCTCGCTATGCAATCTCCTCCCCAAAGGTTTTTTCAGCATGCCATGTGTTTAACTATTCATGAATGGCTTCCCAACCTGTGAGACGCAGAGGCATCTTTATGCTTCAAGCCACTGGGGGGTGTTTGTTAGACAGCATCCACTCATAATGTTGAGACCGTGTGTGACTCATCTGCTGCAGCAATGATACTGTAGATCTCTTGTCAGGTCATCCACCTACTTTTTAGTGGCTCATACAAAATATTGTACAACAAACAATTCATGTGGACATAAGCAGCACGGACATGGATTGATCCCCCCCTTCTCTGACAGCATTTGGCTTGTTGGTGAGATGGTGCATGGCGTCACGTCAAACTATTTGTGACATTTCTGTTTTGTTTTTTTAATAACTTTTTACTATTAAAAGATATTGATCAATTAGATCAACTGAGATTTTTTTTTTTTTGGTGGATTTTAGTTGAGGTTTCTATTATATTTTTAAAAAAATGTGTTCCATGATGTGATGTGCATTAGTTTAATAGTAATAGTGGTCGTTTCAGTTTGTATAAGGAACAATTACTCACATGGTAATGCGATGCATGTAGGAGCAGTTATCTTCTTCCTTTTCTTACTGAACATCAGGGTTTGTCTAATCCCCTCAACAAAGAGCAACCACCTCAAAGACTGAACATCAGCACAGAAAGCACATGCAGACCGGATCCTTGTGGTAAAAAAAAAAAGAACAAAGAAACTGCTCCTGTCACTCATCAGATGCTGAGCTTGTAATTTTAAAAATTAGATTTATAATTAGATTATTTTTATTAATACCAGCATACCAGTTGGTGTTGTCACCGCTGCACACACGTTAGCATGATGTCATTCCAGAGGATGATGTCATGCTTTTGGTGAGGCTGTCTTTCCACTGGTCTGTTAATCACTGAACCTTAGATTTTAACCCAGTTTTATGTACAATGTCAGACACTACACATCTAATTTTTCACTAACTTTCTTTGAAAGTGCCATGAAAAATGTCAAATATCCCCAACAGCAAGAATGTCAGCTGAAGCGCTGAAGAGATCTGGGTTTAAAAAAAGCTATTAACTTTGGCAGCAGTTTGCTGTTTTTCCACAATCCAAAGCATGTTGTCTTTATGAGTAATGTCGTCTGTAAGTGTGAATAACACTATTCAAACATTTGCGCTTTGGGGTACTTAGGACCAAGTAAAGCGCTATACAAATACAGACCATTTACCATTTACCATTTAAAAATGGTCCAAAAGTAGGAAAAAAGCATTTTACACTTGTTTTCCATCAAGCAGCTGAATCATATGTTTTCTCACATAAATTGACAAAAAGTAACTAAAGACAAATGCAGCAGCAGGAAAACCAAACATACTTGTCATCTCTCGTCCTTTTACTCCTGTTTGACGCTCATGTGGGTGGATTTTGAATGTGTGAAACCAGATTCTTCCAAGCATCCCTGCAGTATAGTATAGCGACAGTGCAGCGCAGGCTGCTGAAAACAATGAGCCAAATCAATCTCCATAAAGACCGGTGGGCTGTGAAAGCGAGGTGATGCACCTCTATCATGACGCAGATCAAGGAACTCCCCTTGCAAATTAATCTCCTCATTTTTTTGCAAAGGCGGTTTATGCAGTGACGCATCCTTTCTACGTCATAATGGCTTATAGTGACTGCAGGCACTATCTCACTATGGCACACACATACACATGCACACTAGCACTACTATATTTGTGAGGGTATTATCTGTCATTTAGTCCCCAGATGCAAACGTTACTACGCACATGTTGACACATCCGTCCTTCCTGCCACTCAGTAAAGAGCTGCTGGGCCAGCTGCAGTCTCTGACAACATTTAATCTGTTCCTCATGTCGCTCTGGATATCATCCACATGCTCCATTTCCCTGTGAAAATCCAAAGGCATGCGAGTCAGATGATGTGGCATATAAGAATGTAAGTGTGAATGTCTTTGTTAGCCTATTTTAGCTTTTCAGTGTCCTCTCTGCTCTAAAGTTTCTCTGCAGTGTTTACGCTAAAATTGATGGATTGATATCTTTGAAAAGCATTTCCAGCCTTGCTCAGTGAGTCTTTCACATATGATTGTTGTCCCTACCTCCTGAACAAGATTCAAAGGAGTGTATTACTGCATATATTTTGTGTTCACCTAAATGTCAGGGTTTGAGTAAAACCAAAAAACCTTTCTTGTCGTCGCTGTAACAATAATAAACATCTAATTAACGTCATAGTTCTCCATGCAGCTTTGAAGGATGTGAAACTGAGGCAAAAGCCTTTAATCAGTTAACGTTGCAGCTGAAAGTATCATTTGGAAATGAAAAGCCAGGAGCATCTTCCTTGGAGGGTTCAACCCGGGGTTGCGGTCATGGCCTGTTAAGGGCTCTGTTGGCTCTCCGGTGACGGTTTCCTCGTGGCTGCGTGCAGCGGGGCTAGGGGAGGGTCTGTGCTGACAGACGTGGGTTACTGACCTGGTAGCATGGCTGCCCCTGGGTGGGTCTGGGACAGGCGTGAGGTTCTGGGGGCGCTCCATCTCTGGGCTGGGGCCCTGGCTTGGCCTTGGGGGATTGGGTCCCGGTTGGTGTGTTGCCAGGGTTGTGGGTGGGTGGGTGTATGGGGGCCCAGCCCTGGTGCAGGGTTCCGCCGGCTCATTGAGCCACCTGTGGGGCTCTTCAACTGGTGGGGGAGGCTGTTACATCTTGCAGGAGGTCTCCTCTCTTCAGGAACTCTCTCTGCAGGAGGAGGAGATGCAGGAGAGGTGGAGGAAGATCTCAGCCTGGGCGTCTATTGTCTTGTGTAGTCTGGAAGATGAGTGGATGACGGGGTGGGTGCAGTTTTCTCTGTGGTGGGGTCGGGTCGGCTGTCCTGGGCTCTGTGGGGCCAGGCGGCGCTGCCGAACTAGGCCCCGGTCCGGAGGGGCCTGGGCCCCCTCTCCCTGGCGGGTTGTAGATTATGGGGGTGCCTACTGGGGTCAGCGGGGGAGCTGGCCGCTGCGGCTGCTGAGTGAGCCCTCATCTGGGACTCTCCTCAGCTCTTTCTGGGACAGTGGCGCGGCTGCCCCTCTGTTGGTCTTCCTTGGTCTCTTGTGTTCTGAGAGCCTCTGGATGTCTGGAGTCTTGATCTCCTTCATACCTGCTTCATACCCTGGTGGACGGGGCTGTGGCTCCCCACACCATCTAGCAGATCATTACATGAAGGAACCTTTTAAATACAAGCGCGTCCATGCTCACAGCTGTACACACGGGGACTCACACACACAAACTACACCCTTTTTGGCTCCTACCTCAAAGCACACTGTGCGCTGTCGATCTTACGTGCTGCACAATAATGTTTAATATTTAGTATTTACTGTTATATTCACATAGATAATCGTGATGTTGTTTATTATGTTGCTCTTGTTTTTTTCTTCTGCTTGTTCTCTTTTTTTTTCTTTTTCAATAGGTGATCCAGATATTTGTATTTTTTGTCTGCTTATTTTGTTGGTTTTTGTTTTTTGCCCTTTATCCCCGTCCCTCTTCCCTGCTGTTTTTCTTTCCCTTTCTTTCTCCCCTTTCTTTTCCCCAGTGAAGTCTGTCTCGTATTTAACAAGTGAAAATAAAATAAAATAAATAATAAAACGTGAATCAAATAGACCATTATGGCAAGGCTGGGATGGTCCATTTGGTAAAGTAAATCCGTTGGGCATCTTTCTTCACCTTTAGACAATAATTCTGATGGCAAAAGAGCCAAACAGGACAGGCGAAAAAAAAACAAACTGTCACATAATCACTGTGACAGTGATTATGATAACTAAAGGTCACTGTCACAAGGAAACACAATTATGTTTCTCAATAATTTGCTTGCACAATCAACTATAATGTGAGAGCAGTTTCAGCTTGAAACCGAGCTGCTCTTGGGCTTACCTAAGCCTAGTCAGAGTTCAGAAAAATCAAATCTAAAAAGCAAACTGGAACCCGAAAAATGACTTAACAGTCACAAGTGGACTGTGGATCGTCACACTATTCACATACACCCACGCACTGTGCCCCTTAAGAAATGTCACAGTGAATATAATCATATGTCTCAGATTCTAAATTAAACTAATTAGAATTCACACCTATAGACAGACTAGTCAACTCAATAACCACATATTCCAACTGCAATACTAATTAGTAGCATTATGTTTCACTTCATGCGCTGCCACAAATGTAGCTACAATGCTTTGGTCAGTTTGGCAGCCGCTGATTAATGAATGCTATTACATTACATTTAATATCATTTGCAATGCACGTGACAGACAGGATACAGCCAGAATTAAGATTACTGATAAAGTGTCCCGATGTCCTGGAAACCTGGTGTATTGCAAAACGTTTTAAACAGTGCCAAATCAGAAAATTAAAGCATGCCTGTGTATTTACCACGTGTTCTGTTTGGGGCACATTTGGGGCAATGAATGAACAGCGGGTATTACATATAAAGTAAGTTCTGTATTTTCACTTGTGTGCTACATCACTCAGAACAACAAATTCATTCACTGCTGTGAAAGCCCTGTATAGTTAATCATAATACAGACATACCTTCCATTCAAATAACAGACTGCCTGTTTGCATTTGGAAAAGTAGGCTGACTTCGTGGTGTGGACAGGGAAACTTTTTTCTTTTTTCCAGGACTAGAAGAAATTGTTAAGGTAATTCAAAATTAAAGGAAAAAGCTGCATGTCACAATAACC
The DNA here is from genome assembly GCF_965226115.1 of Aulonocara stuartgranti. Lineage (NCBI taxonomy): Eukaryota > Metazoa > Chordata > Actinopteri > Cichliformes > Cichlidae > Aulonocara > Aulonocara stuartgranti. The sequence goes on along the minus strand of NC_138953.1, from coordinate 5,744,562 downwards.
CTAAGTAGGCTACTGGACTGTTTGCACATATACAATCAGCAGACTCAGTTTCACTTGTGCTTTAGTGACAGTCTTTTTCTTTTTTTACTCAAGAAGAAGGGAGTAAAATTTGCTTATCACCGCATAAGGCCAATGACAAACTTACTGTCAAAAAAAAACCAAAAAAAAAAAAAAAACCTCGTGATGGTGCTCTTGTAAAGCCGTTAATTTCTCCCAGGTGTAACATTTCTTATTCTCTGTCTTTAATTATTCATAATAATTATTCATAATTAAATAATTAATTATTTAATTATTAGCGAGACCCTCTGAGCGCAGGGATCAGACAAGCCCTTATTCTGTGTGATGCTTAGCCCTCGGGTATACCCAGTGTTGGGACTAACGCGTTACTTAATAACGCGTTAGTCCCAACACTGGGTATAACAAGTGCTTACTGTAAAGTTAACATATATCTCAAACTCAGGTTTGAGATTCAGGTTCACAGCAGAAGAATTAATAACAGTGGTGCTTCGGAACCGTGACTAGAGAAAGCAAGTTACTGCTTCACTCAGATATTTTGGATATGCAAAAAATTACTTGGCTCACACACTTTATGGGCTTTTAATGGAATGAAAACCTGGAAGGAGAGGGCAAACCAAGTCATTAACGTTTTGCACATTTTCATGGCCCACGAGTGCAAGTGGCTTTCAGTATTCCAGTTATTGGTGTGAAAGACTTCCCAGATACAGTAGTTACCCTATCTATAAACATATGGCAGGCTAAAGAGACGCATAAACTAGACTCATCCATAGATAGATGGATTTAGTCAGTTTTAACTTTAAACAAATGATTCCATTTATCTTGTCATACTTATTACAAAGCATGTTTTATATTCAATATAATAATGGAGGAGGGTTAAATTATTTCAAAACTGCACTCGAGTTTAGACCTTGAGCAACAGCGTAGTAGATTCTTGTGGGATTCCCGCAGATGTCTTGAACGCATCACGATGGGCCGGGCACTGGAGGCTCTCCCTCCTCCCTCGGCTCTTTAGCTGTTTCAGCCGCCTTCAATCTCGTTCTGGGCAGCGGCTCGTTTTGCGAGAGGGAGGGGAAACTGCCCGTCTGTCACTGGGAAATCCTGATCGCTACCCTCGGTCTCAGTTAGCGGGGAGTGAGCTGTGATAGAGGCGCGCAGGTCTTCAGAAAGGATTAAATTCAACTGAATGAAGCGCACACGAAGTTCTTCGGCAGCGACGTAAGAACCCTTTCTCGTTATTACTAAAGCCGTGTCCGATCGTGTTTCTGCCTGTGACCTTTCACGCTCCTGTGCGGTCCTCTATTTTTCCACACAGAAGTGAGGAATAACTGCTGAGTTAACTCGCCCACTTCTGACAAACTGACAGCTTTAACGTTTTTTAGTGGCATGTGTTTCCCCCTCCGTCATTTCTGTACCTGCCGCCTGATAATAAATGCCTTTTATTACTTTTCTCTTAGATTGTGATTTCTGGGCATCATCTCTAACTTTTCTCTTAGTTTCTCTTAATTTCTCACTTTTTTTCACTTGAACTTTTTATGATATGCTTGTTCCAGAGCACATTTTTCTGTAAAGTGTCTAAGAATGGAATAGCCAAACTTTTTAAACTTGTTGTGATGCAGCTTGGCAGAAACCATGTTCCTGCTTTTGTGGCTGCTGATGGGAAGGAGGGGAGGAAACAAGCCCCTGCGCGCCTCTGTGCAAAGCAGCTTCAGTCAGGGTGTGAGTCAGACATGGATGAATAGCTGGCGAGGTGGAGTCCCTGGAGGACACGGATAGGAGTCCTGCAAGTGGAAAATAGTTTCAGATGCTCGTCTTGATCTAAATTGTTTCCAAAGAAGGGGGGGGGGGGGGCAACAGTGCTCAGAGTAGGAAGAAGGGCATGAATAACAGCCCTGAGTTGCTCAGTTCCACCTGCAGATGATGATGATGATGATGAGTGAGCATCACTTTATTGACAGCTGAGCTTTTTCTCTGCTGCACATGTTTGGTTGCACGCTGGGCAAAGGTAGGATTATTTGAACACATTCACGTCTTTTTCCGACGCCGTGGGTGTGTATTTATGCACGATTTATTTATCCTGTTTTAAGATGGTGCAACAGCTGATCACATGGAATTCATTACTTTATTGTTTTTGGAAGAATCTTTTTGTGATTTTGAGATTTTGATTGGTTCTTGGTAGGCCTGCGTACTTTAACGAATCAGTACACTGTGATATGGTAGAGGAGTTTGTTTACACCGTGACTGCGATCCTATTAACATCTGTGATTAATCTGAAGTCTTTGTAGGAGGTGTTGCAAATCAGCGAGAATCGTGTCAGTGTTGAATTCTTCTGTGCGACGGAGTGTGATGCAGGTATTAAATGCATGGCACATTCCTATTTCACTATTTTGTCCATAGAAGTTTCTCAACATATGTTAACATCCTGGCTCCAAATTCCACATGCTGTAACATGGATGCAAGCAGGGAATCCTTGTTTTCCATCTCACATGCAAATGACTGTGGGTGAGAAATCTGTCTCTACAACATTTAAGCCTTCAAGTGTTTCATGACCCTGCCATGAGCACTGTTTTTATAATAACTGAGATACACTATATGCAGTCTTACTCCCACCATAGCTTTTGTGAACTGAGTTACCTTTTTCCCTGTAAGTTAAGAAAATAAAAAATTGCTAAAAAAAAAAAGGAAATGCACAGCATAAGTTGTTGGATTGGATTAACATTAAAAATTTTGGAGTTTTTTGGGGGAAATTTTAGTTAAATACAGTAATATCGTCATAAAGGATTCCTGTTAGGTTAACGTGAAACTGAAACCTTTGTGATGATTCTTTCAGTAATTATACTGAAGTGATAACAATGCTTTGCATAACAGACTTTCCCCAAAGCTGTTCCAAGAATCACATGAAGGTGATGGCAGGTGTATACGTGCCTTTAAATAGATGAGATGCTTCCTCTACTGATGTTTCTGCTTTACATGAATTCATTGAATCCTTTATGGTCTGTTTCCACCAGATAACAAACCTGTCGGCCAGTTTGCTCTTATTTTCAGTGGATCCTTACAAATTTGGCCACAGATTGGCTTGCTAATGATTGGTGTATTAGAATAGAATAGAATTCAACTTTATTGTCATTGCACATGTCACAAGTACAAGGCAACGAAATGCAGTTTGCATCCATCCAGAAGTGCTGGATGTATTGTACAGAAGTGCTGTAAGTATTACACTCAGACCAAACGCACAGTGCCTGCTGTGCATCTGTGGTGTTGTTTTTCACCAGGACGCTGTGTGTCTGGGGTTGGTGTATCACTGAATTAAAAGATTGTATTCATTTACTGCCTCGCTGCTCTTGTTTGGCACAGAAACAAGCAGAAGTGGAAAGCTTCACGATGATGGTCGATGGAAAAAAAATAAACAGAAAACATCTGAATTTGATTATATTTCTGTTAGAGAGAAAAGAAAGCAAATTGCCTATTTTTATCTAACATCTATATTCACGACGTCTAGTGAACAGTTACATGGGCAAAATACAGAAAAGATCTCCCTGTAATATTCATTCCTCCTGCCTGGTGTGTTTCATGAATGAAAAGCAGTTGAGTGTGAGGCGGGAGAGAGGGAGGTGCTCATATCAGCGAGAGACCTTTTTTTTTTTTTAATAGAAAAATTGCATTTAGAATCTCCTTGGCTCTGCCTTTTGCAAAGACTTTTAATTGTCACTATTTATTCAGGTCACGACAAAGTCCTGACTCACAGTCCCTTTGGAGATCCAAGCACCTTAAACAGCTGTGTCTCTTTTTTCTGTCCTCAGTGAGATTCACCACAGCCAAAGCCTATGTGGTCCATGCTCTCGTGATGACCGCTACAATGTAAGTATTACTGTCTGTTCTCTAATCTTCTGTTCGTGGGGTGTTGAAAAGAGCTCGCTGCATATGCAGAAGTAGCAACACTAGTTTTTGATTTTGTATCCACAAACTTGTAGTCTGACGATCTCAAACATAAGACCCGGGGGCAAGAATTTGGCCACTGGACAGCTTTGAAAAATGTGAAGAAGAGAAAGAATTTTGGACAGTCTTATAATTTTTATTGCTTTTCCTACTAATAAAAAAATGACTCCCATGAACATTCATACTACACCAAAGTAATTAAGTAATAGAAAACAATTAAATGACATAAAACTTCTACTGTGGAAGATTTCAGCTTTATTCAGTGGGTCCAAAGTGGAGAAAAAAGCTACCAGAACATTTCTGTAATTTTACACGTTTATTTCTTACAATTTAAGTCCAAAGAACAATACTTATAGATTAACTACAGTATGTAGAAAAACAGAGAAATTCTCTTATAATTGCATTAAAAAAACCTTCTAAGATCTTTGGAGGATTAAATGTGCTGTTAAACTTCTTTTCTCTGACAGAAATTTGAGTTTCACTGGTCCTGCGTTTCACTGGTCCAAATGAGTCAGAGATCCCTTTTTGCACAGTAAAAATTTCGTACCTCACAGACAGACATAAACATTGGCTTATTTTTTTAAATTATGTGTTTATTTGCCTTCTGAAAGCTTTGTGAGATGAACACTTTAGAAACTGTATGAGTTTTTCAGAGACTCCATGAGAAAGTGTCTTGTTGGAGCAGCTCATGGTTACATATGTTGCAACTTGGAGCAAGTTAAAGTAAATGTGAGCTACCTTCAACCTGTCCTCAGGCACCAACCTCTTGGCACTTAAATGGTATTAAGCGGTTGTGAACTGTCATTGTCTTGTGTTGTAACAGCCCAGGTTTTTATGTCAGATGATTACGTCTGCAGAGAAGTCGGTCCAGTTCTTCCAGTGCCCTTCCTGCAGAAAACTGGAATGCATTCCTTCTACTCCCACTGCTTTCCCATATCTGTTCTTGAAAAACCTTTTTAGATTGAGTGATAGTAATCAATCAGTGACTCATAAAACACTGAGTTTTGCACAACCTTACTTTGTTTTCATGCTAAATGAAAATCTATCCTTCAGCATTTTCTTTTTTCTCTCCATCGCTCCATCTTCCTATTTCTTATTCCTGCTTTGTTTCCCTACAGGGTTCAGTCTGTAATGCTGACAGGCCTTGTGTCTGTGTTCCTGGTCTCCTACGGTGAGTTCCACCTCCAGCACATCATCTTTGACCTCCCAGCTTGTAAGCTTAACCTCTTCTAGCCTTTAAATAGTTTTTCTCCTTTAAATAAACAGTGCTTCTCACGTGTGGTGTGCGTAGAACAAAAAAAGTTAACTTTTTTTAGTTTACTGAAAGATTAATTTAAGAAAGTGTTTATTTTAGAGAAAGTATATGCTCCAAACACTTCAAAGACACACACGTCACCACGTGTCTTTTATCAATCTCGCACACTAAATTTGTACACCATCCGTGGATGTGTTTCTACTTAAGATGCACATCCACATCAGTAAGAGGCTGTAAAAATTGATTTTTTGAGATTTTGGCATAAAGATTTTGGTCTTTTAAAGACGCTACACATATAACGGCATATTTACACCATTGAGCCCTGCTCTCAAAAACTGATATAGATGCAACACTGTCTGTGAAGCTGGATTTAGAAAAATAAGTGCTTAAAGTTAAAGTTTTAGCTTGTTTAATGCCATCTTCTCTCATTACGAACGTGAGGCAATGTGGTTGGTTGGTTGGTTGCAGCTAATAGACTTACATTAGCTTATGTTAGGTAACTACTGACTTTGTCGCTATATTTAGCGAGTTTTCAGACCCCCTTAGCGACTTTTCTTCTAAAAACCGACTAGCGACAAATCTTGCGACTTTTTCTGGTGTTATTGGAGACTTATTTATGACGACTTTTTGACGTGAAAGTGCAGGTTGCTCTTAAGACACCTATGCGTCCAAACAGCAAATGAAACGCGCACGAGCAAAGCCGCCGCTCCCGCACTAACTGTAACGCAGTCAATTCTTCTTTTACTGTTATGCTGTTTTGTGGATCACAAGGTTTAAAATTACTTATAACACACACACACACACACACACACACACACACACACACACACACACACACACACACACACACACACACACAAAGTAACTCCACCAGAGTGCCTATTCCGGGTCACTTTTGCACAGGTCCAAGCCCGGATAAAGGAGCACGGTTGGAATTGTGACATTAAAAAACAATAATTGCTAAAATAAATTTAATTTGTAGTTCTAAATAAATTCTAAATGCATTTAACACATGCTTTACTCACTTTATGTCTCGTTCCACGTTGTTATTTCTCTCTTCAACAACTTAGGTTACAATTATATTAGCATGACCAATTATGCAAATTAGGCGATGACATCATTTAGCGACTTCTAGCAACTTTTAGGACACCCAATAGCGATTTTCCTTACTTAGGAGTTGGCAACACTGATCTGTTGTTTGGCTAGCTACACTCAGACGGGAAAGTCCACCTGTTAGCTAATGTTTGTCAGTTTTTGAGAGCAGGGCTCAATGGTGTAAATTAGCCTTTATATATGTAGCGTTTCATGTCCTCTTTAAATCAAGATGTAATTAATTTTCTATAGACATAATGTCTGGGATGCTCACATGAATGGCAGAGTTGGTTATGTAGCCTCTTACACAGAGGTCCAGTTTTATCTTTATGTAATCTGATCAAATTAATACGTGTGAAGAATGGCCAAGCAAGAAGTGTGGAAGAATTATTTATGTATACAGTGCTTTTCATAAACACGAGTACAAGTAGCACACAAATCAAAAGAATAAAATCTGTCGGTCATATTTATCAGTAAACAGAATTGTCTTTAGCAGACTTACTTGAGTCTTATCTGAGGCGCTATTATTTTTATCTTTTCAATTATTGCTCGTAATTTCTGCTTATGTCAGTTTTGAGTAAATCCCTATTTATTGCATTACGCTTACTCTTTCTTTCTAAGAAAGGCTTCTTGCTTCTCTCTCCTTTCGCCTTTGTCACTGAGACACAAACACAGACTGTCATCACATTCGGCAGATGTTCAGCATCCAACTTCCATGAAAGAGCCGTTGCTATTGCACAACATTTTAGGGAACAGAAACAGTCAAAAGAAGCAAATGTTCCAGATAGCTTTGACCTTAAGTAGGCTGTCACTTTAATGAGATATAAAATAAAACATATTTTGCCTTTAAATTAAAAAAAAAGTAAAAATTGTAATACACAGTAAAGGTCTTGTTAAAAATCTGCTCGTGTGTCATCCCCACTTAATTTTATTGCCTCCCTGTGAGCAGGTGCTCAGAGTTTGAAGCCCGAGGATGGAGCCTCTCTGCGTTCAGGTGCCGGGGACCTCCCGTGGCAAGATGAGCTGTGCTGTGAGTCACCTTCAGCCCACCTTGGTGTGGAGGGAGGCAGCGCAAATTCACCAGAAGCAAACCTCTCCCAATCAAATCTCCCACACAGTCCCGGCTGCACTTTTAAGAGCTCGAGAATTGATTCACATCATCCCCGATCCTCTGGCGGTAAGAGTTTAGCGCCAACATGTTTCATAACACATACATTAGGCCTTAATACAAAGTGTCTGTCATTGTTGTGTGTAGATACTCATCTGTGTGATCACTGAATCACGTCCAGGTCCAAACGGGTCTACTCAAAACGTGAATGAGATCATTTCATTTCTGTACGTTGACATACTGAAATCTAAATTATGGTCGTCAGGTTTTTGCAAAACCTCTAAAAAGTGTATTTTTTTATTTTGCGTTGATGCAGAAATTAACATCTGATGAAAAACTATTGTGTACTTATGTTGCTCCCACTTTCCTGTCAGTGTGGCTGATGAATCAGTGTTCATAAGGTTTATCTCACTAGGATTTCGTGTGTTTTTATTCTTTTTTTTTGCAAGGAGAAAAAATACTCAGCACATAGGATTCATAATTATAAAATCCCCTCTCTGTGTTGTATGGATCTGAAAGTACACGGGGAATGGTGCAGAGAATTTGTTTATTTGCACTGATCTATTAGGTGCTGTGTTGTGTAAGGGCTTCCAGCTTTATGTGAATTTTAAATCTCGAGATTCTTTATGATGCCTAACAATCAGGAGTGATTCACCTTCTGTAAAACACTGGAGCTAGACGAGATCAGGTAGGTGGTTTGATCCCTGGCACCTGTCAAAGTGTCCTTGGGCAGGATATACACTCCCAAAACGAACCCTTATTTACACTGGTAAAAAAACAGAAAAACAACTGTGTATGATAAGAAGAGCGTGCTGTTTTAACGGATTAATGTAGCATAAAGTGCAAAGTAGGTGTCGAAAATTAAGAATTGGGTGCATTTTATTTACAGACACAAACAGCACGCACTTATGCCTCTTTCATTCATGTTTTTCCACTGCTTTCAGCAGCCAGACGTTTCCCACAGTGATGGGAAACTGATAAAACCGATCATTTGCCTATATATGTAAAGCCTGTACGTGCAGTAAATAGATTTGATGGTCTGTTCTATTTCTGATTGTGGCATGAAAGCTAACTGTATTTCAGAACTTTTACTTGAGCAAAGAGCCCAAGGTTGTTCATGCAGCTAAGGATTTCAGTGCTAGAGAGGGTTTGTTCCTTTTTACCAGGCTGGAGGAGGCCTCTCCCCAGACTGCCACTCAGTCTCAGGCTTCTTCTAAGAATATTAAACCAGGCTGTTTTCTTAGAAGCCTTCATTTGGAGGTCTGCCAACAGTCTCCTAACATGCAAATGTAATTTCGTTTCAGGCACCTGTTTGGACATCCTCTGCAGAATTGATGGAAACTGGCAAAATTTAATCTGCGATCTTCGGTCTCGTGGTCAGCCGTCCGACAGTCTTATGGCAGTCAGCTTACGGCGGCAGTTGTGAGTGTGAAGCGGCTCTCGTTAATGGCTGCGTTTTGCCTGTTGAGTGTGTGTGAATGAGTGATTGTGTGTGCCTTTGTGTGCTTTAGTCTGATTGGCGATGTCTCAACTGCTCACTGGGGGGTTAAGTGTTTATCTTACTGGCTCCAGGCTTGTACTGTGGTAGGCTAATGCGATTAGGTTAGCACTGACCTAACAGGCACTTGAGAATTTTACTCAATGGTTTCCCCCTCAAGTCTGATTTATTAGCTGTTTTGACATTTTTTTGAGCACTTAAAGTACTTTTTCTCCAAGTCAACAAAGATATAAGAAAATGTAACAAAAGATATAACACAACAGTGAATTGAATAGTGAAATGTCACTCAAATGCACCACGCTGAAACATGATAATCTAACATACCAAGAAATGCCAGAACTTTCTGACTGAACTGTTTTACCATCTGTTTACAGATTTCAGCAAGATGGTGACTATCCCGCATCTGAAAATCCCGTTGTTTGTGAGGCGCAGGATTCCTTCATGTGCTCACTCACTCTTGACCCAACAACAAGCTTTGTCGCCATGGTAACTGTCAGCATCTCTGATGCCGTGGCTCCACCAGTTCTGCTCAGAGTTCCTGCCCGACCTGGTGAGAAAGCCATGATTCATAGTGGGAGTCACACTAATTAAAGTAATAATTTCAGCTAATAAGTTTACCTTGTAAGACAGTGACATCCAGGTATTTGGTCATTTTTCTGGTGTTTTATATGTGTGACCACACTGTTTTAAGTGTATTACGGTTACCAATCAAAGAAGCAAGTTCCCAAACAGTCTTCTTTTTTTCCACACATGAAAGGTCCTAAGAATACATTTAGTCTATGTATGACGGTAATGCCGAACCTCTCATTGGTTAATTCTCCATTCTGACGTCCAACCTTAACATGATGGACAGATAAGGAGAAAGACCTTTCTATAGCTGCACCGTGACCGGAATACAGCTAAAAGCGTGTGTGTGCAGCCGAGCTGTGAGATCTCCGCAGTAACAGACAAGCACTTTGCATGCTGAGTTTGTTCAACCAGATCGCTTAGATGAAACGGCACGGAGCAGAAAAGAAACTGAGTAGTAACAGTCAGGCTTTTGCTGTCTTTTCACTGCACCGCTGCAGTTTTATCCTTTTGGTTCATTTAATTGAACTTCAGTGATCTTGAAACCAAACTTGTATTATTCATGTCTTGTAAAAATAGAGCCCCCTTAATGAGGTGTCGATTTTACATTTTCTCAGCCAAAACTCTAGGTTTGAGGCTCTCCATTTGGCGTATATGTATTTACAATGTGTTATATATTGTTTGCATCATGTAAATGGCTAAAGTGGCTGTTGCCTTTTTGTGTTTTCTCTGTATTCTTGGAAAAAGAAAACACTTTGTGGATTCAGTTTATTCAGACTCAACTGAGTTATAAGAAGCACCAGGAACTGGCACTCGAGGCTATTTCCTGTTACCTGCACTGTGTGAACTGTCATTAAGCAATGGTGCTGCAGTTGTTGTCATATTAGGGAGGGCGTAACTGTTTCCTGATCTCGATTTATGTACATGTGCAAATTAGGCTTTGTGATGAGGAGTAGAAGCACTTCATGTTCCTAATGGCGGAGTAGTGTGGGAGCAGAACGATTTGGCTGTTACTCATAATGTTTATTGATCTCTTCTCGCCCCGTGGGCATTTTTGTGGTTTTATGAGACTTAATTATCTCAGGTTGTTTGTGTCATAGTTGAACATGTGAAATGGGGCTTTGTTATCAGGCCTGCTCCACCTGTCTGATGTTTGTCTGGGTCCACGCCGCTGAGAAACCCGCCTGAAACAAGCAGCTTTTTGTACAGTAGTGTACGTTATGTGATTTATAGATTATTAGTAGCATGCTTTGATGACATTTTACTGTTAGACTAAAGTGTAAAGTGAACTTGCCTTTTATGCCTGGTTGAGAAATTAAATTGCATTCAGCTTCATTTATTTCATTTTAATAATTCAGAATTGGAGCTATCATTAGATTTGCATGGCTCTAGTGGCATACTGTCAGAGTGACAGTAAATAACAAACAGTACCAGAAGGAGGCTTTTGGCCTTGTTTTCTTTTTATGGGCCATGAGCTAAATCGGGTTGTCTGGTTGTAACCTGTGATGATGCACTCTGACAGCACTGCAGAGTAGTTTTATGAATTTGTCAGATGTGCTGTATATTGATGGTGTTGTGAAGCTTACGTTGCTGTAATCTTTTTCTCCAGAGAAACCTAGTCCTCCAAGCAACCTGTCACACACTCAGACCATCAAGGCAGAGCTGATCGTGCTCTGGGATGACCCGGCCGACTTTGACGCTGGTCCACTGAGATATGAAGTCCGATACTCCTCTGGCACCACTCACCCGGCCTGGCAGGTAAATACTAACTATTTATACTTAGAAGATTATATAAGAGGTGGAGAGTTCTACTAAGAATTTGCCGTCAATTAACAGGATTTCCTGTTTTTTTTTCTTCATACCTTTGCATGTAAAATGTCAGCTAATATTTGAAGCCTGGTTGTTCACCACAAGTCCCCCAGGTTAATCTACTGAGTGTTTTTGCTTGGATCATATCGGCTTTAAAAAAAAAATCTTGATTCATAGTGATTGTTATAAATCACATATAAATGGTAAAAATAAAATGGCCTGTATTTGTATAGCACTTTTCTAGTCCCTAAGGACCCCAAAGCGCTTTACACAACCTGTCATCCACCCATTCACACACACATTCACACACTGGTGATGGCAGCTACATTGTAGCCACAGCTGCCCTGGGGCGCACTGACAGAGGCGAGGCTGCCGGACACTGGCGCCACCGGGCCCTCTGACCACCACCAGTAGGCAACGGGTGAAGTGCCTTGCCCAAGGACACAACGACTGAGACTGTCCAATGACTTTCCCTCTCTGCTTTGGGCACTCTGCCAAGCTAAGATTTCACAATCTGCTTGAATAACATCAGTGTACTCTTAGGCATGTTTTTTTTCCTGCTTCATTTCACAATTAAAATAGATTCTTCATCAAATGCATCATGCTTCATAACGATAATAATCAGCTGCTGCATGTAGAAACAGTCCAGTTCCAGTTGCAGTTCCAGTTAAGAGGACTCTAAACAAAAGCAGCAGCCATGCTGTGACGATGGATTTGACTTAGTCATCACTCCAAGTGGACAACACCCAGCAGTCTGTGGGTACATGTGTGCATGTTCTTCAGTATTCCTTATCTGTCTCCAGGTGGTGTCTGCGCCTGGAGAGCCCAGAGTGTCTTTGGATCTGAAGCCCAAACTAAACTACACCGTTCAGGTCCGCTGCTCCGGCCCGGAAGAGCCTCCACTGTGGAGTGAATGGAGTGAACCTCACCACATCCGCCTGGATAGTAAGAGCTGCTTCCTCACAGCAGAACCTTAGGAGATGATTCATGGGACCAGCTTCTTATCTCTCTAGAATTGTTTGAAAATCACATATAGTCACTGTATTCATCAGTTGATCCAGTACTCCATTTCATATAAGAACATATAAGAAGGAAGTGTAAGAAGTTAGTAAGTGTAAGATTCATCAGGGAGTAAAGGATAATATAAGTATAAAATGATCTTTTTTTTGCAGTGAGCCTAACATTTTAAACCTGTCCTGGTGGCTGTGGGTCAACTCACATTTCTCTGAGAGGCTCATTCAGATAGGGTCAAGCACTGAGCGCAGTTATGTCCAATCCAAGCTCATTAGACTGAGTCACTGAAAAACTCATATGAGTATTTCATCAGAGGTCATTCTCCAGGTTAATGATCAGCATTAAGAGCTCATAAAAGGGATTATTTACTGTATAGTCTTTTTATTTGATCACCTGTAACAAAAACAAGAAAAACTAAAAATTAAGTTTTAATTTATTAGGCAAAATAACAAACTGAACCTATCAGATATCCTAATCAAATAAAGTTAATAGTGCACTTTACAGTTTTTGGACAGCAACAATAATTATATTTCAACATAAAAAATATTGATTTAGGTAAATACAAGTGTTAACATGGGATTGCTTTGGTAAAAACACTGAGTGTTGGTCTAATAAATCTGTCAAGCACTGTCTGTATCATTAGTGCATGCAAAACATTTTTTAAGTTATTCAACTCAAATCACAACAACAGTTGCATCAAGGTGCTGTATGTTGTAGGTAAAGACTCTACAGTAATATGAATTATGAAACTGAAAGTTGAAAAACAAGAGCAAGAACTGAGACATAACAATTGTTTGCATGAACTAAAATCAGAAGCCTTCATGTCAGCTGATCAGTGACTCATACTAAACTTGGGCTAATTGATTCCAAAAGCTTTACACAGCACAAGTGACGGCGTCTTGTTGTATTGTCACAGCAGACATATTTGTGATGTTTTTCCTAGATAATAGATACTGTTACCCAAAGACTGCCCATGTACTGTGTGTCAGTGGTACAGTAGTGTGTGTCATGGGGTTAAAAGTTTGTGAGACTCAGCAGCTCTGAGTAATCCCGCTAAAACGAGCCACACAGTCGTCCTTGTAAAACAGCAGTAATTTCGATGATGTGAGGTGTCTTGGCTTGAAGGGTGACTCAGAAACTTCTGGCTAAAACGATGCCAGAACAGAAGAACACGCCGCAGACGTCCTGCTGAAGCATTCACAAAAGTTACATTTTGAGTGAGTCAGTGCTCCTCACAGAAGTTTCAGGTGGCTGTGTGACAGGAGTCGGATAGCTCCCCTCTCGTTCTTTTAATGGCAAACTTTGACAAAGTTTTCATAATTCCATAGAAAGGTTTGTTTTTTTCTTTTGTAAAGGTCTACGTGACAACTGTGGGTGAATGAGAATGAGTCATGTGTTTGATTTGTTTGAGGGTCTTTGTTTTTGTCATCTGAGTGACATCCATTTGGCTTTGTGTCTTTTGTAAAAGGCTTTTCAAAGTATAAAAAGTTAAAAATGAGATTTCTTCTTTGAGGCAGTAAACATAACATAAAATGACGTGTTTTTTTTTCTTTCCTGCGTGCAGCGGTGAGCTACATCCCCAAGAAAGTGGTGGCTAGACCCAGGGAGAACGTAACAGTATACTGTGTATTCAACGACCACAGAATGAATGCCAGCATGGCCGTGTGGAAGCTCAACTTCCAACCGCTGCCTCCACCCACCCTGTACCACCCAGTCAACCAGTGGGTAAGAAGTACAAAAAAAACCCCTCTCCCTGCAGAGGTTTTTGTGATACTCGGAACATTTCTGTGGGCCTATTTTTAAAAGAAATACAGCCTCCAGTACAGTAAATATTTTTGTTGACCCAAACCAGGTGAGCAAGATCACATTGCATCCTTCAGAGAATCAAATGTATGACCTCCTGAGGTGTACCGAAGAGTGGAGCATCCCTTACAGCCAGATCTATGTGGAAGGTGAGCTTTGTTGGACCAGTAAAAACAAGTCTAAGTGTTATCCAATGTATTTCTCTTCCCTATTTTATAGCGAAAGTCAGTTTCTTATGTTTTAAAGTTGCTTGAAATCCATGTCCCTTCAGTGTTCATTTGACAAAGCAGAGCGGCGACTTGTGAAAGCACAACAGCGTGAACCAGAATAACCTCAGTGTGCAGGGGCTAGCTCAGGTGATGTGTTTGTGACTGTCACCCAAATTAAATTTGTTTTTCTTTGTGTGTTTCAGGAGCTGACATTGATATAAAGTGTGTAACCAACGGGGACATTGACGCCATGGACTGCAGTTGGACTCACAAACAGCCGGATAAGCTCAGATTTCAATCCAAGTAAAGCACCTTTTCCAATCCAGTTGATATTTCCGGAGTGTTTATGTTTCTTAAAAGATGCTGCATTGCTCATAAAACTTTTGTGTGATGAAAAGCTGGAAGTTACTATACACACACACACACACGCACACGCACACACACACACACACACACACGCACACACACACACACACACACACACACGCACACACACGCACACACACACACACGCACACACACACACACACGCACACGCACACACACACGCACACAGTGTACCAGGACACCAGGTTCACTGAACACACCCTCGACCTGTGTGTTTAGCACTAGAGAAGCAATATCAGGAAGTTTATTTCAACAGTGCACTGTAAGTGTGAGTCGTTAGTATTATACAATACAATAGACTACAATAGTAAGTCTCCTCTCTTTAAAACCAGTGTGGCCTGACACGATTATGCAAGCTCGTTCTAACTGACTTATGTACTGCAGATGTAAGTTGTATTAAAGATGACGAGAACATCTTATTTCATGTTTCAGATCAGATTGTTTTGCTCAGACTTCAACTATTCTAGTTGTCACCAGTTCTTTAGTCTTGGTAAAGTTGTGTTTAATATTTTAATCTTTTTTTTTCCTTGAAGTAACAAATCTATGACATCACATTGGTGCATTACTGGTCCTGGAGAGACAGTCGTTATGATGTGCAAGAACAGCTCATGTGGAGACAAAAAAAAGAACACGACTTCATCTGTGTCTTTTTGTTTTTAATGTCAGGTGGGCCGACCTGCCATGTGACGAGATGGAGGAGAGGGAGAGAGCGGGTGAGAATCTGGGGGAGATGAGTCCTGCCTGCATGGAGGGCAGGCAGAAAACCTGCACCATCCACCCTCTGAGGATGAACTGCTATAAACTCTGGCTGGAGTTGCCATCGCAACTGGGTCCCATCAGGTCCAAACCGGTCTACCTGTCACCTGTAGATCACGGTGAGAAAGAAGGATTCATTTTAATTAAAGAGCTCCAGGCTTATTAGATGTTCTTCAGCAGCACCGTTACTCCAGGTTTACCACAAAGAAACCGAACTTCTGTCTTTCCTGCAGTGAAGCCTCACGCACCCGCTAATGTGAAGGCAGTGAGCCACAGCAGTGGGGTCCTGGAGGTGACCTGGCAGGCTCCGCCTTTGCCAGTCGATGGTCTCCAGTGTCAGTTTCAGTACTACTCGCCATCCACCGTGAGCCCCCAGCCAAAGTGGAAGGTGAGCTTATCGCACAGTTTAGCAACCACACGCTGTGACTGAATGCTTGGTGTGGTGGGTTCACAAATCAATGATTCAAAAAAGCCTCTAAAGTTTGGAATGAATGATATTTCTACAATGATATGATACTGGATGATTGTCAGAACTCTACTGCTGTTAGCTTCCTGTGAAACACCCAGAATAAAATATGCCAAATGAAATATTTCTTTAAATGATACAGGATGCTCTAATATAACCTCAGCTTGTGTGTCTCTTATGAGATCAAACTGCAGTCCTCTGACTGAAAAATTCTCCTGGATTTGGACAAACGCTCTCATTTGTGTTCTCATCTCAAAATTTGCTCGAAATACCAAAAATATAAAGAAATCATTTTCTGTCTTTTCATAAAATAAGGAGGCTAGACAAATGTTCGCTCTGTACTGCGCAGAGCGAACATTTTCCATTAGGAATGCGTGTTGTTTCTTTAATGAGCTCCAAAAATGTCCGCAGCTTCAGGATCCTGTGCGGGTTCTGTGGGCAGAGGTCGCCGTGCCAGATATGTGCCGCGTATACGTGGTTCAAGTGCGCTGCAAGCACACCAACGGCACCGGCTACTGGAGCGACTGGAGCGAGTCTGTCTACTCCACTCCGCAAAACAGCAGAGGTAAAACATGTTATCGAAACAGCAGCGGTGGCAGCCTTGACTTCTGATATGAATGTTCGTTTCCAGTCGCATCTGACCATGTGATTTCTACTCTAATGGACATGGCGCACACAAATGCCATCTCCTAGCAGAGAAATACAAAAGTAAAGGCTGCGAGTGGATGTAATGTTTGCTAATTGATCTCCTCAGCTCCTGAACGTGGCCCTGATTTCTGGAGAATACGTCAAGATGATCCACACGGAAACCAGTCTAACATCACGCTGCTGTTTGAGGTACATACATTACAGTATTCAGCTTTTTTTTATTAAGAGTTAGGTGCAGTGATATTCTTCTTGTCTGCAGGTCCCTCTAAAAACACAAAAAGATGCTAAACGAGTATTTTCTCTGTGGCTAAACCTGATTTTTATTTATTTTTATTCCTCTGTGGGGTGAAGCTTACTATTTGATCAAATGCTATAAGAAAACACTTCAATAAACCACACTATTCCCTATTAGGTTATTTATTAGTATCGGGAGAAATCTCTGTGCCTGATTGACTAGGGTGATAATCACTTATTGGATAGCTGTGGTCTTTGGGTATCAGTATCCAGTAATGAGGAAGAAGCCATATGAACATGACCCAGAAATGTTGCTGTCTGCATTGAGGCAAAGTGGAAACTGTTCTGCGGTCAGACAAAAGTCAAATTTAATATATATTGACGTGAAGAAATATAATGCAATCTGGCCCTTGAAGTTACTTTTTCTGTTAGGGAGGATTTGTTTGCTGTTGAGGTCAATGTTAAAATAAGTTCTTTAAAAAGCCAAAAATGATTTCATATGAAGGCAATACGAGCAGAGAGTACAAACATGCTGAGTTTGGCTCTGTTAGTTCAGTGAGATAGTCAAAAACGAATGTGAACACTTACGTCTGCATTTTTATTTTGTTAAATACGAACGTGTCCGGATACAAAGAGAGGACCAATGTGTTTATTTGGTTATTTAATAAAAGGCTTCAGTTCAAATCTGCCTTCGCCTTTGCAGTTTTGTCGTGTTATGCAATATTTGAAATGAAAAAGCAACAACAAACAAACCACTACATTTTCAGAAATATTTGTGGGCGTTTTCTTGTTGGGGTTTTTTGTACTGCTTAAGTGGTCCTCACATGAGATGACAGTGCCAGCAGAGGCCCACAGCTCATTTAAGTTTGAGACCCCTGCTATAGACTGTCAGCAGCTCTATCAGACAGGAACTGGGACATTCCTCTCCCAAAGTCAAGCAGCTGGTCTCCCAGAAGTTCCCAGATATGCATAGTGTTGGTAAAATAACTACACGTGTTAACCATCTTTTGTATGATGCAAAGCTATTCAAGGCCACTATTTAGAATATTCTTATGAATAAAGTTCAGTAGGAACTACTAAGCTTTGGCCATATTGACCCTTGTTTTCAATGCTTAAATGTTCTCAATTTGTTTTGTAGAATTTCCCACCTTCTGGGAATTCCTATTGTGTGGATGGATTTATAGTCCAGCGTCGGTCCTCAAGCGGATCTGTGCTGAGGGAGAAGATCGAGCTGACGTCCTCCTACAGCTTCGAGTGGAACCAGGAGCTCCAGACTGTGACTGTGGAAGCCTACAATAGTTTGGGGACCTCCACAGACAACATAAACATGACACTGGAGAGACAGCCCAAAGGTGAGTGAGTGAGAATATAACAGGACGTGTGACCAGTCACACACTCAGTGAATTTATTCTATTAGGCGATGTTCTTGTCACTCTAGCCTGAGGCTGTTCTTAATCAATCAATCAATAATATCCCTCATCATCCTCATTATATTAGTATTCCAAAAGAAGCTCAGTGTGATCATGCTGGAGGCTGTCAAGTTTTAGATAAAGAATAAAATAAATCACATAAGCCATATATTGATATAATATCTTTAAATCAATCCAGGATTTCATCAAGAGACAGGCAGTTTTAACAATCTCAGGCTTCACGTTCCTCTGAAAATATAAACCTTAGCTGAGATCAAAAGTGTTCTTGAACACTGAAAAATGTACAGGCTCACAAAAGCAAGGGCAAGATTCTTAGCAAACAGTCCATGAACCTTTCATCAGTTCTTACAGATTTATGGACACTCAAACGTGCACAGACACAGGTGCAGATTTACAGGAAAGAAAAGAACAAGGTGGTCAGTGGTGTCCATTCATGGCAAAATACTTACTGGAAACATCATTTTTGCCAGCGCTTTAATAATCACCAAGGCTTGTATGTTGAGATTTTGACAAGCCCAAGATGAACTCATGTTTCTGTATGTGTTTATTTGCCAGTGTGCTTCTGCCCCAGCCTCATAACACATGCTCGAAATATTTGGCCTTAAAGCAGAGGCCACAAACATCCATTTAGTTTAAGACTACATCTAAAATAATTATCTCTGGGAGCTCATAAGAGCCATGATACCGACATCCATTAGTTCTAGTGCAGTGAGTGCTAAGAGTAATCGGAACATAGGAAACAAGGCTGATGTCTAGTGTGTGTGTGTGTGTGTGTGTGTGTGTGTGCGTGCGTGCGCGCGTGTTTGTGTAACATTTTTCTCTTCCTTTAATCATGATTCAGAGAATAACTGTCAGAATAAATTAATTGTCCATAAAGCTGGACTGTTTTCATGATTTGATTATTAGAGAAGAGTTTTATTAGCAGCAACCTGAAGACGAGAGCACAGCAAATTTGTGGTAAATCATTGAGCACCTGACTTAGAAATCTCCTTTGGTGGAGTTCCACACAGAGCAAAAGGACTAACAAGCATCAAGTGGATATGCATTTGTATTTCCACGCCAGTTTTCTTCTGCCCACAAACTTGAATTAAACAGGTTTTACTCGGAAAATTCTTTAAATTTATAAGCGCTTTCACTTTATTCTGGTTGCAGTGAGTTACAGCAGCATAATCAAGCTGGCATAACAAATCTCACACTGAATAAGAACTGTCGAAAACTCTCTAGCAATTAAAAAGTCAAGTCGTGTAGGTTAGGACGACTTAAATTTGCACACAGCAAAAAAGGAAGATCAGTGGTTCCCACATTTCAGCTCCGAGATTATTCCACAAAACACTTTTCCAAAAGGTGGAAAGGCGCTTAATTGAATTGGTCTTTGCTGAAAAAACATACATCTAATTTTAGTTTGCTTGTATGTTTGGTGTAATTGGAAGTGAAATGAATTTTATTTGTTGTTTTTCTTCTTTTTTTGGTGGCTGATTTTTGAAAGCATTGTAAATACATTTCCCTGCAGGAACAATTAAATGACACATCGACCACTTTGAAATTAAGAGACTCTTTTCTGTCAGTTATGCTGTTTCACTTTCCTCTATCATTAAAAAATCTCTGTAAAATATTCAAATTCAAATATTCAGATTCAGATTCTGGGGGTAACTAAAATTGCTTTGGCTCAGTTTTTCACAGCTGTTTGCAAGAGTCTTTTTTTCTTTTAACGTTTAATGTGTAGTGAGATTAGTGCACATTCGTGCTCCTGTCAGCAGCAACTTTAAATAAATAGTCATGATTACACACGTGCACGTGCTAGCATCACTGTCCTGAATGCTCCTTAAGTTGGTAGCTGAAGCTCAGTGAGCGTTATTCAGCCTTCGATGTTGACAGATGAGAGAAAAGAAAAGAAAAGCAAAGAAAAGCCACTGTGAATGTCGAGGTCATCTGACCCTGGATGAATTCAGTTGTTTCTTTCTGCACTGCAGGTCGCTGCGTGCGTTCATTCCACGTGTTGCTTATCAACAGCACATGTGTGTCACTGTCATGGAGCCTGTTGGAGAACAGCTTGGTGCCCCTGTTCATGGTGGTCGAGTGGTTGCCACACAAGCAGCAGGACTCTGGGCCAAGAGCAGAGACGTGGGCCAGACTGCACTACACTGATCACCCCGTCTATCTGAGAGGTAGTACATTCTCTTCTTTGTTAGTTGCACTGTTATTTCAGAGTCTGGTTATGTTAAGGTAAACTAAGCTGTAACAATTTACATTTATCCCATCAGGTGATTTTTTTGCCTCAGAGGAGTACGGCTTTTTCTTGTACCCTGTGTTTGCTGAGGGAGAAGGGGAGCCGATTTACACTTTAGGTATGCTCACTGCGCACGGGTTGTGTCATCTGCAGCACTAAAGGATGACAAAATGCCTCTTGTTGTTCTCGCAGTTAAAGCTCTCATGTGTGTTACAGCCACCAGAGGAGATCCTGAGGCCTACATGATGCTGATGATCATCTCCTTTCTTTTCATCATCCTGTTTGTCACCCTGGTTCTCTCCCAAAACCAGTAAGAGCTATTCCAGAAAAATGTATTTACAAACTGACACAAATGTGTAAGAGGGTAAAGCGATAAAACATTCAGACTTTTTGCAAAAAAACCTCTCTGGCCATTTTTCAGTGATGTGACTCAGGAACAGGAGAGACTGTGACACTAATCTTTAGCGCTCACCAATCAAAAGTCGTCAATTAGTAAATTACATTTGTCTGGACAGGCCTGGATGTACTGTAAACTGTAGCTTGCCTGGTTTGTGGAGATACACAGCCAGAACATGATAATTCTAGGGTTCACCGTTTGATCTTGTAAAACTAACCCTGAATATACACGATTAGTTTTTTTTATCCGAACAGACACCTGTAAGAAATTATATATGATAGTAATTTCTATGGTGCAGTCTAATTAAGGGCACAGAGACACTGACCATGAAAAATTAGTGGTGTGACATTTAACAGGTCACCAGGGTGTAATTACGCTTGATGTTGGCTGATAAAAGGTGGAAAAATTAGAGCCGAGAGAGGAAGGGGAAAGGAGCGTTTAGGCATCAAATGTCTAACATGAATATCTGCTACATTTCCAGGATGAGAAAGATTGTATGGAAGGATGTTCCCAATCCAAGGAAGTGTTCATGGGCTAAAGGAATAGACTTCAAAAAGGTATGAAATGTACACTGTGAATGTCATTGTTGACTCATCCGTTTACTAACCCTAAAATCTTAACATCTAGGTCATACTAGCCCTAAAGAACAACATCATGTGAAAGAAGCTAATTTGCACTGTTTTCAAATAAAAATAGAGAATTTTGATCAGTGTTTCAATCTGCATGCTGGAAAATGACTAAGGTAGCTTAGTGTAAGTCGGAGAAAGTCTGACTCTGACAGATGCTGTTACCTGCCAACACGATCGCTTATTAACATGATCTTATTTTCTTAAAGAGCGAGTGGAACCTCACATATACCTTTTGTTAAATTACAAGTGTTTTACAAGTGTTACAATTACAAGTGATTGTTTTTAACTTTAGATTTTGTGTCAATTAAAAAGAGACCAGAGATATCTCAGCCAAAAAAGAATTATTCAAAAAAGTGCCGCACAAAGGTTGGAGGTTAATCGAGAAAATCACTCTGCAGAGGCACACACATGCAAAGGTGATTTGTGATTAGACACAGGCAGGGACGAGATACAAGCAGAACTAATGAAGATGTGGCAGAAAATCGCAAAGGAGACAAAAACAAAGACAGGAAGTAAATACAAAAAGAGACACATGAGACAGGAAACCATCAAAGTAAACAGGCAGTAGTCAAAAGACACAAAACACTGATAACGGGGACAGGAAACACTTGAAAACAATCATAATAACAGAAAGATAGAGAGAAAAGAAATGAAGGAAATAAAAAAAGACGAGAAAGCAGAAACTAAAAACAATAAAATACCAGGAAAAGGAGCAAGAGCACTGAAATGAATCGATTTAAAAACACTTACCATGCAAGTTCTTCAGTAGTTCCTGTCTATCTTGATAAATAAAGAGGCAGAAGCACGATGACTTTGTAGCTACCTGTGGACAACATGTTTGTCATGCATGTTTGTCGCCATCTGTAGGTTATTAATGCTTGTGAGCGGTTTGCTACCCTCAGGGATCAGTACAGCAAGAAAATATGCATTTAGTCTCTTCTTAACGGTCTTTTCCATCATAAGTGGATTCTCTGCAGTGTTTTCTCGTGGCCATATGCTTCATTATTCATCAGCTCTGAAACTTTCTCCAGGTGGACACCTTTGACTATCTGTTCCGACCTCAGGAAGGTCTGCCGGTCTGGCCGCTGCTCATGCCCTCTGAGAACATCTCCCAGGTCATTATAGTGGACAAAGTTCTGACTACGGCCCTGATCCAAAACCCACTTCCAGACCCTGCAGATGCCTTAGCTGGCTCCCATTCGCCTGGGTTTGACCTGAATGTCGATCAGTTCATGGAGAATGAGACTCTCCCTGTTGAGGGTCCTTCTTCAGCTGTTCTGGATATGTTAACTACTTCAAGCCCAAGAGCAGATGATCTGCAGCCAGCTGATCCCTCAGTGGACCAACATCCAGGTAGCACCGACAACTCTGGGCAGTCTTCAGTCACTTACACCGCTGTTCTGGTCTCCAATCCCGGTCAGGACCAGCAGCCCCCCATTCATCTGCCTTACAAGGATGGTAGTGATAACAGCTCAAGCGATGAGGGAAATTTCTCTGCCAACAACTCTGACATTTCGGGATCTTTTCCCGGTGGCCTCTGGGAGCTGGAAAGCTGTCGTGGTTTGGAGATGGATGACCCGAGGCGCTCCTGCTCGAACAACTCTGTGGAGGAGCTTTCTCAAACATCAGATCAAGAAGACGAGCATGGCGTGAGACGGGAGAAGGACTTGTATTATCTAGGAATGGACTACCCAGCAGAGGATGAGGAGAGTGAGAAAGACGACGAGCAGAGTGAAGACGAAGAAGCCAAAGTGGAGCTGCTTAAAAGTACTCCTTTGAACAGAGGGCACTGTTCCGTGGAGTTGCATCCTTTGCTCAGTCAAGATAACCCGAGCGAGCCCGGGATCCTGCCGTCACCGTCGACGTGTAGCTTCGCCATGCCATACCTGCCTCAGTTCAGAACTGCTACGTGCACAGTGCAACACACACAACTTGAACCCAGCTGTGATTAACGTGTGCACCATTAAATCCATAATGTGACGCATCAGCATTTGCCAAAGCTGATTTGCATCTGTTCCTTTGGGCATAATGAGGTGTGAGGCCAGAAAAAGTAAAAAAAAAAAAAAGAATTACCTCAAGCTTTGTATGATTGCAAGTTGATGTTCATCAATGCTGCTATTGTGTGCTGTTGGAAAAGACATCAGGAGGGCACAAGCCTCAGGAGAAGGCATTTCTTTCTTTCTTTGTTGGGCATTAAAACCCAGATTTTACTGTGTCATACTGCAACTGTGCCGTATCTGTGGCTGATGTTAAAAAAAGTAGAGCTACAGGCAAGGCTGCGCAAGCAGCATACCGGTCTTTGAGAAGAAAGGAAAAAAGAGGTCTTACAATAGGCGTACAACCGATTACGCACAGGTGGTCATACCATACATGCTCAGAATCAAAGGGTGCTCTTTGTGCCTACGTTTGCACTCCCATATTACAGAAAACCATTCTTTTCATTCTCACTACTGATTCCTTTTTGCTACATTCACAGAAAGATTAAAGAGTTTCACAGAGAATGGAAAAAAAAAACAAGGAAGCGAGAGAGAAAAAAGGCTCATCATCTGCATATTTTCAGCTTTCTTGGCACACATTTGAGTGTAAAGTAAAAGCAACGCTTGGATGTTGCTTCAAAGCTATTGGTGTGACTAAATGAGAACAGCTGAAGGTGGTGAATTACTGCAGGCAACGCTTTTGGACACTTCATGTACTGCAGTGTAGCTTTTGTATCAACATCTGCATGGACTATCTCAGCCATCAAACCATCAAGCCTTTTTGCACTTTGTGCTTTAACGTGTTTAAGAGTTTGTTCCAGTATGTGAGAAACGTGGCGTCTATTTTTGTGCTATAGTTTTGCTTGACAACTTAACTGGACAGCTTCTTTATTCTGTAAGAAAATGAAAAAGATTAAAGAAGGAGAATCCTGAGGATGTTTAAATTGAAAAGTAATGAAAATATAAAAATATGATTGACAGAAATTGTTGTTCTAAATGGAGAATGTTGTCTATTTTTCATGGTGAAATAAAGTATTTATTGTAAGTGTGTTTTTTTTTTTTGTATCACAGGGACTGTTATAAGGTTCACACTGCATGGAAATACAGATACAAAAATAAACTTTTCTTATCAATACACACCACGCTAACACTGAACTGCAGTAATAGTCTGCCACCTTGTGGCTGGAACCAGTAAATACATTAAAATTTCATCAGGCTAAGGTTTGTGTGTCACTTCAGTCAAATATATAGGTAACTACCACACACAGTAAATTTCATAAATTAAATGTGATAACTTTTGTCAATATTTTAGCTGTTGAAAAAGGGTCTGTCTGCATAGTCATGTTACTTCTCCAGCCTGATTGCTGTATGCCCTCATATACACAATTTGAAGTTATTACTAGGTGTCTGATACACATTATTCAAATTTTTTAATGAAGGACAGTATTTGCTGATCAATTCATTCAATACCTTCCTCATATTCAAAATATATAAGCCATACAGAGGGTTTTTATTGTCCAACATGATTACCTGATTCATTTAAAAAGAAATTGTATTTAGTCATCACGTTACAAACCAAAAAAGTCTCACTTGAAATGTATTTGTTTTCCCCTCTGCACAACACAGACAAGTCGATCTCTCCTTTCTTTAAACCACAGGAGCTGTTAACACAGACTGATCGTCTAATAAATAAAATGTAATAACCTGTAAAAAAAACAATGCAAAAAGTGCAAAAAACTGCACTAATGTGCACCATAATTAATCTGATGACCAAAAGCCTGAAAACAGCCTGAAGATTGAGGCAGGAGTCGTCAAATTCATGAAGAATCTGTTGTCAAGAAGGAGTATCGCGTAAATGCAGTTGCATCTTTCATCCACAAGGTGACAGAGAAGCACTGTGGAAGGAGCCCAGCGGGCTCCTACTTTAGTGATGTCAGGGAGGTTGTATCCTTAAAGGCCCTTTAAGCTTTTGTATTTCCCAAAGAAGGACATGGTGGTGAGAATGGCTGCTAGCTTTGGCAAGGAGATGCTTTTGAAAGCACAGAGGCCATGTCAGAATATGATAGAGTAACAGAACCACCAGATAGCGGAGAAACTGTGGATATGATTATGTATCATATAGGGCTGCTCGATTATGGCAAAAATGATAATCACGATTATTTTCACTGAAATTGAGATCACGATTATTTGACGATATTTATTTAACCCTTTAAGACCTACTATAGAACCAAGTCCACCAGAGCTTATATTATATTTTTACATGCTGTAGTGCCATTTGTGGGAGCATTTCAAGTTGCTATACATCAATACAACTGTTATAGCCCATATTTTAATAATATGTATGCATTAAGTCCATAGTAATTACATAAATTGCAAAAAAGTGCAATAAACTACAAAAAAAATTGAAAATCGCTTTTGTTTTGTTTACATATATTTCTACTTGGAGAAATTTAAGAGGTTTATCCCTCAAAACTTTAAATACAATAAAGTTGCAAAAAATAGTTTCCCACCACAGGAAATTTATTTTGAGTGTCTTCATAGTTTTATTTTGGAGATACAGCAATTTTTATATACTGCAGGAAAAACAAAAAACAATCCTATGATGCAAATTTGCAAAGAAAACAGCATGTGCATCATTTCACTGTGGGAAGTGTTACGAACAGCTGATAGGAACGGCAAAGCGTGTTTCTGGAATATTATGTTTTTGTTCATGCAAGCGCTTTTTATGCAATTTTTGCAAAGCTATATGTGGAACGAAACCGTGACCGAGGACAAGCTGATGGCATCAGATGTAAGTACAACTCCTCCGGTTTCATATGCAAAACAAATTATTGCGCTAGCTTACACGGTTCAGGTTCTACAGGGATTTAACAATAGTTACGCAAAACGGAGCGTGCTGCTCTGACCGGCTTTAAAGGGTTAACAATGACTTTAAAAAAATAATATAAAATAGTGTGCAACACCACTGAAGTTTTTTTTTTTTAACTCTCTTTTCAACCAACGGCAGTCACTCTCCAAATAACTTCTGCTTAGCTTTCCGAGCTTCCCTCGGGTCCTCTTAATCAGCGGTCTCCAACCTTTTTTGCGCCACGGACCGGTTTATGCCCGACAATATTTTCACGGACCGGCCTTTAAGGTGTCGCGGATAAATGAGGGAGGGGCTAATAATCGGCTCAGTCATTTTTAATGATCGTTGAAAGCCCAGATCGTAATCGTGATTAAAATTCGATTAATTGAGCAGCCCTAGTATCATATATGGTTATTTAGAAGTTTGCTCATTGTTCTATTCGCTGATCTGAAGCTACTGCAGGGCTTCAAAAAACTACATCCCACTTGTGATCAAACCGATCTGAAGTCAAATACAAACTACCAGAGTGATGCTATGTCTAGCCAGATGACCCAGATTCCCCAGAAGCCCCCCAGCATTGGACCTCAGTATCTGCTTCATGATGTGCAAACCAGCTGCTTTACAAAGGGGGTGTGAGACAAAACGGCCTGAAGGGAAAGTGCTGCATATGTGAACGTTCTGTGGTGCCCTGCTGATCTCTCAGCTGTGACACATTAACCACACATATAAGCGTTCAAAAAGGTGACTGACCGCCCACCAAGAAACCCTTACTGTAATAAATTGTATGAAAAACGGATTTTAGAACAGAAATGCTTTTTGATCACAACTAAAGCTTGATTTAGACTGTATAGAAAGAAGATTTCACAAGCTGATTAAGTCTTTGAACTCACACCACACTAAATAAAGTAGGAGTATGTAATCTCGTTCTTGACATCAAGATTTTGCTCATTAGTGGAAAATGGAGTAAAGTGGACTCTGGTAGAAAAATAAGATTATGCTTAATAACTCACATTTTGAAGGTCGCATGAGATGCTGGACTTTCCTGGCAGAAATTAGTCTGTTCAGAGTCATGGCCGCAAGTGTTTTTTCAAAATATGTTTTTCCTCTAAAACAGTCATGCTTACAGGGGCTGTGATGATAATATATGTATTCTTAAATAACATGTAGAACATTTATTTTGTTCTTATTCTGCGCAGATGCTTCTTTACCTCCCTGGAAATTAAACTTTCTTCTAAAACATCTCAGATGTCTTCAGTTTATGTAAACATAAGCATGTAGGAGTCTAATGGAGAATCGGTTGTAGAGAAAAGGTTTTCTTGTACATTACATCCTACCATCGAGATGTCAGACTTCCGACCGGTGGCACTGACGTCACATCTTATGAAGACTCTAGAGCGGCTCTTCCTCAACCTCCTCCGACCACAGGTACAACATGCCCAGGACCCACTACAGTTTGCATACAAGGCGGGTGTCGGAGTGGAGGATGCCATCCTGTACCTCCTACACAGAGCCCACTCACACCTGGATGGGGGAAAAGGCATGGTCAGGATCCTGTTTCTTGACTTTTCCAGTGCCTTTAATACCATCCGGCCCTGTATGCTTCAGGAAAAACTGAACAGGATGGAGGTGGACCCCTGCCTGGTGGCTTGGATCTCCGACTACCTCACCGACAGACCACAGTACCTCAGGCTGAAGGACATCACGTCTGACACTGTGGTCAGCAGCACAGGAGCACCACAGGGAACTGTGCTGTCCCCTCTTCTCTTCACCCTGTACACCTCTGACTTCTGCTACAACTCTGAATTATGCCATATTCAGAAGTTTGCAGATGACACGGCCATCATGGGGTGTATCTGGGATGATCAGGAAGAGGAGTACAGAAGTCTGGTGAGGAACTTTGTCGCATGGAGTCACACAAACCACCTGCAACTCAACACCTCAAAGACTAAGGAACTGGTTGTGGACTTCGGGAGGTCCAGAGAAGGTCCACTGCCGGTTCAGATAGAGGGGGAGGAGGTGGAGGTGGTCAACAAGTACAAGTACCTCGGGCTGTGGGTGGACAATAAACTGGACTGGTCATGCAACACAGAGCACCTGTATAAAAAAGCCCAAAGCCGACTGTACTTCCTCAGGAGGCTGAGGTCTTTTAACATCTGCAGGAAGCTCCTGAGGATGTTTTACCAGTCGGTGGTTGCTGGAGTACTTTTCTATGCTGTGGTGTGCTGGGGGAGCAGCCCAGCAAAGAGGGACTCATGCAGGCTGGAGAAACTGATCAGGAAGGCTGGCTCTGTGGTCGGCATGAAGCTGGACACTCTGGTGACAGTGGCAGAGAAAAGGACATTAAAGAAACTGATGGACATTATGGACAATGCTGGGCATCCTCTGCACACGGCCATTAACAATCAGAAGAGTCTGTTCAGTGACAGGTTGCTTCTCCCCAAGACAAGAACTAACAGACTTAAAAACTCCTTTGTCCCACACGCCATCAGACTGTTTAACTCCTCTCTGGAGGGGAGAGGGAGGGGAAACAGGAGGACAAAGGAGGGGGGAACAACTAAGCTGTAGTGCCTCTTCACCTCACTGTACAATACCTTGTGCAATACTTTTTGTAAATAGTCAACAGTGCAATAGACTCAATACTTGAAATGTGCAATTCACTTGTATTTTTATTTTTTATTCCTATTTATTCTATTTATCCCCTTTGTATATTTTATTTATATTTGTCTCTGTATTTATATATATATGTGTGTGTGTGTGTGTGTGTGTGTGTGTGTGTGTGTGTGTGTGTGTGTGTATATATATATATATATAACAATTCTGTAACTGTAACTTCGGTCGTTGCTGTGCTTTTTTTGGAAGTCGAATTTCCCAGAGGAACCCACCCGAGGGATTAATAAAGTCCTATCTTATCTTATCTTATCTTAGCATTGGCAGACCAGACTTCTTTGCATTTGCAGAGTATCCCCTGTGAAACCAGCTCCCTGTTTGGATCATGGGGACTGACACCCTCTCTACTTTTAGGCTTTGGTTTGAAACTTTCATTATGGTTAAACCTGATCAGGAACTTCCCCTTGATGGACAGTGAGTCCTTCCTTTTTACTCAATTTGCGCTTAAACACAAGTCTACATTTAATTATTAGTTATTATTAATCTCTGCCTCTCTTCCACTGCATGTCTTTTGTCCTGTCTTCCTCCTCTGGAGTTTTTTTCCCCCACTCTCGCCAAAGCACTTGCTCACAGGGGGTTGTCTGAGTTTGGAGTCTTCTCTCTCTTATTGTAGGGTTTTTACCTTACAATATCAAGCTCCTTAAGTCGATTGTTTTGTTGTGTTGTGATTTTTCGCAACATAAATAAAACTTCTGACCAGAATTTGTCCAGTTTAAGGTTTTTGGTTGCAAACTAAAAGTCACCAAGCCACCAAAATAATTCTTCAAGTTGGAGAAGATACCATTTAGCACCCAATAAAGTTGATTCAGTTCATCTGGATGAAAATTTTCATCAGCCTTTTTTAGTCTCAACTGGCAGCAGGTTTCCCAAACCTTATAAACAGTACAGTTACATAACAGTGAAAACCAGCAACAATGCATAATAATGAGCTGAAACTTTTACATTAGAGGTTTAAGAGAAATTCAAATGGTGTCAGCAGTATGTTTAGCCCAGGAGGAGCTAGGTTCTAAAATGCAGATGCAATGCACGGTGATTAACTGTGGTTAGGAAACACCCACTTTTGTTTAATTACAAGCGTTTACAAAAATCCTCTGGATTTTCCCAGACAGAGCGGTTACAATTAGTCATTTTGTGTAATACCAGATGGCCGGTGAGTGTGCCCAAAAAGAGAGAGAAAAAAGAAAATTAAGAAAATAAAAACTAAGCTGGCAGTCCATGAAATGTTTACTGTTGTTTAGACCAAGTACTGATACTATTACTTGTGATGTGTTAGGTTGATATAACAGAATGACTTTATTAGATTTGTGAAAAGGTTTTGCACACCATGGCCTTGTCGCCCTGACCGTCAGTGAACTGACAGATTGCTCTAAACTGCAAATACGTCTGCATGTTCTGACATCACTCTTCATGCTCCAGCTGTTGTCATCAACCCCGTTAATGTGAATCGGGAGAACGATTTAGCAGCTCCTCATTGTAAATCCCTCATTGATTGCCTGGCATTCATTTGTGCACTGATCGTGACAGGCTTTATCCACTGATGTTTGCCCAAGTTGGCTTTGAAGGTCTTAACATCTGGGTTAAAGGTCAAAATGTGACAAGTTCACCAAAAAAATAAGAAGATAACAACTGAAATGAGGCAAATCTGCTGGTTTAGAGCTGTGTGTGTGCTTTGCATTGGATATTATCTCTATAAATAAAGAAAAGTTGGTTTGGTTGCGAGAGACCGCTGCACTGCATGCTGAAAAGATTTGGAGTTTTAGGAATGTCTTTCTTTCCCTTGCTGTAATCTCCAGAGAGAGCTCAATGGTATAAAGTCAGCGTTATCAACATTCGTGAGGATCGACAAGGAAATATCAAACAAATGTGGTAACAATATGTGTAACAACAGGTGAGCAGAGCAGAGCAAACAAGGGAAAGCAGAGTAAGGAAGAAAGCATGTGGACAGAAGCCGTGCTGCCCTCCAAGCTGTTTGCTGCCCTTTGCTATCTCGTCAAACACCTGCGATATTTCAGAGCAAGAATTTTACCAGTGATCTATCCTAGGTACTGTATACAACTTCAAGAGCCTTGATACAATAGGGCAGGTGTTACAGATGAACTAGAGACCAATATTATTTATTCCTCAAGAATTTTATCTTCGCTTTAGAGTTTCCAGAGGTGCCGGATCGCCAATGCATTGCGTACATAAATATTTATTTTGCACATTCTAGTTCAAAGAGAAACTTCTTGTATTTTCCCTCATTTTACACCACATTACTGAAAAGCAGTACTACGTTTACTAAAAAACTGTTGTAATATCTTCTGTGGGTGGGGATGAACATTTTAAAAGTCCCAGAAAATAACATGGTCAAATATGCATGTAATCCCACTTGAGACTGCTATACACTGACCAAACTATAAATGGCCAAAGTTCAGCCACATTGCAAGTCCACTGAGGCCACATGGCTGTCTAGCCTTTCCCCTTCTCACAAACATGCTCCCCATGCCCCCCTTCCAAAACAACCCCTCCCGAGAGTAATTTAAATTCGGTTAAATAGCCCATATTCCTAGTAATTAAAGCTCTGCTGGTTTCAGACCGCACATCTAGATTCCAGGACTTTCGTGATCATAACCTTCCAAAATGTCAAAGTGATGGATATCATCCAGCAGCTCATCCTCATTGTCATTGTGATCCATTATTCTGCTTCTTTGAAAAAGTGGAAAACAACCGTTACCCTACATATTCACAGGGCACGCACAGACATTCAACCAAATTTTCCCCAATCTTTTGCAAAACCTTTTTGTCCACTTGTTTGTAGGTGAAAACGTGAGATGCACATGAGATTTTGAAAGTGACCTGGGGCAGCCTTTTCACCCAGCTTTGTCTGTTATAAGTGGGTCGAATAAACGAAATGCCTCCACATCAGTCAGAATGTGTGTCACAAAGCATGCTTGTCTCTAGCTAACAGGGTGAAAGAGGCTCGGCTGAATGGCCCCCTTTTTTCACTCTGACACTCAATTAAAGCCTAATTGGTTTGGGGTCCATGCAGGCATGTAGCAAGGCAACACCCCAGGCTTCCGTGCACTTGTTCCCTATTTTCTGACTCCCCCCTCCAGAAATATCCCTTTGATCTGTGAGCAAACAGAGTAGGTTGTAGGCCAAGGAGCTGACAGCTTATTTCTCCATGAAGATAGGCAGCAGTCTGAGACAAATTTGAGTGTTTTTACATTTCATTTGAATCCCAAATTAAATGGGCACTGAGAGTAATACCCTAGGATCACTGGTATACACGTGACGATATGTAGTCAAGTGCTAATATGGATCCACAGTATAAGCACAGTTAATTTGTCTTTATATTTTATGTGTGTGTGTGTGTGTGTGTGTGTGTGTGTGTGTGTGTGTGTGTGTGTTTTACTATCATGGATTATTGGAAGGTCTCCTAAGATCACTGCTCCTCATAGGCCCACACATTCATGATATAGAAGAAATATCAGTGTGGTTATGACTTGTTTTTACTAGTGTAGTCATGCAACTCCTACATTATACTTTGGTTTTTAAGTCTCACAGGAAAAGTGAAGTAGTTAATTTCACTTCTAATTATATTTCACCATTTAACAGTTCAAGGTGCTTAAAGTATGTAAGGTAAAGACTATAAAATATTTGAGGCACCTGCCATGACTGGTTAAGGGGAAGAAAGTTTGTGGACAAAACACATTAGAATAGGGATAGTTTCTCATTGTCTCACATGTAGACACCCAGCAGCCTGAACCCATTGCAGCTTAACTAATAGATGATTCAGAGTCACCTAATCCATCCCTAACCATGAACTTGATCAACAAGGAAAATTTCAAGACTAATCTTAAAAAAAACTTTCTCCTGAATCCAAACTATGAGCTGGTTCTATGGAAAGGGGCCCAACTGCACTTCCGTCCCAGTCTACTTTCAGAAACTCTAAGAACTGCATGTAAGCCTGTGGTGTTAAACCTGTGGTTTCAGAGCAAAGTGCTTTGTTTAGATATTATAGTATTATAGTACTATGAGATTTTTAAGACATAATGGGTCCTGATCTTTCAGGACTTTGGATGTGAGACAAAAGATTTAAGACTCAGTTCAACAGGGAGACATCAAAGAGAAGCTAATGTTGGGATAAATAACATCTGTCTCTTTAGGAAAAATTAGTACTAGACTAGCTCAGTGTTAAAGTAGCATATGTCCAAACTAGTTTTTTAGCATCATCCTGAGACAGAGTATTATAAAACTAATACTGACGTGTTATACTTCAGGATTTCTTGAAACTCAAAGTATCTACAAAGTTTTCTGCTAACAAAATGCAGATCTGACACGTTAAACTGTGGAAAGACAATGATTAATAATCGTGTTTCCATTTTCTTTTTTACTAGTAAAGAAAGTAAACACTTTCTTTACATGCCAAGTTGGCATACCGCAGCTTCTTACGCTCAAATGCTTCCTCAATTGCTTCCTCCCACGGTACCGTCAGCTCAATGACATACACAAGTTTTTGGGAGTTAGACCAAAGGTCGCAGAGTAGTTGTTATGATCTCTGTGGGAAAAATTAGCCTCTGATCCAAGTCCACTTGCATCTGCCAATCCCTGGCAACCTTCAGTGGGCCCAGGTTTGTCTTCTTCCCGGACAAATGTTGATGAAAACTGACGTTCCTCTTGGTTCGTCAAAGGTTGAGCGTTAATGGATTTTCTTTTGCGCTGAACTTTCTCGGCTAGACACCTGAGGACCTGGTTGTGTCTCTGTGTGTATCTGCCCTGACTAAGGCTAGTCCTACTACCAACCAAGACATGCTTGAGTGTGGCTGGGACTATACACATGGGGCAGGCTGGGTCCTTTCGAACCACATCTGCAGATTTATTGGGGAAGGTAGCACATCACATATCGCTCGGATGATGAAACTTAGTCTATTAGACTCCATTCCCCAGATTTCACTCGATGAGAGTTTCCTCTTTTCAACACTCTCTCAATTCATCCAGCGACCCTGCTTGGCCAGTGCTACGGCTCTAGCATGTCTGGCTGCTTCCTCCTGTCTTCCCACCTCCTCCACGTTCGGTTACAGATGCCTGTTGCCACAGAGGCGTTACTGCTCCAAGACCAAATCCTCCTCTGCCCTGTTGGACATGACCCATCATGTCACAATGCCGAAGAGCAGATTTGGCCTGTAGCACAGATGTGGCTGAGGTCCACTTCCTCCCCATTGCTAGGGTGGGAGCAGTGACTCTCACTATGGGGTCCCGGAAGTCCGTGAATGACATCTCAAGCCTCACTTTTGCACATTTAAACTCCTCTACCAGGCTAGGGATAGGCAGTTTTATTTCCAATATGTTGATAGTGTTAATTTAGTATTTCCATTAAAAAGGCTTAGGGTTAGGGTTTGATGGAGCTACGTGGACAGGGGGGGACTAAACTATGTAAACCAAAAAACATGCTGTTTAAAAATATACTGTTTGTATTCCTAAAAAAATATGCAATTTTTCCGTTTTGGCAAATGTCCTTAGCTCATATTGTCCTGGGAACCTTTACTCGACCTTACTTCACCTACTTTGAAAATAAAGGCTTAAAGTTTAACAGATATACTTAAGGTCTACTCAAAACTCTGCGTCAAAGGACCTGAACACAATAAGACATATTTGAGATGATCATATCGGATAAGAAATGGATGGTAATTATCAGTTAACATCTCTGAAAATTAAAGCAAAATGTGAAATATGAACCATTCATTTTCTTTTATTTATTTTTGTTTGACATTTTTTCATTACAGAGTATAAACTGACCCCCCCCCCCCCCCCCCCCTCCAGAACAGTCCACTGCTTATTTATTTATCTATCCATAACTTCAAATCATGTTAGCCTGTATGCACATCCATGAAGGGAATATTTTTTATGTAAAACACATTTTAAGCCTGTCTAATGAAAGAAATGTCCAATATTACAGCTCTCTGCCTGTCCGTGTTTCCTACAATCAGATGACCACAAAGTAATATCATATTTACATCCTTTGTCACTGTTCTTGTATCTTTTGATGGAATGACAAAACAACAACAGCAGCAACCTACAGAGTATGCACCCACACACACACACACACACACACACACACACACACACACACACACACACACAGGGACGTTAACACAAAACAGATGGCCTCATCCCATGTAACGAGTTACTCCACTGCAAAATCTTTGTGTAGCCATCAGAAGCATGAACCATAGTTCCTGAATAGTTGGCCTCTGGTGACCTTGACCCATTCTGGTTTACGTCACTTTGTGGGAACACCACAGCCTAATTCTGCCTCTTTGTTTTCTTCCCTTGGTGTCTCATAGAGCCCACAGATTTCTGCAGGAAAAACACTCAACAGTAGCAAACAGCTCGTGGGACGTCCTTGCACATTCCAGCATCTGGAAACATCCTAACAAACTGTCACAGGGTCCAAGTAGTAGTTAACAGGAAGACATGAGTGGATATAAAACTAAAAGATCACACATACAGAATGGGAATAACAAGCGAATTACTTTTTTTTTTTTTTTAAATGAAAGGTATAATGTGTTAACCTGAAGTGAGTGTAGGAGTCAAAAAAGAATAATAACAATAAAATGGGCAAATTTATTTCTGCCTTCATGTAAGAGTAGATAAATTACTTAGAAATCAGTATTTTATTTACTCTAACTTATAAATATATTTTACTTTTTGGGTTTGAAAAGATGAAGCAGTCCTGATCTGTGGTTTCCTCGCGCACCACACTGTGGCTGAGTGGGAAAAAAGGGAAACCTTGTGGGCTTTTTCTTCCTGGTTTTGGAAGATTGAAAGTATTTTGAATGGTTGCTGTCATGAAATCGAGTGGTGCTTGAGGACACTGGTGATGCTGTGTGGCTGGGATCTGTGGGTCATTATAACTATTATCTTTAATTCAGATTATACTCCTCACATAACAGGACTGAACAGTTTTCACTGGATAGAAATGGGAAATCACTGTCTGCTGACAGAAATAATAAAAAAATCATGCACTATCCGTCAGAAAGCATCATAACTTCATTAATTTATTTACTGATATTATTTAAAAAAAATAGTATTATTACTGGAATGAGAGACATATACTAACAGTGTGCAGTTGTCAATCTGTTATTCATGTGTTCTGATTGCAAACATTTTTCCATATAGCATTAAAAGATTTGGGGAAATGTGGATCATGGATTCTCGTTACCCGTTACTACCGTCATATATTTCTGATGAGAAAGAAAGTTAGTTTAGAGACGACATGAGCTGAAAAATAAAACAATTTTACAAAGTTTGTAGAGCATGTTTTATGCTTTTCCTTATTTTATGTTACAAAAGGTAGATACACACTTTAAACATGTCTAATGTCCAGGTGATGACATCATTGTATGTACAAGTAGTCCATGTAAGCAAATCCAAATGCTCTAGCAGAGTCCAGGAATAAAAATATGGAACTTGAAAAAGTAAAACTTGAAGTAGCAGTAGTCTTAATTTCAGGAGGAGTTATGCACTGTTGAGTTATTTCCTTGCTGAGGGAAGATTCTGTTATGTCCCTCTGTTTCAGTGTTTAAGCTAACAGCCTTGTGGCTCTAGCTTTACTCTAAAATGACTGTGGTAACAACTTTCTCATGTCCAGCAGGATAACAAAGACAATATACTAAGAAGATTCTTTTTTAAGCACGACAATGTAAGCAGGAAGTCCTCCTTATTTCCGGCATCTCACATCATCTATGTGCAGTCTATACACTAGTCACCCACTGTGGAAGAAAACATGCTCAAGTGGAAAAAAACAGAGACCGTGTCAGTGCTCTGAATACAGGTTAACACGATCAGTCAATTGACTGCAAGCTAAAAGTTGCCTCTCTACAGCCTTCTAAGCATCTGTGGGGCTTCTTGTGGTTGTAGGTTGTAAAATTAAAGTCCTTGCTGACACAGACATAAACACCAGCCGCAAACACTGCCTGCTTCAATTAGCAGACATGTGCATTTCCAAACGAAACCACTGTCTCCTGTACAGGGAAAATCAATGGCTGACACTGACACTGGCAGCAGCCCGTAAGAGCTCCACGTCATCAACACAGCTTTGGTTTCTCTGGACGAGAGAGCAATGATTTTATTACTTACCAGGGAAATTTTAATGTGCAAACTCTCAGGCATGCCGTACATTCACTTCTAATTATGTACATGTTTGTCAGAATTAGAGGTTTTAATAGGTGGTTCTGTGGATGTTTTTGTCCCGTTTGTGCATTTTTCTTTTTCATGATGGAATTTTACCACACAGCCCAACAGATTAAACGCGCTATCCTTGTAGATATTAACTTTAAGCACCACAGACGTGCGAGAGTTGGTGTGAGAATTACTGTGTGAGTGGAAGGCTGATATGAGTATATCTGAATTTAATTATTTTATTTTTAAGTATACAGTTTTGAAAAAAGTAAACACATCGGCAAAGATATTAGAATGTCATCACCATGTAAATATTACATTATTAGTACATTATTAGTACATTATTAGTACATTATAGTACGTGGATTGCACCCATTGAGCACTTAAGTGATAGCTGAAACTAATAAGATATTTGTATAACCGATATTGTGCAAAAAAAGTGGACAAACTTGATCGGGAAATTACACACTTAAAAATCGTAGATAAAAGAAGCTTAAAATATTTTAATAAGCTTTAAAGTTCTTAAAGGTTTTAAAAGGATTTTTTGTTGGTCTAGACAAGCTCCACTTTTAACTATCTACTTCTGCGGTTTGGCAGCTGGGTGTCTCAGTGCTCACCAACCCAGTGTGCATCGTCACACCTCGCTAACATCACCTCAGTCTGTTAGCCTAACATTTACATTTACATCAGTTGAGAACACACAACTACCATCATTTTAATCCACTCAGCTAAACATGTTCAGCAAACAGGAGCTCAGAGGTTGCTGTTAGACTACATCCCTGTCCTCTCTGGTGGATCTAAACTAGAAGAATACTTGATTTCTAAATAAACAACTACATACATACATCCCTGTGGATTCATATATGTTGAACTGGCTGATTTATGAAGCTGTTAAAAACTACATACTCGTTTGACACCCCCTAAAATCATAGTAATGGCTTTTGTGCCTTGACCCTTGAGCAGCTGTGATTCCCCCCTCCCTTTTTTTCAGGATCGTTTTTCACACCTTTTGTAAAAGCTTCCTTTTTATCTGGTGCCATCAAGAGGCCAGCATTCTTTCAACCAATACTTTTAATTTATTTCTTCAAATACTAAAAGTTCTTGATTTTATGCTGTTCACCAGCAGTTGTTGTTGCATGTCTGCACGGACATTGTTAGCACTGCTGTGTCTGTGCAAACCATCTTATTGTCGATACTAGCTTATATTGTTTCCCAGCCTTCCCTTATCCATGATCTAGCCCGGAAAGACTTTCTTAGTAAACATGGTCCATGGGAAAAAATATAGTTAGAGGAGTTTTGATGGGATCTACAAAGTTTACTCTCCCACAGCTGTGAGAGCCGTCATTAGTCATGATCATGATTCAGATAAGCAGTTAGAAAAATGAATGAATGGATGTATGAAAATAAATGGGTTTGCCACAAACACAAACTGAATTCTGGTATGGGCTGATGTTTGCACGTATGCACTCTTTATGCTTTCTACCCTTGAACAATATGTTTAGGCCTGTGACATCACAGTCTAATGTAGTAATGAACTTCGCTCTTCAAATGCAGGTATCTTCTGTTGGTATTTAGGTGAAGCTGAAATGTCTAAGATTCTTGTGCGTTACATATCAGTGCATCTACAGAGCTGTGCATATATTAAGTATTGGTGGTTTCATGGATACCAGTATTGTGGTCGATGACATTCTTGAGAATGGAGTCCATGAATGCTTTGAGTGCTAATGGATCTTCGCTGCACTCATTGGTCGGGCTAAATATTGATCAGGAATCCACTATTGAAAGCACTCAGTAGTTTACATTAAGCTGAAATAGCAGCTAATCAGGGAGATTCTGGTGTTGAATTTCCAGTTAGTTTGCTCTCATTGGTGGAATCTGATAAACTGAAAAGTTTTCTCAAATTGATCCCAAATGAGTGTTCAGGGAAAACAGCGTTATATGACTGTGATCTTCAAAATGCTCTAAATAAAATGCAATGATAGCACGAACCAAACATTTAAAATAGCTTTAATTATTAGACACACTCGTATAATTTACATACTTCATGATATATATCGCCCACATCAATGAACATAATCTGTTAATTTTTGAACATTTTGACTTTACAAGGAAAAAAAGACAAACATTTTTTCTAGAAGGCATATTGCATAACAAAATAAAGCTTAACTTTATTGATTCAGCTGAACTGCAGTCAGTCTCTCTGGCCTTTGTCTTTTAATCCTCTAGATTTTGTTTAGCTTAAGTCAGGTTTTGGACCTGGGTCAGCACCCAGCATGCATCCAGTAGGGTTTGATTCAGTTCTCTTGCATTTACTTTGAACATTCTGAGATGTGAACAAATACACAGAAACATGAGACTAAAATATAAAAGAACCTTAAAAGAAGGAAATGCTGTCAGCTATCTAGAGACCCATATCAGTCCCAGGATAAATTGTGCTTGGGTGTTGTGTATGCATAAGAGGAAGGAAGAAAACAGCAAGACTCTGGGAGTGGAAGCTTCCTTTTAGCTGCACGCTGTGCACTCGGCTCACTGTTTATCCGCTGACTCTGCCTCCAGAGAGACACACCAGTTTGCCTTCTCACTTTTCAAAAATGGGTAAAAAATGGCAGAAAAAGGCCTCTTGGGCGAATTTTAGGTGGCTGAAAGAGAGGATAGCTGAGCTTTATACCAAGGGTGAAGCAGGAAATGTCAAAAAAACAGAAATGAGCAATTTCCTCTGCAGCATTCCCCCCAAAATGCAGAATTCGTATCATTTTTAAAGTAATAGAAGAGCAATGAATGGGTGATACTGAATTTTATTTTTGCCTCTTGAGGACACTAAAAGTTCTGTTCTCTGCTTTAAAAAATGGACTTTGGGGCTTTGATGTGGTTATCACTGGGAAGTACAGATCACAATTTTTAGATACAGTGAGAAAGATCTGTGTTTTGCATTTCATGTGTTTAACATACATAGGGGGCTGTCTACAACGATTACATGTGTCACATGTAATCTGTCACTGGTACTCGACAGACTGGATTAAAAATGAGTTCTAAAACAGAATCACTTAAAAAGTATCATATTTTTAAAAGTCTTTTACATTGTTACTAACTACATTTGATACTTTTTTTATGAACTGACCTTACGTATAATGGTCAAATAATTTGGATGTCTGCTGTCTGCATTTATCACAGATTTTATCTCACCTGCTTTCATTTAGACTGTACTGCTATGCTGTTACTGGCACTGCAGTAAACATTGTTTTATGTAGCCACTAGAGCTCAAGCCTGCTTGGCCTCATTGTCATGGCAACCATGTTCGTGTGGGTATCCGCTCGTCTATGTAATCACACTGTTTGTCTTGCACCCAGAATAGCCAGAGGAGGTATTCTGAAGCCAAAAGCACCTGAAGCCAATGCAAACACGTTGCGCACCGGCCATCTGATAAATCTTGGACACAGAGAGAGCAGAAGAGAAGGATTTACGATCTGCCCAGTGATGTTCACCTTCATACCCTATGAAAAATTCTAGAAAGAAAGAGGACATTTCTCTCATTCTAGATTAAAAGTATTTTTCACAAGATTTTCAGAACTTAGTAACACTTCCATTGTTGCTAATGCACACAGCCGTTATCATCTCACTTTAAAAAACAGTCAGATCACAAGCAGTTCCCCCTGGCACCTAAACTGTCAACACTCTCTGCCAAGGAGAGGTTTAAAACATCGTCCATTTTCCAAATGTTCCAACTGTGCCCAGTGAAAACACATTAAACCATTAGAGGACAGAGTATAACTTCAGAAAGACACACTATAGCTTCATATAATGTGTTTTACAGGCTCATTCCCTGAACTAAACGTAGTTTTTTTTCCCCATATGCCTCCGCTAATTTGGAAAAAAACCACAAACTGGCGGAGCAGACATTTTTTTGGCATGTTGCATAGCTTTACAGCCAGCATATGTTAAAAAGGGAAATGGTTTCAAATGACTTCATGTCTATACTGTGGTCGGAGGATATACCATGGCTGAAGTAACTATCCTGGGATGGAGAGATGCTCTGCTTGGCTTTAGGGATAAAAAAGATGGGATTTTTAACATCTTCACAGTCAGTTCAAGGTTGAGCTTCATCTCACTTTTCCTCCCTAGTCTCGAGGACTAGCCTACAGTCACTGCGTCTGTGGTGCCGGCTGTATGGTGCTGTCTTCGGTGAGAAGGCATTGTGTGCGCATGATGTGTGTTGGCACTGACTGAACATTTCCATGAAACCAGTGTGGTGGTGGAAAGTAGGACGAAAAGAAAAGCAGGAGGAGAGAGGAAACACTTCAGTGGCTAAAACAAATGGAGCTGTTGAGTTTAAGAACATGATTAAATTAGGATGGAGGGAATTGACGCCAAGTCATCACATTCTCTTTTCTAATAGTACACTTGGGAGAATTTTGTATCCAAAATTTGAGCCAGATAGGCTATTTTATCACATATCATTTCATTAATCTAGAATGTCTTTTCTAAATTATGTCAACGAAAATAGAGCTTTTACCAGAAAGCGAACTTGTCCTATCTAGCTAAAGTGACACTGACTGGCAGCAGGTTACGTACAAAAGCTCAGGTCACAACTTGCACGTTTACTCTTTATTATTATCCTATGACAGTTAGTCATGAAATTTTGCCTCCAGCATCTACAGCCAATATTATCCAAGGCCTCAGTAACACAGGCCTACAGACCACTTGCTGACAACCAAGAAAAATGGGTGTTTCATAGTAACATTTATTGCTAAATTGCACTTACGCAGGTCTAGAGCCCGGCTAGCTCCTCGGGTCATCGGAATATAATGTCTATAGCCTGACTGTTTGACAAATGGTTGCTTGATGTTGCTTTTAAATTGATTGCAAAGAGACACATGCTGCTGCATTTAAAACCTTGCGATTACTTTGGTCACATGCAGACCGCCATGGTTACCTCTAATTTGCATGTGAAATGCCAACTTGTCTGCAAACACTTGCTGCTTGCTGAGCAGTACTGAACAGTGCGACACACAAAATACTGTTCACCTCCAAAGTAAAACCAGTCTGTGTCTTCCATACAAACCATGGACAACTGCAGGAGCCTGCTAACTACCAGAGGAATTGCAAGGAGCTGGAGGCTTGAGGCC
This sequence comes from Aulonocara stuartgranti, assembly GCF_965226115.1. Lineage (NCBI taxonomy): Eukaryota > Metazoa > Chordata > Actinopteri > Cichliformes > Cichlidae > Aulonocara > Aulonocara stuartgranti. The sequence goes on along the minus strand of NC_138953.1, from coordinate 5,702,305 downwards.
TGTGCAACTGAGCCTTTATGTAGCTTCCTGTGTGCATTTTTAAACTCCTCCTTACTTGATATTTTTTCCAAAATAAATAAGTCATAGTGTTATGGTCAGTGCAGAAAAATTTTATAGCTAGCAATAGTGAAATGAGAAGCTAACTCTCGTGTATCTGAGCCCCAAACTGCATATGTGGCATGTGAAAATAGAATCTGTGACCATTCAGATACAAAATGGCTGCATGAATAGTCATCTGGTTGTTTCAAAGAAAAATGAAATGTTATGTTGTTATGGAACCAAGATGACTGAAATGTGCAGAAAGTATGAAAAATGCCCATTTGTGTTGGAACCAGTATCAAAGCTCATATTTTATCAACACTCATATTTAATAGTTTCAAACACTTCCAGGCACTGAAAGAAACTGGACAGATTATGTAATATGTTCCCCTCCATTTACCACATGTGTTGCACCATCCCTGCACCATTAACATGAATAACTGCAGACTGGTGAGTGATGTAGTTACATTGTGATGAGTAAGCTGAAAAAATCTGCGATCCTTTGGGATTCATCTATTCTTATTCATACCTGGGAGGCCGGCTGTGTCTTTCTCTCGCACATGCACATAAAAAAACGGAACAACAATTCCTTCATTAGTAGCACTGTCATCTATTGAAGATCAGACAGTATTATTAAATTTCAGTTGCTGAGAAGAGGCTGCTTATGTAAGCCAGCAGACAGCCTTCAGGAAATATTGCTTTTCTTCACTGACTGTGTTCAGTCTTCCGCGTACTGCTCACAAATCAACCAATAAAGATGTCAGCACAGGGCAAGCAATATCCACCCAGCCAGCATAACACATTTACCAGTCGATACTGAATAGCACACAGACTTTTGGTCTAGCTATTTGTACACGCAAGCAAAGCCCACGGAGAGGCAAAACTAATAAAAGATTATCATCACAACAGTGCAGTCATCTCAGGGAACAAACAGGCATATGTAGTTAAGGTTTACACCAATCAGGCACAACATTTGCTTTAAAGAAAACTAATACAGGTTAGCGTAATTGTCAAAACAGAAGAAAGATTTTCATCCAAAGTCAAGATCTGCCTATAACCAGTCACAACTAGTAACCAGTGCACTGGTAGCTGTACTACAACTCAGTGACTATACAATCGTGCACATGTTTGGTAACGCACTGAAGGGATTAGCTTCACAAAGACACAAATGCTATCACTGGCACTTTTTTTGTTTTTTAATGTGTTAAACTTTTATCTCAGTGCTTCGTCTTCTATTGCAAGTTTGACATATTTTCTAGTGCTGATCAGGAAAGTGTTTGGGGATAAACAGTTGGGGAGAAAATCACATTGTTTCTCTATTTTTTTGTTGAAACAATAAGGCGGTCATTAACCACTGGAAGAGTAGTGATATATTATCAATAAACAAGGATCAATATAGCAATCTTTATTTAGGATTTCAATGAGAGGTTGATTTTACACTATTACTGCTCAACACGTTCTCACTCCCAAAGCATAACACTAGGTGACAAATCGTCAGTATATTATGCTTTCGGCTGCCCAACACGTCCCTATATTATGAGTTTGGAAAACATGAGAACTGTCTGGAATGACTCTACATATGTATGTTTAATTTGTTTAAATCGCACAATCTGGCGCGTAGCTTAGAAACGCGGAAGGTCACCTTTCGCGTTTCCATGGAACGCCTCGGGACGTGACAAATCGTTAGTATATTATGCGTCGGGAGTGACTCTACTACTATCTTATATGCAGTACACTGGGGTTCATAAAAGCTGTTGTTTGTGGAGTGCGGTAGTCATTCCCAACCTCAGGGTCAGGCCCCTTCAAATGGGCCCTGAGGTAAATTTGAAGAGCTCAGAAGAAACAAAAGAGTTAAATACACAAAACATTTGGTTATTTCTCATCACACATTTGCTTTTGATTTGTGAAATACACAAAATATGGGCAAAAGTACCGGCCCACCCACACATTACACCAACAGGAGCTGCTCAGCCATTGAAATGATGCCATGAAGCTCCTGGCACACAGATGCTGTGCTGATGTTAATATCACAGGAGGTTTGAAAGTCTGCAACTGCTGAGTCAGATGAGCATTGGTGACTTTTATACCAGGTGCACTTTTAGCAGTTGGTAACTTTATGTGGTCTACCACTTTGAGGCTGTGTTGCTGTGGTTCCCAAACACTTTCGTGTTACAACCTGACGTATTGCAACAGTGGTACAGCGGTATCCTGTTACAGTACCATGCTTGAATTCCTTAGAACAACTCACTCTTTCACAAATGTTTGTAAAGGAAGACTGCATGGTTAGGTGCTTGATGTTATAGAGTTAGAACAATGAAACTAAAAACACCTGAAGGATTAAGGGACTCTGTGGCCCGATACGTTTGTCTATATATATTGCATTAAATCTTCTGCTCTAATACCTCTACAAACTAGTCCAGGAGTACATTTTTTATCGTCTGGCACAGCTACATTTACCTTATTACCCAGAAACTATCACCATAACTGAATAATTTTTCATTTGAAGAGGATAAAAGATAAAAAGTTGGGAATTACTTTCATACAGAATCCACAAAATGTTAAATTGATTATACAAAGTAACTAATAATAACTAGTTTTTGTAAAGGTTCAGAATTAATATATTGGTGGCAATATTGTTCCTAGATTATTTTTAAAAAAGTCAAAGTCAAGGCAAAGTTTCAATTTTGACTTGCCGATAAAGTATGTGTCAAACCATCTGAAGTCATGTTTCAGCTCTCTGGCAGATCGTCTCACTGTGCTTTATTTTTCAGGAAAACAAAATAACGTAAAAGAAAAGAAACTGAAATAATATCAGGGATTGTTAAAAAGACCCTGAGGAAAATCTGTGACACAGGATTTTAAAGTTGATTTTGTGAGGCACCCCTGTTTGGCTATATATGGTCCAAAATCCCTTAATACTGACATCAATGTTTTATAGGAAGTTAGTGCAGTTACAGGAAGGAACAAAAGAAGAAACAGGTAATTGTCTCTCATACCCAGTGTCTTTCACCGGGGAAAGCCCCATTATGTGCCTTTCACAACATCAGTGCACTCTTCTTTTAATCTTCAGTGATCTGGGTTTTGATGTTGCAGAAGGAGTGTTCAATAGTGGCTTTAGTCCCTCTCTGTGATTATTCTTCTTACAAAAACGTCACATCTTCTTGCGACTGCACCCAGTGCCAGTGGGCGTCGTACTCCAGATGCATTTTGCCATTCATTTTGCACGTGTCCAAGTCAATCTTTCCATTTTTGTAAGGTTTAACTTTGGGGCTCTGGCTGGTTGCCAGTTTCTCACTGAGACAGGTGCGGGTCGGGCTGCCTCTTTGTGTGGTTGATTTCTCCAGGACACCATTAGCTTTAAGGCCTTGCGTTGGAGTACTGACCTTAAACATGGGGCTTCCCTTATCTGTCTCTGCAGTCTTGGTCCAGATAGGAGCACCTTGCTTGAGGCCCTCAGACTTGGCTTGTGGACAGCTGCCAGGAGCTGCTGGCTTCCCACTTTCAGTTCCTCCAGTTCCCTTCCCAATGGCAACATTCCCAGGTCCACCTTTCACTTCTGGAATAATTCCAACCCCAGTACCATTCTCACTTCCCACAGCACTAGACCCGGACTTCAGGCCTAACACGGGCCCTGACACCGCTGCAGTGGCTGTGGCCACGGAGCCTCCCACCATGCGGCCCCCAGCAGTAGCCTCTGAAACTAGAGGTGTGGTGGAGCAGATGACGGATTCGGAGCTGGAAGGGCAGTACTCATCCATGTCGTCTGCCAGCGTGTCCAGGTAGCTGCCAATGGAGATGTTGTCTAGCTTGTCATTGGGGTCCTGCAAGCTGCTCCAGGAGCCTCTCCAAGAGGTGTCGGGTCCCTCCCCCAGGCTGTACTGGCTGCTGGTGAGGCTGCTGCAGCGGCTGGTCAGTGTGCTGCGCTCCTCAAACAGCCATTTCACTGCTTCGATGCCCTCGTGCACCGCCAGCAGCTGTTGCAGGATCTTAACGTCCACCGAGCGCAAGTGAGCCTGCGGACACAATAAAGGAGATATTCTAAATTTACAATAATGATGCATGCTTACTTTCACAGTGGTCATGTTTTGATAGTGTGCAATGTGCAACAAAAGAGAAATCTAAACAGATGTTGAACCTAGGAGACCGCACATATTTATGTAAAGCTGTCAGCTTTGGCTCTAGGGACAAGTGCAAACACCGTTATAATGCTATTAAACTATTCCAGATTACCCTAATTGGAAGAAACTAATAACAGAAACTGCCTGGAGTCCACAATACTAAAAATGGGAAACAAACAAAGTAAAGGTGGAGGGGAAACAAGGTTACAGATGGATATTACAAGGGAATGTGACTGAAGCTGAGTTTGTAGGAGAAGCTAGTGAGAGATGGAAATTTGATACAGTGGAAAGTAAGACGCATTAGTAAAAGTCTTTTTTTCCTTTTCAGCTGACTTTTAAATGCTGTAAATGGTGCAAAGGATTCAAAAGTTAATCTACAACTTCTGTCATAAATAAATAAAGCAATAATTGCTTCAGCGGGCCTCTAGCAGCCATGGGTATCTTCAAATACAATATGTGTGTGGGAGGATAAGAAAGCTAAATGGTGACTTAGAAGGAGAAAGATGGCTGCAGTCATGGAAAATTCTTCCCTAGAATACATTTGCAGAAGTTCTCAAAGCAAAGTGCAGAGCCCAGAGGTGATATATGGCAACAACATTCAAAGCTCTGACCACTGAGATCACCTCGGCTTTGAGCCTTTGATTTCAAAGTATTCTTCAGTTTCCTCCTTATGTATCACTTTCTGCTGGTCTATTACTGTGCCCCGGGAGGCTGGCTGTATCCCTTTTTGGGAATCATTAAAATTTGTGGTAATTTATACATATTTGTGTATTTCATCTCAGATAATTTTGGGTCAGACAGACAAAATATACAAGTATAGTTTTACAGTCTTTTTATATTTTATTTTACTACATCGCACTGTGAAAAGTGAAAATCCTGCAAGTGTAACATTATGTATATTCCAGCGCTAACACAGCATTGGGATAATAAAGTGTTGAGTAAGTTTAACACCCCAAAAAACTCGGAGCAGAGGCCTCAGGCCACTAAGATCTTTCTGACCTTTTGGAGTTTAAGTGTAACAGTTTAATTGATCCTTATAAATCAATAAATCAGTCTGATGGAATGAATTGATTGATCCAACCTACTAAGTTACTCATGTTTATCAGTTCTGATGAAAACACTGGCAGAAGAATTAAGAAAGCTGCTCTATGGGGTGTTTAAAAGCCTGACGTTCTTCCATCCAGATGGAAAATGGTGCACGTGAGCATGAATTAATATGTCTCATACTTCGTTTCTATGCATAGGTAGTGGCTGACCTTTGGATAAGCCATTCACTGTTTAAGACCACACCACAGGCTGCTTGGTATAAAAAAAGGAAAGAAAGAAAAAGCTATGGCAAATTCAATCCACTGATGTTGAGTGGTTTTCCTCCATCTTCCTCAGTATCAAACCAGCAGGAAGCTGATCGACATCAGTGGTTTCTAAACTGGGTATTAAGAAAAGATCATTTCTGCCCCGTTTTTTCCTCTAAGACTGCTGAATACTTTGACCTCTTGAATCTTTCTAAAAGTGTGGTTTGACTCAGCTGCAGGAGGGAGAGGTAGGGCAGGATGGTTCAGGGAGCAGAGTCAGGGTGGGTTGATTGGCACAGCTGTCACATACTGGCTCATCAGTCTCTCCTTCTTATGCCGTAACATGCTCGAACCTTGGGCTGCACCACAGGCCAACCACAGAGTCCGGCTCTGTGCATCATGATTAAAAAAACGTAACCAACAATTGTCAAACTCATCAATGGGAAGCAGCAGTTTTAATCACTGCATGCTCAAAGTTGGTTGGTGCCCATCACCTAAAGAATACTAACTTTCTCTTTGAGCTTACCACATTTGCTCAAAAACCTTTTACTTAGTCTGTGCCGTGAAAGATTGAAATGGCTCACGTGACTTGTAGAACATAACCACAGCATGACTAAACCATAACCAGACCTTATCCAGAGTGTAATTTTAACTGTGGAGAAAACACACAAGATTGAACTTATGGGAACCAGCTTTTTTGTTGATTATCACAAGTAAACACAGGCAACACACTTCAGAAAAAAAAAAATGTGGATATGAGATGAAATAGAAGGGTTTCATTTTACTTTCTTTACTGGAGGAGAATTGAGCTGTGTGGTCAATGTTCTGGTAAATGCTGAAGCCAAAGTCAGTGGTTATGCTAAATTACACAGGCAGACACAGCTCTAATACACACACACACACACATATATATATATATATGTATATACAGCTTTTTGTTCATGAATATGTGGGTATGAACCCACCGGCATCCTGGCACACACAAGTTTTGGGGTGGGGCTCAAGGCTTGAGGTTTTTGGCTGGCAGAGACCGAGTGCTTAATGAGGGTGGCAATAAAAGTAGCTCCGTGCCTGTCAGCGCTGAGGTGGCACAATGCTAACAAAGCTATGAGCTCCACCAGTCTATGAACACTTTGCTGCAGAACTACACTGACTTTAACTGTTGCTGTCGCAACAGGTCATTTTTTTTTCTGCGATATTAATTTGGGTAACTTGGGTGGTTGGTTAGAGATGATATTTTTATACTGTGTATTAACCAAATTCACCAATGCATGAAATTAAAACAAGTTATACACCAGAGATGCATTTGAGTATGTAATTTTACACAAGCAGAGGGACCATCTGTGAGTGGCCTTGCTGCCACACCTTAGCTTTTTGGGGGGATAATAATTCTTCTGTAAGGCTACTGCCTCTGAAATACAACTAGATATATGGCATTTGCTCATAACACAATATCTCAGAAAGTGTTAGTGGAAAATCTTCAATAAAAATGTAAAAGAAATCATCTTTGTCATCTCAACTCTGCATGCCTTCTTTACTGAGGTCACAAAATAGATTAGTTGCCTACAAATCAACATATTAAAATATGCAAAGTTTTTTCGTAATGAAATTTAAACAATGACAGCCACGTGTTCCAGCTTTTTGCTAAAAGTGAAATCCATCATGTTTGTGTCAGCTGTTTCCTGCTTTGTTTGCTCTGCTGCTCTTCAAGTGGGACTTGTTTCAATCCCCACTATATTCATTACTTTGAGACTGATTTGAAGCATTTAATTACACAACAAAGTCAAGCGTGCACATCAAAGAAAGGATGAAAAAGGTCGAAGTGGGGCCAACAAAGTTTAATGTGAATGGGACTAAGCAGCCTTAAGGATTTAATATCATTAATCATGTTTTTTGCATTTCCTGAAACATCGGTACATCGCCAAACACACTCCTGCTTCCTTACTCAGCATGAAGCCACGCACCAGCTGGCAGACCCACAGGTTTCTGGAAAGCTAATTTTCCTGCCTTTTATATTATCAAATAAGACAAGTACCTGCACTCTGCAAACAAGTCAAACTCGTTGTTTCATATTAAAAGATTTCTGGTGCAGAAGAAAGACTTCATTTGTTTTGGATCCCTGCTAAAATCTTTGTAATATTTATCCGCCTCAGGAAATATTTATTACTGTGTAATGAAAGCACAAAAAGTACTGCTTCATAAAGTGTCAAAATATACGTCATAATAACATCATTAGGTATCTTTATCTTTAGCTCTCCACATTAACAGTGAAATAAATAACTTGAAGACGTGTTTCTGGTATCTGATCAGTTAATTAACAAAAAAAACAAAAAACACAACACAGACAAACCAACAGTGTAAATGAGTACTTGTGGTCTTAAAATGTGCAAATACTGTAGCTGGAGCACACGGTGCCCACAGTGGGACGTGAGGAAAATCTTTTAGCTCTAAGAATATCAACAGAAGAAGACGACTGATGGCAACACTTGAGTGATCTCATCTGAGGGAATTTAATTGTTGAAGGGTTTCCTTCTCTAACGTTGCTTTGATCCCTTTCAGAGTCAACAGAACAAATGGAGAACCGCAATGTGCCCCGAAATGCTTTCAGCGTTCTGAACCTTACAACGAGAACACGTTATAATTGTTGGACAATTTACTACTCTAGATATTCACCTTTTTGACTTTTTTTTTCCTTCAGTACTTTTATGGACACCATTTTCTGTCAAGCTGTGGGGATGAGAGTGTTGAGCACGCGTAGTGATTAATACGCAGAGACCCTTGCAGAGACCCTCTAGTCTCCTCTAGTCTTCTTCCTGTTCTCTTTCAGACATGATGATTGAGTTGGCATTTCATGTTATGTTGATTTTGTTTGTGCACATATGTATGTGTGTGAATAAATGAATGTACATGTGTATTTATTTGTTTTTTTGCTTTACATGTCCGAAATTAAAGTTTATCATCATCATCATCCTGTAGATTGTGATAGGGTATGATCCATGACGCACACTGTCCCATGTGGCTTCCTATCATCTCACAGCAACCTAACAGATTGCTGAATTACTGCCAGCTGGAATACCAGCAACATAAACACAGTCACTGCTCTCTCTCTCTCTTTCGTATCCCCTGGTGCCCGTGTCTGCTGTTTCACCTTCCCAATCTAACTCGGGCCCTCAGACATACTGCGTCCTTGCAGAGACCCTCTAGTCTCCATTAGGCAGCAGAAGGTCAGCCCTGGCCCTCCATAACTCGCCAGCTGCTCCATCTGTCTGCATTCATGTCTGAATGCCATTCTTACTGTTCCTTTTCTTCTTTCTTACTACAGGACAGAATGCTGAATGGCAACATGCGAGATTTCACCGTAAGCACAAGTAAAGCCAAGTGAAGATCACTGTCTTATGAAATAGCAACGCAAACTACAAAGAAATGCTGAATTTTGGCCCTCATGGAGCATAATATGCAAGTCAATGGATACAAAGAGGAGCAGAGGCTCATTCTTCAAAGCTGATGTAGCCCCTTCTCTGTTTGTCCATCTACTTCCTGCAAACATTACTGTCTAAACCTGCTGTCACATAAGAAGAAATGAAGCCTGGACAGAAGACCTACCAGGCTCTCTGATATTATGGTTACAAGCAACAAAATGAGATGGAGAGAAAACAGGAAACAAAATTGTGGTGGAGGAATAAAAGAGCTGCAGGTCACTCAGGAATAATTGAATTTAACAAAACCCTGTACTGACTGTGACATCAGTGACAGCATAGCCAGTAGCCAGTTAGAGAAAGAAGCCTGAGATTAAACAGACTGGATTTTGATTCCCTACAGCTCAGCTCTGCACGGAGAGCTGACTTTGCACTGACATTCATCTGCCCAGAGGTGGAAGACAGAGAGAGGCTGACATGGGAAAGCTAAAGTGAATAAAAAAGGAGGAGTTAGCAAAAAGTAAGGACATACCTCGAGCAACAGCATAACATTTGCCCTTTGGTAGCTTAAAATACAGATGCTGATCATTAATAAAATGCACAAAGCAGCTTATATATAAAAGGCCCTTCAGTGTGTGTGTCTCTGTGTGTGTGTGTGTAAGGCTTAGTGCCAGTCTTCTCTGGCTTTAAAGGAGTGTCTCTATCCAGTAAATCTGTTTAGATCAGTGAAGTGGAGAGTGGAGATTGCTGGAGACGAATGCGAAAGACAGATGCTTTCAAACTGCTCCCGCAGAGATGAACAGCAGCACTAAAATCATTCTCAGCAACATTTATCTGCCTTCAGCTCTTTCCCCACCAAATCAAGTCATGAGCCGAGCCGGCGACAAACGTGTTCTGCAAACACATGAACACATTTGTCTGGAAGCAGTTACATAACACATTACTCTGCTAGAGTCAGTAATCACACTACAGCTACAGTATAATAAATCATTTAGAGCAGCTGCATCGAATATCTGATGAATTCTTTGTTCGTTTTTTTGTAGTATTACAGTTTTCTTGAACAAATATAGTAACTGCCAACTCAGGTTCACTTGTGTGATGACTTGCATTATTTTCAGATTTCTTAATTGTTAAACTGTATTGTTTTTAGGTTTTGAACTAGCTGGGTATCATTTGGGCAAAAAAACGTGTCCGTATCTTTCGCTTTCCTGAATAATGATCCTACGTCACTGTTTGGTGACTCTAAGCTGGCTGTCTTAAAAGTCTCTGATGATCCATGTCTATCATCCAAGTAACAGGAAATAGGATGTTAATGACCATAACAATTTTAAAGGCTAATTTTAAAGATCTGTAGTTTCGTTTTGATTTATATTTTGTACTTTAGGCCAATCGAATCAGTGTGTTTTTCTGGACTTGAGAGTTATGCAACATGTTTGTTTAAATCAAAGACGTACTGTATTAGAAATGTAACATGACTTCTTGTTTTTCCTGCTATTTAACAAGAGTAACACTTCAATATTAGTGGTAACGTACACACACACACACACACACACACACACACACACACACACACACACACACACACACACACACAAATATGCACAGTGTTGATCTTACACAGGCAGATGCTGCAGCCCACCAATGCCACACAGTGTGGTTATGGATACAAAGTAACAGATGAATGAGGAACAGAAGGGTCCACACAAACACACACTTTCAGAGTGGAAAAAGAAGCAGTTTATAGCCGACTCATTAACATCCCGCCTGTTCGTTTGAGCTTATCAGCATGGCAGAAAATGTTGGGGAAGAAAACAACATGGTGACTTTGCTAGGCTGTGTGCACGACTGTGTGCACGAGAGAGCTCTTCCATTTAGTATCTCCCTGCAGCCTCTGAGCACACACATTAGTACTGCACATCTTACTAAGCAGATTTCAGATGATGCTCCCATCTCTTCTTCTGCACTCTCATTACACAGCACCACTCACACAGATGAAATAACCATGCACAATTGCATGCGCACACACGCACGCGGGCACACACACACACTCACATACTGGAGCAGCCCGGACTGTACTGAAAGTTTCACTCCCTTAGAGTTAGAAAACGGTTCTTCATCACTATCACTTCTCTCTCTGTCCTCCCGCTTCTGCAAAAAAAACTTGATAAATGACTAAAACTACTAACAGTCCAGCCTGCTTCTATAGTCTTAACAGATTTCCAGCAAGTCTGGATGCCTTGTGAATACAAATGTGGGCTAAATATGCAATTAGGTTAGGTACTATACAACCTACAACAGCAGCTGAGCTTTCTTCTGTACACACTAACCCACTAACACTCATTTATTCATTTATATTCTGATTTATATCTAAATATTGCCATGTTTACAATACATATATGTATTATGAGAAGAAAAAAAACACCTTAAAACTCAGACTTTTTGCTTTTTAGAGCTAACACATCCATTACTACGGGGTGGCTGTAGCTCAGGTGGCAGTCCTTACGGACTGAGTAAAGCGCTATACAAATGCAGGCCATTTACCATTTACCATTACAATGCGCCTTTCTGGTCACAAAATTACAGACAGGCAAGCTGCAACTACAGAACCCATGTGATGTTCACACTAAACCTCCCGCGTATGCGTATTTCCGTTGACATTGTGGTCAACATGTCCAGAGATCAGATATGACTCAGATGTAGGACTACATATGCACTTGGCCCAGATGTGATGTGAAAAAGGGTTTTTTAAGACTTCTGTGGGAAAAAGAGGAAAAAACAATCTGAGTCATTCACACACACCACTTCTGAAAAAATAAAAAAAGGTTTTGTGATCCATCTTCCAATGGATTCACACGAGCCTACATCAGTTAGTTCTCAGACCACACCCGTCACCAAAAGCCCTGAACTGATACAACAACCTAAGAGCGAGCGTTTTATTACTCACCAGCTATTTAAGCTAACCTAAGATATACACACACACAGGCTCAAGGAATACGAGCCTAATTCAAACTCAAAGACATGTGGCAGAAAATACTAAACAAATGTGACGATGACAGCCGATCATCTTTCTTTCTGAAAACTTTGTTTACACCAAGCAAGCGAACTTAAGACACATGCTGCCACCATCATGAGTCCTGGAGTGAAATCAGCTTCTATTTCTACCATGCGACCAAACTGCTAATGTGTTTTTGGATGTTTGAATGTAACCAATGTGTTTTGGAGCGACTCTTTCAGAAAACAGCTTGTTTGGTTTGGAAGTTCGGTTGTGGCAGCGCACACGCTCTTGTGTCACAACCACAGATGGGGAGACGGGGTGCATGCCTGCATCTGCCGCAGGAATGTATGACATACATGAACATGGTTGGGGGGGGGCAACTGTAGAGTGGTGCATTATTGCTACAGACCTCCACTGTTTGACGCGAGGTGGGGTTGATGTAAACAAGAAAACAGAGAAGTACTTGTTGAACGGAAGCTCTGCTGTAGAAGAAATAATCAGTTCTGAAGAAACACAGAGCGGCCTGCTGTGGATAAACGAGGGATGGAATCATTTAATAAGAGAAACTGAAAAACAGTCTTGTTCAGAGGTATGATATGAGTATGTATCACACCAAAATTAAGCCCAGTGGACTGAAGATAGAAATGTATGCAATATGTTAAAAATTACTTTCTATAAATGGTGCAAGCGCAGCTAGACAATAGGAAGAGAGCGCCTTCACCACAGTCCTGTGTGCATTTTTACCTCCACTTATTTCCAAACAAAGTGCAGCTGCTGGCAGAGCGAAGAGCAGCTTGAATTATTGAATGAGTGGATACAAGGGGCCTTCACATTTTATTACTCAAGTCCAGTCAAAGTAAAATTACATCTGTTGCATTTAGTCACAAATTCATCATTAATCATTCATCTTAATAATCGAATGTAGACTCCTGATTTTCTTCTTATACTACTTAGTATTATACTACTTAATAATAAGAGCAATGTTCATATTAAAATTTAGTTTGCACACATGTTAGGGGAGGCTGTAGCTCAGGAGGTAGAGCGGGTCACCTACTGATCGGCAGCTTGGTGGTTCGATCCCTGGCTCCTCCAGTCTGCATGTCAAGTATCCTTGGGCAAAATGCTAACCCCAAGTTGCTCTCCAATGCATCCATCGGAGTGTGAATGTAGTTAGAAAAAGCATTAAGCTTAAAGAAAGTGAATGTGTTGTATAGAGTGCTTTGAGTATAAAAGTGTGATATCAGTCCACAAATTCCAAATTATTTTTGTCATAATCGTACAGCGACAGCAAAGTCAATGTCACATCTTTAATTTTACCTCCTATGGCGATCCTAAGTGAAAACATTACCAAAGAATACAAGAAATGTACAGAAAGACACAGCAAGTGTTGCATTGGGTGTAAACGTAGAATTTAATTATGCTGGATTCAAAATACATTAATACTTCACTGACCTAACTGGCTAATTTTGACATGTTGATAACATAGTAATTACGTTATCTAAGACATTAAAGAGAGATTGATGCTAACATTTAGCTTTCCAAAAGCTGAAACATCCATTGGCAAGTATAATTCTTAAAGCAGGCGTATGTAACGTTTGCTACTCAGTGATAACAGCAGCCCCTGTAGCTTCAACTGGTAATAAAAGGCCTCTGGACTTTGGAGTCTTTTAAGCTCCAGTACTGAATTGTAGTGAAACAAATCATAGCAGCTGCTCGCGCAACAAACAATTCAATTCAGTTTCATTTATATAGTGTCAAATCAAAATACAAGTAACTTCAAGGCACTTTATATTGTGAGGTAAAGACCCCACAATAATTCTCAGAAAACCCCAACAATCAGACGACCCCACTATATGAAAGCAGTTGGAGACTGGAGACAGTGGGAAGGAAAAACTCCCCTTTAAAAGGAAGAAACATCCAGCAGACCAGGCTCACGGAGGGGCACCCATGTGCCGTGAAACACAAAATCGTCATCTTGATATGGAATAGAATTTGTTGGTTTACTCTTCATCCACCTAACTTTAGGAACATTTTAGCCACAAACAGCCATAAGAGAAAAGTTGGCATCTATTGCAAGTTATTAGAATAAAGTAATCCTGCTCTTGCTTTGTGTCTAACCAGCAGCTAAACCACTTGATTTTGTGTCATGTAGGCATAATCTGCCGAGCTCTGCCCTCAGTGTCTCCTTAGAAATGTACTTTCCTGGAAAACTGTATACATTCTCCCAAGTTACATACAGACTGACACTTTTGAGGGAAGGAGTGGGAACAAATGAGATGCTACTGGTGCTGTTACGAGTCAGCGAACTCAGAAATCATGCTGAGGCTGGTATTATTCCCAACATTAAGGTAAAACACTTACTTATTATAGCTTTAAATGTGTGAGCCCACACAATAATTAAGGAATATCCAAAAAGCTGAGGTTAGTGAGCTTACCGGAGGCCTAACAATTAGCAGGGGCCCTAAAAGCATCCTTAAATCTCACTGTCCTAAAGTATCATTCATCACCAGAGGCACGGGATAAGAAAATTATTTGGCATTTAGCGCTTTCTGAAATACAGATTATATGGTCATTTTAAAGAATGCTGACATTTTGCAGTGAGTCCCACTGTGGGCTCTGAGCGCACAGTGGGAGCAGGAAGGACGACTTGGAGTATAAAACACAGTCATTTATTTTTTCTCAGCTGTCAAGTGGAGCGTTACACTACAGTTTATTGTGTTAGGCTAGTGATCATGTGAACATGATGTGGTTTAGGTTCATCTGGTCAAAATTATACTGTTATACTACTTTATGGATTGTTACTTATACATTCAGTTATTTTAATATAAAGAGTTGAACAGAAAACAAGAACTTAATAAAGAGAAGTAAGGAAATTTTAAAAATGGCATGCTGTATAGTCAGATAACATGTTAAGTACCTCTGTCTCTGGGCTCTCAGGAGTTGTGCAGGCTTCTGTACCTGCACATAATTTCAGATACACCCCAGCAATGACAACCCGATCTGCTGATAAATGTTCAAGTACTCGAAACAAGGCTGTCTGCCGGAGCCGAGCCGGGCTCAGCATTCATCGTCATAATGACAGCTCTGTACCTGGCTGACTTTCGTGAATGACACATCCTGGAAAACAAGAGTCTGCCACGCATCCTGCGGGCACATATATGAGAACTGTGGATTCTTACCATCTCCATCTTCAGTTTTCTTATCTTTTCATCCAAACTCTTCATCCCGGTCTCTTTACCGGTGTCGTGCGCGAGGGCCAGCTTGGCGTCTGCCCGGAGAGAGGACGACTCTTCCCGCATCCACCTGAGCAAACCCTCGGGGGTCTTCCGGCCGATTTTCGCCTCTATGTCTTTGAGGTCTGGGATGCTCTCGCTGACAGTACCTTCGTCCATCGCCATGAGTGTTTTTACACCGATAAGATCCGCAGGACAAAGATTACGTCCTTCGGGTTCCTCGGAGATTGTTCCCTGTCAAGCTGCGAGAGTCACTTCCTATAGGCTTGTATGGCATCCTATGCGACTGCTGCTGAGTTGGACTGCGCCAGGCAAGGAAAACTGTTTGACAGTATCAACACAGCAGTGTGAGCTTATTCCAGCAGTATGATACAGAGAGAAATCCTCGATATGTGGGTTATTTTAACTCAGTCATCATGTTGTGTTAAATTGATGAAGCCTCTGTATCTAAACTGCTGATGGTCATCAAGTGATAGCGGAGGGGGGAAATCCAATTTGTTGCTTTCCCCTCCTTGATTGGTTCCTTTACAGCTGTAAATGCAGTCTGATCTCCGGAGTCCCGAGTCCTGAGCTGCAGCTCGGTGAGGCTGGTGTTTGGGATCTGTACGCTGAGCCACACTGCGCAGATTCCACCTGCATGATGACAGCGATCAGGAACCGCAGAGTGGGAGAGGAGACCCGATAGCGTCAAGTCACCAGCGATAACCCTCGGTAGCTTCCGGGAAAACTTTCAAAATACAATCTGTGTGAAAGCTCTGTACCGGAGAAAACGGTGAACTACCAAAATAAAACGACAAGCACAAAGTAAAACAAAAACAACAAAAAAGTCCTTTTATCCTCCTTTCTGCAGAAAGACGTCTGTGCGTTTTATAAGAAGAAGATAAGCTTGTTAATATTGATACTCCAATCAAGTTATATATGTGAACATCAACCAGTTATATGTGTGAGCATCATGGAACAGAAACATAATCTAAACATAGTCATGAAAGGCGACCTTTGGGTGAAGATGTGATGTCTGTATCCATCTGCCTGTTGTCCACATTTATGCAGGCAAAAGGACAAAAGCACAAGATGAAGCTCTTATTTTTGCTTTTGCCTTTTTGTGAAAAACTTGATAGCTTTTCCTCCACGCAAAAATTAAGTGGGCATTAATAAACTATTAAAAAGGACTAATCTAAACATCTGAAATGCCCTAAAAAGACAAAAGCAGTGGGCCACCGACACATTACACTCAGGGAGCTGCTCAGTAATGGAAACGCATGGCATGATGCTCCCAGTGCTTAATTTTGTTTGGAACTCAGCAGTAGTGAGTCAGCAAAGGTTTAGCAACTTTTACAACTGTGAGCGTCGTCGACTCTGCTCCCTTGCTCTACGTGGTCTGCCACTTTATGGTTAAGTTGCTGTGGTTTCTAGATGTCTCCACATTGTAATAATACCACTCAGAGTTGATCATGGATATCTAGGAGGGAAGAAATTTCACAAATGAACTTGTTGTAATGGCAGCATCCCGTTACAGCACCACACTGGAATTCAGTGAGCTCTTTAGAGCGACCCATTCTCTCACAAATGCTTGTAAAGACAGATTGCACGGCTTTCATAAAGCTAAAAACACCTGAATTCAAAGATTAAAAGATGTGGACTCATAGTTTTGTCCATTGTGCACTAAAAAGAAAAGCAAGGCTCTTCTTTGAACACAGCAGGTGATGGTGTGACCATGTATGGAAGGCCCCAAGTGCCAAAATGAATAGAAAATATAATTAATGATGCATTAATTAATTAAAATGGGAGCTAATTAAATATTTTTTAATGTTTTCATTTAAATTAATTAAATCAAAAATATTTGGTCAAATGTTTAATAATGTATTTTAGAATTTATTTTAGAATTCGTGGTCCGCTGTAACTTAGAAGCTTTTAACATGGGTCACCGCCCAAGAGAAGGAATGAAGAGTCTAATCAGTGTAATGAAATACAACAGATCTCTGTGGCAAAGACCGGATTACTTTACTCTTAATACACTAAACACACACTTACTCATACCCTGTGTCTCTATATGGAAACTTTCTCCCGGCCCACACAAACTCAGCCCAGGCAGACTTTTCCTTAACGGGCCTGGACCCCCTCATGTGGAACTGGAGCTCAGGTTAAAGCTTGTGGTTAAAAGACCAGTGGGTCAATGTTTTGGAACAAAGGAGATTAAATGCTGCTGTCAAGGACAATTCAATAAGATCCACAGCAGGCACAGGTTTTCCACCAAGTTTTTGTTTTCCTTATGGCTTTGGATGTATAACTGGATTTTTGTTTTCCAGGCGCTAACTAATAAAGATACATATCAAAAAATGTAAGAAAGAAAGGAATGATTATAGTCATCCTTTTCAGTAATTGTTTTCTGCTATAACTTACTGAAAATGCTGCATTCTTATTACAAATGTCTGTCACAACCAGAGACACCACAAAGACACATTCAGTGGCATAATCTGCAGTCAGGAAGGGCCTCTGGAGAGCTGAAGAGATGCTTTTCACTGTGAACACTTGCTCGGGCTGCCAGGATGAAGCTGACTGTGAGTGGAAATACAGTTGTAGTGGACAGCAATGAAGTGAGATGCAAAGGCAGGGGTTTCCAAATATTAGCAGCTAGTGATTGTGCATGTCTGTCTCAGACGGACAAAATGGAAGACTCTACTTAGGAAAGGTAGGGGGGGCTAAATTTGTAGCAAATAAAAATGGGTTAATAGCTGGATTAAGGCTGTCTCATTCTTTCTGAAATGGCATGAAGATTAAGCTTGGATATAAGACTATGTCTACTTTTCATTATTTAAGCTACGTTGATTCTAGAACCAGTATTTTGCACTGATTGTAATGGTTTAACAAAAGCTGAGGAGAGAGCAGCTTGGAGAGATCTCTGGTTTAATGACACTTTCCTGTGTATTCAGTCTCACATCTCATTGGAGGCTCCAAGCATCCTAACTCGACTGCAGAAATGAATTTAAAGACCCTTAATGAAATGTACACAGGTGCAGCTTTCACAAAAAATGCTATATTTGTGCAAAAATGTGATGCTGTTTGTCAGGCTGAGTGTTGGTTTTGCATATGTCAGTCATAATACACTGTCTGTGCATGAGGTTAAGACTGACATCAAAACAATTAAGGAGGTTAACAGGGTGTTAGTCTACAAGCAAAACATGTTGCATTTGAAACATCTATTATAATCTCAATTTAGGTGGGAGTAAACAACAAAAGCCAGATGGGTGTTCTGGGGGGTCAGGTCACTATTATAAACCTCTTTGTGTTTGTTAGATGAGAATTCAAAATGTATCACTAGCATGTGGTCACTTACGACAGAAATGCCTTTAAATTTGCTTCTTTGGGGCGTACAGTCATACAAACAGGCATCTGTAATCATTATGTTGCCATGCTATCAGCCTGGTATCCATGATGACCACCATGGCAACGGTTGTTGAGAGCAGAAAATTCTGATTTCTGCACACCCACGTGGTACAAATGGAAAAAAGGGCTGCCCACTGAGGGAGATCTACAGTACCAAATGCATGTTATACAACACTTTCTGATCGGTCGTTCAGAGGCATCAGCACTGTGCAAATCTGACTGAGGCCTTTGCATGTGGGTTTGAATGTTCTCTCTTTATTTGCGTGGGTTCGCCTCAAGCGCTCAAGTTTCCAGTCAAACTAAAATCTGCATGTTTAGGACTGCGGATAGTTTGCTCGCTGACCTTTGTGTAAACGCTCCCTCTTTGTTTTTCAAAAGTGCTGCAATTCAGAACCACAGCAAAGGATTTTAATGTTAGTTTGCTTATTTTGCAGTAACACTGGCCACTACGAGGAGTGGTGAAATACCATTACAACACCAGACATGTACAGTACATTTTCCACAAATGTGACCCCTGATCTGCAGGGAAACCTTCAAAACTTAATTTGGAAAGCTATCCTATCAAACTTAACTTAGTTTATGGTAAAAAATACTCATAAACTCATAAAGTTTATTTAACTTTAGCTCCTCCTGGGTGTCTTAAATTTTTATTGTTCATGTTAAATATTGATTTGTTACTACTGGAATTTACTTTCACAAAAACCAGAGATGCAACAAAACAGAGTATAAAGGGTTAAACAAACAGTAGAGCTCACAAAGACTACAGGGAGGCACAACAGGAACGTAACACAACAAAAAGCATGCACTAGTTACACACTGAGGGTTGACTGGAAATGGGAAACAGGGTAACTAGGAAACATGGTGAAAATAATCAAGACAAACGCAAAGAAGGAAGTAAAATTGACACAAGGTATGAAAAAAAAAACTGTAGCTAGAACTCGTGTAATAAAAATGAGCCTCAGTATTATAAAATATGAAAAAAAAAATTAAATTCAAATACAGAAAAACCTAAACACAAATCCAAAACTCACATTTGTTAACTAAAGATTCAAGTTTTAGACACAGCACATAATCCTGAGACTATGACACCCATTCCTATGCTGTTTCAAGCTTGGAGCTTTGCCTTTAGCTACGTTATCTGATAGATTTTTTCCTCTGATAAAAGTGATGTTGCACTCAGTGTCAGTAAAGTCTTGTAACACTGAACGAGCGTGCTCCCTTTGTTGCACCATCAGGCTGGTTTATCACAATGCAAGTTTACCCTCTAGTGGAAGAGTTTGGTTTTGTTCGCAGGAGCACGCAGTAACAGAAAGTGCTCACCTCATCTTTATCTGATTTTCAAAGACAGAATGATAAGGTGAGGATTTACAGGGATTCACTGCTTTTGTTGAACTGTTGAAGGTATTTGCATATCTCCAATACACACGCTTTCTTTTTTGTTTTTATAACTGACCATTTTTTGTTATGCCTTGAAAAAAATACCATTTTCAAATCATACTTACTACCCAAATAATGATTAAGAACACAGATTGGGTTTGACTGTTTCCTCAGTCACTCTGAGTGTGATGGTTTGCATTCTTGTGTGTGATAAAACAGGCTTAGAGGGAAGGCTAAAGAATCTCAAATATCTCTCAAAACAAAGACACAAAGATAATTTTACAAAACTCAGTCAGAAATTAAATCATCCTGTCACGAGGGACTTTTAATACACCCTACCACCCACCCACCCACCTACACACACACACACACACACACACACACACACACACACACACACACACAGAGAGAGAGAGAGACGCACGCTCGCACATACAAATTAGGCAAAGAAACATGGCTGAACAGAAGTGTGGCAGTTTTATTTCCAGACAATAAACATGAATATAGATGATTTCATGTATTCAAGAATTCTGATTGTGCAATAAGAATAAAAAGGTGGGCAAACATATTTTTTCAACAGCTTCACACTATCTTCAGTTATCATTCTTTTCCACTCCCAGTCACTCCCAAGCCCAACCTGTTCAACCTGTCCAAACCTGGAGCACAAGAGTGACTTATGTGAAAGTCGACTAAAGAGGACAAGGTGTGTTCTTAGGTACGATCTTCTGCTACCTTAACCATTACCCTGGTTAAGATTATTTTTTAGCATTTTTAGCGTTTCTTAAAGAAGAGAAGATGGAGGCCACAGAAAGGGAAAACACAGAGGACATTGAGACTCTCATGGAGGACATGGACTACATCCCTGGTCACTTCCACCTGGATCTAAATCTTAACTGTGATCCTACTGGGCCAGTGAAGCTGAGACATCGGGACACTTATTTAAGACAGGAAAGCCTGCGAGCTGAGCTAGAAGCAGAAGTTGGATATTTGCAATATGCTGTGCGAAATCTGTTGGGCCTGCTGGCTTTTAACCTGGAACAGCTGGACACTGCTGAGGAAATATTCAGGTGAATATTCACTGCCATCTTTTTTTTAAGGAAGAATATGCAGAAAATTCACTGAGTCAGAGGAAGGATATTAAATACACAGTGAATACATGATTTCTTCAGAGATCTTGACGGCATTTTCTTTTCTTTCTTTTGTTTTTGCTGCCTTGTGAAGGTTGTGAAGAAGGTTTATATGTGTAAAAAACATCATACACATTTTTATTTTAATTCAAGTAATTTAGCTCTCTGCAGACTTTAGACATTAAAATGGCGCTCGATTGTCCAATTTTTACTATTTATTGACACTTTTATTATCGTATGATTCAGCGACACATTTATGGTGCTGCAAGTTGAACCCATTTTTCTGCAAGCAACAGAAGACTGGTTTAATGCCAGCCAGAAATACAAAACTATGTGGTATTAGCTGCTATAACCCTTTGTGACAAGAGACAAGTCAAAAGTATCTTTAAGAAGAATTGGTAAATAATGAAAATCAGAAATACTCATTTGTCATATTAACACGTTAGCATTTGGCTGACAGCACTATTCACAGCTGCAGGTGACAGAAATGTCAGTTTCTGTCAATACATCCATCCATCCATCCATCCATCCATCCATCCACCTTTCCATCCATCCATCCATCCATCCATCCATCCATCCATCCATCCATCCATCCATCCATCCATCCATCATCAGTTGGGTGAAGGACAGACCACTTAGTCCTTTGAGTACTTAGTTTGAGTAGTAATCTAAAAATTAGTTTAGATTAAATATCTTTGCAAGTATGAGAACTTTGTTCATGTAAGCTATGTAAAATTTCACTTAAAGACTAAACAGGAGGTGTCATTCAACTGGCACAGCAATTGGCCAGGTAGTTTTACCTGGCCAGGTGTCTGTGTCCACCCCTATCGTAATGAATCAATCAGATCTATATTTTGAACATATAAGTAACAATAATGGACAAAAAAAAAACAACTAATAAAGGTGAAATCATTGAAAGCCATCCTATTCACATGGAGAAAAAAAATGCTGACCACTCCCAGTTCAAAACAGAGTGGGAGGAAGCAAATGCTTATTAATTCCTACCCCTAGCTAGTTCATCATACATGTCTGTTTTGATTATACAGTGTGAACACATATAAATAAATATATGAATACATACATCTTTATAAATTGAACTTTAATTTTTCAACTATAACTATCCACAAGTATTCCTTTTTTAATATGTCACTATATACAATTATCAGTTCTTACTGCACAGTACAAGAAACAAGAAAATGAAGAAAAGATAATTATCCCATTGCAACATAGTCATAACTGCAGTAGCTGGTAATTCTATAGTTAAAATTCCAACTTCACTCACAGCTGCCATTTCTTATTTTTTTAGTTAGATGCTGTGTGAAATGTCTTTAAGTGCCTCCTGGATCTGATAGCTCTTTATGTTAATCTGGACCTGATTCTAAGCCCCACTGTCTGTGTGTTCTGGCCTTTCAGGGGCATTTGCAAAGAGGACCCTGGGAATCTGAATGCCTGGGCAAACCTGGGCTACGTGTACGACAAGCTGGGACGAGAACTGGATGCAGGGGAGTGTGTGGACAAAGTGTCCAACCTCATGGGCTTAGACGGCGGTGAGGCGTCTCAGGATGAGATCAGGATTATGGCTGCACGCTGCCTGGTCGAGCAGGCCTACGTCTTTCCGTACGATATAGAGCTGGACAGCGACGACGACTTGAGAGAGCGACTGAACACTGCACTGTCTTTTTACAACAGAGCCCTGCATTATGGGGGTGACCTGGTGAGAGATATGAATACTTTAAATAAAGAGACAACACATGGTTAACTGCCAAGAATCACATTGCAGAGTGTAAAGACAAAGCGGAGCACTGATATAATGACTGGTTAGATGGTGAGCATTCACATCATTCTAGCTTTTCTACTGGAATTAACTGAAGGAATATGACAATGCTCAAAAGATTACACACAGGAAGACAATGAGGCCATTTTACTTTGTTGTAGTCTAAAATCACAAATTTAGTAGCAGATAAGAGCTTTCAAATCACTGTTTCATGTTGTAGGGAGCATTTAAGTGGGGTATTACTTAACTTGTGGTGCTGTTTTTCAGATACCGATAGAGGAAAAACGAAGCTGGTATTTTAAAATGGCAACAATCTACATAAGGTACAGGGTGATATGATTTAGATTACTATCACCACACAGCGTGAAAATATTCAAGTTATTTTCTGTCTGCAGGCTGGACAACATAGTAAAGACCAAAGAGGATTCTGAGTACTCCAGACTTTCGCACTACAATAAAGGACTCCAGTTTCTGAAAGAAACACTGGAATCTGAGAAAACACAGCACAAAGGTAAACATGTGACAGTATTGTATTGAAATTAATCCACAGTTCTTACAGATGTTCAAGTTTCAGTACAGCAAAAAAAATCAAAATTAAAGGTGTTCATGAAGACTGGCCACACCAGACTCTAATAATCAGAGATTGATTATAAATGTATTAGTTTGTGCAAAATTTTGCAAAAAGGTGTTTGTATTTAAAATCTGATTATACAAACTAACTAAAGACAGATCAATACAGTCATGATAAATGCTTTCAGTCATGGAGTCAGAGAGAAAAAAGAAATACAAATCTGTTCTGCATGTGGTCCTTAAAGGTCTCAGATTAAAACTACAACACACAACATATTAGATCATGACATTATATATTTCTAAAAGAACGTCTACAATGATCTTACACAACCAATTCTGTCTACGCGTCAGTCTGAAGAGGTCATTCCCAAACAATTTGGAAAGTCAAAGTCAATCATTGCACAAGGGAAAGATTATTATCAAGAGAAAAACATTCAACATAGTCCCAACAGTCTCATTATGATTATTATGATTATTATCATTATCATATTATCATTATTATTATTGATTGCAAGTCGGTGAAGGTGTATTATCCATATCAATGAGCTACTAGTTTTTGTTGCTGAAATCATTTTGTTAAAACTACAGGCCAGTTCGTTTGTCTATTTCCTCAAGTACATGCTATTTACAAAAAATAAAAGCTGAAAAACCAAATCTTCTCGTCTCTCCCATCAGCTCTAGCTTGGTGTTATGTCGGCATCATGTTAGAAAGGAAGAAGGAGTTTTCCCCTGTGCCCATGTCCATACACGACTGCGGTTTCTCGGCTTCGGATCCTCTGTCCTGTTATGGAACTGTGAGTTAACTCATGCACCTCTCACCAAGCTGGGAAAAAAACAATTACTTTCCCTCAAACTGTTAGGACTAAACCTCTGCAATCAGCCTGTCATCTGACTTTTGTTAGCGATAAAGTATCTGAATTTCAGGAGTGGGGCCTCGCCTCCGAACACGCTCCTTCAGGTTCTTACCTATATATGTTCCCCCAGTTCTACAAGCTGTTCGTTTTTGTGCCCCTCCCTCGCTCCCCTTTTCAATTCTTTCACTTCTTCACTTCTATTTAGTACACGGTGATCTTCCAGGCCCGGGAGCCGCTGCCAGTCCTCTCCGAGGCCTTCCCCAAACTTCAGCTCAATTCATGTTTAAGCCATTCACCTTTATCTGCTAAAATGCTGTCAAACCTAAAATGAGGGCCAGTGAGTGAAATGCTTTTTATTTGAGACTTTTCAGTTCAAAAGATTGAAAAATATGTATCTAACTAGGACAACAGAAGGTTTTTTTCAGCTAAAAACTGCTGAACAAGTCATTAACTCACTCACTTACTAATTGCTCATTTGGTTTAACAATGAGCGACAGACTGGCGACCTGTCCAGGGTGTACCCCGCCTCTCACCCTATGACAGCTGGGATAGGCTCCAGACCCTGAAAAGGATAAGCAGAAGCGAATGGATGGATGGGTTTAAGAAATACTGCTGCACTGTTCCCTTTTAAGATGAGATAATAACAGCTCTGTCTGTGTTTCCAGGCCATAAATATGGCCAGTGACGATGCATTTATCCTGAACCTTCTGGCCAGAGTCTTCTCTCTGCTGGGTAAACATGAAATGGCTACAGGGATCTGCAATATGGCCCTAAATGTGCTGCCAGATCCAGAACTCAACTGGCAGGCTCACTGCACCCGTGCCAAGGTACTGTAGCTACGACTAATCAAGTCAGTTGCTATGACAGCTCCTTTTAAGGCCAGAATAGCTGTATTAGTTTAAAGTGGCTAGTACATGTAAAAAGTTTACATATTTGGACAACATGTTCTCTGTGTAGATCAATATAATCCTGTACATGGGGGACCTCGAGAAGGCAAAGCTTGGTGATGGTGGAATCCCAGACCGACAGAAGCTAATTGAAGCTAGAAAAGACTTAGACAAAGTACTCGGTGTACGCCCCTGTCTTCGAACACATTTGGAGATGGCACAGGTAAAAGCATAACGTGCAAAGCTGGTCAAATTCTGTGTTTCATGTCCCAACAAGGCTTTCAAGTTGATCTTTTTCATTTCAGGTATACTACTACATGGGTGTAGATGCACTCCAGGAGAGCCTTTTGGTGGATGAGAGTGCAATAAATAGTGCCCTGGTGAGTTTGTCTCACGCTCTGAAGTTTGAGCTGGGAGACTGCTTACCGGAACTTCATGTGCTCAGAGGACGCTGCCTCCTCGTGAAAGGCGAGGAGCAGAACGCCGTAGACTGCTTCAAAAAAGCTCTGGAGTTAGAGAAACAAGGGAGCAGAGACACCACAGCCCTGCGCTGCCTCTTACAGGCTCTCCTGACTCTGTTCATGCAGGGACACCCTGACCCTGGCATTGTCATCACTCAGCTGGAAATGTGGGTGCTCAAGGCAGAGGAGCTGTACTCTCAGGACATAGTGAAGGCTGAGCTGAGGTACCTTTATACGACACACACGGCAGAGGTTACAGAGTTATCGAGGGTTCTGATCAAGACAGGACGCCTGGACCTAGTGAGGAGGCTGCTGGATACAGTGGTGCCTAAACAGCTGGCTAAAAAGAGATCACTGGTCCTTAGGTCGGTCTCATTAAAATGATGCAAAGATATGGCTTGAACAGTTATTAAAGAATGACTTAACATCATTTCATGTATTTAAATAAACAGCTCTTACTAAGTGCTGCCTATACAGCATTTACAGGATGTTTTCTCCAAACTGTGATTAATCTATCGTTCTGTTTTTTGTAAGATAATAGCTGTAAGGTATCATATTTTTTAGAGTGCTTCGCAAACTGAGTAGTTTTACATCTTAAGCAGTCTTACTGCTATTGCAAAACCCACACACTGTCCCACTACCTCTCACTTAGTAGATATTTTACCACTAATGACCTGCAGATGGGGGTATATACCATAAGATTGTTGAACCAAAAACAGAGTTGGCAACAATGTATTGTGAGCCTTTGAGAAGTGTGATGTAAGTGTTTATAGGACATTTAAAATTGCATTTAATAAAATAATTACTTTTGGAACACTTAATACACCAACTCTTGCAGATGTGGAATCTCACAGGTTTGAGGGGGTACAAGCATTTAGTTGACACAGTGATTGTTGATATTTTCCTTAATTTAAATACATGTCTATTAATTTGTAGTTAAATGAATAAGTTATGATGACATATACAAAGCAAACCTGTTGCTTCATCCTGCTGCAATTTGAAGGATAAAATCACACAGAAATGTATGTTGGGACTCTGTATTTTTTATACTAACATATACGCAAGCCTTAGTTACCGTTAAGGAAAGTACAGCTGGTTTAAGGGTTTTCTTTCCCCAATATTTGAAAGGTACATTTCTAAATTAGGGGTGTAATCTTCTGTACTTAAAAATACTTACCGGAAAGTACAGTAGAAAGTGAAAATAAAATGAAAGTAAGAGTCTGGAAAGAAGATTATTGGAAAGATTATTTTTGCCAAAGTTTTTTTTTTTTTTTTTTTTTTTTTAAAAGATACAAATTAGTAAAACCTTTATATATGTTTTTTTTTTCTTTTTTGTCTTGCCAAGGATATCAAAATGAGTCGAGTGTGAAGGTGAGTGATTGCAAAAGCAGCTGAAGCAGTTTCCACCTTTCTGTGGAAGCCAAAATGGATTTCCATTCCATTGTTACTCAAATATGTTCACGTAGCCTTGAGTTTGTCGTGACACATTTCAGACGCCTCTGCTGACTTCACTGCCACTACACTGGGGACTCATGAGATCTTGTTTACAGGATATAACATATTCTGAATATTCAGAAAATAACATATAACAGGATGGTCAGGACGGATTTCATTCAAAAGTATAAAACAGTGGAAAATTACATTGTAAATTTTTACATAAAAGGAAAAATGCTTTTATTAAGTTCATTTGACAACTTCTTTTGTTGAGCGCCGGTGCAGAAAGATAGAAACTTACATGAAGGACAAAAACCACGTGAAAAAAAGTTACAGAACTACACAAAGATTTCAAAAATGTTATTAATCTTTTTGTTCTATCAAATCATAAACAAGAAAACTGAAAGTCACAAAGTAAACCTAGACTGAATGCTGAATGAGCTAAGGCAAAGACAAACTTTAACTCTGCTTTCTTTAAAAGTTAGATTTATGATAATGATTTGAGTTACAATTTGTCTGATCCCCCATCGTAAGGCCTTTGACCGTTTCTTGTTTTATTTATTGCAAATGTGTTTGATGAGTCAGAGATCTTTAAAACAGGGATTAAATTAAAAATATGCATGAATAAAACATATTGTTCTTGTCTTTAGATCATCAAAGCAAACCTCTTACCAGCTCTTTAAAAAAAAAGTCAAAACCAAATACCAGTTCACTTAGTCACACCAAACATAGTTAAACTCAATCAAATGCCTTTTTAAAGACAGAGCACACCAATGAAAAGCAACCCTGGCATGAAGCCATAACAGACTCTCATCTTTGCCTGTGGACTTAACTGGTGCAGGCTGCATGTTGATGACACTTGTGCTTTTCTTGCGAATTTTTAACTCACGGTGCATCTCACACCAAGAGCACCACACACAGAAACAGGAACTCATGATGTCCTTACAGATAGAACCCTGTAGAGAAATATTTGGTAATTATACACTTTTACCACTTTATCCAGTCATTAGTTACAGCTTCTTCTTCCTCCCATCACCCCAATCGGTTGTGGCAGATAGCTGCCCCTGCCTGAGCATGGATTTCTTTCTGTTCAAAATGAGTTTTTCCTTTCCACTGTTGCCAAATGCTTGCTCAAAGTGGGTCATTTGATTGTTGGCATTTTCTCTCTATTATTATAGGGTCTTTACCTTAAAAAATAAAGTGCCTTTAAAAAGATTGGATTGAATTAACTATTACTGAACTGAACTATTACTAATACTTGATTCTCTTTATTTCTGACTGTGGGAATGTAAAAAACAGCAGAAATTTTTAACAAGAATTTCTTTGACAAATTTAACTTGATGCCGTATTTATATCGAATCCCAACCTTAATGGTCAAGGCAGCAGGAGGTATAACATTTGGTATCCCAATGGCTGAGATCAGTTGTGCTGAACATGTCGCATAATGGGACACAGCGGTGGTCTCCCATCTGTCCTACAACTGTGCAGGTAAGGCAAGGGCAGCACCAGAAACCATAGCAGCCTGAAAACAACTGCAGTTTTACGTCGTAATACATGAGACAACACATACTGTAGCTGAAGAATTGCATAGAGAGTTGTTCATGCTTACAAGGGTGGTACTCTAGTTTGTCGATGATTGTGTTTCCATTGTTGTTGAATGTTAGTCACAGAATAAATTCAAATTACCTGTTGATACATAGGAATCAGTACCAAGCAACAGCACCTAAATAGCAAAATTGTCACTTTCAGCAGCAAATATTTGTTGTTGATTCAAATGCGGAACATTGATTTGGATGCTGAAATGCATAGTAACAACATTAAAACAGAAAAAACCCAACCTGCTATCTTCTACAGTTGAAATACATAAATGTCAATGTTAAGTTTTAAAGACAAAAACACTAAATCTACACACAATGCCAATAGACATCAGTTACAGGCCCTAAGCATGTTTTAAAAACTACTTCATGCTTTATGCTAGTACTATATACTGCTTTATGTCTTTCAATAACAATCACAATACATAACATTTCCTATGAAGAAACACGAAAAAAACAAAAACAACCAACAACAAAAAAAACTGTACCTGTCAAAGCTGGGTATGTTGTTGTGAAGTCAGGTAAATATGAAAGAACATGCCTTCTGTGCCTTTTGTATTATACAATCACTTGGCAAAAACAATGTTGTAGAACCAGAATTATTGCCAGAAAAAGGGTTAAAACAATAATGTACATTAGGAATCATGTGTCCATGGGTTTATATTTCTGTAGGTGTGCCAAATGTGTTGTTGACTCCACATTAAACAAATATGTAAGACTGCTTTCTTCCATTTGCGCAACATCTCTAAAATTAGAAATATCCTGTCTCAGAGTGACGCTGAAAAACTAGTTCATGCATTTATTACTTCCAGGCTGGACTACTGTAATTCATTATTATCAGGATGTCCTAAAAGCTCCCTGAAAAGCCTTCAGCTAATCCAAAATGCTGCAGCAAGAGTCCTGATAGGGACTAGAAAGAGAGAGCATATTTCTCCTGTTTTGGCTTCCCTTCATTGGCTTCCTGTTAAATCCAGAATTGAATTCAAAATCCTGCTCCTCACATACAAGGTCTTAAATAATCAGGCCCCATCTTATCTTAATGACCTTGTAGTACCATATCACCCTATTAGAGCACTTCGCTCTCACACTGCAGGCCAACTTGTTCTTCCTGGAGTATTTATAAGTAGAATGAGAGGGAGAGCCTTCAGTTTTCAGGCCCCTCTTCTGTGGAACCAGCCAAGGGTCAACCATACAATATAAAGCTCCTTGAGGCGACTGATTTGGTGCCATGTAAATAAAAGTGAATTGAATTAAATAAATTGAATTGAAGACACAAATATGTTCACGTGGACAAATATGTGGCACTAAGCTCACAACTCACTGAGCCATCCAAACAGCCAGTTATGCACTCATTCTGATAACCTCCATCCATCCATTCGCTTCCGCTTATCCTTTTCAGGGTTGTGGGGGGCGCTGGAGCCTATCCCAGCTGTCATAGGGCGAGAGGCAGGGTACACCCTGGACAGGTCGCCAGTCTGTCGCAGGGCTAACACACAGAGACAGACAACCATTCGCACTCACATTCACTCCCGCACACAATGTGTTACATTTTGTGTTACATTTTATATTTTTTACACACAATGTTTGCACATTGTGTGTAAACATACCTGAAAAGGGAGCTCCTGGTATTAGAATAGCTTGCTACTTGCTTGTTGGGCTCCCACAGATCGGCACATTAAGTAGTATAAAGTGAGGAATTATTGGATGAATTAAGAAATTTATTAATCTATTACTGTAACATATAATTTGATTTAAAAGATGTTCAGAAACTTCATTTATTTGAACAATGTTTTGCCCGTTTTTGAAAACTCACTTTGTGTTCTTTGTGAGTGTAAGTTATCCATCTCAGAATACCATCAAACATTTACATGGAAGCATGGATGCAAAGATAAACATCTTTGCATCTTCAAGACGTTGAGCCAAAGACAAAGTGAAATAAAAATAACTGTGCTATGTTCCAAGAAAGCATACCATCAGATGTATGACAGCTTAGTTAAAAAAACAACAACTTCTCTTAACCCTTTAACAACCTGCTTTTCCATTGTTTGTTTCTTGGTGTGGAGCAGAAACAGAATGTTAATGTGTGCCATTTTAGTTTAAACTACCTAGCTAGGAAACAGACCATTGCTGGTTATGAATTGTAGGGTAAATTTGTTGGTAATTTGTGTTGTGTTATTTATTTAACTGTCATTAATTGTGACATTATTCATGGTTTGGATGGTTACAAATGAAATAATCTTTCACAAGTGAAGAAATTAGATTTATCATATTATTTTCCAAGCCATAGTCAGCAATATGTTTTTACAGTTTAGCAGAAACACTATATGTTCTGTGATCCTCATGATAATGATAACTGTTTCAGCATATGGATCTCCTGTCATGAAAAAGTACATAACATGGAACAGGCGTTTTTGATATTTTTAGTCAATCACAAGCTGTTCTTAAATACGTTAGGAACTAATCTCATTGAAGCTAAATGATTAAAGTAGAGCTATACTGGACATGGACAAGAAGATATTCAACCCAAATGACAATGTAGGCAGGAACAGAACGTTAACAAAAGGTGAGCTGTTTATTCAAAACAGTACAAAATAAGAAAACCGAACTGAAATGAGGAACTACACAGAAAAGCTAAACTGGGGAAAATGGGAGAACCTGAGAAACATTGGACACACACAACCTGAGAGACACAGAGGAAGACAAACACATGCTCTGACAAATAGCAAGAGATAATATATACTCTGAGGGAACACAGAGGGAACACAATTGGAGATTAACAAGGCACGGGTAGCAAAACTGAACAAAATGCACATGAGACTAGGACTAACAAAATAAAAGAAGAAGTAGCACGAACACTGAGACTCAGGTAAGGACATGCGAGCTTGAAGCTAAGATGGGGATAAACAAACATGGAAACACACGACAGACTGGGGAGACACAAAGGATGAAACACAGAGAAGAACGTGGGAACAGTGACGAGACAGACCAAGTCAAGCCATGAAGCACAGAAGTTCCAAAAACAGTTCTGGAGGTCTACCTGACCGCTGGGGGAGACTGAGGCCTGCTGCAGGGACAGAGGCATCCTAGGGACTGGCCCAAGTACACGTTACAATCACCCAGAAAAGCAACAGCAAACAGCAAAATAACAGACCAAAAGTCAATGATTGAATTTTTGTATTTTGGAGGCGTATTCTATAAACAATACATTTCTCAGCTGTCATTAAGAATGTTTAAATGGTTTAACACAGTTATACAATTGTATTGAGAAAGATTTGTGGTACACAGATGTCCATTCATTCACAAACCAAATACATCTTTGTGTTTGACATGTCTCCAAAGAGCCTAGGAGCAGAAACACAGCTGATTTCAAATGGATTACAACCAGTACGGCAGCCCCCCCGACCCCACCGCAGAGAAAACTGCACCCACCCCATCATCCGCTCATCTTCCAGACTACACAAGACAATAAACACCCAGGTTGAATTCATTCTCCACCTCTCCTATATCTTGCCCCCACCAGCAGAGTGAGCTCCTGGAGAGAGGTGACCTCCTGCAAAGATGTAACATCCTGCCCACCAGTTGGAGAGCCCTCCAGGTGGGCCGATGCACTAGAGGTCCACTGCACCAGGGCTGAGCCCCCATGCACCCACCCGCCCACAAACCTGGCGACTCAATAACCAGGATCCAAGCCCCCAAGGCCCAGCCAGAGCCCCAGCCAGGGGCCGGAGCACCCCCAGACCCCCAAGCCCCCACGCCTGTCCCGGCAAGCTCGATGTTAGAATAGCATCACTGTCACCGATAGTGAGAAGAAGCCTGTGCTGTGTGTTATTTGAGGTTTCTGTGGTGTTTGTTACTTGTGTTTAGTTACACCAGTGTTCCCATCATATTACGTTCAGTATTTATCTCTTATCTTTTGGGTTATGTCCTGTTTTCTTAGCTCGTTTTCTGTTGAGTTCGGGTTCCACCTTGTCATTGTCTTAACTGTCTACACCTGTCCTGTTCTGCCAGCTGTATCCACTTCCCCGATTATCTTTCATGGCGTGTGTGTGTGTGTGTGTGTGTGTGTGTGTGTGTGTTCAGTCTGTTCGATGTGTGTGTGTGTGTGTGAGAGAGAGCCTGTCTGACTCAGATCACACAGCTGTACTATGCTTGATAAAAGGAAAATATAATATGTTAGCTATCCAGGAAGTAAATACAGAAAATTTCACTTGAAAAAGTTTTACTTTAAAAACTAAAATACAATTTTATACCTAATTATGAATGAGTAAATCTGAGAAAGGAACACACTTCTGGAGCGATAAATTTATCCCATGAATGAATTTACTGCAGTACAGTCACTCTGTGGTTACCACTGTTGGCTCACAGCAACAAGTTCTTGGGTAGAGACATATAGTCAGTATGTTTAGGTTAACTGGTGATTCTAAGTTGCCCATAGTTGTGAATGTGAGTGTGAATGGTCATCAGTCTGTCTTAGCCCTGTGACAGATTTGCAGTCTAACCAGTGTGTACCCTACCTGTTGGGCTGCTGGCAGGGCTGGGATAGGCTCCAGGCCCCCTCCCACCCTGAACTGGACAAGCAGAAGAGAATGGACGGATAAATTTACAGCTGAAGCTTATGAATTGAGGTTTAAATGTTAAGATCCGACAAGTTTTGTGACCTGTTGACTACATAATCTAAGGTGATTCAAATATGTAATTTCTATTGATAAAATGATCTACTTATCCATCAGAATGAGCAGGCAATCCAGCACTGCATGTTTTTGAAACTGTTAACTGGAAATGTTGTTGCAATTTTTGTCATGGATCAATAAAAGCTGGACACAGTTGTGACTAATCGGACATTACAAGACAGGAAGCAAAACAGAATACACTGACACTGAACACCATGGCTGGACTGAGACATAAAATCGGTCCGGGCATTTTGACTAGAGACCGGCCCACCACGTATTATAGGAAAAGCCATAAAGCCTTTATAATAAACTTAAACTACACCATCCTGCGTATTCTGGTATTCTAAACAGCACTTAGCAAAAATATAAAACAACCTAATCAATAATTACATATACCTAAAAAAAAAAAAATAGTAAACCACTCCCCCACCCTCCGCCTCAAGATGGTTAATTTACATAGCCGACTTTAATTTAATTCATGTATAAAACAAATTCACAGAAATCTATTATTTTTCTCCAGTAATTAAATAGATTCAACATCTTTCTAAAACAGAATTGCAGACTGCACAGATGGTACCTTCCCAGAGGAAAAAGTTCTATAACTTACTAGGGTACATACTAGACTTAATATTTACTACATACAATAATGGATTTCTATACATTTTACATCAGATGAAAACTTTCGTTGTAAGATTCAGATAATTACTTATTAAAAGCTAGACATTTTAAATGAGAATAAGAAAAAAAAGTATTTCTTTGTGCCCCCCTTTCCCTGTTAATGCCCTACCTGGCCCCCTGGCAAAACTTTACTAGACCCGCCCCTGCACAGTTACCAGCTGTCAGCTACTTAGAAAAGGATCCTGGTGTTATTTGTCTCTCAGAAACAGTTCATAACTTCTCTTCAACTCATTCCTGTTAACTAAAAAGGTAAACCTGTTTCTCCATCACCTGTTCAGCTCTGATGATCCAGTAAGGACATCTCCTGGTTTCATCTTCATGTTTCCCTCTCACCAGATAACCAAACCAATATCATGACCTGCAACTTTTACGTCTGTGGCTCCAGCAAACATCAGCTGATACTAGAAATTAATATTAAATAAATTCTAACAACAGCTGATCATGCTTAAACGTGCTGCTGTTGTTCAGTGCGACATCCGCTGGTTTCCTCTTTCTGGCGCAGAGAGAAAAGCATCAGCTGATCATTGATCAGTTTTATGATTGAATTAGCAACTTTATAGATGAAGAGGAACAAGACAAATCACATTCCTTTTCACCTCAACTTTAAAGTTCGACCTCCTCGGCTGCAATTGGTCCAGCCCAGAGTCGATCATGACCAACTGGCACATCCACCACAATTAGGGTTGCCAACCGTCCCTTAAAAAACGGAATCGTCCCGTATTTAGAAACAAAAGTACACGTCCCGTATTGAGCTAATAAGGGACGCACTTTGTCCCGTAATACAGTGATAATCAAAAGTAGTCTATAACTTTTAATGGAATCAACGCTTTGTTGGAAAACATAATTCCCAGCCCCTCTCCTGCTTTGTGACCAATGAGCTGACAGCACACTTATGACAATTCGAGTATGACAATTCAGATTACCGCTCATCTCATTGGTCGAGGAAAGGTCGCTTACGGAGAAAATACCGGAAGACAACAGATGACCACAACAAGAAGCATGGCCAACAGGGAAACAAACGCTGACACTGCGGTGCAAGTCTCGGACGACAGTACACCTAGAGCTGGACAGACACTGTGCGATTTTCAAACTGCACGATTGACTCGCAGGGGTTAGAAGTTGGTAGGTCACGATGCAGGGTCTCACACTATACCGCCCGATGCTCTGATGTGACCTGAGTGCTCACACTGTGCCTCCATAAAAGGAAGGTTATAACAGAAAATCTGTCGCTCTCTCTCTCTCTGTCTTTCACTCACACAGACACACCACCACCATCAACTTTGCTAAATTGCTAATGAAAAACATTGATCAGGCAGCTGTGATTGAGCAGCATGTAAATCCAACTATTTTCACGGTTGTTGTGGTCGTGATAATTTTGTGATGCCACATCGAAAAAGCTCGGATGAGCTTTCCAAAGTTCTACAAGTTGTGCCTCCATCGCTTGTGTCCAGATCACATGCTGCACAGCCGTGCTGCTCCATCTTTTTCACCGACGTTTACGTGTTTGTGCATGAGCAGTGTGAGCGCCTGTGGTGACACCCTCACGAGCGATTGATGATCGGGAGCTGCTCGAGGTGTTAATCGCTTCTCGTTACCCCACGTATACTACACGATGCACGATGAAGGCCAAAATTGGGCCGATCACCAAATCGGTCGCACGACTCAAAAATCGGCTCAAAATTGGTCAAAAATCGCACAGTGTGAGCCCAGCATTAGAGCAGCAATGTTTGTTCCCCTCAGAGAAAGAAAAAAAGGCTGCAAAAGTACAGGGAGGAATGGGAAAAGAAAAACACCTGGCCTGGAAAATGCACGATAACACCTATAAAGCGCACTGCACTGTGTGCCGGCGCACTTTTTCCATAGGCATGCTTTTAGCGGTGGGCACATGAAGAACATGAGGGGCGTGAAAGCTCGGGGAACCCTTAACCAATTTTTTGTCCACCAGGCCACGGCAGAAGCAGATATGGTATGTAAACACTGGTTTGTTTTTTAAACCCTCTGGTTAAGGTTAATATGGGCATGTGCAGTGAATATCAGCGCTATGTGGGCAGAAGTGTGATAATATAATTTATTTTGTGTAATAAACAACTGCAAGGATAGATGATTACAACAAATAGATGACTAATACATAAAATTAATACATAGATGAATAACGATGATGAGTTAAGATGCGTAATCATGGGAACAAGTGGGTTTACAAGCAGGAGCAGCTGATTAGCATTAGAAAAGCTGAAATAATACCTCAACTGAAGCCAGTTGTACTAAATGCTACGGAAGAGGATTAGGGCCACTGGAAAAAAAAAAAAGAATTCTGACTTTAATCTCAGAATTCTGACTTTTTTCTCAGAATTCTGACTTTAATCTCAGAATTCTGACTTTTTTCTCAGAATTCTGAGATTAAAGTCCGAATTCTGACTTTATTCTCAGAATTCTGACTTTAATCTCAGAATTCTGACTTTAATCTCAGAATTTTGAGGTGGGCACCTGCAGGCTTCCAGCTTCAGTGACAGCGATGTGTCCAGTTTGGCAGGTGGAGAACTAATTCACTAAATATGGTGGATATAAGTGATTTTTTGCGTGGCCGAGGGGTCCCCGAAGATGCTATTTTATTAATGGAAGAGCAGAAGGTGAGTAACAAAAAGAGAAATAGTTTGGTGTCTCCTATTTCTACAGGAAAACAGTTACGGTACAGTTACAGTTAGCATACTTGTTAGCTTATAATGTTATATAGGAATGAACGTGTTTCACGATGTTACAGTATACTAGGTGAATTGACGTTTTAACTGTTGTTGATCGCAGGATCATCCCAGATGGGTTCGTTGCATTTTATTTTATTGTTCTACTATTTCAGAGTTTTTCAAGGCAGTTAAGTGGAGCTGTGTTACAGACAGTGTTGGGTAAGTTACTTTAAAATAGTAACTTAGTTACATTACCAGTTACTTCTCTCAAAAGTAACTCAGTTACTTCAAGTTACTCGTTACTTTCAAAGTAACTAGTTACTAGGGAAAGTAACTTTGGTTTTACTCAGAATTCTCTTGTTAATGCGTTTCTTCCATAACTTTGCCAGTCTTCTAGCTTGCTTACTTGCCACAAGTGCACTGTGCCACTTACCAATAGAAAGGAAAAGATAATGTGCATATTTCCACAAGAGAAATCCCACGCCTGGACCGTCATTGACTGCTGCCATGATTCTAGCCTACGTCACAGTGTCATGTGTGCCTTTTACATCCAACACAAAAACTGCAGTCGTGGTGCTTTCGATTGTACTCAGAACTCGGAAATTCTGCCTTCTGAATAGGAAGATGTAGGCAACACCAGACTGCAGATGAGCTGCATACAGGGCTGGACTGGGACAAAAAAATCCTCCCGGGCATTTTGACTAGAGACCGGCCCACCATTATAGGAAAAATCATAAAGCCTTTGAATGAAAACAAACGCTGTTGTGACAGTGATGTACACTGTTTTGATGGTATATATGCATCAATCTATCAATCGTTTTTTTGTAAGATTCAGATAATTATTTTTTAAAAGCTAGGCATTTTAAATGAGAATAAGAAAGAAAAGTATTTCTTTGTGCCCCCCTTTCCCTGTTAATGCCCTACCTGACCCCTGGCAACACTTTGCTAGATCCGCACCTGCACAGTTACCAGCTGTCAGCTACGTAAAAAAGGATCCTGGGGTTATTTGTCTCTCAGAAACAGTTCATAACTTCCCTTCAACTCATTCATGTCACCTAAAAGGTAAACCTGTTTCTCCATCACAGCTCTGATGATTCAGTAAGGACATCTCCTGGTTTCATCTTCATGTTTCCCTCTCACCAGATAACCAAACCATATCATGACCAGCAGCTTTACAGCTGTGGCTCCAGCAAACATCAGCTGATACTAGAAATTAATATTAAATAAATTCTAACAACAGCTGATCAAGCTTAAACGTGCTGCTGTTGTTTAGCGCGACATCTGCTGGTTTCCGCTTTCGGCGCAAAGTGAGCGATAAACAAACAAGAGAGCCGATCAGCTGATCACTGATCAGTTTTCATGATTGAAGTAGAAACGGGAGAGGGAGGGGGGAGAATGAGAGAAGAAGAGGCAGCTGTGCAGCGTAAAGACACAGAATAACTCCAGCTTTGTGCCTTTTCCATTGTAGCTGAATTACGGGACAAACTGTTCCTTTTCACCTCAATAAGAAAGGCGTAATATTTTCTCTGAATACCAGATGGGACGGTTGGAAACTCTAATAATTAACCTTATGAACAAAATAAAGTTCAACATCAGTAACATAGCACCCACCCAGCTGTATAGAAACTCCGTCATGCTAGCTAGCACGCAGTACGGGAAAAAGTCAGAATAACGAAAATAAACTCCAACTAAACTTGGTTTATATCTGACCCAGAGAGACTGCAGGTCATAACTTCTTACCTGAAGTTCAATTCACACTTGGACCGGCGGCCGCCTCGGGTCTCTCCTCTTGCCTCCCTTTTCCTTCATCCACCTGCTGGCTTCCACCACTTGCTAATGTTACTGTATCCAGTGTTGGGGAGTAACGGAATACATGTACCGCCGTTACGTATTTAAAATACAAAATATGAGTAACTGTATTCCGTTACAGTTACCGTTTAAAAAGGTGGTATTCAGAATACAGTTACTTTGGTGAAATAAATGGATTACACTGCGGTACTTTCCTGTTTCATTTTGTCGCGGGTCAGGACTGTTTGGGTTTTGTTTGACAGCTATGTTCTGTTGTTCCAGGCGGCAGCGTTATGGTTGCCATGGTTACATGGCGACGCTCTCTCTCTCTCTCTGCGACTGTGTGTTTCCTGGGTGAGAGAGCGCCTTTTCGTTGTTGTTGTTCTAAGCTAACAGGCAGAATGCTACAAGCATAGCTCTAAAGAATGTAGCATCATGGGCAGTGTAGTCCGTGTTGCAGGGAGAATGGACTGCCATACACTTTATGGGTCTGTGAGCGCGAGGAGGGAGAAAAAGGGGAGTGGAAAGGTACGAGTTGTCATCGAGGAAAAACGGGAGCTGGAAGCATGTAAATATAATTGTTGTGAATTTTAGCACTACGGTTAGCATTTACAGGATATGGTTTTATAGTGATATTATACAGGAAAACTGTTACTCAATAAGGTCCATTTACTAGTTGTTTTTCTCTTTCTCTGTGACCTAAGAATTAATGTGTAAGAATCACAGGCTGGTACTTCAAGGTCGAAAATACCACAGAGACCACTTCCTTACTCCCATCCTCCCTTCCTTATCTCTTAGAAAGGAGCTTGTTAAAGGCCAGGTGGTTCGTTTCAGAATTCATTAATGAAAGAACTCTGTATTCTATGTCTAGGAGTGTATTTTGCTGGGATGATCATAAATTGTAGCTGAACTGATAAACTACACAAAGGATACTTCTTTGCTCACAAGGCAGGAAGACGTTTCCTTATTTGGTCTGTACAGGTTTGAACTGAGAATCTGTTGACACACGAACCTTTTTCCTCTATATATACTGTTGTAAGATGAATAAACCTTTGAGTTGGTTTGGGAAAGCAACCTGAAGCAGTCTGTGTTTCCTTGTTCTCCCAAGCTACTCCCGGCGCTGTAACTAACATGCTGAATGGCATATTTGACTGTTACTTTTGAATATTCCTTTGAGTTCTATAGGTTATGGACAATCTCTGCTGATAGGTGCCCGCGCCTCGAAGGAAACCCGATCCACGGATGACCCGGGACGGAGATTTCTTTCAATTTGGTGTCAGAAGTGGGATATGCTGACGAAGGTAAATACGTGTCTTTTATATTTATATGGGACTGTATTATACCGTTCTCAGTGACCCATAAAGAAACGGGATATGCTGACGAAGCTTTCCTTAGTGGCCCAGATAAATGGGATACACTGACGAATCTTCCTTAGTCCCCGAATAAAGTAAATTAAAAGCAGAGAGACACAGGAGGTTGCCTGTTGTTTTGAAAACGAAAATTGCTAGCAATAAAATCGAAAGTAACCTCAGCTTTGCCTCAGCAAAAATACTAACATAAATCCTTCAAGCGTGTAAACCCCTCTGGAAATCACTGAACATGGGTCAGAATAATTCAAAGACCTCAGACAGGTCCGATGAAAAAATCGAAATTAACTGTAAAACAAAACAAAAAATAAAATATAAAGTTACAAATAACGGCTCAGTACGACTCCCACTTCCGGTTACGTGTAACCCACGTCCGCGAATCGGTGAAGACTTCCATGATTATGTATCCAGAACATGCGGAAGTACTTACGTGACTGACTTTGTCTACAACTTAAGAACTGTAAATTCAATGCATTCTAATTTATTTCCGGAGCCCTATCCCAAACGATTATTGCCAGAAAACAGGTCAGTAAAACTGGAGGCCAGTGCAGAACTTTTCCCTACTACCACGAAAGCTAAAAGTGTTAAAATGATGCAGCCTCCAATAGAGCACGCGCGCCTCAACCACAGAACGCAGGACAAGTTCCTGCCACTAGGCGTCAGCAGAGCTCTTCCAGTCAAGGTAACTGGCAACAACGGGAAGCATGCAATAATGGCCCCACATCCAGGCTGCAGTCTTAATCCGCATTTTAACCCACAAGGTAGACAAGCTAGAGGTGCAAATTTAGCTCAGTCTTCCAGCAGCCGCAGACACCCAGAGCAAAAATGAATTTGTGTATTTCATTTAACACAAAGGGTGAAATGTTTGCTGACACTGATAACAGCTATGTTTTTTCTGCCCTATGCACCGACATCATGGAGAAGGAACAGCCTCTGTGTCAGCTGGACGCCTCAGCAGAGAATGAAATCAACATCCTTTTTGTCCGGTACTCAATGTCACACTGTGCCAAACACGTGTACAGACACAACTAACAGGTAATCGCACATCTGGGAGCCACACTTTTGTCTCTCTCACACTGTTCAACAACATGATAACTGCTCACACCAGTGAAGGTCAAACAGTGGTTTTGTCACATAACTCAGACATAGATCTAACCTACTCTATCCACTGTACTATTTCTGCAGTTACGTTGCCAGCTGAATACCAGAATATGACATTATGGTCAAAGGGTGAGAATGATGTAAGATTTGTTGACTGTACACCTTATCACGCACAGCTGAAACACAACAAGCCAGTATATGTCAAGCAATATCCCATTTCCGCCGAAAAAGCCGCAGCCCTAGATGTCATCATAGGAGATTTATTGACTACAGGAGTAATAAAGCCCACAGTATCTCCATATAACACTCCTGTCAATCCTGTGCCAAAGCCTAACAAACCTGGCGTATGGCGTTTTACACAAGACTTAAGGCAAATTAATGCAGTCATTATGCCTCTGCCACCTCTCGTCCCAGACGTTCCCAGCATCCATTCCATCCACAGCTATACATTTTACCGTGGTGGACCTGTGCTCCGTTTTTTTTCTCAGTGCCTGTGCATGAAGACACACAGCCGATATTTGCATTCACACATAGAAATAAGCAGTACACTTGGACTCGTTTGCCCCAAGGCATGGTAGATAGCCCTGCTGCTTTCTCAATGGTGGTCCGTGCTACCCTGGACAGCTTCACTCCTCCGGAGGGCTGTACCTTGATACAGAAATGACTGATGACCTCCTCCTCTGTGCTCCGAGTGAGGAACTATGTCAAACTGCTACACACATGCTTCTCCAGCACCTCCAACAGACTGGCCACAAAGCATCAGCAAAGAAAATGCAGTACTGTCAGACTTCTGTTCAATATTTGGGATTCACACTGTCTCACGGAAAACGTTCCATGACTGCAGACAGGGTCAAAGCTGTGACCTCCGTCCCTCGGCCCACTACACAGAAGGAAATGTTGTCCTTCCTAGGCATGGTGAACTATTGCAGACAGTGGATACCAGACTGTTCTTTTCATGACCACATTCTGCGTGACTGTTGTAAAAAAGACAAGCCTCCTCGAATACTGTGGTCCACAGAAATGACTGCCTCTTTCAAAACATTAAAGGGAGTGCTGACCTCCGCCACTCAAAGGTGCTGCCTGTGGTTGTTCAGGGGATGCCAGCCTGCCTGAGGGCAGTAGCAGCTTGCTCTATCATGATAAGGGACTGCGAGAAGCTCACACTCTCACATGACACTATTCTACACACCAATCACCAGGTCACGACCATTCTAGCAAACATAACTACACAACACATGACTGCACAACGTCGCTAAGGTTATGAAGCTACACTGACCTCCACAGCAAATCTTACTATAAAGGCGAGCAGCACACCTAATTCGCCAGCACATTTATTGATCCGTATGCTGTGTTCCTCTGACCGACAGGATGGCTCAGACGGGCTTGACGTTCATGACTGCATGACACGTATACAGGAATCCACAGCACCACGTCCAGATCTAGAGCAAACACCTATCCCAGACTCAGCCACGGTTTATGTGGACGGGTCCTGTCCAAGGCCGAATGACAGCTCATTTCTTTGTGGCTATTCAGTGGTGACATTGCCTGACATCATACTAGAGGCTCATTCATTACCATTTCACTCAGCACAAAAAGCAGAGCTCATGGCTTTAATACGCGCCTGTGAGCTACATGTGGATAAGCGTGTGACAATTTACACGGACAGCCGTTATGCATTTGGCGTCGTACATGACTTTGGCACATTGTGGAGACAAAGAGGATTTAGATCGGCTGACGGAAAATCAATTGCTAAATTCTGATCTTGTTCAAAGACTTTTGCAGGCTATACAGCTACCATCGGCTGTTGTAGTCGTTA
Organism: Aulonocara stuartgranti; assembly: GCF_965226115.1. Lineage (NCBI taxonomy): Eukaryota > Metazoa > Chordata > Actinopteri > Cichliformes > Cichlidae > Aulonocara > Aulonocara stuartgranti. The sequence continues at coordinate 5,659,651 of NC_138953.1, read as the reverse complement.
AAACGAAAGGACACAGTACAGCTGACACAGACGAAGCAGCAGGTAATGCCCTAGCAGACGTGACTGCCAAGGCTGCAGCTGCGTCACAGCTCCCACCTCCACAGGAAGTATTATCTGTGCCCCTACAGCTGCCACTTGTTACACTTCCAGACTATTTAGAAACAAATGTTGATTTGAAATTTATACAAGAGCAAGCCTCTACATCTGATTACACCTATTGGGAGGATAATGACTGTACCTTAGATGACAGAGATGGCCTATACAAAAATCTTGAGGGTTTGATTGCCCTCCCATCTTCCCTGCTGCCAGTCCTTGTCCGACATTTTCACGGTGTGGGTCATGTCGGACAGGGAGGGGTAATAGGGGCAATAAAATCGAGATTTGTAATTGAAAAAACATTGCATGCAGTAAAAAGCATATTAGCAACCTGTCTAACATGTGCACGAACTAATGTAGGGAGACCAAAAGCGAAACATCAGCATTTATCACAACCAGATTTTCCATTTCATACATTATGACTCCATCCGCAGCAACCAAATTATCTCCATTTGAAATAATCATGGGAAGACCATTCCCAACACCATGGTCAGCCTCCAGAGGGGCACCGCTATTGGAAGGGGACATAGACACTGCATTGTTACTATGTTCACAATCTGGTAGAAACACTGAATAATAACTATCAGAAAGTTTGTCTCTCTCAGCCTCTCCCCTCCACAGTTCCATCAGTGGAGACAAGGAGACGCGGTGTTGGTGAAGTCGCTAAAACCAAGGACACTCGGGGAGGCCGCGCGTTTTCCAGCCCCCAGACTGTAATGGCAGTGACGAAGAACCAGCATCCTCACAGACGGACAACCTCAGTGGATTCATGCCAGCAGGGTTAAGACCAGCCCAACCAGACCATCTCAGGTGTCGGATCAAGCAGACGACGACTCAGGCGAGCCAGCGCCGGGAACCAAAACAAATAAATACACACAGGTAGATGACGTCTCCGGCGAGCCAGCGCCCGGATCCAATACACCTACACACACGCAATCACTGATTAACACACAACGCCTGAAAGAGCCAAGGCTCAGAGCTCTTTGATCCTCCACGTGAACAACAACAAGGTACTCGAACATTCAGCAGGAACAGAAAGCCGAGAGTACCACATGATGTCTAACCTGATAAAGATAGACTCATTCCATCTTGATAATGGAGAAAATGAAATGCCCATTGTCATCATACGACGCTTATTCTATGTCTCTCGAACCTGGGACCAGGCCAGGAGACAACTGAAGAACTGTTTCTCTTATATTTTTTCTTATATATTTAGGTTATTTATCATATCTATCGCATTAACTTTAGGAATTTTCTTTGCTATTTTGTATTGTAGACTGCAACCATGTTCACATTTCTGCAGGTCGTATTTTGCTGACAATACCTCATGTTCCATTTGGCAAGACACCCACCTAGTACGCTTATGTATTATTTTGTTTTTGATTATTATTGTCTGTTGTGTGATACCATGTATACGCTCTCAGAATTTTTGATATTAAGCTTGCTCGAAGGACCAGTTACATTTATGATTTGTTTTACGTTTATGATTTGTCTTTAGATTATGTTATTACATTCTGTCTTTATACTATGTTATCATTTTATGATAAAAGGAGAGAACTGTTGTGAATTTTAGCACTACGGTTAGCATTTACAGGATATGGTTTTATAGTGACATTATACAGGAAAACTGTTACTCAATAAGGTCCATTTACTAGTTGTTTTTCTCTTTCTCTGTGACCTAAGAATTAATGTGTAAGAATCACAGGCTGGTACTTCAAGGTCGAAAATACCACAGAGACCACTTCCTTACTCCCATCCTCCCTTCCTTATCTCTTAGAAAGGAGCTTGTTAAAGGCCAGGTGGTTCGTTTCAGAATTCATTAATGAAAGAACTCTGTATTCTATGTCTAGGAGTGTATTTTGCTGGGATGATCATAAATTGTAGCTGAACTGATAAACTACACAAAGGATACTTCTTTGCTCACAAGGCAGGAAGACGTTTCCTTATTTGGTCTGTACCGGTTTGAACTGAGAATCTGTTGACACACGTACCTTTTTCCTCTATATATACTGTTGTAAGATGAATAAACCTTTGAGTTGGTTTGGGAAAGCAACCTGAAGCAGTCTGTGTTTCCTTGTTCTCCCAAGCTACTCCCGGCGCTGTAACTAACATGCTGAATGGCATATTTGACTGTTACTTTTGAATATTCCTTTGAGTTCTATAGGTTATGGACAATCTCTGCTGATAGGTGCCCGTGCCTCGAAGGAAACCCGATCCACGGATGACCCGGGACGGAGATTTCTTTCAATAATAATAACCACTTCAGCCAAGAAGAGAGCCTGACGAGCCCAGTTGTAAGTAAGCTATTAAGACTCGACTGTACACCGTGTTTGTGTTTTCCTCCGAAAACAATAAGTTCCGTTGGAGCAGCCTGTCAACGCCTCTCTCTGTCAAGAAAAGTTGTCCCACACAACAAAGTAAAGCTATTTTTCGGCTACGAGCCGACAGGGACCCCGCTGTATTAGTCAGAGGTCCCTTTACTACAGTTCGGAGTCGCGGCCCTTCAGTAATAGTAATAAATCACACAGCAATAGTACATTCACGTTGTTGTAAAAAGCATGATAATATATTAAGTAATCCAAAGTATTCAGAATACGTTACTGTCATTGAGTAACGTAACGGAATACGTTACAGAATACATTTTGGGGCATGTATTCTGTATTCTGTAATGGAATACATTTTAAAAGTAACCTTCCCAACACTGACTGTATCTGTGGAAGCTCCACGATAGCCACCACACGAAGTAACGAGTAACGACCCTATCTAAATCCCAGTAACGACTAACGCGTTCCTGATTTTGGCATAATAACTAGTTACCGTGCTCGTTACCACAATAATAACATAGTTACTGTAACGCGTTACTTAATAACGCGTTAGTCCCAACACTGGTTACAGATGCTAGCCGCCTGCCAATATCACTGATATATTTGATGTGTACAAGTAAGTTACACTTAGTACAGCGGAGGGGAGAAACTGTAATGAATGTTTATGCGGATATTTCACTCAGAAAAATGGGTGGCGTTCATACACAGCCACCGACACAGCCCCGGTTGTTGTTCTGACGGTGGCCGACTGACGATCCCCTCACAACATGTTAGCTAACACAAACTAATGTAGTGCATGTAACTGTGTGTATACGTTAGTGGTACAGTGTCGGAAGAAATGAGCAAACTGTTAACTGTTTATAATGTCAGAATGACATCATCGTTCTCCTGCACTGTCAGCTCAAGAAGGAAATCATATCTTATACTCTGAGCTGCCCAGTGCACTTAACGCCTACGTGTGGAAATGGTAGGCTACACTACAGTCAACTACCGGTAAAAAATAAACTTAATACAGTATTTGATTTTTTTTTATAGAACAATAAAATAAAAAGTGCTGGCTGAGGAGCGCTGCCGCGTTGAACTTTGACCTCGGAGTGACGTGACATTTCTAGGTGGCACTAGAAAAATTCAAATGGCCACTGATGCTGGATTAAAAGATATTCTTCAGGAAGGAAAGAAACTTTTTTTTCCTGATGGCATATCTCCTAAGGGATGTGAAACAGATTTTGAGTTTGAGGTTTGGGACTTTAAACAGAACCACCTTACTGATGATACCTGCCAGTCTATTGGCAATATGTATGAGGCAGCGAGACTGACAATGTTACGCTTCTACATTGCAACAAAACCAAAAGATCCTGAAGAAGATGCCAGCGAGACATCTGAAGTGGTGTTTGTCTCAGAAAGCAGTGGCAGTGACATTAATCCATTGCAAGTGGGGGAAGTCAGGGGTAATTTTGATGAAGTCATCGCTGGTTCAGAAATTTCAGATGATCCAGAAATTACTTTTGGTCCAATTTTTGATGCTGAAGAAGATACAGAAGACACATTAGTCTATGAGGGTTTTCTTGTCCCCCTCAGTCCACCTAATTCAGAGAACGTAATAACAATCACCATACGTCATACTGACACTTTACATGACATGATTACTGCTTTCTCTGATGAGGAGATTTTGAGCAAAACACTGAATGTGAAGCGCATACTTCCAGACAACACAGAAGAACCAGGCACTGGATCAGGAATACTAAGAGATGTACTCACATGCTTCTGGCATGAATTTTATGAGCGATGCACCCTAGGTGCAACCGTTAAAGTGCCATTCATTCGCCATGATTTTCCTGCTGAAAAATGGAAGGCAGTTGGGTGAATACTCTTGAAAGGTTACCAAGAATGTCAGTATTTTCCAAATAAACTTGCAATCCCTTTTCTGGAACAAGTGCTTTTCAGTGGTGTTTACAGTGATCTTAAAGCACACTTTCTACAGTTTGTCAGCAGCCAAGAATGTGATGTTTTGATGGAAGCAGTAAAAGATTTCTCTGCAGTTGACTTGGATGATCTTGTGGAAGTTCTTGACAGTTGTGGCTGTAGAAAAAGAATCACTGCTGAGACTCTTCTTACAATCCTTGATGAAATAGCACACAAAGAGCTTGTCCAAAAACCAATGTTTGTTATTGACTGCTGGAGGGAGATCATCGACTCCCATATCTCCCTCAGTCCGGAGGGACTGACCAAATTATTCTCTGAACTGCAACCAACTTCAAAAAAAGTGTGCCAGCTACTGAAATTTGCTGTGGATTTGACTCCACAACAAAAAGAAGTGAAAAATTTTCTCCAAAGATTCATCAGAGAGCTGGATAACATTAAACTTCAGAAATTTATGCGTTTCTGCACCGGATCTGACCTTATAGTAACAAACAGTATTTATGTGGAATTTCAAGATATGACAGAGTTTACAAGAAGACCAGTCGGACACACGTGTGGGAATGTTCTGCAGCTAGCTAACAGCTATGAAAACTTCCCAGATTTTCGTTCTGAATTTAATGCAGTTCTTGAAAGTAATGTCTGGGTGATGGATTTTGTTTAGACTCTGACAGCAATGCGCTACATTTGAACTGCTCATGCACACTAGAGCATAATTGTAAAGAGATGTTAGGAATATGTATTTTTATGTATTTTGAACTTATACAGTATACTTTTTTTAATTAGAGAGAAGTTTCTCATCTCTGTTAGAAGTCCAGTTTTGGCTAATATTTCATTTTCTTTTATCATTTTGAGTTTTACATGATACAGTCACAAAACAAAACGAACGGGTACACTGTTTACTACCATATCCAGAGCTGTCTTCACCAAATCCAAGCTTTCCAGCTGTAAGACAGAAACCTTCAGCAAAAGCATGAAGAAAGATTTCTAAAGATCTATAAACTATAATTAAACTGCTCTTAAACTTTCTTTAATGCACCATGTGTGGTGTGAGAGCTCAGCACAGTCAAATACTTTTGTAAGTAATCAGTAGTAAGACTAATTCATTCAGATGGTATTTCCTTATTAGGTCAGGGCTAAAACTGAACATAGTTATAACGTAAAAGTAATGCTGTTATGCAACACTGTATTGTAAAAGGAATAAGTACAATTTTATACTTTAGCATTTGTCATGTCTGAAAATATTTTGCTTTACAGTATATGCAATTTTTAGTTAAGGTAGGTTAAGGTATCAAAGTTTGGCATTTGTTGTTGATTACAAAGGTTCCATTTAAAGTTAGTGAAAATATTTTTTAAAATTCCAGTATTTTCTTAATGCCGTATTGTTTCTAAGCATACCTGTTATTCATCCATCAAATTCATTCAAGCTGCTTAAAGGATTCAGTCTGTTTTGAAGACGGTTATTGATTACTGAGATCATAAATAAACACTGTACAGTTCAGTGCAGTGGTCAAGTGCTGTGATTATTCAGGCATCCTTTTGTAATGCCAAATTGTCATGTTCTCAGATATAGTATTAATCTTAACACCTGAAAAAATGTCTTGTTACTGCCAGAAATTATGCATTTTTATTTGTATGCGTGTATGTTCTCAGCCATTCACACTTGTTTTTATTTCTATACCATAGATGACGCTGAAGGAATATGTGATACCACAATAGCCAGTGTTCATGATCTTTACAGTAAGTCACTGATGCATAACAAGACTATATGAGATCTATAAGTTTGTTTTAAAAGTTGAGTCATTCTTGTTACAGGGCAGCTTATATGGTTATGAGATTTAGCCATGTTATTGGCGTTGGCAAGAACAGGTTTCTTGTAAACTTTTTCCAATAAAATGTTACTGTACACAGTACATTTGTATTGTTGTTTTGAATATGTTCATCAAGCTCCTTATCTATTTGAACATGCCAGAATTCAAGAGACTGCCACACATGAGCTCAGTAACATGGAAGAATACCATTTATTTTTAATTTCAAACATTTCATAAAGATACACAAATATAAATGTAAAACATGTTGCACTTAATGTGACAATAACTTGGTTCCACTTGCAGGAACTGTTTTGTTGCATTGTTGCTGGGATACTACAAATAAAAGTCAAAATATTTTTGGTATGTTTCTTATAATTTTAGGATTCATGATATAAAGGAGCCTTGTGTACAACAGCTCACACTGAATCAGTATAGCAATGACTCATGGTCATTTTACATGAAAACCAGCTAAAATATCTTACAACTAACAGAAGTGAAATACATTAATAATTAAGTGATGGACCTTCATATGGGTAAATGATTATAATAGCTTTGCTTTAATATAATTGCACTAAAAGCTCCCCAAAAGGCATAACGACTTTAAATATTAACAATGATACGTTTATAGAAACATGCTGTTGTCAAGACCTAGAATTGTTAATGCTACTATGGTTTGCTGAAACATACCACAGATAACCCGGGCACTTAGCATATCATATGCTGGTGCCTGGGTTTCCATCCATGAATATTAAGAGTAAAGGTTGATACAGAAAACAATGAGCAGGGAGCTGGTCAGTTTATATTTTATATACTATGCACATGTCTGGCAACAAAACACAGAAATTTATATTGCAATTTACTGGTAGGCAGGTTTACACCACTTACGATTCAATCAAAAATATAACATTTGTAAATGCAGTTTAATGTATGGCCTTTTAAAAGGATTGACATGTGTTTCATAACTGATTGATAATATCACAATATTCAGCTGTGGCGGAGGCGTGGCCCCGGGCGCGGCTGCAGGGGAGGAATGGAGCAGATGGCTCAACGGGGCGGCGCTGCGAGGGCGGTAAGAACAGCTGATGGTGATTGTGTCTGATGATGGTTTCACTCCCCTGTGTTATAGTGAGACGGAGAGGAGCGCCAGAGAGAGGAAAACAGAGACACACATCAGCTGGGATCGCGAGCTGTCAGTCTATGCGACCAACTGAACTGTAACACAAAGTCAATAAATGTGGAACTTGGCAATACATAACTGCGTGTGCGCGTGTCTGTGCCTAGCATATTCCACAAGTGGTGCCGAAACCCAGGAGAAGGCCGGCGTGGGGATGTCTGACCCACAGGCCGCGCCACCCGCCCAGCCTCTGCAATTCTTGGCGCAGATGCTGGCGGAAATGGCGACAATGAGCCGGGACCAGGCGGCGGACCAGCGAGCCCACCTGGCCGCGCTGTGAGAGCAGACGGACTGGCAGACGCAAGTTCTGGAGCAGCTGGTTGGGGCCGCTGCCACACCAAAGCCCCCACCGCTGTCAGTGACGGTGCCCCGGATGGAGGAGGGGGACGACCCCCAGGTTTTTCTGGAGACCTTCCGTGCCACGGCGGAGGCTTGCCAGTGGCCCCAGGAGGAATGGGCTCCGCGGCTGCTCCCCTTGCTGTCTGGGGAGGCACAAACGGCGGCTTTGAGTCTGCCTCCGGCTTCGAGGAGCTGCTTCCGGGATGTGAGCCGGGCGGTGGTGGACAGGCTGGGGCTCACCGCCGAGGATCAGCGCCGGCGGTTCCGGGCCTGCCGGCTGGCTGCAGCAGACCGACCATTCGCCTGGGCCCGACAGCTGCGTGATGCAGCGGTGCGCTGGCTGCAGCCTGGACTGTCGGAGGGCGAGATGCTGCTGGTGGACAAGGTGGTGCTGGAGCAGTTCGTGGAGGGGTTGCCGGCGGAGACGGCAAGATGGGTCCGGTGCCACCGGCCCGCGAGCCTGGAGGTGGCGGTAACGCTGGCGGAGGATCACCTTGCCGCTAGAGCAGGGGAGCCCGGGCACGGCGGCCGGAGGCTGAGCAAACAGGCCCCAGTGCCGGCCCCGAGACGCCGGGTGCCTGCACCAGGGCAGGCAGAGCGGGTACCGGCGCTGAGCCCCACTAACCCTTTCGCTGCGTTGGTGCCGTCCAGGGGAACCGAGCCGAGGGGGCCGCCCCTGAGCCACGGAGGGCAGCACAGGCGCCAGGGCAGGAGTACTGGAAGTGCGGGCAGCTGGGACACCTGAGGAGGGATTGTACACTTATGGAAGTGGGGCAGGTGTTTCGCGTTGCTGGCGCCCCAGCGCCCTCTCCCGGTCCAGGAGGGACATACAGCATTCCGGTAAGGACTCGAGGGGGTATATGCCAGGCGTTGGTGGACACGGGCTGCACACAGACCCTCGTGCACCAAGGCTTGGTTCGCCCCGGGGCATTATTGGAGGCAGAATGGGTGGAGGTGAGGTGTGTTCATGGTGATGTGCACAGGTATCCCATAGTGCCGCTGCTGTTAAAATACAAGGGCCATACACATAGAGTGACGGCGGCGGTTAGCCCGCGCCTGTCGCACCCCCTGATTCTGGGCACAAATTGGCCGGGGTTTCATCATCTACTCGGGCAGTATGCGGGGGCGCGATCACGACCGGAAGCGGGGTGTAGCGTGTGCGCGGCGTTCAGCGGTGACGCGGGGTCGTCCGACGCTGACTCCGGGGGGGAGGAGCCGGCGGGTCCCTCACGGGAAGTTCTGCCGGCTCCGGAAGTGTCCCCCATGGGTGATTTCCCACTGGAGCAGTCTCGTGACGACACCCTACGCTCAGCCTTTGACCAAGTGATGGCTATTGATGGTCACGTGGTGCGCCCTGAGGCCGCGCAGACCTACCCGCGCTTCGTCTTATTGAAAGACAGATTGTATCGAGTGAGTCGTGACACTCAGACGGAGGAAACACACACCCAGTTGTTGGTGCCGCAGGGCCGCCGGGAAACGCTTTTCCAGCCGGCCCACTATAACCCCATGGCAGGGCATATGGGCTCCGAAAAGACTCTGGAGCGGATAACGGCTCGTTTTTATTGGCCGGGCATCCGAGCGGATGTGCGCCGCTGGTGCGCGTCCTGCCCGGACTGCCAACTTGTTAATCAGCCGGCCATACCAAAAGCGCCTCTGCGCCCACTCCCCCTCATTGAGGTCCCGTTTGAGCGCATTGGCATGGACCTCATCGGGCCGTTTCACCGGAGTGCACGCGGTTACCGCGTTGTGTTAGTCCTGGTGGATTACGCAACGCGGTACCCGGAAGCAGTTCCGCTGCGCACCATCTCCGCGAAGAGTGTGGCGCAGGCGCTGTTTCAGGTCATCTCCCGAGTCGGGATCCCGAAAGAGATCCTGACTGACCAGGGCACGTCGTTCATGTCTCGTACACTGCGGGAACTGTACGAATTACTGGGCATTAAATCTATTCGAACCAGCGTTTACCACCCCCAGACGGATGGGCTGGTGGAGCGGCTGAATAAGACGTTAAAGTCCATGATTCGGAAGTTCATCACCGAGGATGAACGCAATTGGGACCACTGACTAGACCCTCTGTTGTTTGCAGTGCGGGAGGTGCCCCAGGCCTCCACGGGATTTTCTCCCTTCGAACTGCTGTTCGGCAGGAAGCCGCGGGGGGTGCTCGACCTAATTAAGGAAAGCTGGGAGGATGGTCCGAGCCCCGCCAAGAATGAAATTCAATACGTGCTGGACCTGAGGGCAAAACTCCACACGCTGGGGAGGTTGTCACGGGAGAATTTGCTCCAGGCCCAGCAACGTCAGCAACGCCTGTACGACAGAGGGGCTAGGCTCAGGCAATTTTCACCGGGAGATAAAGTGCTTGTGTTACTCCCTTCTTCCAGCTCGAAATTGCTCGCCAAGTGGCAAGGACCCTTCGTGGTCACACGGCGGGTCGGGGACGTCGACTATGAGGTCGCCCGGTCGGACAGGGGAGGGGCCACGCAAATTTATCACCTCAATCTCCTCAAAAAGTGGAGAGAGGTTGAAACCGCTTCTCTGGTGAGCTTGGTGAAGGAGAGAGATGAGTTGGGGCCAGAGGTGCCAAATTCTATCGTTCCCGCCTCCCTCCCTTGTGACGACCATCTCACACAGGCCCAGAGAGCGGATGTTGTCGCGTTGCAACAGCGTTTTGCGGACGTGTTCTCCCCCCTGCCCGGCCGGACGTCTCTCATTGAGCACCACTTTGTGACGCAGCCTGGCGTGACGGTGCGTTCACGGCCCTACAGGCTCCCGGAGCATAAACGGAAAATCGAGCAGAGGGAATTGGCGGAAATGCTGAAAATGGGAGTAATAGAAGAGTCGCACAGCGCCTGGTGTAGCCCCATCGTTCTTGTAGCGAAGAAGGATGGGTCGATCCGGTTCTGTGTCGACTATCGCAGGGTGAACGAAGTGTCACGCTTTGATGCCTACCCCATGCCCCGGGTCGACGAACTCCTGGACCGGTTAGGCACGGCCCGCTTTTTCACGACGCTGGATTTAACCAAGGGCTATTGGCAGATTCCCTTGTCTGCCGAGTCCAGGGAGAAAACGGCCTTCTCCACTCCGTACGGATTGTACCAATTCGTTACACTTCCGTTCAGCCTGTTCGGGGCCCCGGCCACTTTCCAGCGCCTCATGGACCGGGTGCTGCGTCCGCACGCGGCTAATGCTGCCGCCTACCTGGATGACGTGATCATCCACAGCGACACCTGGGCGGAGCATGTGCTGCGGGTGGCCGCGGTCCTGGAGTCCCTGAGGGGGGCGGGGCTCACGGCCAATCCGAAGAAGTGCGCGGTTGGACGGAGGGAGGTGCAGTATCTGGGGTACCACCTGGGGAGCGGGCAGGTGCGTCCACAGGTGGAGAAGACGGCGCCTATCGCATCCTGCCCGCGCCCCAGGACGAAAAAGGAGGTGAGACGGTTCCTGGGGCTGGCAGGGTACTATCGCCGTTTTGTGCCGGGGTTTGCGCAGCTGACCAGCCCCTTGACCGATCTCACTCGAAAGGGTGCCCCGGATCTGGTCCAGTGGACGGGGCCGTGCCAGGCGGCGTTTGTGCGAGTGAAAAAGGCCCTCTGTGGGGAGCCGCTGCTTCACACACCTAACTTCTCTCTCCCTTTTGTTCTGCAGACCGACGCCTCGGACAGAGGGCTGGGAGCCGTTTTGTCCCAGCAGGTGAGGGGGTCTGACCGCCCTGTCCTTTACATCAGCCGAGGAAGCTAGCGGAGCGCGAGCGACGGTACAGCACCGTGGAGAAGGAGTGCCTGGCCATCCGGTGGGCGGTCGACTCCCTGCGCTATTACCTCCTGGGACGCTCATTCACCCTCTGTTCGGACCACGCCCCGCTGCAGTGGCTCCACCGCATGAAGGATGCCAACGCCCGGATCACCCGGTGGTATCTGGCCTTGCAGCCCTTTAAGTTCAAGGTGATCCATAGGCCGGGGGCGCAGATGGCGGTGGCCGATTTCCTCTCTCGCTCGCGGGGGGGGGGGGGGGGGGGGGGGGGGGGGAGTTGGCGGTGGTGGTGTGTGGCGGAGCGCGGCTGCAGGGGAGGAATGGAGCAGATGACTCAACGGGGCAGCGCTGCGAGGGCGGTAAGAACAGCTGATGGTGATTGTGTCTGATGATGGTTTCCCTCCCCTGTGTTATAGTGAGACGGAGAGGAGCGCCAGAGAGAGGAAAACAGAGACACACATCAGCTGGGATCGCGAGCTGTCAGTCTATGCGACCAACTGAACTGTAACACAAAGTCAATAAATGTGGAACTTGGCAATACATACCTGCGTGTGCGCGTGTCTGTGCCTAGCGTATTACACATCAGCTTTTTCAAGTAATATATAAACATTTCTGTTTAATGGTAGTGTGAATGTAGAAAAACAATCAAATTGGGGGGGGGGAAGATACCAACCAAACTGTATTTATTACTATGATCAACATAAAATGATACTAGTTGGTGCTGACCTCCTATCAGCACTCTGAATTTACATTACAGCAGAAATAAACAGCAATATTCTGAGAGAATGACCTGAAAAATGGCATGTTCGGTCACACCTAAAAGATGTCTTTCATTTAATGCAGTGCAGAAATACCTGCATAAAAGGTACCTGTAAGACATGGCACCTACTATCAAATCACGTTATCAAGATAAAGAGAAATACTTTGCAGTATTTCTTCTCTTAACCTAATATACAGATCCGCAGCACCAAGTGGATCTCCTGGGGCATCCCATTCATTTTCTACCATAAGCAGACAACACAGTTCAAAGACTTTCATCACAGGGGTGTTGATCTTTTGGGCTACACTCTTCCCCATATGGAAAAGATATATATAAATCTTCTAAGTTTTTATCGGTCTTGTATGAAACTTGTATGAAGAGTGAAAACACATATAAGATCCCTTGAAAAATTATATAATGAAACTTGTATGTTTTGTATACTTACTAAAAAAATATATGAAAGTAATGAGAAAGTGGCCACTTTCATGAGTAAATGATATATGTTTTTACTATTTCTTTTCCATATGGGTCCATACACAAAGTGATATCCTCCATAGAAATAGGCTTCAGTCTATCCTCAGCACTGTGCAGCTCTGGAAATGAGTACATTACTACTGGTCGACCCGATGCTGCACTACCACTTGGCCGGATTTTGTGCGAGTTCCATGTGTTCACAACTTCATCAAGTTCATCCTACATGAAAAACAACACAATATAAGTATATGAAACAGACCATGTACCAATAGATTTAGCCAAAGTTGAGGCTTATTAACTCATTAATCAACAGACATAGAAAGTGACCTCTAATTAATGTAAAACCAAGCAGCAACAACAAAATAGCACTTTCACTAAACAGCACATGGACACAGAATGGTGCTGCATGATTCTACTGTTGAATAGATAGCCCAACACTTTATACTCAGTGTGCAATGATTCTACAATATATTTTCAATAGAGAATTAACCAAATGATAGGATTGCTTTCTGAAACCGTGCCCAAAGGACCACTAGGTAACAGACTCCATAGTAATTTAAACCATGTGGCAATAAAAATAAAAAAAATGCTCCATGCACCTGTGCTGAGAAAGGTGCAGTTACTTCCACTGATAACATGAATACCATTCCATCAAAGTATTAAAATGGAATCCCAAAAAGTTGATTCTGTTCATCTGGATGTAGCGTTTTCAGTGTGAGATATGTTCTGTCAAAAAACATTCCTTAACTGGCTGATTGAGCATGCATCAAGACATATTAAAATGGAAATAAAATTCGTATTTAATTTAAAGAAAAAAAATGTTCTAACCATATTTATATTTTCTATTTATGCAGCTAAGACATTACATAGCATGAGCACATGCTTTTACCTGAATAAGATTGAGAAAGCAGAATTGGATAAGACTTTTGTCCAAAAAATCCCCTGTGAAGTGGCCATCATCCTGAAAAGTTTGAAATAAGTTCATCCGAGGTCAAAGTTCAACGCGGCAGCACTCCTCAGCCAGCACTTTTTATTTTATTGTTCTATAAAAAAAAATCAAATACTGTATTAAGTTTATTTTTTACCGGTAGTTGACTGTAGTGTAGCCTACCATTTCCACACGTAGGCGTTAAGTGCACTGGGCAGCTCAGAGTATAAGATATGATTTCCTTCTTGAGCTGACAGTGCAGGAGAACGATGATGTCATTCTGACATTATAAACAGTTAACAGTTTGCTCATTTCTTCCGACACTGTACCACTAACGTATACACACAGTTACATGCACTACATTAGTTTGTGTTAGCTAACATGTTGTGAGGGGATCGTCAGTCGGCCACCGTCAGAACAACAACCGGGGCTGTGTCGGTGGCTGTGTATGAACGCCACCCATTTTTCTGAGTGAAATATCCGCATAAACATTCATTACAGTTTCTCCCCTCCGCTGTACTAAGTGTAACTTACTTGTACACATCAAATATATCAGTGATATTGGCAGGCGGCTAGCATCTGTAACCAGTGTTGGGACTAACGCGTTATTAAGTAACGCGTTACAGTAACTATGTTATTATTGTGGTAACGAGCACGGTAACTAGTTATTATGCCAAAATCAGGAACGCGTTAGTCGTTACTGGGATTTAGATAGGGTCGTTACTCGTTACTTCGTGTGGTGGCTATCGTGGAGCTTCCACAGATACAGTCAGTGTTGGGAAGGTTACTTTTAAAATGTATTCCATTACAGAATACAGAATACATGCCCCAAAATGTATTCTGTAACGTATTCCGTTACGTTACTCAATGACAGTAACGTATTCTGAATACTTTGGATTACTTAATATATTATCATGCTTTTTACAACAACGTGAATGTACTATTGCTGTGTGATTTATTACTATTACTGAAGGGCCGCGACTCCGAACTGTAGTAAAGGGACCTCTGACTAATACAGCGGGGTCCCTGTCGGCTCGTAGCCGAAAAATAGCTTTACTTTGTTGTGTGGGTCAACTTTTCTTGACAGAGAGAGGCGTTGACAGGCTGCTCCAACGGAACTTATTGTTTTCGGAGGAAAACACAAACACGGTGTACAGTCGAGTCTTAATAGCTTACTTACAACTGGGCTCGTCAGGCTCTCTTCTTGGCTGAAGTGGTTATTATTATTGAAAGAAATCTCCGTCCCGGGTCATCCGTGGATCGGGTTTCCTTCGAGGCACGGGCACCTATCAGCAGAGATTGTCCATAACCTATAGAACTCAAAGGAATATTCAAAAGTAACAGTCAAATATGCCATTCAGCATGTTAGTTACAGCGCCGGGAGTAGCTTGGGAGAACAAGGAAACACAGACTGCTTCAGGTTGCTTTCCCAAACCAACTCAAAGGTTTATTCATCTTACAACAGTATATATAGAGGAAAAAGGTACGTGTGTCAACAGATTCTCAGTTCAAACCGGTACAGACCAAATAAGGAAACGTCTTCCTGCCTTGTGAGCAAAGAAGTATCCTTTGTGTAGTTTATCAGTTCAGCTACAATTTATGATCATCCCAGCAAAATACACTCCTAGACATAGAATACAGAGTTCTTTCATTAATGAATTCTGAAACGAACCACCTGGCCTTTAACAAGCTCCTTTCTAAGAGATAAGGAAGGGAGGATGGGAGTAAGGAAGTGGTCTCTGTGGTATTTTCGACCTTGAAGTACCAGCCTGTGATTCTTACACATTAATTCTTAGGTCACAGAGAAAGAGAAAAACAACTAGTAAATGGACCTTATTGAGTAACAGTTTTCCTGTATAATGTCACTATAAAACCATATCCTGTAAATGCTAACCGTAGTGCTAAAATTCACAACAGTTCTCTCCTTTTATCATAAAATGATAACATAGTATAAAGACAGAATGTAATAACATAATCTAAAGACAAATCATAAACGTAAAACAAATCATAAATGTAACTGGTCCTTCGAGCAAGCTTAATATCAAAAATTCTGAGAGCGTATACATGGTATCACACAACAGACAATAATAATCAAAAACAAAATAATACATAAGCGTACTAGGTGGGTGTCTTGCCAAATGGAACATGAGGTATTGTCAGCAAAATACGACCTGCAGAAATGTGAACATGGTTGCAGTCTACAATACAAAATAGCAAAGAAAATTCCTAAAGTTAATGCGATAGATATGATAAATAACCTAAATATATAAGAAAAAATATAAGAGAAACAGTTCTTCAGTTGTCTCCTGGCCTGGTCCCAGGTTCGAGAGACATAGAATAAGCGTCGTATGATGACAATGGGCATTTCATTTTCTCCATTATCAAGATGGAATGAGTCTATCTTTATCAGGTTAGACATCATGTGGTACTCTCGGCTTTCTGTTCCTGCTGAATGTTCGAGTACCTTGTTGTTGTTCACGTGGAGGATCAAAGAGCTCTGAGCCTTGGCTCTTTCAGGCGTTGTGTGTTAATCAGTGATTGCGTGTGTGTAGGTGTATTGGATCCGGGCGCTGGCTCGCCGGAGACGTCATCTACCTGTGTGTATTTATTTGTTTTGGTTCCCGGCGCTGGCTCGCCTGAGTCGTCGTCTGCTTGATCCGACACCTGAGATGGTCTGGTTGGGCTGGTCTTAACCCTGCTGGCATGAATCCACTGAGGTTGTCCGTCTGTGAGGATGCTGGTTCTTCGTCACTGCCATTACAGTCTGGGGGCTGGAAAACGCGCGGCCTCCCCGAGTGTCCTTGGTTTTAGCGACTTCACCAACACCGCGTCTCCTTGTCTCCACTGATGGAACTGTGGAGGGGAGAGGCTGAGAGAGACAAACTTTCTGATAGTTATTATTCAGTGTTTCTACCAGATTGTGAACATAGTAACAATGCAGTGTCTATGTCCCCTTCCAATAGCGGTGCCCCTCTGGAGGCTGACCATGGTGTTGGGAATGGTCTTCCCATGATTATTTCAAATGGAGATAATTTGGTTGCTGCGGATGGAGTCATAATGTATGAAATGGAAAATCTGGTTGTGATAAATGCTGATGTTTCGCTTTTGGTCTCCCTACATTAGTTCGTGCACATGTTAGACAGGTTGCTAATATGCTTTTTACTGCATGCAATGTTTTTTCAATTACAAATCTCGATTTTATTGCCCCTATTACCCCTCCCTGTCCGACATGACCCACACCGTGAAAATGTCGGACAAGGACTGGCAGCAGGGAAGATGGGAGGGCAATCAAACCCTCAAGATTTTTGTATAGGCCATCTCTGTCATCTAAGGTACAGTCATTATCCTCCCAATAGGTGTAATCAGATGTAGAGGCTTGCTCTTGTATAAATTTCAAATCAACATTTGTTTCTAAATAGTCTGGAAGTGTAACAAGTGGCAGCTGTAGGGGCACAGATAATACTTCCTGTGGAGGTGGGAGCTGTGACGCAGCTGCAGCCTTGGCAGTCACGTCTGCTAGGGCATTACCTGCTGCTTCGTCTGTGTCAGCTGTACTGTGTCCTTTCGTTTTAACGACTACAACAGCCGATGGTAGCTGTATAGCCTGCAAAAGTCTTTGAACAAGATCAGAATTTAGCAATTGATTTTCCGTCAGCCGATCTAAATCCTCTTTGTCTCCACAATGTGCCAAAGTCATGTACGACGCCAAATGCATAACGGCTGTCCGTGTAAATTGTCACACGCTTATCCACATGTAGCTCACAGGCGCGTATTAAAGCCATGAGCTCTGCTTTTTGTGCTGAGTGAAATGGTAATGAATGAGCCTCTAGTATGATGTCAGGCAATGTCACCACTGAATAGCCACAAAGAAATGAGCTGTCATTCGGCCTTGGACAGGACCCGTCCACATAAACCGTGGCTGAGTCTGGGATAGGTGTTTGCTCTAGATCTGGACGTGGTGCTGTGGATTCCTGTATACGTGTCATGCAGTCATGAACGTCAAGCCCGTCTGAGCCATCCTGTCGGTCAGAGGAACACAGCATACGGATCAATAAATGTGCTGGCGAATTAGGTGTGCTGCTCGCCTTTATAGTAAGATTTGCTGTGGAGGTCAGTGTAGCTTCATAACCTTAGCGACGTTGTGCAGTCATGTGTTGTGTAGTTATGTTTGCTAGAATGGTCGTGACCTGGTGATTGGTGTGTAGAATAGTGTCATGTGAGAGTGTGAGCTTCTCGCAGTCCCTTATCATGATAGAGCAAGCTGCTACTGCCCTCAGGCAGGCTGGCATCCCCTGAACAACCACAGGCAGCACCTTTGAGTGGCGGAGGTCAGCACTCCCTTTAATGTTTTGAAAGAGGCAGTCATTTCTGTGGACCACAGTATTCGAGGAGGCTTGTCTTTTTTACAACAGTCACGCAGAATGTGGTCATGAAAAGAACAGTCTGGTATCCACTGTCTGCAATAGTTCACCATGCCTAGGAAGGACAACATTTCCTTCTGTGTAGTGGGCCGAGGGACGGAGGTCACAGCTTTGACCCTGTCTGCAGTCATGGAACGTTTTCCGTGAGACAGTGTGAATCCCAAATATTGAACAGAAGTCTGACAGTACTGCATTTTCTTTGCTGATGCTTTGTGGCCAGTCTGTTGGAGGTGCTGGAGAAGCATGTGTGTAGCAGTTTGACATAGTTCCTCACTCGGAGCACAGAGGAGGAGGTCATCAGTCATTTCTGTATCAAGGTACAGCCCTCCGGAGGAGTGAAGCTGTCCAGGGTAGCACGGACCACCATTGAGAAAGCAGCAGGGCTATCTACCATGCCTTGGGGCAAACGAGTCCAAGTGTACTGCTTATTTCTATGTGTGAATGCAAATATCGGCTGTGTGTCTTCATGCACAGGCACTGAGAAAAAAAACGGAGCACAGGTCCACCACGGTAAAATGTATAGCTGTGGATGGAATGGATGCTGGGAACGTCTGGGACGAGAGGTGGCAGAGGCATAATGACTGCATTAATTTGCCTTAAGTCTTGTGTAAAACGCCATACGCCAGGTTTGTTAGGCTTTGGCACAGGATTGACAGGAGTGTTATATGGAGATACTGTGGGCTTTATTACTCCTGTAGTCAATAAATCTCCTATGATGACATCTAGGGCTGCGGCTTTTTCGGCGGAAATGGGATATTGCTTGACATATACTGGCTTGTTGTGTTTCAGCTGTGCGTGATAAGGTGTACAGTCAACAAATCTTACATCATTCTCACCCTTTGACCATAATGTCATATTCTGGTATTCAGCTGGCAACGTAACTGCAGAAATAGTACAGTGGATAGAGTAGGTTAGATCTATGTCTGAGTTATGTGACAAAACCACTGTTTGACCTTCACTGGTGTGAGCAGTTATCATGTTGTTGAACAGTGTGAGAGAGACAAAAGTGTGGCTCCCAGATGTGCGATTACCTGTTAGTTGTGTCTGTACACGTGTTTGGCACAGTGTGACATTGAGTACCGGACAAAAAGGATGTTGATTTCATTCTCTGCTGAGGCGTCCAGCTGACACAGAGGCTGTTCCTTCTCCATGATGTCGGTGCATAGGGCAGAAAAAACATAGCTGTTATCAGTGTCAGCAAACATTTCACCCTTTGTGTTAAATGAAATACACAAATTCATTTTTGCTCTGGGTGTCTGCGGCTGCTGGAAGACTGAGCTAAATTTGCACCTCTAGCTTGTCTACCTTGTGGGTTAAAATGCGGATTAAGACTGCAGCCTGGATGTGGGGCCATTATTGCATGCTTCCCGTTGTTGCCAGTTACCTTGACTGGAAGAGCTCTGCTGACGCCTAGTGGCAGGAACTTGTCCTGCGTTCTGTGGTTGAGGCGCGCGTGCTCTATTGGAGGCTGCATCATTTTAACACTTTTAGCTTTCGTGGTAGTAGGGAAAAGTTCTGCACTGGCCTCCAGTTTTACTGACCTGTTTTCTGGCGATAATCGTTTGGGATAGGGCTCCGGAAATAAATTAGAATGCATTGAATTTACAGTTCTTAAGTTGTAGACAAAGTCAGTCACGTAAGTACTTCCGCATGTTCTGGATACATAATCATGGAAGTCTTCACCGATTCGCGGACGTGGGTTACACGTAACCGGAAGTGGGAGTCGTACTGAGCCGTTATTTGTAACTTTATATTTTATTTTTTGTTTTGTTTTACAGTTAATTTCGATTTTTTCATCGGACCTGTCTGAGGTCTTTGAATTATTCTGACCCATGTTCAGTGATTTCCAGAGGGGTTTACACGCTTGAAGGATTTATGTTAGTATTTTTGCTGAGGCAAAGCTGAGGTTACTTTCGATTTTATTGCTAGCAATTTTCGTTTTCAAAACAACAGGCAACCTCCTGTGTCTCTCTGCTTTTAATTTACTTTATTCGGGGACTAAGGAAGATTCGTCAGTGTATCCCATTTATCTGGGCCACTAAGGAAAGCTTCGTCAGCATATCCCGTTTCTTTATGGGTCACTGAGAACGGTATAATACAGTCCCATATAAATATAAAAGACACGTATTTACCTTCGTCAGCGTATCCCACTTCTGACACCAAATTGAAAGAAATCTCCGTCCCGGGTCATCCGTGGATCGGGTTTCCTTCGAGGCGCGGGCACCTATCAGCAGAGATTGTCCATAACCTATAGAACTCAAAGGAATATTCAAAAGTAACAGTCAAATATGCCATTCAGCATGTTAGTTACAGCGCCGGGAGTAGCTTGGGAGAACAAGGAAACACAGACTGCTTCAGGTTGCTTTCCCAAACCAACTCAAAGGTTTATTCATCTTACAACAGTATATATAGAGGAAAAAGGTTCGTGTGTCAACAGATTCTCAGTTCAAACCTGTACAGACCAAATAAGGAAACGTCTTCCTGCCTTGTGAGCAAAGAAGTATCCTTTGTGTAGTTTATCAGTTCAGCTACAATTTATGATCATCCCAGCAAAATACACTCCTAGACATAGAATACAGAGTTCTTTCATTAATGAATTCTGAAACGAACCACCTGGCCTTTAACAAGCTCCTTTCTAAGAGATAAGGAAGGGAGGATGGGAGTAAGGAAGTGGTCTCTGTGGTATTTTCGACCTTGAAGTACCAGCCTGTGATTCTTACACATTAATTCTTAGGTCACAGAGAAAGAGAAAAACAACTAGTAAATGGACCTTATTGAGTAACAGTTTTCCTGTATAATATCACTATAAAACCATATCCTGTAAATGCTAACCGTAGTGCTAAAATTCACAACAATTATATTTACATGCTTCCAGCTCCCGTTTTTCCTCGATGACAACTCGTACCTTTCCACTCCCCTTTTTCTCCCTCCTCGCGCTCACAGACCCATAAAGTGTATGGCAGTCCATTCTCCCTGCAACACGGACTACACTGCCCATGATGCTACATTCTTTAGAGCTATGCTTGTAGCATTCTGCCTGTTAGCTTAGAACAACAACAACGAAAAGGCGCTCTCTCACCCAGGAAACACACAGTCGCAGAGAGAGAGAGAGAGCGTCGCCATGTAACCATGGCAACCATAACGCTGCCGCCTGGAACAACAGAACATAGCTGTCAAACAAAACCCAAACAGTCCTGACCCGCGACAAAATGAAACAGGAAAGTACCGCAGTGTAATCCATTTATTTCACCAAAGTAACTGTATTCTGAATACCACCTTTTTAAACGGTAACTGTAACGGAATACAGTTACTCATATTTTGTATTTTAAATACGTAACGGCGGTACATGTATTCCGTTACTCCCCAACACTGGATACAGTAACATTAGCAAGTGGTGGAAGCCAGCAGGTGGATGAAGGAAAAGGGAGGCAAGAGGAGAGACCCGAGGCGGCCGCCGGTCCAAGTGTGAATTGAACTTCAGGTAAGAAGTTATGACCTGCAGTCTCTCTGGGTCAGATATAAACCAAGTTTAGTTGGAGTTTATTTTCGTTATTCTGACTTTTTCCCGTACTGCGTGCTAGCTAGCATGACGGAGTTTCTATACAGCTGGGTGGGTGCTATGTTACTGATGTTGAACTTTATTTTGTTCATAAGGTTAATTATTAGAGTTTCCAACCGTCCCATCTGGTATTCAGAGAAAATATTACGCCTTTCTTATTGAGGTGAAAAGGAACAGTTTGTCCCGTAATTCAGCTACAATGGAAAAGGCACAAAGCTGGAGTTATTCTGTGTCTTTACGCTGCACAGCTGCCTCTTCTTCTCTCATTCTCCCCCCTCCCTCTCCCGTTTCTACTTCAATCATGAAAACTGATCAGTGATCAGCTGATCGGCTCTCTTGTTTGTTTATCGCTCACTTTGCGCCGAAAGCGGAAACCAGCAGATGTCGCGCTAAACAACAGCAGCACGTTTAAGCTTGATCAGCTGTTGTTAGAATTTATTTAATATTAATTTCTAGTATCAGCTGATGTTTGCTGGAGCCGCAGCTGTAAAGCTGCTGGTCATGATATGGTTTGGTTATCTGGTGAGAGGGAAACATGAAGATGAAACCAGGAGATGTCCTTACTGAATCATCAGAGCTGTGATGGAGAAACAGGTTTACCTTTTAGGTGACATGAATGAGTTGAAGGGAAGTTATGAACTGTTTCTGAGAGACAAATAACCCCAGGATCCTTTTTTACGTAGCTGACAGCTGGTAACTGTGCAGGTGCGGATCTAGCAAAGTGTTGCCAGGGGTCAGGTAGGGCATTAACAGGGAAAGGGGGGCACAAAGAAATACTTTTCTTTCTTATTCTCATTTAAAATGCCTAGCTTTTAAAAAATAATTATCTGAATCTTACAAAAAAACGATTGATAGATTGATGCATATATACCATCAAAACAGTGTACATCACTGTCACAACAGCGTTTGTTTTCATTCAAAGGCTTTATGATTTTTCCTATAATGGTGGGCCGGTCTCTAGTCAAAATGCCCAGGAGGATTTTTTTGTCCCAGTCCAGCCCTGTATGCAGCTCATCTGCAGTCTGGTGTTGCCTACATCTTCCTATTCAGAAGGCAGAATTTCCGAGTTCTGAGTACAATCGAAAGCACCACGACTGCAGTTTTTGTGTTGGATGTAAAAGGCACACATGACACTGTGACGTAGGCTAGAATCATGGCAGCAGTCAATGACGGTCCAGGCGTGGGATTTCTCTTGTGGAAATATGCACATTATCTTTTCCTTTCTATTGGTAAGTGGCACAGTGCACTTGTGGCAAGTAAGCAAGCTAGAAGACTGGCAAAGTTATGGAAGAAACGCATTAACAAGAGAATTCTGAGTAAAACCAAAGTTACTTTCCCTAGTAACTAGTTACTTTGAAAGTAACGAGTAACTTGAAGTAACTGAGTTACTTTTGAGAGAAGTAACTGGTAATGTAACTAAGTTACTATTTTAAAGTAACTTACCCAACACTGTCTGTAACACAGCTCCACTTAACTGCCTTGAAAAACTCTGAAATAGTAGAACAATAAAATAAAATGCAACGAACCCATCTGGGATGATCCTGCGATCAACAACAGTTAAAACGTCAATTCACCTAGTATACTGTAACATCGTGAAACACGTTCATTCCTATATAACATTATAAGCTAACAAGTATGCTAACTGTAACTGTACCGTAACTGTTTTCCTGTAGAAATAGGAGACACCAAACTATTTCTCTTTTTGTTACTCACCTTCTGCTCTTCCATTAATAAAATAGCATCTTCGGGGACCCCTCGGCCACGCAAAAAATCACTTATATCCACCATATTTAGTGAATTAGTTCTCCACCTGCCAAACTGGACACATCGCTGTCACTGAAGCTGGAAGCCTGCAGGTGCCCACCTCAAAATTCTGAGATTAAAGTCAGAATTCTGAGATTAAAGTCAGAATTCTGAGAATAAAGTCAGAATTCGGACTTTAATCTCAGAATTCTGAGAAAAAAGTCAGAATTCTGAGATTAAAGTCAGAATTCTTTTTTTTTTTTCCAGTGGCCCTAATCCTCTTCCGTAGCATTTAGTACAACTGGCTTCAGTTGAGGTATTATTTCAGCTTTTCTAATGCTAATCAGCTGCTCCTGCTTGTAAACCCACTTGTTCCCATGATTACGCATCTTAACTCATCATCGTTATTCATCTATGTATTAATTTTATGTATTAGTCATCTATTTGTTGTAATCATCTATCCTTGCAGTTGTTTATTACACAAAATAAATTATATTATCACACTTCTGCCCACATAGCGCTGATATTCACTGCACATGCCCATATTAACCTTAACCAGAGGGTTTAAAAAACAAACCAGTGTTTACATACCATATCTGCTTCTGCCGTGGCCTGGTGGACAAAAAATTGGTTAAGGGTTCCCCGAGCTTTCACGCCCCTCATGTTCTTCATGTGCCCACCGCTAAAAGCATGCCTATGGAAAAAGTGCGCCGGCACACAGTGCAGTGCGCTTTATAGGTGTTATCGTGCATTTTCCAGGCCAGGTGTTTTTCTTTTCCCATTCCTCCCTGTACTTTTGCAGCCTTTTTTTCTTTCTCTGAGGGGAACAAACATTGCTGCTCTAATGCTGGGCTCACACTGTGCGATTTTTGACCAATTTTGAGCCGATTTTTGAGTCGTGCGACCGATTTGGTGATCGGCCCAATTTTGGCCTTCATCGTGCATCGTGTAGTATACGTGGGGTAACGAGAAGCGATTAACACCTCGAGCAGCTCCCGATCATCAATCGCTCGTGAGGGTGTCACCACAGACGCTCACACTGCTCACGCACAAACACGTAAACGTCGGTGAAAAAGATGGAGCAGCACGGCTGCTAGCACGCTAGGACACAAGCGATGGAGGCACAACTTGTAGAACTTTGGAAAGCTCATCCGAGCCTTTTCGATGTGGCATCACAAAATTATCACGACCACAACAACCGTGAAAATAGAATTCTGAATTCTGAGATTAAAGTCAGAATTCTGACTTTTTTCTCAGAATTCTGAGAATAAAGTCAGAATTCTTAGATTAAAGTCAGAATTCTGAGAAAAAAGTCAGAATTCTTTTTTTTTTTTTCCAGTGGCCCTAATCCTCTTCCGTAAAATGCACTATATGTGCACTGTTACAAGAATATTTTTGTTCTATTGCTTTCTATTAATTTATATAATTTTAAGTTAAGCAGGACAGAGTTCTTTTAAAGAAAGATTTACTTATATTCTCAAAAGTTAAGAATGAAAGGCTTCTGTTTAAGAAAGAGACCTGTTTTATTGTGTTAATGTTGTCATTTTGAGCTAAAAATAAATGGCTAAATGATTATTTGTTTCCCATATGGTCATATCACAAAGAATATGCATCTGCTTAAATCAAATTCAAGTCAAATGGTTAAAAAATAATTTCACACACAAAAAAAGAGCTACCACACTGGGAAGGGTGAAGACAACTGGGTTGCCCGGCCCTGGCCACGAGGTGTCCCTTATTTATTTTTCAGGGAGTTGGCAACCCTAACCACAATTCATTTATACCGTTAAAAAAAAAAGAAATAAAACCCCATCGTTCCATAAAAACAAAAACTCACAACTGGCCCACCGGACAAACGCCCGGTTTGCCCGATGGGCAGTCCAGCTGTGCTGAACACAGACTGCCAAAGTAAAACAGGAAACTAACTCACAGACGTAGAGTTGATAAGGGACACAGCAAACGTGGGACACAGAGACAGAAACCAAAGGACTAAGCAGTCTAAATAACACTGAAACCAAAGACTAGAGATTCTAAATAAGACAAAAGCAAAGACTATTAATAATAAACAACACAAAACGCTGGGTCACCGATGCAGGACCATGACAGAAATATGGAAACTGTAAACAAAAAAGAACAAACATTATAGATTAAAATAATGCAGCTAAGAATAAACAAATAAGATTAGACAAATAAATGCTTCAACAACCACTGACTTATTGCAATGCTCTTACTCTGTGGAAAGCATATGAAAAAAAAAATCTAATTTTAAACAATGAAAGAAAGAAAAACTACTTTAAACTTCAACCTGTATATTATAAATTTTGAAAAGCAATACAAAGTTTTAATGTATATGTCAATAGAAAATTATACTTAGTAGTCAGTATAATCTTTTAATGATATAAGTTTGCATATGGTAGAATACTGCATGTAATCATTAGTGTTTAGAAGTATATAGTTGGTGGTAGGGCTGGGCGATATGGCCTAAAATCAATATCATGATAAATTGAGCAGTTAACCTCGATAACGATAAATGGACGATAACCACCCCAAGTGCCAAAAAAACAAATGTTTTGGTTTTTTTTTCATTTGATGGGGCTGTGGCAGGCAGCATAGTTCCTCCAGTTATTTTGATAATATTATTCCCCCTAGACCTATTCATTGCAATTATATTATTACCACTTTAAAGGACTGTAAAATGTCACTGAAAATAAATGAAGACAATAGTAGTAAGTACTTTTAGTGGTTAAGATTTATTAACTGAACAAAATAAAAAGTGTAGGATACAATATGTAACCATGCTCTCTAAAAAGTGTATATCCCTTGTAAACAAAATAGTTTAATAATAAATATTATTTATTAAGAGGTCGGTTGTGTTACCTTGACTTGACGCAACAGTCTTTTTGCAGAGTTTACATTTAACAATTTTTTGATCAATATCATCCTTGTTGAATCCAAAATGTTGCCAAACGATTGATGATGCATTTTTTTTGTTAACAAGCGTCTCCTCTTCCTCCTCCACCAGCTCTACCTCCGTCGCTGCTGCTTCAACATTTAACCCTGATGCACCCGCCAGGGGGAGAGCGGCGGGGTCGGGGGATGCGGGTCCCCCGCGGAGGGAGGGAGGGAGGGAGGGAGGAGGTTGGGGTCACGAGATCCCCCGAGGGGATGGGATGGGATGGGATGGGAGGGCGGGGTCGGGGGATGCAGGTCCCCCGCGGAGGGAGGGAGGAGGTTGGGGTCGCGAGATCCCCCCCGAGGGGATGGGATGGGATAGGATGGGATGATGGGATGGGATGGCGGGCTCGGGGGGGGGGGGGGGGGGGATGCGGGTCCCCCGCCGAGGGAGGGAGGGAGGGAGGGAGGAGGTTGGGGTCGCGAGATCCCCCCCCCCCGAGGGGATGGGATGGGGATGGGATGGGATTGGAGAGAGAGAGAGAGAGAGAGAGAGAGAGAGAGAGAGACGTGAGTTTGACAGAGACCACACGTGCAAGCGTGGACGATAAAGTCTTGTAAAAAGGTGGTCGAGAAACACCCCGGCGAAAGCACAGCGTGTCGCGCGACGAGATGATAAGAGTGTGGATGGCGGGTACTAAGCGTGTCGGGGTTACAGGTTACAGAGGTTACAGAGGCAGTGTCCGGGCGCGTGCTGTACAACAGCAACAACAACAACAACAACAACAGCGGCGACAAGGTGCCAACGAGAAAGAAGAAGACGAAGAAGAAGACAATGTCACGCACTAGACCGTGGGAGCCAAAAAGCACTAAGGTCGGTACAGGCGGATCGCAATCGCCAGTGGTGTCCTCCTCCCGCTCACCATCACCGTCGCCATCGCCATCGCATTTGGCGTACGCTGCGTGGTCGGCTCCGGTGGCTCCGTTGTTGCGACCGGCCACGTTTCGCTATCGAGGGCGACCAAGAGCAGCGGCGGCAGCAGCAGCAGCAGCAGCTACAGGAGAACTTGGAGGAGGACGAGAGCGAGGAAGAGGAGCAAGAGGCCGAGGGGGACGACAACGACGACCCGACGGCCCGAACGCTCGCAGACGACGAGGAGGAGAGCCACTCGGAGGATCAGGAGGACGAAAACGATGGGGTGGATAGTTGCGAGGAAGATGATCGCGGTTACGAAATGGCGTCGCAACTCTGCCAGGACGGCGGCTCGCAAGGCGAGTCGAACCGCCGAGAGGGAGAGGAAGAAGAAGCAGGCGCCGACCCACCGGGGCGGGGGACTCGGGAGATTTGGCAAGAGGACGACGCCGGCCGCGCTGCAGGTTCATGATCCTGGGCGCGATCGCGGCCGCGGCGCTGTCGGTGAAACTCGCGACGCGGATGTAGCCGACGATTACGACTACGACGATGACGAAGAAGACAAAGACTATGAAGAAGAAGAAGAGGAAGAAGAAGAAGATGAAGAAGAAGAAGAAGAAGAAGAAGAAGAAGAAGACGTCCTCGCCGATGATGATGATGATGATGATGAAGAAGAAGAAGAAGAAAAAGAAGAAGACAAAGACTATGAAGAAGAAGAAAAAGAAGAAGAAGAAGAAGAAGAAAAAGAAGAAGAAGAAGAAGACAAAGACTATGAAGAAGAAGAAGAAGAAAAAGAAGACATCCTCGCCAATGATGATGATGAAGCAGAAGAAGAAGAAGAAGACAAAGACTATGAAGAAGAAGAAGAAGAAAAAGAAGACATCCTCGCCAATGATGATGATGAAGAAGAAGAAGAAGAAGAAGACGTCCTCGCCGATGATGATGATGATGATGATGATGAAGAAGAAGAAGAAGAAGAAGAAGACGTCCTCGCTGATGATTATAACGATGACGATGAAGAAGACAAAGACTATGAAGAAGAAGAGGAATTAGAAGAAGAAGAATTAGAATTAGAAGAAGAAGAAGAAGAAGAAGAAGACGACGACCTCGACCCGCCGGGACGAGGCCCCACCGAAGAGGCCGTGGCGGTGGCGCGAGACGAGGCCTCCGCGTTCATGGCCTACTTCCCGCCGGAGATAGAGGACTCGGTGATCGCCATGACCAACCTGGAAGCGGGCAGGCGCAGGCCCGCCATCGACGGATGGAAGCCCATGGGCCGCGTCGAGTTCCGAGCCTACCTGGGGCTGCTCGTGCTCGCCGGCGTGTACAGGTCCCGGGGAGAGGCCTGCGAGAGCCTGTGGGACGCCGAGAGCGGCAGGTCCGTGTTCAGAGCCACGATGCCGCTCAAGACCTTTCGAGCCTACTCGAGCGCGCTGCGCTTCGACGACAGGGAGACCAGAAGGGCCGGGCGAGGCGAGGGCGATAGCTGCTACGACAAACTGGCCCCCATCAGAGCTGTGTGGGAGGTTGCCCGCCATGTACCGCCCGGGACCGGAGGTCACCGTCGACGAGAGACTAGTGCCGTTCAGAGGTACGTACGTACTATGTGGTGTGTGTGTGTGTGTGTGTG
Organism: Aulonocara stuartgranti; assembly: GCF_965226115.1. Taxonomy (NCBI): domain Eukaryota; kingdom Metazoa; phylum Chordata; class Actinopteri; order Cichliformes; family Cichlidae; genus Aulonocara; species Aulonocara stuartgranti. The sequence goes on along the minus strand of NC_138953.1, from coordinate 5,630,926 downwards.
TGTGTGTGTGTGTGTGTGTGTGTGACTGGGGGAAGAGAGGAGGAATAGGAGCGGGAATGGCGAAAACGGGCTAGCTCGCTCTGTTGTATACTCGTGTTGGGTTCCGCGTTTGTGCTGCTTTCGCATGACTCTTTATGTCTATGAAGCTATGAAGCTATGAAGTCTATGACTCTTTATGTCTTTGTATCTATGAAGCGCCTTGAGGCGACTTTTGTTGTGATTTGGCGCTATATAAATAAAATTGAATTGAATTGAATGTCTTCCACGCTTGCAAGCAAGCAAGCGCGTTCTCTATCAAACTCACGTCTCTTCTCCTTGCGTTTCTGCCCCAATCTCCCCCACACTTTCCCACATCTCTCTCTCTCTCTCTCTCTCTCCATCTCTCTCTCTCTCTCTCTCTCTCTCTCCATCTCCATCCCCATTACCATCTCTCTCTCTCTCTCTCTCTCTCTCCATCTCCATCCCCATCTCCATCTCTCTCTCTCTCTCTCTCTCTCCCCATCTCCATCTCCATCTCTCTCTCTCTCTCTCTCTCTCTCTCTCTCTCCCCATCTCCATCCCCATCTCTCTCTCTCTCTCTCTCTCTCTCTCTCCATCCCCATCTCCATCTCTCTCTCTCTCTCTCTCTCTCTCTCTCCATCTCCATCCCCATCTCTCTCTCTCTCTCTCTCTCTCTCTCTCTCTCTCTCTCTCTCCATCCATCAGGACGGTGTCCGTTCAGACAGTACATGCCCAGCAAGCCGGCCAGGTACGGGATCAAGATATGGGTGGCGTGCGACGCGCGTTCCAGCTACGCGTGGAAGATGCAAGTCTACACCGGCAAGCCCGACAAGCGCGGCCCTCCCGAAAAGCACCTGGCCACTCGAGTGGTCGTGGACCTCACCGAGGGACTGACTCCGGGACGCAACGTCACGTGTGACAACTTTTTCACCTCGCGCGAGCTCGCCGACAGGCTCTATCGCGAGAGAGGCCACACCGTGCTGGGCACTCTGCGGTCAAACAGACCCGAGATCCCCAGAGAGCTGCGCTGCGTCAAGGGCAGGGCCGTGGGCTCCGTCGAATCCGTGGTACTCGGCGGCTCCGCGGGACGAGGGGGAGGAAGAGGAGGACGACGAGAAGGAGGAGGAGGAAGAGGACGAGAAGGACGAGGAGGAGGAGGGCCCGACACGATCATCCTCTCCTACGTGGCCAAGAAGAACAAGAACGTGCTGCTCCTCACCACAGCTCCTCGTTACCACCATCGCTCCGGCCCCGAGCCCCGGCCTAGCCGCCGCATCAGCAACAGCAGCGGCAGCAACAGAAGCGGCGCGAAACCGCCCTTGGTGCTGCATTACAACTGCACCAAGGGAGGAGTGGACAACCTGGACAAGGTCGTGAGCACGTACAGCTGCAGGAGAAAGACCCGCAGGTGGCCCATGGCCCTTTTCCACAACATGGTCGACGTGGCGGCCTACAACGCGTTCGTGCTGTGGAGGGAAATTCACCCCGACTGGATGCCGGGCAAGCTCAACAGACGACGGCTCTTCCTCGAGCGACTGGGCAAAGCGCTCGCGCGCCCCATGCTCGAAGCCAGGGCGGCTTTAGCGCGAGGACCGGGAGGAGGAGGAGGAGGAGGAGGACCAGGAGGAGGAGGAGGAGGAAGAGGAGGCAGAGTCGCGGCCCGAGGCGCTACCGCCGAGGCAGCCTCTAACAACGCTACGCCACACGACTCCTCTCCGGTCAAGAGGCGAAGGTGCCGCGTGTGTCCCAGGAGCAAAGACGTCAAGACCAAGATCCTGTGCCGCGAGTGCCGAGCGCACGTGTGTACAAACTGCGCCGTCACGTACTGTCCCAACTGCGCCGCTTCTTCTTCTTCCCGCGCCGCCGCTCCCCGGATGCCACCGACGCCGTGATAACACAAGCGCCCCAACGGTGGTCCCCTAGCGACCCCCCCCACCCCACCCCACCCTATCATCATCATCCTGATCATCATCATCATCATCATCATCATAACACAATATATGCCCCCCCCCCGGGGGGTCCTAGTGACCCCAAACCTATCATCATCATCACCATCACCATCACCATCATCATCATCATCATCACATATGCCCCGAGGGGGTCCTAGCGACCCCCACCCTAATCATCATAAAACACACATATCCCCCCCCCCCCCCCCCAGGGGGTTACCAAGACCCCCCATCGCCACCACCACCATCATCAGGATCATCATCATCATCATCACACACACACACACACACACACACACACACCTCGGGGGGTCACCACGACCCACGCCCCGAGAACAGGTGGGCGCACAAGGGTTAAATCGTCCTCCATTTGTTCACCCGTGTCTCGTCTTGTTACAGGTAGTAGAGTCATGTGACTCCACCCCGTCAAGTCTGTAACGTAGCACAGCGTCTTAAAGGGACATGAACATCGCCAACCTGCACATGCCTTTCCTTTTTTTTTTAAATACCGAATTTACCGACATGGGCAAAATGACGTCGATGAGTCATAAATTTCGGTAACGATAAATTTTTGATATATCGCCCAGCCCTAGTTGGTGGCATATTGAAAGAATGTCTCATCCTAGGGGGTCTGTGACATTCCAGGGTGTTCTGGCGTTCACCCCCACATCCTGGGAGTATGGGAGAGGTCGTACCTTGTCTTATTGTTTTACGGTAGGATTAACGTAGCTATGTCAGTTTTAGTCTAACTGCTTTTTTACATATAGATGAACTGTTGGATTTTCCAGACCAGCAGGTTAAGGGAAGTCGTTTATGGGGTCACACTCTGACACACACACACACACACACACACACACCTCCACCTCCACATTCCAATGTAAGGAACAAACGCTCAATGAAGCATATAAATAAAGACCAGGGCAGTCCTCAGTGCGAGTCTCAGTTCTGGAGACTGCCCTTGCTAGCAAGAAGTTCTGTGTGTTTCTCTTCTCTGAGTCTTTACTGAAGAAGTGTTTTAGAGTATATTTCTTAACAGTATATTTGATTATTTGTGTTTCCTTGCTTCTCTCTGATGTCTCTATTTGATGTGTTAATGAAGGCTGCATTCAATAAAGTTTCTCATCCTGCTCCAACAGAGAAGACTCTGTTGAATGGATTTGAATATGCAAACAAGAATTCTAAGCTGGCCAAACACCAGGCAATCCGGTTGTTCAGTGATGACGCGACGAATCCTACTTCCGGGTCTAAAGTAGTCTGCGTTTAATATGGCTTTTGTGTTGTTAACATGTTTAATGTTATGTATTTTCCTCTATTTGATCTCAAAACTAATCACTGTTGACCTCCCTCAGCTTTTATTACCGCTAATCATTTATTTAAGCTCAGTTTTTAAAACCTTACGGTGTAACTACAGCCCAGCCCATGCAGCAGTATATGAATGACTAACCTCGTATTGTGGATGGATTATCTCAGTTGTTCTCCTGGCTGAAGTTTGGTCCTTTTACAGCATCCTGCCATGCGATTACATTTGTTCCTGACCACTGAGAACACTCACGTTAACTTTTATCGAGTGGAAAAAAAGTTAGCTTGTTTATATTATGCTAACATAGCTGTGTCGCTAGCGGTCACGTAGCACATCATTATAAACCAGCTAGCCCAACTTCAGTAACCCTACAAACGTCACTGCTGTTTAGTTTTCTGTCTTCATTTATGCTGGAAGTGATAGCTGAGCTGTACGTTTTAATTTGTTTCCAAAACCCTGCAGTCAGGACATGCTATATTGTATTTAGATAGAAGCTAGCGAGCTAAATCATGAAAAACATGTCAGTGTGGTTTAACTCTGATGAGCACACAGAGACACTCATGATGTGTCTGTGTGCTTTGCTAATGAAGTGTGCACTCAGTAAAATATTCCATCCTGCTCCAGTAAAGAGGATTTTATTGTGTGCATTTGGATATCATCATACAATACAATACATATACTATAATATTATTTGCATCATATCATTGAATGCAGTGCAAACACGATGGTGAACTTTGGATCAACCACCCCCCCAAAACCAGTCATTTCTGATGGGACTACATATAATGAAACTAAAATAGGCGAATGGGGATTATTTTTTACTTTTTGAGATGTATTGTGAAAAAAAAAATTAAAACTTCAGATTTTTAAGAAACATAAACAATTTCTTATTCCTTCAGAATAAACAATGATCTTTGCTAATTTATTTTTTTAAATGATACTTAACATTAATTTTTACTAGCTTTCATTACTAGTAAAAATGTTCATCGTTTTGACTCTCTGATGTGTTAATATTAAAGTGGTGCAAACACATTAGTCACTTTTGTGCACTTCTATTTTATGCTGGCTTTAAAATCCGAGTGAGGAATTTGGCAACAGTGAATGTATCCACTGAATTAACTCATTGTTCTTGCTTATTTTGATTTTTTCTCAAATTTCACACAGTTGGCAGTTTCAATAAAGTAGCATAATTCAGCAAATATCAAGTTTCCAGAATATTGTTGTAGTTTATGTGGAGCACTTTCAATTAGAGTTCAAAGGTACGGTGGCCCCTAGAGACAAAGCACGTACAAACTCCAAAACACGTACAAACTCCAAAACGCTTGCAAAATCCAAAACACATGCAAACTAAAAAACACTTGCAAACTAAAAAGCACATGCAAACTCCAAAACACGTACAAACTCCAAAACACTTGCAAAATCCAAAACACTTGCAAACTAAAAAACACTTGCAAACTAAAAACCACATGCAAACTCCAAAACACGTACAAACTCCAAAACACTTGCAAAATCCAAAACACTTGCAAACTAAAAAACACTTGCAAACTAAAAAGCACATGCAAACTCCAAAACACGTACAAACTCCAAAACACTTGCAAAATCAAAAACACTTGCAAACTCAAAAACACTTGCAAACTCAAAAACACATGCAAATTCCAAAACACAACGGAAGTGCTCCAGGACGCTAGGGGCAGTGTTGAGCTCTATTTGCAAAATAAACGGCAAGTTTGTCTGTATGGGACGGTCTAGTCTCTGTCGCGCTTCCCAGGTTGCCTAGCAACCATGATACTAACCGCTGGAAACGTGTCATACAACTTGGTTTGACAGAAATGAGGGAGAGCATATTTTGTTCATTTGTTTGTTTGCTTCTACAAGAGCTTTGTGTGATTTGATAAGTATCTGAGGCTGAGACCACAGGACAGTAAAACATGATTTTTGGGCTTCATTTCTGTACTGAACAGTTATTTAAGATTAGTTAGTAAATAAGAATTAGCTGATGTTGTTCATGAGACTAAAGTCATATCACTTTGGTAATGTAAATATAATATGGCCAATATTATAGTTATTATATTAATCATTATTAGCTATTACAGCAGTGAACATGAACTCTGTGTCAAATACTGAGCTTCAGTACAGATTCAAGTTGCAGTTATTTATATGTCTTATCACCTTAAATCTTCACTCAAAGACAAGTATCTTTGACAGTGTATATATAGGTGTATCATATATAAGAGACAAATGTTGTTACTTCAGTATGTTGCCATTACTAAATTTGGCTCATTGCTTACATATATTTATAAAAAGAAAATGTACAAGCTGTGATAACTGTTTCTGATAAAATGAAGAGTAGACTGATATATGAAATATTCCTTTATTGGGTGAGAAAATCAGACCATGTCATAACTGCTTTAAGTCATACAGAATAGATATCAGAGCCTTAGACAGGCTGACTTCTGCTAAATGGGTCAAACTGGGCAGAAAGTATACAAACACATAATATCCTTATAGAATATGATGTAACACTATAGATCAACTTACCTCAGAATATATAAAGCATATAAACAATTACAGCAATATGATGCAACAAACACAGCAGTGCTACTAATCCAAAATACTCAAAGCTTCATAGAACTGAAACAAACATTTATTTTTAGGTCCATTCTGCTGCTGATACATACTTTAGGTTTCTAAATATTAAACTTTCATAGTGTGTAACTTGAAGGCCCTGAGTACTTTCTCCCACACTGAAAACACTGGGAGGATAAAATTATTTGAACATTACCTAATAAGACTGATTCAGGACAGACAATTAGTTATGTTAAACGTTGCTAGCAGTCCTTCACAAACAGGGAACAGTCTGTCTATTCTCTCCATCTGTCAGCTGCTGCTGGCTCTTCCTCCTCCTCTTCCTCACACACTGTTGAGTTCGGTGGATCATCAGGGCTGTAAAGCCTCACAGATGATGTGCAGCAGTGGGTCCCTCAGTCTGTCCTCACTCTGGACACTTGCAGTTGTCACACATGGAAATCAAATGTGTGATAAGCTGCAGGATTCAAACACAAGTGTAACTTATAAACACATGTTCATACTTTTATTCCACAATCAGAGAGAAAGAAACAGAGAGAGAGTGCAGGACAGACAGACGGGTGGCAGTCTCAGGTGTACACACTGCTACAAAACAGCACAAAAGAAGGAGGATTTAGTTTGTGTTATTACAAAACAAGAAGAGTTCCCAGATGGTGCAGTGGACACATGTGTGGCTCCTGTGATTAAAGCATCTTTCTTTCAGCTTAACGAGTGAACCGTCAGCTCGTTCAAACACACGTTAAAGTCCGTTTGGCTCGACACCACCGAACAGAGGCAGCAATATAACATAGCTAACATTAACAGTGCAGTGAATCCTGCTTGTGCCGTGATATTCAGGACTGCAAACCGAGCAGCATCACTGACTTTCAGCTTGTTGTGTTTGTGGATATATGACTGACTTTAATTATCCACAAAATCATCACAATCTCTGTAAGATTAAGGTCGACTATATATATATATTTATTAAAGTAAAGGCTTTAAAACCAAGTTAATTCTGAAAGTACAGACATCGCTAATGTCAACTTTCCCGACATGTGGCCAACAATAATGGTTTAATGTTCTTCATTAAAAAAATATTTGCGCATAAATAAGTGGCATAATATTCAGTACTTACTTCTGAAAGTTTACTCTTCCTCCGCTCCGCTTCCACTGTTTTTTTTCGGCAAAATTATCCACACCACCACCGCACTATGAAGTCTGGGATATGTTGGGCCATGAAGGCTACACCGACCCATCCTTAAAATTCAGGGAAATTAAGGACGCATTTCAGGGCCGCATTTCGGGCAGCCTTTGAATTGGGAAAGCCTTCTCTTGTCGCTGTGAGGTAATCGGCCTTAAAATGCGGCCTTTAAGGCTGCAAACCCCAAATCCGGTCATTGGTACTTCCTGGCTTGTGTAGTTACTAGGTAACAAAAGCTCAACACTGCCCCTAGCGTCCTGGAGCACTTCCGTTGTGTTTTGGAATTTGCATGTGTTTTTGAGTTTGCAAGTGTTTTTGAGTTTGCAAGTGTTTTTGATTTTGCAAGTGTTTTGGAGTTTGTACTTGTTTTGGAGTTTGCATGTGTTTTTTAGTTTGCAAGTGTTTTTTAGTTTGCATGTGTTTTGGAATTTGCATGTGTTTTTGAGTTTGCATGTGCTTTTTAGTTTGCATGTGTTTTGGAGTTTGCAAGTGTTTTGGAGTTTGTACGTGCTTTGTCTCTAGGGGCCACCGTACAAAAGTATCACAAAATAGATACATTTAAATAAGGACACAACGGCGTATATATATAAGAGAAAGGAACACACTTCTGGAGCGATAAATTTATCCCATGAATGAATTTACTGCAGTACAGTCACTCTGTGCGTATCACTGTTGGCTCACAGCAACAAGTTCTTGGGTAGAGACATATAGTCAGTATGTTTAGCTTAACTGGTGATTCTAAGTTGCCCATAGTTGTGAATGTGAGTGTGAACGGTCATTAGTCTGTCTTAGCCCTGTGACAGATTAGCAGTCTAACCAGTGTGTACCCTACCTGTTGGGCCGCTTTCAGGGCTGGGATAGGCTCCAGGCCCCCTCCCACCCTGAACTGGACAAGCAGAAGAGAATGGATGGATAAATTTACAGCTGAAGCTTATGAATTGAGGTTTAAATGTTAAGATCTGACAAGTTATTTTTTATTTTATGTTTTTACTGCACTGCAAACTTCTTAGTACACTTAAAAAGAGAAAAAAACGAAAATGATTACATGCAAAATCCAGCATTATTCTATTAAACAAAAATCCTTTCCAGAGTGGAGGTTTGCACTCAGAGTGCTTCTTGTTGTTATATCCCATCAATCTCTAGCCTGGATAAAGGAAAAATATAGTAAGTGTGATTACAACACTTACTAGAAATATAAGATTTAAAACAATTAAGTTAGCATGGTTTCAAAGCCTATGATAAAGAACAGATGAAGCTAAACATCTCTGCATCATTTTTCTTGAACCATTTATGTTCTTCTCTTGTCTCCATGGCTACAGCCAGGTTACAGTCTCCAGTGTCTGTGTCATTGGCCCAGTTCTCATAGCAGACAAGCTGGTCATTGACCCAGAACCACAGATCAAGAGCACAGCTGTAGCGCAGTCCCAGCCAGATGTGGGATGTGCTGGCATTCTTGGCTTTCTCTTGCACCAGTTCCTGCTGTTCAAGGTTTGTGATGGAGACGAGGTCACGATGGTGCTCTCTGCAGTAATTTACAGCCTCGTCCCAATTTTTCCTTTCATTGATCAGGATCAACTTTTCTGCAAACAAACACAGTTCAGTTCAAATTAAATGAATTCAGGTTTCTAGATTTTCTACCTCAAATACAAAAATACATGAGGAACAAACAGAAGAAAACAAAAAACTAAACAAATTTCATAAAAATAAGAGCTGGACAGTTTGTCATATTTTTTTACTTTCCTGCTGTAAGTTTTTCCAATTTAGAATGTTTACTTTTCCTGATTTACTTTATTAAAGTCTTATTATTTAAATTTAAGTGAGCCTTTTTTATATTTAATTTTCTTTTAATCAGGAGGATTTAGAAACAAGAATTATTTCTCATTATAGCTGTAAATCTAGAACCTATTAGAAACAGTAGCGATACCCACACTCAGAAACTATTATGACACCCGTGACTCAGGTTCCTAATGAAAGGAGGCTGCATTATGTGCCTGGGGTGTAGCTCTATCTCCATAACAGCTTGCATTATTTAGCTTTATGATGAAACATATAACAACCTCTTCGTGTAAAGCTTTTCCATGAGACTAAGAAAGATTAGTTTAGCTTTAACATTTATTCCTCAGTAAGAAAACTGACAGAAACCAGATGTGAAAAATGAATCTTTGTAAATCTCACCATCGTAGCAGAAGAAAGGCTTTCTGGTGTTACAATCATCAGCTTTCCATTTTCTTTCTTTGTTTAATTCAGTCATCGCACATTTCCTGGTGCCGTTGTCAGTTTCAGACAGCTCTTCAGGTAACTCACCAACATCTCTCCAGTGTCTGTAAGAATAATTACTCCCATCTGACCACCTCCAGGTGTCTCTGAACAGGCCGATCCATGATCGTGGTTCATCAGAACTCTTAAATGTACTGACTGCTTCCTTTAACTGTTCTGCTCCACTGGCCAGGTCTGTGTGGTTCTCTCTGCAGTAGCTCTGAGCCTCACGCCACTTTTTTTTATTGTCAATGAAATGTAGTGATTTGTTTTGTTCTGTGTAATAAAGAGAAAGACAAGACTCATAAGAAATGTGCATTTCTATCTTTAAATGTATCTTTAAATTGATTTTCTAAAGACACAACTTAAAATAGCTCGAAACCTTCAAAACTAAACTATCAACATTATGGGAATAACCACAGCTGTGACATTATGCTCAGGATGACTTTGCTCTGTGTGGCAGAGAAACAGTTTTCTGATCAAAGGTCTGGTATGAAATTTTGTGTAATGACATTTGGCACCACGAGATGGTTCAGCAAAGCAAAGAACAGTGTCCTGGTGTAACATGAGAGGCAGAGAAAGCACCGTGGGAGGACGGGTATTCAAATGAGCAGGATAGCACACAGGGGCTAAAACACCAGCAGCCAATTATCGCATCTTCTCATTTTCATTAGAGATGAGCTGTAGATATGTTTAAATATAAACACTTTGTTTAATTAATACAATTATTGTCACATATTCTCACCATTATAGCAGATAAAGGGGTAACCATGAGAAGAACCAATATCCAACAACCCACCAGAGCTGTCAATCACTACACAGTTCTCAAGATATCCGCCTCCATCATTAGGTTCATTTCCACTCCAATTCATCTCCTTAGCATTGAACTCCACTCCTGGCAGAGACCAGTGCCACCTCCTGTTTTCTTTTCCTGAGATGCTGTACAGCCCAATCCAGGCGTTTTCTTGATTCTCTGTAGAATCTGTGTACAGTGTCTTCATATATGTTATGTTAGGCACTGTGGCCAGGTCTTTATATCCTTCTCTACAGTAGCGCTGAGCTTCGTCCCAAGTTTTAGGCTCTTTAATAAAATAGTACTCATAGCGCTGGCATAAAATCAAGGAACACTGACCTAAAAACACACACAAAAAAAAAAAAAAAAACACAGGTCATTCAGAAATCTACTGATGGCAAGTTTTGTGAGCAGTTCACAGAAACCCTGCACTAATCTGAAGTGATGCAAATGTGCAGTTTTTACTGTTAAACTGATCGACTTACCCATCAGAATGAGCAGAAAAAGCCTCCGGTGCATATTTCCTCTGTTTGATAAAACTAAGATTTAAAAGACAGATAAACAACCATCAAAGTTAATATAACTGCACCACTCTCACAGATAATAGGGTAATATAGGTAAGGTAATATATGAGTAAGAAAACATGCAGTTTATTTTGCACTGTAAAAAAATACATTACACATGAGGGGAATAGCTACTTTAAAAATGTTTTTGAGTCTTTTAAAAATCAGCAGAAATACAGAATAAATACTGTAAGTTTAATGTAAAGCCAGTGCTGAGCTAACAATGTAAATTGAGACTGAAGTTTGAACTTACATCTGATTATTCTTCTTTCCTTGCTTCAGTCCGATGCCTCTGCGTGTTGTGTTAAAGAAACCTGCAGTCAGTAAAATGTCTCTGCTTCAACAAAGATCATTCTATGGGACTCATTTAAATATTCCAACAAGATGGTCATAACAGAGGTAATATAATACTAATATTTACATAATGTCAAACAAAGAGAGGGTGTTATTTAAAATAATTTACTTTAACAACATGCTTCCTTCTCTCAGAGGTATTTATATATAATAAAACTTATAATAAAACTCAACTAACTGCATGTCTTTACTGTTTGCATTTTGAAGGTTCTTTGGAAGGTTCATAAATAAAATTAGACTACTGAAACAGAACTTAACGAGCTACACAAATCAATATGAGCTATGATGTAAGGTATGCACGTATGCTGAGATGTATGCAAGTGTTGTAAATGCAACAAACAACAAAGAGTAAAGAAAAAGCAGTGCAGGAAGATTTATAGTCTGGGAACCAAAGGCCCAGTTGGCACTGATGAACCCTGCTGCACCCACCAGATCTGAAACACTTTAGAGAAGGTTTAAAACAATGAGCAGGGTTCATCACACCTCTCCCAAAAAAGAAAGGTCCCACAGGAACCCCCACAAAATCCAATTCAGCAGCACATTTTAAGTTTACTCATTACCTGATTGATAGTGCGCACGTTTGAGATGTCTAATAGCCAGAAATTCTTAATTGGCTGAATCTTACTGAATGTGTGTGTATATGTGCAAATGTGCATGAACACAGTTTGGCAAACTGGCAAAAGTCCTTTTCAGCTACTACAACAAGTCTGCTATGATACAGCATTAGATCCTCTGAAGAGAGCTGTGTTTAGCCTCATAATAGTGTTTAGCTATGGCATACTCCTTGTTTGTTTAAGTGCTCTCTATGTGGTTCCAGTACAAGCTTGACCACCGGTGTATTTGAGCACACAGATAACTGATGTTGTGTTGCAGTTTGTGAACTGTTTAACAGACGACGTCTTTCCACTGTGTGGATGAGTAAAAAACATCTGAAGCATCGTTCAGTTTATTTGGCTGAACAATATTGACAAGATGATCCCTAACTGTCTGAGCTCCTTAAAATAATAAGACAGGAAGTTGCTCCAGTATCAGCACTCAGCAATGCTTCAGCCTGTAGAGTGTGTCAGTGTCTGCAATGCATATTGTTAAGCTGCTGATAACAGTTGTTGAATTCAGAGATGAAGGTTAGTCTTTCTGTTTTTCCAGTTGGAGTTCAGATCTGGACGATATTAAAGCTTGTAGGCTCTCCCAATTAAAGAAACCTGCACCTCCCAGTTCTTTGTCTGTCAGCATTAAATCCGAACTTTGATCAGACAATATCTTCTACATCAGTCACAGAACTTCTTAGAATGGCTAAAAAGGGCTGACATCACGTGGGCCTATGGTGGGCCTGCCTCAACAGGGGGCATCAAAAGGGTAAAACATAACATTAGTTTTTCTGGTTGACTGATACAGCTGTCTCAGGGCCTCATGGGGACTGTGCAGTTAAGCTCATGGTAGTGAAACTAAAAGGAGGAATGAAAGAATAGGAAAAAAAAGTTCTGCTCTTCTCCCCTCTGCTCTTCTTCCCTTTTCTGGGAGGCAATGGGGAGGTAGAGCGTACAGTCCAATCCGGCGGGGAGGTGTGGGAAGCCAGATCGGGCGCCCCCCTTCCGGCTCTCCTCTCTCCTATCTTATCTTACTTACTTGTCTTACATCTCTCTATCACCTTTTCTGTCCCTTTTGAAGAAATGAGGCTCCATAAATTTTAAAGAGGTAAGTATTTCTCAGTTGCATTGAATAGATAGAATAAACTGTAGAAAATTAAACATTAGAAAGAAGAAGAGAAATAAAAATTTTACATAAACCAGTGACAACCCTGATCAACCCTGGCAGGGCCTCCTTGGATGAGGGTGTCTAGTGATAATGGCCGAAACACCCGATGAATCAAAGGTCCACTACCGACGATGTGTCCCAAATTGTAAAATTATAATATAGATCAGATCTCTAAACCTAACCAAGGAAAAATGGCAGATTAGCTTAGGCCAAAGAACGAAAGTTGAGGCACACAACGATGTGTGCAGCTGGTAAAGTTTCTGGGCTGCTTTTCCTCATAACTGTAACATCTGGTCCTTTTACTGAATAAATCTATTTACTCACTCAGTATTTCCGATTGCTCACCACAGTATCCAGACCGTTGATCCACAGATTCCTGCACAGCAAGAAAGAGCGGGTAAGTGTTGTGGCAGGTCAATTAAGTAGTGGCTCTTAACAAGGTGATCACAGACATTTGTGTGATTAAAAGCTCTCATAATGAAGTTTATTCACTGAGGAGGAACGTTAAGAGCACAAATAATGTTGAAAGTTTTCCATGGTTTTATTTAAATTTTGTTTATATCTGTGTAAATGATTGTATGAATATTTTCATAAATCCTTCAGGGATGCCAGCCCGAGCTTAAAGCCACTCTGCCTCAGTAATTATTACAAAGAGTAAGGCCAGACTTACTGAACAGAATAGATATTTTCACAGTTTTGAACCGTTTGCCCTCCAAATTTGTGAGTCTTGAGTCAGTTCTGGGGAACTGATTTTGGAATCAAATCAAACACTTTCATGAAAATGATGAAAACTTTAATTGTGTTTGTGTATTTGTGACTGTAACATGTCATTTCACACCAAAAAGTGCAAGTGACGGGCCTTTAGTTTCCCGTCACTTGCATTTAGGATACAAATGGTAAATGGTAAATGGCCTGTATTTATATAGCGCTTTACTAGTCCCTAAGGACCCCAAAGCGCTTTACATATCCAGTCATCCACCCATTCACACACACATTCACACACTGGTGATGGCAAGCTACATTGTAGCCACAGCCACCCTGGGGCGCACTGACAGAGGCGAAAAGTCTTTCTGAACCAGGAGTCAGTGTCGTGCGTGACACAACCTGGCAGTGTCCGTGTGCACACACTGGCTCTGTTTCTTATGAGAGTTTGGCACTATAACTTAGTATTTTGCAATAAGGGTTTTAAGCCCACAGCCTGTTTGCACAAGAATGTGAACAGATTGTGTGGGCAAGAGCAAACATAGAGAGGGGTTGTTAACATCGGAATAACTGTCAAGAATACGTCTTAACTTGCTGATTGTTTAGGAATCCTGTTCTTGCTCAGTATTACTATTTGAAGAGTCTCTGTTATCATTTCCACTTGAGAAAGTTGTAATCTCCACAACTTTCTGTGCAATTATTCATTAAACTGTTCAAGGATGCAAAGAATAATCTGTGTAACTGATAACATTTAAGTGTTTTCACAGCTGTGGAGATTAACACAAGGCTTCCAGCTTAATGGTGTTTGATGACATTTTAGAGAATGGAAGTATTCATATCAGCTGAAAGAGAAACACATCTATCAGGTAACCACAAGAAGTATGTGTGTATATTCATGTAACATCTACGTAGTGTCAAGCCAGTATTTTGGATTTTTTTGCAAGTTATGCATAACTTTAAAGTATACAACAATTCCCCCTGGTACAGTTTTTGCAAAAGCACATGCACACTGCCCCCAGCATTGGGACCATCATGGTTCTGAGCACTGCAGCAGCGGTCTCTCACTGTCTTGTGTGCTCACGGACAGACTTTGGCAACACAACAGTAACACATTTTTACAGGTGTGTAAGGTGAGAACAAAATTAATGATCCAACTTCATTTGTTTCAGTTCCGTAGAAATATTTTTGACAGCTTTTTGTTTCACTCTATATTGACTTATGTCAACATTTTTGTGGGCCTACAAAAAAATGTTGATGATAGTTGATAACTGAGGAAATTTGCTTTAAGTGCCGCTCCTCAGAGTACACTGTTTAATTCTCTCACAGCCTAAAAGGTGACAACAGCACTTCCATCTACATCAGGTAAGACAAATTAAAATTTAACATGGCAACTTATATGTTGTTTAAGTATATAAGTTTAAATATTATAAGTAATGATAGATATTTATCCAAAAAGTGTGATTTAATAAGGAAAAAAAGTCCTTTTTTAATTTATTATTTTTCAGTTTCAAAGTTATTGAAATTGCTATAGTTTGGATTGGAGGATAAAGAAGTATACTGAAGGGATTTATCCCTATTAAAATATTAATAAATGCACACATATGAATCAGAATGCACTACAACAAATTTTGTCCCTGCCTTTTTAAAAACTTATATATTTGTACCTTTAAAATGAAGGACTTGGAATGTAGCTGACTAAATTTTTACTGGCCATTGTGGAACATCATGTTCTTATCAAGTTGACTCTTTCTGTGCACAGCGCTTAATAAATGAATTTTACTTACCAACAAAGAATTTCCATATGGATGCATTCACAGTAAACTGATTTCATTTTGTACAATGTTATATCTTCTTGAAGGATCCACAGTGGCAATCCTGATTTACATGAAACCATATTTATGATATTTAGAAACATGGAGCATAGAGGGTGTTTTATATTTGTGTGTTTGTTCTTTATTCCAATTTTTTTTTAAACATATACAGCACATATTCAGATCCAATCAGGTCATCATCTGCAGCCCAATGACAGAGCCGTCGTCAGCAGAGTGGGGCTCTGGCCTCTTTCACTGCATGGAAGACAAGTTGTCTTGTAAGAATCAATACTGGACTTTAACTTGTATTTTTGATATGTGTAAAAAATGCCAATATTTTACTATTTGTGTCATGATTTTCAGGTTGCTATGCTTTTTGGTGCTGGCCATGCTATGCGATCACCATTTCAAAATCACTTGGAGAGAACCCTTTCCTCCCGATTTTGGACATGTGCTCCCCTGGGTCACTATCGATCCTCGGGATACCATTGTTTGTTGCTCCCGTAGCCTTGTCATTCAGGATTGCCATGAGAAAGAAATATGGAATTGAGGTATGACACCAATAAAACAATTTTCAATTTTTTTTAACAGATACCATTTATAAGATGCATTTCTTCATCTAGAAATGCAGATTTATAAAAATCTTTACACAAAATAATTTTAATAAACAACCAAGAATGTGAAAAAACACATTTAATGTAACATTGCAAACCTAAGTGCAGTTATCTATAATCCAAATATTATGTTATAATTAAAGGATAGAAATAACAAACAGCTATTTCCTCCATAGGGGACTCTCCAGAGAGACATCGTACACACTTGTTTCTGCAACCTATGTGTCTGGTGTCAGATTGATCGTGAGCTAAAACGTCGTAAGAATAGCTCTACTGTGCTATCTCAAAATCCTGTGACTGCACAACCTGGAGCCACTGGAAAGTAATTGTAACCAAAAAGTACAAAATTAAAATACATACACCTCATGTACTTACGTATTTCCCTTTCTCTTACTTTCTGCTACAATAAAGAGTTTTAGCGAATTTCTGTTGTCCAAACAAACATTTTTATTGAAAACAATAACAATGCGATGTAATGTAATTATGATTCAACTATTTGAAAATTGTACTGCACTGCTGAATTATGTTTGGGTACAAAGTTAATATTATAACTGTTATTCATCTACCTGGCTATAAATCTAAAGGCTACTAATGTGTGCATGTAAGTATCTCTCAATCAGACACAATAAACAAATAAATCAAAGTAACATCTTTTTTTTTTGTCTCTAATGATGAAGAACTTTAAAGGAAAGTAAATATTAAGCTCCAATTATTGGCAAGCTCAATGTTAGAATAGCATCACTCTCACTGATGGTGAGAAGAAGCCTGTGTTGTGTGTTATTTGAACTTTCTGTGGTGTTTGTGACTGGTATTTAGTTACACCAGTGTTCCCATCATATTATGTTCAGTATTTATCTCTTATATTTTGGGTAATTTCCTATTTTATTAGCTGGTTTTCTGTTGTGTTCTGGTTCCACCTTTTCATTGTCTTAATTGTCTACACCTGTCCTGTCCTGCCAGCTGTATCCACTTCCCCGATTATCTTTCATGGCGTGTGTGTGTGTGTGTGTGTGTGTGTGTGTGTGTGTGTGTGTGTGTGAGAGAGAGAGAGAGAGAGAGAGAGAGAGAGAGAGAGAGAGCCTGTCTGACTCAGATCACACAGCTGTCCTATTTTTGAAAAGCCGTCTTTCCTTTGTTGCATCATCTGTTTTTATCTCTCTGTGTTTTTGGTTTATCATTTGGGCTGGAACTATGGACTACTACATGTACTAGAAACTGAGCATAACCTGAGTTTTGTAGGAATCTCTGCCTGCCATATCAGCATTTGTGGTCCTTATAATCACTTAACAATGCACTCAATCAATCTAAGGTGATTCAAATATGTAATTTTTATTGGTAAAATGATCTACTTACCCACCAGAATGAGCAGGCAAACCAGCACTGCATGTTTTTTGAAACTAATATGTTAACTGTAAATGTTGCTGTCATTTTTGTCATGGATCAATAAAAACTGGACAAAGTTGTGACTAATTGAACATTACAAGACAGGAAGAAAAACAGAATACACTGACACAGGACACAGACTGTCAAAGTAAAACAGGAAACTAACACAGAGACGCAGACATGACAAGGGGCACAGCAAACCTGGAACACAGAGACAGAAACAGAAGGACTCTAAATAACACTGAAACCAAAGACTAGAGATTCTAAATAAGACAAAAGCAAAGACTATTAATAATAAACAACACAAAACGCTGGGTCACCGATGCAGGACCATGACAGAAATATGGAAACTGTAAACAAAAAAGAACAAACATATAGATGAAAATAATGCAGCTAAGTATAAACAAAGAAGATTAGACAAATAAATGCTTCAACAACCACTGACTTATTGCAATGCTCTTACTTTGTGGAAACTATATGAAAAAAAATCTAATTTTAAACAAAGAAAGAAAAACTACTTTAAACTTCAACCTACATATTATAAATTTTGAAAAGCAACACAAAGTTTTAATGTATATTTGATTATTTGTGTTTCCTTGCTTCTCTCTGATGTCTCTATTTGATGTGTTAATGAAGGCTGCATTCAATAAAGTTCCTCATCCTGCTCCAACAGAGAAGACTCTGTTGAATGGATTTGAATATGCAAACAAGAAGTCTAAGCTGGCCAAACACCAGGCAATATAATAACAATATTTACATAATGTAATGGAAAACAGGACAGACAAGAAGCCAAACCTGCTGTTTGACATGCTGAAAGACACAACTAAAAACATCCTTTCTGTTAGAGCAATGGTAAAAGACTAAATTAAATGAATGTTTTTAATAATTGAGATTTGTTTTTCTTTGTAGTTGTGGTCATTCTGAAAACTGACCAACAAGTTAAACAACAAGAAAGTATTTGTGTAGAAGATAAACTAAATTCATGCTGATAATCAAGTTTATAATCTTAAATCTAGAACACTTTTCTGTGTTCTAGATGTGTTCATATCTATTTTAACTACAACTTCTTAATGATGCTGCTGACATAGTTTGAATACTAGTAGTAGCAGAAAGTAGCATGTAACTAAAGACGTATGGAAAGTTTACAATCCAACACGCTGGACAGAGTTTATTTGTGTCGTCAATAATCATTTAAAATTATTGTAAAACATTTCTTTCCAGGAATTTTATTGAGAATATACAGAAAAATAAAAATGTGTGGACGGTTAAATTATGGCTGACAGCTGCTGCTGGAAATTTTTAAGAGGTAAATATTTTTAACCCAATAATATCATAGTGGTCACTTTTTTCTACTCAGAAGAGGCACCATTTACACAAATGTTCAGTCAGTCCATAGAAAAACATGTCAGTGTGGTTTAACTCAGAAACTCTGATGAGCGCACAGAGACACTCATGATGTGTCTCTGTGTGCACGTCTTCAGGTATTCCTGTCAGTTCACCGTGTTTAAGGGTTTTTCATGTTTTAGTTTTAGATCACCCAGTTTAGGTTATTGTTTCGTTTCACCCATGCCCTTCATTTGTATTTATTTTACCAGCCTTAGTAAACTGCTCGTTTTCTGTTACTCCACGTCACGTTTCACTTTCTGTTTTGGTCTGCATTTGAGTCCTTTTTTGCTACACATACAGTCTGCCACTGCCAGCATAGCACACAGTGTGTCTCTGTGTGCTTTGCTAATGAAGTCTGCACTCAGTAAAATATTCCATTCTGCTCCAGTAAAGAGGATTTTATTGTGTGCATTTGGATATCATCATACAAACAGTGCTACAATAACAATATTTGCATCATATCATTAAATGGAGAGCAAACACGATGTTGAACTTTGGATCAACCACCCCCCCAAAACCAGTCATTTCTGATGGGACTACATTTAATGAAAAATAGGCGAATGAGTTGTTTTTTTTTACTTTTTGAGATGTATTTTGGAAAAAAATAAATAAAACTTCAGATTTCTAAGAAACATTAACAATTTCTTATTCCTTCAGAATAAACAATGATCTTTGTTAATTTATTTTCAAATGATACCTAACGTTCATCCGACAGCTTTCATTACTAGTAAAAATCTTCATTTTTTTTGACTCTCTGCTGTGTTAATATTAAAGTGGTGCAAACACATTAGTCACTTTTCTGCACATTTATTTTATGCTGGCTTTAAAATCCGAGTGAGGAATTTGGCAACAGTGAATGTATCCAATGCATTAACTCATTATTCTTGCTTATTATTATTTCACATTTTTTTCTCACATTTCACACTTTCAATAAAGTAGCATAATTCAGCCAATATTGAGAGTTTACAGTCCAGTGTATTGTTGTAGTTTATGTGGAGCACTCTCAATCAGAGTTCAAAAGTATCACAAAATAGATACATTTGAAATCCACAATGGTGTGGATTTATTTAGTTATTTTTTTTTTTTTTACTGCACTACAAACATCTTAGTACATTTAAAAAGAGAAAAAAACGAAAATGATTACATGCAAAATCCAGCGTTATTGTATTAAACAAAAATCCTGTCCAGAGTGGAGGTTTGCACTCAGAGTGCTTCTTGTTGTTATATCCCATCAATCTCTAGCCTGGATAAAGGAAAAATATAGTAAGTGTGATTACAACACTTACTAGAAATATAAGATTTAAAACAATTAAGTTAGCATGGTTTCAAAGCCTATGATAAAGAACAGATGAAGCTAAACATCTCTGCATCATTTTTCTTGAACCATTTATGTTCTCCTCTTGTCTCCATGGCTACAGCCAGGTTACAGTCCCCAGTGTCTGTGTCATCGGCCCAGTTCTCATAGCAGACAAGCTGGTCATTGACCCAGAACCACAGATCAAGAGCACAGCTGTAGCGCAGTCCCAGCCAGATGTGGGGTGTGCTGGCATTCTTGGCTTTCTCTTGCACCAGTTCCTGCTGTTCAAGGTTTGTGATGGAGACGAGGTCACGATGGTGCTTTCTGCAGTAATTTACAGCCTCATCCCAGTTTTTCCTTTCATTGATCAGGATCAACTTTTCTGCCATGAACAAACAGATGTTCAGTTCAAATTAAATGAAATCAGGTTTCTAGATTTTCTACCTCAAATACAAAAATACATGAGGAACAAACAGAAGAAAACAAAAAACTAAACAAATTTCATAAAAATAAGAGCTGGACAGTTTGTCATATTTTTTACTTTCCTGCTGTAAGTTTTTCCAATTTAGAATGTTTACTTTTCCTGATTTACTTTATTAAAGTCTTATTATTTAAATTTAAGTGAGCCCTTTTTATATTTAATTTTCTTTTAATCAGGAGGATTTAGAAACAAGAATTATGTCTCATTATAGCTGTAAATCTAGAACCTATTAGAAACAGTAGCGATACCCACACTCAGAAACTAATATGACCCCTGTGACTCAGGTTCCTGATGAAAGGAGGCTGCATTATGTGCCTGGGGTGTAGCTCTATCTCCATAACAGCTTGCATTATTTAGCTTTATGATGAAACATATACCAACCTCTTCGTGTAAAGCTTTTCCATGAGACTAAGAAATATTAATTTAGCTTTAACATTTATTCCTCAGTAAGAAAACTGACAGAAACCAGATGTGAAAAATGAATCTCTGTAAATCTCACCATCGTAGCAGAAGAAAGGTTTTCTGGTGTTACAATCATCAGCTTTCCATTTTCTTTCTTTGTTTAATTCAGTCATCGCACATTTCCTGGTGCCGCTGTCAGTTTCAGACAGCTCTTCAGGTAACTCACCAACATCTCTCCAGTGTCTGTAAGAATAATTACTCCCATCTGACCACCTCCAGGTGTCTCTGAACAGGCCGATCCACGATCGTGTTTCATCAGAACTCTTAAATGTACTGACTGCTTCCTTTAACTGTTCTGCTCCACTGGCCAGGTCTGTGTGGTGCTCTCTGCAGTAGCTCTGAGCCTCACGCCACTTTTTTTTATTGTCAATGAAATGTAGTGATTTGTTTTGTTCTGTGGAATAAAGAGAAAGACAAGACTCATAAGAAATGTACATTTCTATCTTTAAATGTATCTTTAACTTGATTTTCTAAAGACACAACTTAAAATAGCTCGAAACCTTCAAAACTAAACTACCAACATTATGGGAATAACCACAGCTGTGACATTATGCTCAGGATGACTTTGCTCTGTGTGGCAGAGAAACAGTTTTCTGATCAAAGGTCTGGTATGAAATTTTGTGTGATGACATTTGGCACCACGAGATGGTTCAGCAAAGCAAATGAACAGTGTCCTGGTGTAACATGAGAGGCAGAGAAAGCACCGTGGGAGGACGGGTATTCAAATGAGCAGGATAGCACACAGGGGCTAAAACACCAGCAGCCAATTATCACATCTTCTCATATTCATTAGAGATGAGCTGTAGATATGTTTAAATATAAACACTTTGTTTAATTAATACAATTATTGTCAAATATTCTCACCATTATAGCAGATAAAGCGGTGAACATGAGAACAACCAAAATCCAACAACCCACCAGAGCTGTCAATCACTACACAGTTCTCAAGATATCTGCCTTTATCATTAGGTTCATTTCCACTCCATTTCACGTCTTTATCATTGAACTCCACTCCTGGCAGAGACCAGTGCCACCTCCTGTTTTCTTTTCCTGAGATGCTGTACAGCCCAATCCAGGCGTTTCCTTGATTCTCTGTAGAATCTGTGTACAGTGTCTTCATATGTGTCATGTTAGGCACTGTGGCCAGGTCTTTATATCCTTCTCTACAGTAATGCTGAGCTTCGTCCCACGTTTTAGGCTCTTTAATGAAATAGTATTTATAGCCTTGGCATAAAATCAAAGAACACTGACCTAAAAACAACAACAACAACAAGTTATTCAGAAATCTACTGATGGCAAAAATGTTGTTAATAAAATTATATCCGGAGGACAGAGGTCCCATAGAGACGTCTCACACATGGTTGTTGACAGAAATTGTGTTTTGGATGTTGTTATCTGACAGGTTTTGTAAGCAGTTTACAGAAACCTTCATTAATCTCAAGTGATGCAGTAAATCTGTGGTTTTTAATGCTAAATTGATCGACTTACCGATCAGGATGAGCAGAAAAAGCCTCCCGTGCATATTTCCTCTGTTTGATGAAACTAAGATTTTAATTGTGTCGATTTTGAGTTAATATAGTTAGATGTTTGAGTTAGATGAGTTCTAAGGAAGACCAGTGAAAGATGGATGAAAAAATCAAGCTGTAAACAGGAACCACAACAAGCAGGACAATTTCAAATAATATGAATAAGAAATTAAAGGTTGGATCCAGTTTCTTTTACATAAAAAAGATTATTATTACAAACCAAGAGAATTCCTACTTTAAAAATTCTTAAAATGTTCATTCTAAAACTAAAAATGTTTTTCATTTTAAAAATGCAAATCATTTTAATATTAAGCAGAAAATGAGGAAGAAATAAATATTGTAGGTAAAAATGTTAATTTCAACTACAAAGTTTTAACTTACATCTGGTTATTCTTCTGTGCTTCGCTCTGATGCGTCTGCGTGTTGCTGTAAAGAAGACTGCACTTAATAAAATATTCCACTCTGCTTCAACAAAGAGAATTCTGTGGTGCGCATTTAAATATTCCTACTTTTGGTTTAACAGTGGGACTTTGTGTTTACTGGAAGCATATCCGGTTTGTTCTTTTTAAACTTGTTTTTTGTTGCTGTCTCTTCCTCCTGCGTGTGCAGTCCTCCTCATTGACACAGTGAACTGTAACAGCTCGCGTCACGTCTTAAGAAACTAAATGATAGAAAAGAGGAAGAAGTGAAATATGCACTGTTGGCTGTCCAGCAAATAAATACAGAAAGTGTCACTTCACAGAAAGACACTTCTGTGGGAGATAAACTAAAATAGTTGTTCATACCGAATTTTTATATTTAAAAATCAGACTTAGGGAAAAACAAAATGTTCTGTGTCATGAAACTTGCTTTTATTACCTGGTTAAATCACCATGGCAACTTATGGTGAACACACAACCTGGTTGAGAGCAGGTTGTGTGTTCAGGTTTTCAGTTTAAAATCAGTTCAGCTTTTTTATTTTTTATTTTACCATTCTCTAAGCTGTTGCTACATTTGCAAGTGACTGCAGCATTAATCTTCTATTTACAACAGTCTTGCATTTTACTATTTTATATTTCATGTTCTTAGATTTTTTATCACAAATTTAACCACCATCAACATTGAAAAGAAAGAAAAAGACCTTCTAGTGTTTAACATGGACATTAATTGAAAATAACTAAAAGGAAACAATAAGATGGGAGCTCAGTCACAAAGCCCTCCTGGTTTTTTACTATATGATTGTAAATATTGGTCTATTTCTTTCTGAAAAGCATAAAAATGAAGTTTAAACTGTCTAAGAATACAAAACTTTATGAAAAATATATTTATTAGTTTTTCCACATTCTTTTACTTTGTTAAAACAAAAGCATAGTCCAACATAATTTCAGAGCTACTGTTTAATGTTGATTTACACAAAAAGACCAAACTGGGTAACATGAATCATTTAAAGTACAAGCACACGACTTTTCAGACATTTTTCAGTGGCTTGGCTGACTCGAATGCACCATCTAGTGTTCAAGAAAAAAATAGAAAAAAGAGAAATAAAAGTAGACGGAAACAGAATAAACTCTTTATGTTAGACACCAAACTAATAATTACATATATGTGGTTTTGAGACACATTAGCTATTATAAGCATATAAATGCTGTGGTGTACTTTGCTCTAAACACCCAGAAAGCTGTAACCTGACCGTTTTTCAACAAATAAAACATTTTTAAGTTTGAAATAACAAAACAAAAAAGGGATTCTTATTCTGTAGTAGGTAGTAGTAAACAATATGCAAAAAACAAAACAAAAAAACAACCTTAAGAATAAACACAAAGAGAAATTATCACTGTTAGATGTCATCTGCTTCTAGTTTTGATTTTGATTTTTTGACTTCATAATTACGAGAAATATCAACTCTATAAGCAGTCATTTAGACTGGTTTAAAAGCCTATCGCAGCGAACAGATGAAGTTAAACATCTCTGAATCATTTTTCTTGAACCATTTATGCTCTCCTCCTGTCTCCATGGCTACAGACATGCCACACCGTCCAGCGTGATCCTCATTGGCCCAGTTCTCATAACAGACAACCCGGTCACTGACCCACAGCCACAGTTGAAAAACACAGCTGAAGCGCAGTCCCAGCCACACATACGGTGTGGTGGCGTTCTTCACTTTCTCCTTCACTAATTCTTCCTCTTCGGAATTTGTGATAGAGACCAGATCATGATGGTGCCGCTGGCAGTAAGTTAAGGCCTCATCCCATTTTTTGTTTTCTTTGATCAGAATGAAGTTTTCTGGCATGAACAAACACAGGATGGTCGGTTAAAAGGAAACAAATCAGGACAAAAACAAAAGAAAAAGAATTTAAGCATTTTCTGTTTCAAATCTTTACTCCTCTTGATTTACCCGTGGTAAAATCATTAATGTCATATGACTTGTTACCCAGAGTATACCTCGACCACCCCAAGTTATCGAGAAGATTTCTTTCTTTCTTAAGAATTATTTACATGTAAGTTGCATTACAGGCCCTCACTGACAGAAACTGATGTGACTAATGTGTCTTAAGTTCCTTACAAAAGAAGTCTGCATTAAGCGTCTGGGGTATACCTTTATCTCCATAAAAGCTTGCATTATTTCACTTTGATGATGACTTCTTTTCAATAAGAATAAGAAAGATTAGTTTAGTTTGAATATGTATTCCTCGAGTAAGAAACATGACAGATACCAGATGTGAAAGATGCATTTTTGCAAATCTCACCGTCATCATAGCAGAAGAAAGGTTTACTGGTGTTATAAGTAATAATAAGAGTTGGAAATATTTTTTACTTTCCTGATGTAAGTTTTTCCAATTTAGAATTTTAACTTTTCCTAATTTGCTTTATTAAAGTCCTATTAACTAAAATCTTTCATGTATGAGTGAGCCTTTAAAAAAAAGGGAAAAAAACTGGAGAATTCATAAACAAGTATTATTATAAACTAATATGACCCCTGGTTCTTATAAGGTTCCTATAGGGAGGCTGCATTATGTGTCTGGGGTGTAGCTCTATCTCCATAACAGCTTGCATTATTAAGCTTTATGATGAAACATATACCAGCCCTTCATGTACACTTTTTCAGTGAGAGAAGAAATATTAGTTTAGCTTTAACCTTTATTCCTTCAGTAAGAAAACTGACAGAAACCAGATGTGAAAAATGAATCTCTGTAAATCTCACCATCACCGTAGCAGAAGAAAGATTTTCTGGTGTTACAATCATCAGCTTTCCATTTTCCTTCTTTGTTTAATTCAGTCATCGCACATTTCCTGGTGCCGCTGTCAGTTTCAGACAGCTCTTCAGGTAACTCACCAACATCTCTCCAGTGTCTGTAAGAGTCATTACTCCCATCTGACCACCTCCAGGTGTCTCTGAACAGGCCGATCCACGATCGTGTTTCATCAGAACTCTTAAATGTACTGACTGCTTCCTTTAACTGTTCTGCTCCACTGGCCAGGTCTGTGTGGTGCTCTCTGCAGTAGCTCTGAGCCTCACGCCACTTTTTTTTATTGTCAATGAAATGTAGTGATTTGTTTTGTTCTGTGGAATAAAGAGAAAGACAAGACTCATAAGAAATGTGCATTTCTATCTTTAAATGTATCTTTAAATTGATTTTCTAAAGACACAACTTAAAATAGCTCGAAACCTTCAAAACTAAACTACCAACATTATGGGAATAACCACAGCTGTGACATTATGCTCAGGATGACTTTGCTCTGTGTGGCAGAGAAACAGTTTTCTGATCAAAGGTCTGGTATGAAATTTTGTGTAATGACATTTGGCACCACGAGATGGTTCAGCAAAGCAAATGAACAGTGTCCTGGTGTAACATGAGAGGCAGAGAAAGCACCGTGGGAGGACGGGTATTCAAATGAGCAGGATAGCACACAGGGGCTAAAACACCAGCAGCCAATTATCACATCTTCTCATTTTCATTAGAGATGAGCTGTAGATATGTTTAAATATAAACACTTTGTTTAATTAATACAATTATTGTCACATATTCTCACCATTATAGCAGATAAAGGAGTAACCATTAGAACAACTAAGATCCATCAACCGACTGGAGCTGTCAATCAGTGCACAGTTCTCAAGATATCCGCCTCCATCATTAGGTTCACCTGCACTCCATTTCATCTCCTCAGCATTGAACTCCACTCCTGGCAGAGACCAGTGCCACCTCCTGTTTTCTTTTCCTGAGATGCTGTACAGCCCAATCCAGGCGTTTCCTTGATTCTCTGTAGAATCTGTGTACAGTGTCTTCATATATGTCATGTTAGGCACTGTGGCCAGGTCTTTATATCCTTCTCTACAGTAGCGCTGAACTTCGTCCCAAGTTTTAGGCTCTTTAATAAAATAGTATTTATAGCCTTGGCATAAAATCAAGGAACACTGACCTAAAAACAACAACAAAAAAAAAAACCAGGTCATTGAGAAAAGTTTTGTGAGCAGTTCACAGAAACCCTGCACTAATCTGAAGTGATGCAAATCTGCTGTTTTTACTGTTAAAATGATCGACTTACCCATCAGGATGAGCAGAAAAAGCCTCCGGTGCATATTTCCTCTGTTTGATGAAACTAAGATTTGAAAGACAGATAAACAACCATCAAAGTTAATATAACTGCACCACTTTCACAGATAATAGGGTAATATAGGTAAGGTAATATATGAGTAAGAAAACATAGTTTATTTTGCACTGTAAAAAAATACATTACACATGAGGGGAATAGCTACTTTAAAAATGTTTTTGAGTCTTTTGAAAATCAGCAGAAATACAGAATAAATACTGTAAGTTTAATGTAAAGCCAGTGCTGAGCTAACAATGTAAATTGAGACTGAAGTTTGAACTTACATCTGATTATTCTTCTTTCCTTGCTTCAGTCCGATGCCTCTGCGTGTTGTGTTAAAGAAACCTGCAGTCAGTAAAATGTCTCTGCTTCAACAAAGATCATTCTATGGACTCATTTAAATATTCCAACAAGATGGTCATAACAGAGGTAATATAATACTAATATTTACATAATGTCAAACAAAGAGAGGGTGTTATTTAAAATAATTTACTTTAACAACATGCTTCCTTCTCTCAGAGGTATTTATATATAATAAAACTTATAATAAAACTAAACTAACTGCATGTCTTTACTGTTTGCATTTTGAAGGTTCTTTGGAAGGTTCATAAACAAAATTAGACTTCTGAAACAGAACTTAATGAGCTACACAAATCAATAGGAGCTATGATGTAAGGTATGCACGTATGCTGAGATGTATGCAAGTGTTGTAAATGCAACAAACAACAAAGAGTAAAGAAAAAGCAGTGCAGGAAGATTTATAGTCTGGGAACCAAAGGCCCAGTTGGCACTGATGAACCCTGCTGCACCCACCAGATCTGAAACACTTTAGAGAAGATTTAAAACAATGAGCAGGGTTCATCACACCTCTCCCAAAAAAGAAAGGTCCCACAGGAACCCCCACAAAATCCAACTCAGCAGTTTTTCATATCCAAAATCAGGGAATCTCCATTAACACTCACACTGTCTCATCACTCCCATACCTCAGCAGCTGGATCCTGGAGGCAAATTATTGGAGGCAAAGACCCACTTCAGTTTGCCTACCAGCCTGGCATTGGAGCGGATGATGCCGTCATTCACCTCCTACATCGTTCCCTCGCTCACCTGGAGACCGCTGGAAGCACTGTGAGAATCATGTTCTTTGATTTCTCCAGTGCCTTCAACACTATTCTTCCCTCGGTTCTGAAGGACAAGCTGGAGAACTCTGGAGTGGACCATCACCTCACTACCTGGATTTTGGACTACCTCACCGACCGACCACAGTATGTGAGGACTCAGGGTCGTCTGCAGTACGGGGGCCCCACAGGGAACGGTTCTGGCTCCGTTCCTCTTCACCATCTACACTGCAGACTTCTCCCACAATTCCACCCAGTGCTTCCTGCAGAAGTTCTCTGATGACTCTGCAATAGTCGGCCTCATCACTGATGGGGACGACAAGGAGTACAGAGGACTGACTCAAGACTTTGTGGACTGGTGCCAGCTGAACTACCTCCAGATCAACGCCAGTAAAACCAAGGAGCTGGTGGTAGACTTCCGCAGGCACAAGCATTCTCCACTGCAACCACTGAACATCCAGGGTATGGACATTGAGGCTGTGGACAGCTACAGGTACCTTGGTGTTCATCTGAACAACAGACTGGACTGGACTCATAACTCAGACGCCCTCTACAGGAAAGGGCAGAGCAGGCTGTACCTGCTGCGGAGACTCAGGTCGTTTGGAGTGGAGGGCCCACTCCTGAAGACCTTCTATGACTCTGTTGTGGCTTCTGCTATCTTTTATGGTGTGGTCTGCTGGGGCGGCAGCATCTCTGCTGGGGACAGGAAGAGACTGAACAGGGTGATCCGAAGGGCCAGCTCTGTTCTAGGATGCCCTCTGGACCCAGTGGAGGTGGTGAGTGACAGGAGAACGGCGGCTAAGCTGTCATCCCTGATGGACAACATCTCCCACCCCATGCAGCAGACTGTGACAGCACTGAGCAGCTCCTTCAGTGGGAGACTGCGGCACCCACGGTGTGGGACGGAGAGATTTCGCAGGTCTTTCCTCCCCACTGCTGTCAGACTCCACAACAAAGACTTTAACTGAACAAACACACACATCCACACATGTGCAATAACACTAAGTGCAATAATCTTTTCTGGCATCGTTGTATTTTTACTCAGTTGTATATAGCATTCGTATTCTATTTTTATCTTATTGTATATTTTTATTCTATTTTATTCTACTGTATATAGTATATTATTTTATTCTATTCTGTACAGTTGTGTACTGTATTTATTCTTATTGTATTCTAATTTTTGCGTCATAACTTTTGCACTGTCCACTTCCTGCTGTGACAAAACAAATTTCCCACGTGTGGGACTAATAAAGGTTATCTTATCTTATCTTATCTTATTAAAAGAGTGTAAGAGTGTAACACAGTAAAACATGAATGGGAAATGACCATATGCATCATATTCCTAAGTCCAGAATTGATTGTGTAATTATTCAGCCCTCATGGAACAACAAATACAGAGATTCCACATGCACACAAAGAGAGCAGAACCTCCGAATACCCTTTCAATAAAAATCGAATTTACTCACAAATGTAGCTGGACCCACTCGACCTATTGTCGACAAATTCTAAGCAGTCATTCGATTTCACATTAACCACTACCTTTGTAAGTCTGAGCAGACACACCATGATTCAGAGGTTGCTCAGCAGAGGAGGAAGAAACTTTCCTTAAATTGATATCCTCTGTATTTGCATGATGTTTGCCTCAGTTTGAGTCTGAGGGTTTGACTGAAAATGAAAATATATTCATGTTTAAGTTAAATCAGTGATATATAATGTTTTAAAATTTGAACATTACAGTATATACAAGTCACATATCAAACTCAAAACATCCAAAACAAATTTTTGTCATTAACAAACTACAACATTTTATTGAGTAAAAGTTCATCATTCAGTCTTTAAGGTGACAAATATCCAGAATTAGCAAACATCCAGAAGGCCTCTCTTCTCTTCAATAATAAGTTGTGGTTTTAACACCTTGGGGGTCATTGAACATGTTCAATGCAACCAAATCGTAAATACACAAAATCCTGTTTCATATCATTAAACTGAGCAGACCCTGTATAATCGCACTTTTGTGTTCATGTATTTTCTGTTTCAGTGATAAACTGAAACTGTTCCACATGTATGTGAAATGTACATGATAGACAGACAGACAGACAGACAGACAGACAGACAGACAGACAGACAGATAGGTATATATGGTTAATGAGGTTTACTTCCTGGAGTGAGAAGCTACTTGAGCTGGAGTCTGATATTCCATTACAGGTGTGTGATTGTACTACTGAGTGTGGGGTTTTCTACAGCAGCAGAAATATCCTGCACATTACTTTGATTTAGATCTCATCCAGTGTCTGTTTCAGATGCTGCTGATCCACACTCTACCATCGGTCTCACCTCCTTCATGGACCTCCTGCTTCAGAGAGGCATGCCTGGTGTCTAATAAGCTAAAGGAGTATTACATGGTGGCAAAAGTCCTCTTCAGCTACTACAACTAGTCTGCTATGCTACAGCATTAGATCCTCTGAAACACAAAAATATTCTCATTTCAGCCGTGTGGCCTTCGTCACGCCATGAACCAATCTATGATTGGTTTAAAGGAATCACATGGTAAAAGTCTCTCACTAATCTCATATCCATCATCTTAATGATGAGAAAAATTATGAATCTTACAACAGAGTAGTGTGCTGAGGGTGTCAGTTTTATCATAAACATTCTGTATTTTCATGTATATCATACAAGCTTGTTCACAAAAACTGTTTTCAGGCAAAATCCTCATTCACACCAGAAGGTGTCATTGTGCTCAGCACTGAAGTCGCACACGTCTCTCTCTGAGAAAACGCCTTAGATAGACTTCCCCTAAGAGTGGGAAGTCTAATGCTCAATACCAGTAAAATGTAGGGTGGGAGGAGAGCTGTGTTTAGCCTCATAATAGTGTTTGGCTATCTAATTCGTCTTGTTTGTTTAAGTGCTCTCTTTGTGTGTCCAGTAAAGGTTGACCACCGGTGTATTTAAGCACACAAATAACTCATGTTGTGTTGAAGTTTGTGAACTGTTTAACAGGCGACGTCTTTCCACTGTGTGGATGAGTAAAATACATCTGAAACATCGTTCAGTTTATTTGAACAATATTGACAAGATGATCCCTAACTGTCTGAGCTCCTTAAAATAATAAGACGGGAAGTTGCTCCAGTATCAGCACTCAGCAATGCTTCAGTCTCTAGAGTGTGCCAGTGTCTGCAATGCGTATTGTTAAGCTGCTGATAACAGTGGTTGAACTCAGAGATGAAGGTTAGTCTTTCTGTTTTTCCAGTTGGAGTTCAGATCTGGACAATATTAAAGCTTGTAGGCTCTCCCAGTTATGGAGGGATGGTACTTTCTTTCATTAAATCTTGATCTCACTACTTTCGCTCTGTTTTAAATCCAAGTGTGATAAACAAGAATTGTTTTAAGCTGTGAATCATGCAAAGCTACTTTAGAGAGTCCAAGAATAAGAACATATGAAACAGGAAATGAACAGAAGAGGTCCAATTTAAATAAAAAAAATCTCTCTAAAACCAGTGTATCAGTAACTTATGACGAGAGGACGCGAAGCAGTATTGCTACATCCAATAAATGCGCAGTTAAACTGAGGAGTTCTTTGTCTGTCAGCATTAAATCCGAACTTTGAAATTTTTTAGCAAATTTGTTGATTTGAGACATCAAACCAGACAATATATTTACACTCACTCAGTATTTCTGATTGCTCACCACAGTATCCAGACCGCTGATCCACAGATTCCTGCACAACAAGAAAGAGCAGGTAAGTGTTGTGGCAGGTAATAAACGAAGCCGTGATTTTACTCACTGCAGTAATGCAGCAACCCAGCACTGACTGAAGCTCAGCTGCTCAATTAAGTAGTGGCTCTTAACAAGGTGATCACAGACATTTGTGTGATTAAAAGCTCTCATAATGAAGTTTATTCACTGGGGAGGAACGTTAAGAGCACAAATAATGTTGAAAGTTTTCCATGGTTTTATTTAAATTTTGTTTATATCTGTGTAAATGATTGTATGAATATTTTCATAAATCCTTCAGGGATGCCAGCCTGAGCTTAAAGCCACTCTGCCTCAGTAATTACAGTGGCTTGAACTTTTCCACATTTTGTCACATTACAGCCACAAACATGAATCAGTTTTATTGGAATTCCACGTGAAAGACCAACACAGTGGTGTACACGTGAGAAGTGGAATGAAAATCATACATGATTCCAAACATTTTTTACAAATAACTGCAAAGTGGGGTGTGCGTAATTATTCAGCCCGCTGAGTCAATACTTTGTAGAACCACCTTTTGCTGCAATTCCAGCTGCCAGTCTTTTAGGGTCTGTCTCTACCAGCTTTGCACATCTAGAGACTGAAATCCCTGCCCATTCTTCTTTGCAAAACAGCTCCAGCTCAGTCAGATTAGATGGGCAGCGTTTGTGAACAGCAGTTTTCAGATTTTGCCACAGATTCTCAATTGGATTTAGATCTGGACTTTGACTGGGCCATTCTAACACATGGATATGTTTTGTTTTAAACCATTCCATTGTTGCCCTGGCTTTATGTTTAGGGTCGTTGTCCTGCTGGAAGGTGAACCTCCGCCCCAGTCTCAAGTCTTTTGCAGACTCCAAGAGGTTTTCTTCCAAGACTGCCCTGTATTTGGCTCCATCCATCTTCCCATCAACTCTGACCAGCTTCCCTGTCCCTGCTGAAGAGAAGCACCCCCAGAGCAGGATGCTGCCACCACCATATTTGAAAGTGGGGATGGTGTGTTCAGAGTGATGTGCAGTGTTAGTTTTCCGCCACACATAGCATTTCGCATTTTGGCCAAAAACTTCCATTTTGGTCTCATCTGACCAGAGCACCTTCTTCCACGTTTGCTGTGTCCCCCACATGGCTTGTGGCAAACTGCAAACTGGACTTCTCATGGTTTTCTGTTAACAATGGCTTTCTTCTTGCAACTCCAAAAAGGCAAACTTATGGCTGTCCTATGGACAGATTTCCCCACCTGAGCTGTAGATCTCTGCAGCTCGTCCACAGTCACCATGGGCCTCTTGGCTGCATTTCTGATCAGCGCTCTCCTTGTTCGGCCTGTGAGTTTAGGTGGACGGCCTTGTCTTGGTAGGGTTACAGTTGTGCCATACTCCTTCCATTTCTGAATAATGGCTTGAACAGTGCTCCGTGGGATGTTCAAGGCTTGGGAAATCTTTTTGTAGCCTAAGCCTGCTTTAAATTTCTCAATAACTTTATCCTTGACCTGTCTGGTGTGTTCTTTGGACTTCATGGTGTTGTTGCTCCCAATATTCTCTTAGACAACCTCTGAGGCCGTCACAGAGCAGCTGTATTTGTACTGACATTAGATTACACACAGGTGCATGCTATTTAGTCATTAGCACTCATCAGGCAATGTCTATGTGCAACTGACTGCACTCAGACCAAAGGGGGCTGAATAATTACGCACACCCCACTTTGCAGTTATTTATTTGTAAAAAAATGTTTGGAATCATGTATGATTTTAAGTTCAAGGGGGCCAAATACTTTTGCAAGCCACTGTATTACAAAGAGTAAAGCCAGATTTACTGAACAGAATAGATATTTTTTCACACCGGTTTTGAACTATTTCCCCTCCAATCTCTACGTCTGGACAATTCTGGTTCTTTTCTTTCAGCAGTTTCGGCATCTTCCCCCAAGGATGATACGACTGTCTTTTTCTGCAGCATGTGCAAGACTCCAGATTTTTACAGTTTCCAACAAGGATTCTGCTGGGGTGTAAAATTTTATTTATGATGAATTATTTGTAATCCTTGAAATTTGATAAATTAGTGAATCTTGAGTCAGTTCTGGGGAACTGATTTTGGAATCAAATCAAACACTTTCATGAAAATGATGAAAACTTTAATTGTGTTTGTGTATTTGTGACTGTAACATGTCATTTCACACCAAAACGTGCAAGTGATGGGCCTTTAGTTTCCCGTCACTTGCATTTAGGATACAAAAGTCTTTCTGAACCAGGAGTCAGTGTTGTGTGTGACACAACCTGGCAGTGTCCGTGTGCACACACTGGCTCTGTTTCTTATGAGAGTTTGGCACTATAACTTAATATTTTGCAATAAGGGTTTTAAGCCCACAGCCTGTTTGCACAAGAATGTGCACACATTGTGTGGGCAAGAGCAAACATAGAGAGGGGTTATTAACATCGGAATAGGTGCCAAGAATACGTCTTAACTTGCTGATTGTTTAGGAATCCTGTTCTTGCTCAATATCACTACTTGAAGAGTCTCTGTTATCGTTTCCACTTGAGAAAGTTGTAATCTCCACAACTTTCTGCGCAATTATTCATTAAACTGTTCAAGGATGCAATGAATAATGTTCTCTTTGCAATAAACACTGAGAAACCAGCAGCTTCCTCTGAGCCAAAAACCTCCCCAGCTGCATCGGTATACCTAAACCATCTGAACTGTAATCCCTGAGATATGCAGGAAAGCTGTAAGAAGACCACAAACAAAAGGACCAGCAACTAGTGGCTTGCCGCTCACACACCCAGTTTAGTTAGTGAAGCTAGTGAGCAAGCTAACCTTAGAGGGCAACAATGTGCACTCTGACACTAAGCTGTAGGCAGGATGACAAAAACAGCAAGACTGACACGCAGGGACAGATTTACACCAAAAACAGTTTTCAATCCTTTGTATCCTGCACTGGACTGAAACGAGGAGGTGGGGGAGTTTCACCCAGCTGGAAGAAATTAAACTATCTAAACTGTTACTTGTATGCATCAGCCCTCAAGAAATACACAGAGACCAGGCAGAGGGGAAATCAGTATGATGGTTTTGGAGAAAAATGCTGCTGCTTACTGTAATAGTTTAATCAGAGCTTTTCTTTTTGTCCTGTTTTGTTGTAAATCTACCTAAAACATGGCTGCACACACACTGCACCACAAATTCTTTTGCACATTAAAAAACCAGCCAGTTAAGGGTGCGGGCTTGGGAGGATTAAGAAGCTGATGAAAAGGTTCTTGGCTGCATTATCAATCAGGGACATGCTGTTTTGATGGGCCATGTCTTTGCCCTTAGACTACCAGTATACCCTGTAGTTGTTGCTGACGTCTGAGGGCTTTTCACGGTACATTAGTCATGTTCTAATAAATGAGTGGCATTGTGATGTGTGAGGGATGAACATCCGAACTTCCAGATTCACCTGGCCAGGTGCAGTGCTCATTTGGCACACATTTGGCCATGGCACAGACTCAACAAGGTGCTGGAAACAATCCTCAGACATTCTGTTATTGCACAGTTGGTGGAGAGTTGTGGGTTGCACATCCATGATGTGAATCTTTTGTTTCAGTAAATCCTCAAGGTGCTCTGTTGGACTGGAATCTGATGACTGTGGAGACCATTGTTCTGGAAACCAATTTGGTATAATCTGAGATATCCCCTACACCAGCAGTCCCCAACCTTTTTTGCGCCACGGAACGGTTTATGCCAATATATTATAACAATGTTTTAAAGGTGTTGTGGATAAATACAACAAAATAAAACCAGTACTGGTACCAAAAAAAGAAGATTTATTCATAACAGACAGGAAAAGACTCAGGGAAAACGAGTTAACGATAAAAATAATAAAAAATAAAATAACGGTAAAAACCAATAAAAACCCAGAAAACCATAAATTTCACACCAGAACATCAACTCTTGCAGCCCAGTGCCAAACGACTCCGGGGGTTGGAGACCGCTGCCCTATACCATTGCATCCCCACCACCATCAGGAAGCATGGATCCATGCTGTCATTTTTTTTTATCCCAAATTCTGACCCTACTTTTGAATTTTGCAGCAGAAATTGACCAGACAATGTTTACCCAGTCTACTACTCTCCAATTTTGGTGAGACTGTGTGAACTGTAGCCTCAGTTTTCTGTTCTTAGCTGACAGGACACCCAGCTGCACACAGTGTGGTTTTTTGCTGCTGTTGCTCATCTGCTTTAAAGTTCCATATTTGGTGCATGTAGAAAGCCTTTTCTGCACAAGTTGGTTGTAGTGAGTGTTTATATGAGCTACAGTTGCTTTCATGAGCTTGGAGAAGTCTGGCCATTCTCCTCTGACCTCTGACATCAACAGATATTTTCTGTTTTTCACTTTCTGTATCGTGTGGAAAATCCCAACAGGTCAAAAGTTTCTGAAATACATATGCCGCATTATGTGGAAAATGTACCAAGTATGTAGGAATGTAATATAAAATGTAATAAATACATTTTCGTGGGAGTACTGTGAGTAATATGGAGACATGACTAATGTTGGAAACACACTTACAATGGAGCACTGACAGCTAACAGAACCAGTTTTAATGTGTGCATGTGACTGTTGCTTTAAGACAGATGTGAAATATGTTGAATCTGTCCTTTAATCCCGACTGGATTGATTGGTTAAGGCAACGCATTCACTTTTATCTCAACTCTGAGTGTTGGATTAAGTGTACAGTAGAACAAATACCTTGTTTAATGTATTTTACAGTTGTAGCACATAGACAATTAACAGCTCAAATCGCTGCCAAAAGAATATATCAGAGATTACTGAATCAAAGGCTGGTTGCTTTACCTCATCTGGGCCTTCTAGAAAACACCAGAACAGGGATCAGATATTTAAAACAGATCCTGGCTTTTCTGATTAATTACAAACTTTTGTAGGACAACAGAGGTTTTGTATGGTTTTGCTTTTTATTGGCAATAGAAAAACACAAAGTACAATTATAGTGCTGATACAAAAATTAGCAAACCTGTTGTATATAATGAAAAAATAAAGTGTATGTTTCTCTCAGAGATGCACTTTGTATTCACTCACGATTCAAAGCTGAATAGTACAATATCATATATGTTTTATATACATTCATTTTCCCCACAACCGTTCTAACATTAACGTCTTAATGCCAAATGTATCTTATCTGATATATACATGGGTGTCAAAAAATAATTAGAATTTTCTGACAGTTATTTATGGTTCAGCCTTTAAAAGGATTAGGATACAGTATTTTTCTGTATTGGTGAACTGTGCACATGACCAAAGGATGATATACGATGTCTGACAGTTCGTTGAAGCGTCCGCTGTCCTCTCTGATCTTCCTTTTCTCGCTTAGCCATCTGTAAAGAGGCAGGAGTTATGATGATTCATGTGCATAACCTGTGAAAGTGTATGCCATTTTAAGAGCATGTTGTGTAACTTCTTACGCATTAAATCCAGCCTCCTCATCTCCCTCTGCACCCAGTGATCATTTGGATTGGCACACACAGGTTGTTCCCTCTTCTTCCACTTAAACCTACACATATGAGTATCGTTATTAAAAATCTGTGGATAAATGGGGATCAGTCACTTCCTCGGTCTGTGCCAAGTCATTATGATGGAATTTGACAAAATGTGCCAAAAGTGAAGGACTTCACAGTTGATACTCACAAAACAGCTCTGATGTTGCAGTCCCCATCTGTTTCCTGCATAGTGTAACTGACAAGGTTTCTCTTCTTTTTTATCTCACGAACGTAGCCGAGGCAGCAGTTGGCATACGAGCCTGGAGAGAAAGTTAAAGAGAATTATGATCAAATAAACCAGCCCACTGGAATTTGACCGTTTTGATGATTTGAACAGATCTGAACGTCTGCCAGAGCAGCCCAGGAAGATTCCCACATCCCCTTACTTGGGGATCTTTTTCAGGATCTATTTCAGCAAATTCACCGCTCACCCCTCTCCTTAGTTTTATTGTTGTTTTTAGCTGACTTTACCTTAACCTCAACATCTCTGCCTGAACTGATGCTGCTGATTGAGAATTCCTCTGAACAAAGCCAGCTTGCACAAATGCTGAGAAAATACGATGTCTGTAGACCTGTTGCACTTGGCAGCAGCTGCAAATAATTTCACAGCATGCACTGAAAAAAAGTGAAAGCACTTGAACATGAAAGGGCTGGTTTTACATGAAAAGTATTTGGATCCTTTAGGAATCTTTACTTTAATCAAAGTAGCAATACTACAGTATAAAGGTATCAATAGTATTTAATCAGATAAGTAGTACTCATTTCAAAATCATACCCACATTACTGGTTCATGATTAATGTCTGTGTCCCTCCCTTGAATGTTGCAGCTGCATCAAAGAAACAATTATTTTAGACATAAACATACAGTACTTAATAAAATGATTTTGTTTTAGTCCAACTTTACTTTTCTTTTATTATTCAATTGTTTAAGAATTTTTTTAGAACTTCATTTATTATTTAAGTCCTCTGTACATGTGACAGCTGTCCTTATGTCCTTTTTAAAATTCTGCAGATTGCCACATTCAAGTGATCATGTGCATTTAAAGAGTTGTGATAAATGGCTTTGAACAGAATCTCATTCACTGAAAAATTGTCCTCACAGTTTCAAAGAGATGTGGCTTCAGGAGCTGTGGTTAAACCAGAACAGGTCATAAAAAGAGACACTCAGGTGCATATTTTCAATAATTTGCTTTGTCCAGAAAATGCTTTTGAGATACCATGAAGAGCTGCATGGTTAAACTTTTGTGAATTCTCTTAAAAATACATTTTTAAGTGGAAATGTTAAAGTAGTGATTTGAAACCAGACAATTCTGTTTCACTTACCTTGTGCCAGACTCAGGTACGTGCAGAGGAAGAGCAGCATGAAAACAAAAGCATGAAACTTCATGGTTGCTGCTGCTGTTCTTGTGTTGCAGACTGCACAGAAAGTTAGAGGCAGAATCTATCACCCCCACTGTCTTGAAAATGTTGGGCAAATATATAGTTTTTTCTCAAATCCCTCCCTCAGAGCTATTATGAAAGAGCACAGAGGGAGGGATTACTTTTTGTTTCTTTAGCTGAATCAACACAAAAAACCCCAAAGATAACAGTTTGACATACATAAAGAAAGAGTTATTAGCTAAAAAAAATAAATAATAAAAAATATTTATATCAGCAAGTGTCCCCTTTAAAAACTGAGGATAATCTAGCTTTCATGTGAAAGGCTAGCTCAATTGTTTTGAAAGAAGAAATATGACCCAGTTCATCAAAGGTCATAAACATGATACTGGAGTCGTGCAAGGATGATGAACTAAATTGAGGGGCATTTTTTAAATGTAAAATATTGTATTTTATTTATTTATTTTTCCATCCATTTTTGTAATAGCGTATCTATTTCAGGCACACAAAGGGACCGAAGCTTAGGTGGACCCTGGAAAGGTCGGGGCTAACGTAGAGACACAAACATTCTTGTTCACATTTACACGGCTGCCAATTAACCCAACATGCATTTGGAGTGTGGGAGGAAGCCAACATGACATCCAGCCATTAATCAAAAGACATCAGTGTAAATTTGGGGAAGCCTTTGAGCTGCAATCTTTGGGGATTCAGAGAAGAGCCAGTAGCACCAGAACAACCGTTAACACTATTAACTTTAATACTTGGACAAACATTTAGAGTCACAGATTATACTACATAAAAAGACAGAACATACAGTAACTGTGGCTGTGGAAATCTGTGGCTTGTCCCACATAAACTGAACTCCATTTTGAGCTCCATCTAAATTTTTTCACCTTTTTATCTCATTTGTATGTACAAACTGTTTCCATTTAAATCCTCATTTAAATAATTATTCAATAAAATTAATTTTTAAGTCATAGTGATCAAAAAGTCTTTCAGCAGAGAGAAAATCCAGTTCACACATTACACATAAAGAACTTGTCTGGCAGTACCTGTAGTCTGGGTTTGATGGCAGGTAGGGATTTCTCCAAAACCAAACGCTAAACAATGAATGTTCATTAGATTAACTGAGATCCAGTCACTCATTAGAGCTTTCCAGCCACACATACGTATTTGTCAATA
Source organism: Aulonocara stuartgranti (assembly GCF_965226115.1). Lineage (NCBI taxonomy): Eukaryota > Metazoa > Chordata > Actinopteri > Cichliformes > Cichlidae > Aulonocara > Aulonocara stuartgranti. The sequence continues at coordinate 5,591,035 of NC_138953.1, read as the reverse complement.
TATGTGGCTTTGTTGTCAGGCTTCTCTCTTTTCCCTTTTGACTCATGGAACTCAAAGGTAACTGGATAAACATCATTTTAAATATTATGTTTCCATCCAAGTATGAAAGTTTTTAATACTTGGAGGATTTAAGCCTTGTCTCCTCTCCTATTGATGCTTTACTTACTCAACAGCTCACACAGTGAACTGTGATATAATAAAGGTTTTACCCTGGTCTATGAATGCAAATGTTTGTAAATAATATAATTATTTATTTATATATTATTTTATTCCTTAAAAAATGTCCAACATACGTTCACAGCTATAATGATCGTAATTACTGATTTTATACGTAAAAGACACGTGGCAACATGATGCATTTAGTGGATTTTATTTAATTTGTTTATTTAATTCATTTAATGTACATAATTCACCTACTTGCTGCACACAATGTCCCCCTTGTATATATTCGTTAATGTATATAATGCTCTTCTCTCCCCTTTTGCACAGTCGAAGAGCGAGTCAGGATACATTTCACTGCGTTTTGCATTTGACAAATAAAGAATCTTGAATCTTTAATGGCTCGAGTGCGCCATCTAGTGTTGGTGTGAATTACTTCTTGCAGAAAATGATCTTGATCATCTGTACAAGTTTCTTACTGATTGAAGAAGAAGAATTAGAGGATAAGAAAGTACAAGTAGATCTGAATTAGATTCAGATCTACTTGTACTCTCAAGTCCAGTTTTCCTTAACTGGCATAAGATATCCCTTTATTGTTTGAAAATGTAAATAGAAACAAAACACTAAAGCTATTCTGTTACACCTGTATGCAAAAAACGCACTGCACCCAAAATAATTTGCAGTTCAGCAATTCTGATCTTTTAGTTTAAACTTTTAGATGAACTTTAAAAAAAACAAATAAAGTATTTCAAGTAATATTCCAAAAGTAATTTAAAATGCAATTTTATGCAGATTTCAAAAACTCTTTGGTTCTGAAAAAGACGTGCAATATCAGCACAAAATAATGTTTAAATTTAACAACTTAAAAACAGAACAGGTTGGAGAAGGGACTCTTTTATAATTAAGGCTTAACATAAACATAAACAAAATTTTAAATATTAGATAATACAAGCAAACACAAAATGCAGTTTCTAAATATACCCAAACCTGCATGCAGACTTCCCATGTCTCAGTTAAGGTCAGAGTTCATAACTCCACGAAAAGAAAGAAACTGGGCAAAAATGGTGTGCAAAGCAAAAACCACTGCTGAGCAAAAGGAACATGATGGCTCATGCCAGTTTTGCCAGAAAACATCTTCCTGATCACCAAGACTTTTGAGAAAATGCTCTGTTGACTGACAAAGGTTTACCTCTTAGAAAGGTTTGAGTCCCGTTTCATCTGGCGTAAAAGTAACACAGCATTACAGAAAAGGAGCATCATACAAACTGTATAATGGGGTGGTGGTAGTGTGATGGTCGGGGTCTGTTTTCCTCAGGACCTGGAAGACTTGCTGTGGTAAATGGAACCATAAATTCTGCTTTCTACCAAAATCTCCTGAAGGAGAATGTCCGGCTATCTGTTCATGACCTCAAGCTGAAGCACGGTTCTGTAGCATGCCAATGATCCAAAACACAACAGCAAGTCCACCTCTGAATGACTTAAGAAAAACAAAATGGTAAATGGACTGGTTTTTATATTAGTGCCTTTCTACTCTGAGCACTTTACACAACTTGCCTCATTCACCCAAGCACTTTTTCTAGGCTCTAAGCACCTTCTATCTAACATTCACAGTCCGATGGCTGCATCAGAGACCAATATGGGGTTTGTATCTTGACCAAGGATATTTGGCATGCAGCGTGGAGTAAGGTATCGAACAACCAACCTTCCGGTGAGTAGGTAGGTGACCTGCTCTACCACCTGAGCTACAGACATCCCAAAATGAAGACTTTGGAGTGACTTAGTCAAAGTCCTGGTGTAAATGTGAGACCTGCCTCTATGACATTCATTTAACCTCTTTCTAGATAAAGTATGGTGGCAGGACAATAAGACTTGGGCCGCAGTCTTCTTTACACAAGGTCCTTCAAATACAGCGTTTCCTGCTGATGCCTTGTGTTATTGTTGGTAAGTGATTTGATTCTGTCTGCTTTTTATTTTGTGCCCTAAACCTGAAACAAATAAAATGTTGTTTTAAATTAATCTTACATTTCAAACAGCTATTTTCAGAAAATTAAATGCAGCAGATGTGTAGTTCATGTTTTCTACTCAACTTTACTGATGATGTTTTAGTTTTCTGCTGTGTTTATATACTGCTCTTTGTCTTTCAGTGTTGGTGGTTATCTTAGTTTGGCAGAAGACATTCACAAGTGAAATGAATAAGCTCTGGCTGCTGACTGGTTATATTCTATAACCAGGCTAGTAGATTATGTATAGCATATTCAATACTATAACCTATAATACTAGAAGTGCTGGATATACAAGTCTGGCCTAAGTCTTCGGGCAGAAAGACTACCAGGAGTTGAGTTCACTGTCTTTAATTAAGCTCCACAGAAGAATTGGTTACATCAGAGCTTCCCATGTGTAATCCAAATGTGGTGCAGCCATACATGTACTTATAGTTGTAGAAGATACAGTATATGCGAATATGAGCTTGGATGTAGGTTCATTAACACACACGTCATCACACAAAACCGTGTTACAACTGTGATGCTCTGCTGCTGCTCCTTCAGTCTCTCTCCCTCAGCTTGCGCACATGACCACTGATGAGCTCATTGCCTTTGGGTGCGCTTGATTCTTTCCTCTAGACATCCTGAGGCCAAGTCAGCAGGGAATTTTCTGTATGACTGGTGGTGACTAAGAAAAAGTTCCCTCTTTGTCTCAAAATATGTATTACAGGGGTGGGGAGATCCAGGCCGCAAGGGCCAGTGTCCTGCAGGTTTTATATGTCACCCTGGGTCAACACACCTGAATCAAATGATTAGTTCATTACCAGGCCTCTGGAGAACTTCAAGACATGTTGAGGAGGTAATTTAGCCATTTAAATCCGCTGTGTTGGATCAAGGACACATCTAAAACCTGCATGACACAGGCCCTTGAGGCCTGGAGTTGGACAATCCTGGTATATTAGGATTTCTTTCAAAATTTGGCTTTTGTTGCATCTGCGAGCAATTTCTGAATTGTTTAACATAGATGTAGTTTTATCTTATAAGCTACTTAATAGTTTTGACTGTTGACTGGAGGTAGCACTTTCTACTACAGCTCGGTAATAAAGCGGTAATAGAAGAGTAACAAGGCAAAAACAAGAACATAATAATGTCGTAATTTAAATGCATGCCAATAGATGTATGTAATTCCAAACATAAAAAGGTTTTTAAAATTATACAAAATAAAGAAGAAAAACTAAAAAGTACAAGAAAAGGGTGCACTGTAAAATATAACTTGTTGTTTCAACTTAAAAATATGATGTAAAGGGCTGCCTTAAAATTTTAAGTTAATTCAAGAAATAGAGTTTATTCTTGTAACACAACTAAATGTTATGTTGATGAAAAATCACATGTTGTCTAAACTTTTGTCTTAGTTTAGTTGACTGCGATTTGTTAGTCAGTTCAACTCCTTTAATTGTCATTAAAGTTGGGAAAAATTGGGAAAACCCTTTCAGCTAAATTAAAATAATCTATTGTTTAAACTCTTGTCATAGTTCAGTTGACTTGGGTTTTTTAGTTAATTCAAAGACTTTAGTAGTTCTTTTAACTTAGGAATCTATTTTAGCTTAACTAAAATTATTTGTTAGCTAAGTTGATTTAAGTTTATTAATTTACTGAGCTCTTTAAGGTAGCTGTGTGAACTCATAAATCAGTTTCATTTTAATTATCAGGGTTGATTGACTGGATGTAAAGAAAATGTGTATTGAACATCTTAAGTATTTTTTTTTTAGCTTTCCAATTTCGTCCATTTCAGCAAAACTACCTGTTAGGTTTATCTCAGGTTTAAATATCTACATTCCTTTAAATAAATTTTCTGTTGTTTACAGAAAAAAATAAAACCCCACAGATTCCATTAAAGTGTATCTGATCATTGCAGGCAGAAAGTTTGTTTCAAGAACATGACAAGACAATTACTCATGAGCACCCAACATTCACCATTTATTGTGCCATCTTAGTCATCTGAGAAACAGAAAAATCTGTGACGTAGCTCATCAGGCTCACAATCCATCAAAACTCATAGGTTGCTCCCTGTGAAGCAATAAATTTGAACTGGGTCTTGAGCCCAGTTTGGGTGAAGACAGATTGGGTGATTATTTTGCACAAGTTTGATTAAATTCTGACCAATACTTTAGGAGCAGTAGTGATTCTTGTGAATTGCGGACAGCTGGTCAACCGAACCCTCACCATGGCATGAGCTTATCAGACTTTCAACAGGATGAGATAAAAAACTGCTGTGTTAAAAGTAACAACATAAAGTCTGCATTAATGTAATGTATCAACGGGACACTTGCCATTTTAGAAAAGTTATTCTTTACATTTGCAATATTTTTAAACTTCATTGTGCTCAGTCACACCTGTTCGCATAAAACTTGAAATATTAAAATAGTACAAAACCTTTGATAAGTGACAGTAAAGATCAGTTTACAACAACTAAGACATCAAACTCTTGTATTTGTCTTCAATTACAATTGCAACAAATTCCACAGAACCAATTTCTCTGAAAATGAGTGCTGCCTGCTTCTGAAACATTTCATAATATGAATATTTCAGAAACATTGGTTTGACTCTGCTCAATTGCAAAACAAAGGAAAAACTACTGACTTGCATGAGATAAGCATCTGCAGAGTCCACCATTATATTGTTGATAGCAATCACGTGGGACAGTTTTGAATCCTGCTGTGCTCAACTTCCCCACATTGTCAAGTTCACATAAGTTGCTGATTTAGCTGGACATGAGTTTTCAAGTTAGCTTTTTTTTTTATGTAATTGGGACATTTTTAACTTGTAATTCTATGTTATAACAACAACTTCAGTCATCTATCATCAAACTGATATAGAATAATATGTTACAATAACAAACATCTAGAATTACATTTTACAGTGTGTGGTTCCTGAGGAGGAAGAATGGGGAGCAGAGAGAGGTGGTCAAATTGTCACAGTTGGGCGAGAGATGTCGCCCAACTGGGCAAGAGATAACGTCAAATTTGCCTATACTTGATGTTACTGTACAAATGGTCCAGTGACCTGTTTCCTCTGGTAGGACACTACCATGTTGGTAGAATTTGGGGAGTACAGATTTCAAACATACCTGATTAAAGTCCTCAGGAACAATATGGACGCCCTCCACATTGGCCTCTAAGACTGGTGAGCAGTGACTGTCTATAATTCTACTGTTATGGCACCAACCCTGAAGCACATGAGCACAGAGCTCTAGGCCCCTTCCCTTAGAGTCTTTGTTGCCGTCATGGCAGTGTAATGTCTGGCCCGGTACCTCGACTGATGCATTGGGGATGTTTGGACGAAGGATTCAGCTACAAACAACACTCACAGAAAAAGCAGTTGTAGTAAATCTCTGATTGCAGCTCATCTGGTTTGTTTACCGAGGGATCTGGCATTGGTGAGATGGATGGAAGTATGAAATGCATTTATTAAAGTGACTCTGCATCAGTTAGAGATATTTCTTGAAGGATGGTCAGTCATTAGATCCTGCTGGCCCAACAAGAAGTGAAGTCATTTTGGATAACATGAGCAATGTCATTCTGATAATTCTAAGTCAAAGCTGAACTTAACTATGCATATTTATTTTGGGGTATTGTTTAAAAAAAAAAACATGATAGCACTTCATTAATTTGTCTTTAGGTCTTTGTTTAGAATGAATAACCTGTGGTTCTGGTTTCAGGGTCAAGCACAGTGACTTTTCTTTGTCCTTCTTCCATACAGTAGTAAAGTAAAGGTAAAATTTTATTTATACAGCACCTTTTAAGATGTCATGATGCTTTCTCAATCATCCAGGAAAGTAAATCTCCAAAAGTTGATTCTGTTCATTTGGACGTAGCGTTTTGTGGGAGAAACGTTTCGTCACTCATCCAAGTGACATCTTCAGTCTCAGCTGACTGCAGGTTTCCCCAATCTTATGCAAATGTACTGTTTATAAGATTGGGGGAACCTGGTGTGAATGGCTTTTGTTTCAGAATCATTTCTGAGGTCATATCTTTCCATTGATTTAAGCCAAATCTGACTTTACACTAACATTTATGGAAGGTTTAAAGAATACAGCTGAGGGCTGTAATTGCGGTGATTTTGCTTAGGGACGCACTATATCCGGCTTTTTTTTTTTTTTTGTAACATTGACCTGTACAGAGGTACGGGGTGGAAATGAGACGGAAGCTGCTGAGTGAAAATGTTCAAATATTTTCACTTTCGCTTGGCACGCTCCAGCCCTCCTCCTTCCAGCGGTTCTCTTTTCAGCTGCGCGCGCTGCTCGCGCTGCGCTTCACACACAACTTTAGAGACACAGAGAGCAGAGAGCCACGCAGAGCATCGCTGTGTGAGCCTGTCCCAGGTAGAATTATCGTTATTATAAGATGATCCTGCTGCTCGCTCTGCTTTCTGTTCTCTCTGGAGAACTGGGTCTGTGCCGGAAGGAGGATGAAGGCTTCAACTTTGATGGAGACATCCGCCAATTCGCCGTGACCCCCAATATGCTTTACATCGCCACAGAGGAGAGGCTGTACCAGCTGAGCCACGACTTGACTTTGATCAACAGTCTGACCCAGAGGGGAATCTTAAAGACCGGAAACCAGCAGGATGATGTGCAGTTTTACCGGGTTTCTGACACAGCTGAGTGGAACGCAACTTTCAGCATCAACGTGTTGTTGCCTTTCACAAAGAATGACTCGCTGATCAGCTGCGGTGTGACTGACGATGACTGCGGCCACTGCGAGATTCTGGACCTGAAGAACATCTCCAAGCTTCTGCACAGAGAACACATCCAGGTGGGACCTCTGAAGCGCAGCAGCAGGTCAGTCAGCTTTCTGGTGGATGTGAAGAAGAAAACTCAGGCTGACACTTACATTCTGACCGCGATCCAACAAAACACAGAAAAGCCCGAAAACAACAAGTGTGGTATTAATCGGCAGACTGTCAATCTTCAGGATGCAGATAACAAACAGGGTGGAGGTATATTTTCTCTAACTGATGGAGCTTCAGGCACACCTGGGATCAAAAGTAAAGGTGATGTGGAGTTTGTTGACGGGTTTCAGATCAATTCAACCATCTATCTGTTCTCCAACGCGCTCTCAGCTCAAACAAACAGAGTCCGTCTCATTTGGCTCGAAGGCGAAAAGAGCAAAACTGATACACTCAAGTCTCTGCGGGGCGCGACTCTCAGTGTCTCTGACAGTGAAAACAGCAGACTCGTGGCCTCCTCGGTCATCCCGGGGGAGCTTTGGAGCGGCGTGTTCAGTGTGGATGGAGGAGACACCAACACTCAGCTAATGGTGTTTGACATCAGCCCTGATTACAGCAGTGATGCCGACAGAGATCCAGACTTCTACACCTCTGTGCCATCAGAAGTGACGGTGAGAGCTTTTCAAACTCTGATTTAATGGTTCTTAATTTAATGGCTCCAGTATCCTCTGGATAAATGTCCCTTTAAAAAAGAATAAAATAACTAAAATATACATTTTAACTACAACAAAAAGAAAGTTTTGTTCTTTTGTGCGTCTTAATAGAGTTATTTTTGTAATATCATTTCAGCTGCTGGAAAAATCTTGTCATGTTTGAGCATCATAGACTGAAGAAAGATGAGAGAGCAGTTTAAGACTTTTGTACAATTGGTGATAAAATAATCCATATATTTGTTTCTCCACACATACTATAACAAAAAAAAATGTTATCTATGAACCAGTTTAACTATTAAGCCAACTGTGGGATGTCCTAATGGCCACACTTCATGTCTGAACCTCATATTTCAAACTAAAATGACAAAATCAAGAAATTCAACTGACTTTGGTGACAATGCAGCAACAGACATGCTTCAGTGAGGCTTCAGGACTTTCAGTACTTCTGATGTTCAGTTCTTCAGGTCAGTTATTTCTGATGTTTTTCTGTTTCTCAGCCAAAGATCCTCAAACCGAAGGCAGTGATTTTCAGGCAGAGCTACATGACCTCAGTGCTGGCAGTGAGGCAGAGAGGCTGGATGGTTTTCTATATTGGGACAGGAGACGGACAGCTCATTAAGGTTTGTATAAATTATCATATATCAGTTATTATTAACAGAAAGAAATAAAGCTAATGTTCAGTATTTCAGAGGCCATCTAGTAGCAGTAGGGTGTCTATTGAGAAACTGTTAACTAAACAAATTTAATGCATTAACTGTTTAGGAATTACAGCCATTTTTATACACAGGCTGCCATTTTCACAGTCAGTTGAGGCCTAATTTCGTTATGTCACAACATTTCGCTGGAAGTCAACGTATTAGGCCCAAAGAAGTGTCAGTGCAAGTAAACAAGGCTGAACAAGCAAAAGAAAGCAGACAGACGGCAGAGCCTGTAGGAGAAGCCAAATCAACATTCCAGATCAAGAACATCCAACGAGTCTGAACAAGTACAGAAGACAACCGATGTGGATGTTTGCAGCAGTGTTTCATTAGTTTACAGCTACAGAGCATCATGGAATCCCAAGAAAACCCTTGGAGAAGTAGTTTTGTCGTCCTTTATCAAACTTTGAGTTAAAGAGACACCTTCAGGAATGTATATACGGAAACCATTGTTTACACTCGGGCACAGGAAGACCAGATTAGACCTGGCTGAAAACATCTCAAAGATGCCTAAAAATAAATATTTGGACAGAAACAAAGATTTACTGGATGATGGTTAACGGGGGGAAGAAAAGTGTAAAAGCTGTATAGTTTTGTTTTTAGTGTAAATTCTAACATTAACACTTGTGATCTTAATTATATGATTATCAGCTTTATTTATTTTTTACATTCTTCCTAGAGTCCCATTTTTTTCAAAGCAAGGTTGTAACTAGATTAATCACTCACACTGCTTCTGATTTGACATAAACAACCAAACAATACAAACCCCCCCACTGAGTACAGAAACAATAGTACAGTCTCTCCTTCTTGTTGTCAGCTGTCTGTGGACAAGAACTATCACGCTGCCTGTCCCACGGTGCTCTACAGGACCAGTGATGACCGCAAAGTGTTTCCCAAATTACATCTGGATCCAGTGGGTCGTAAACATCTGTATGTGCCATTTACAAACCAGGTACTTATATTATTTACTGATTATCTTAACGTCACATGTACCTGTGCTGCATTTTAAAGTGTTTGTTGTTCTAGGTGAAGCGAGTTCCTGTGTCAAAGTGCAGCACGTACACAAATGTGCAGGAGTGTTGGTCTGCACAGGATCCATACTGTGGTTGGTGTGGCTCTAAAAGCAGGTGAGAGAAACAACATCTGCAGCTGATGTCTCCAAACTATTCTGAACTTGGTGATCATTTCTCCTTCTTCTCCCAGCTGCACATTTGAAGATGACTGCACAGATTCAGACTGGCTGTCCATTCCTGATGAGTCCCAGCACAAAATGATTTCCCACAAAGTTGAAAAGGACACAAACGGACAGGTACAGCTTACAAACACACTTGGGACTGTGATCATTTGTGGCTTTCAGGTGTTTCTCACTTATGTTCTTCATTTTCAGATTTTACTAAAAATCCACACACACCTGACTGTGGGCCAGGAAGGGCCGTCTAATTTTGCCTGTCAGTTCGTTGGAAGGTCCGGCTCGATTTGTGCTTCGAATAACCCTCCTCCACATTTCCCACAATGCACCTGCATCCTGTCTGATCGTACGCTTCCTGCTGATGGTCAGTGACTTTTCAGAAATAATTCCAGGAATAAAATGCTTCACAACAAAAGTTATTTATTGATTTGTAGTATTTGCCAAAATAAGAAAATTAAATCAGAAATATTAATGACAGAGCTACTCTGACAGATGAAATATTCTAACTGTTTATTATTATAGTGGTACAGCTCAAACATATATACTACTAATAGTAGAGACTTTGACACTTAAGTTTTTTTGTTTTTTTTAATGTACAGGTCTGCATGTCACAATAAAATTCAGACTTGGGACATCACAGCTGTCAGAACAACTGAGGTTAAACGACTGCTCTAACATGAGTGGACCACCAAGTTTCATGTTGTAAGTCCATTAATACTAGAAATGATTCAACGACTCAGACTGTGGACAGACTAAAGTGGTCCTGATGTGATTAACAGAAAGATCAGACAATCAAGTCGCAGTTAGAAATCAAAGAGAACGAAACCTTACTGATGAAAGCTGGAAAAGTTGAACAATTGAATGAAACTGTACGGACAGGATGGACCAGAGACGAGTGGTCTTGTTGTGGGAAGTCTTTATACTGGTTTATTTCAGCAAAGCCATGAGCTTGCTCATGGCCCGGAGCGTACTTGAAAACATATTTTCATTATTTAATGTTCTCGGCAGTAAACTCATACAGCGTCCTCAGTTCAGCTGAGCTTTGTTCAGTAGAACTTCTTGGCTGAACATCTGCTCTCTTCCTGTTATTCATTCAGGATGACGCGGACTGGGTGTTTCTGTTTCTGCATGAAAAGTATGGCAGTCTCTTTTCATTCCCAAAAGTACACGTAGTTGATTCCTCTTCTTGAATCCTTTCCTCGGCATCTTGGTCCCTCCTACCAGCTGTGGCAGCAGAGGAAATGAGGAAGAGAGATATTTAACAAAATAAGACATCCTGTCAGTTAAGACATAAATGAACCATAAAGAACTTTAGCGACTGTGGCTGAGGAATAAGAACTGCTTCAGTGCAGATTGGATTGACTGAGGCGACACGCAGTTTTCCTCAGGAAGTGGGTGGAGAGCAGGCAGGTGGGGTCAGCGTGTGTGTTCGGAGGTCCAGGTGGTTATGAGTAGGAAAAACAAAACAGCTTTGTCCTTCTCTCATTCATGCACTCCTTTTTTCCCTATGGTGCTTTTTTGTGCTCATCTCACTCCTCTGTTTTCTGCTCAGGTGTCGGCAGTGTATCAAAGCTGGTTGTGGATGGAACAAAAACAGCTGTTCCTGGGCTAACCAAGGAGAGACTGGTGTACTAGTGACTGATTTTATGGATTTATCAGTCTGTGTGCTACATTATTTTAAATTCATCACTTTTTAACATTCAGCAAGAAACGTGGGCTTAATGGTAGAAAACAACATTTTTAGTAAAGGCCAGACATGCTAAGAAAAACACAATTACTGAGCAAATTTCCTACTGATTAACTTATTTTGAGGATGACATTTTCAAGTATTTATTGCTTCATCAATACAATGATTTCCATGTTTAGTTTATAAAAAATAAAAATGCTTTTATTAGCAGTTTTCCTCTTTTTGAACTAAGATAATGTTAGCCACAACAGGTCCTAGATCAGTTCTGATAGATTACAGTGCTACGCACATGCTAAGTGCTGAATCCCCTCCTGCAGGACAGAGTTTGCCAAGAGTTGGAGTCTGGGAAGAACTTCTCCGTGAGTCTGATCCTCATTGTTCCTCTGACACCTAATCCACATCCAGTATAATGTCAGCAGAAAGAAATTAAATTATCTGTTTTTTTTGTTTGTTTCACTGTCAGATCCCAGAGATCTCCTCCATCACTCCCAGTGTGGTGTCTTTCTATGGGACAAACCATGCAGTGTTATTAGGTCGTAACCTTGGTGATGTGAAACGAGTGAGGATCCAGACACACGCTGACTGTACTCCAAAAGAGTGAGCCACTGTACACATAACTAAGACGATGCTGGGAAATGACAAATTAAAGAGCAGATTTTAATACAGGGGAACACCACCCATATTACAAACCTACATATTCTATAATTTAACCCTCTCAAAGCAGGTGTTGCCGATTTGCAACAGTTAAAAACTAACAACCTGATTACCCCACATACATATTTTATGAGTTTTTTTTACTCAGAAGTACCACTGCAGGACTTGGTTGTGCATTAGCAACAAAAAGTTTAATTTGAGCCTGAGAGGGTTAACTTTGACAGGTCAATTCTAAAATAGTTAACAGTGTGTTTCATAAAATACTAACAAATCCAGAATATGTACAATAAGAGTCACCCTTCACACAAAACAACAATAAAATATTAAATAAAGAAACAATACAAGGATTCAAAATTAAGGTGCAAAAGAAGAAATTAGTAAAAATAAAACAACAAGTTTTGTCTGTTTTCAGGTTTTCTGCATATCGTGGTGATGTCATTGAGTGTGTGTCTTTGCCCAGGTCTCCTGTTTGGGCCAACACTGGTATCAGTCTGACGTTCCACATTCCCACCACAGAACTTAAAGGTGTGGCCAGCGTCTGCGTTCTCCTCCCAGATGGTAGTTGCCATGGTGAGGCTAACATCACTTACCGCTCATCGCCATCCTGTGGCAACATTACTCCAAGCAGCAGCTGGATGAGGTAAGATTAGTTTTGCACAAAGCGTTAGCGACAGCTGCTGATGGTGGATCCAGAACTTCCAGCAGCTAATGTCACAGAAAGAGTTTAAACTGAAGCTTTTAAACTGGATGACTAAAAGGAACTAGTGCTGATAACTGATTTTGAGGAGGTGGTCACCTCTGACTAAATTCAGTTTAGTTTTTAGACAAATCAAATCAAATAGAACCAAATTAACAACCATACAATATCTGCAACACATTTAATGTGACATATGGAGAGCACTGTCTCTAAGAAATTATCTTCTGAGAAGTGCAATAAAAAAAACCTGATAAATCAAAATAATAATCATCTGCAGTTCATTTTAACAGGGAGTCTTCCTGAGGCAATAAAGGCCGATAGTAAAGGTGGTGTTAATGATCCAAATCTAAAACTACTTTAGTCTTATTTATTTATTACAAATATAACATGTTAGTGGGAAAGAATAGAGACATGGATATTTTTCTGCTCCATCAAGCAATAAGCTTATTGTTACACCTTTACTGAGCTCTGCTGGTTTTCTGCTATAATGCTGTAGATCTTTCTTCCATTAAGAAGTGATGCAGCATCATTTTTATTCTCAAGTAAACTCTTAAAGAACCCCACGGTGATCCTTTCATGCTTTGGCATTTATAGCTACAAAGCTAAATTTGTTGTTTTAGTCCATCAGACACTTTGGTCTGCATCAGAACATATAGGTCATCCTCAGATGATGACTCATTATACTCTAGTGTATAGAAATCTCTTAAACCTGCAATGGGAGCCACTGCAGTACAGTTTTACCATTACATTGAGGTGTCATTATAAGAATTATTCTCTGTGATCAAGAGTCTTTCATAATCTCTGCTCTGCATAAATGCTGCTCTGTGTTTGGTAGTGGGAAGAGGAAGCTCACACTCATGGGGTCTCACCTGGACCTTGTTGAAGGGGTCGTACACAGCCACGCCAAGCATGACGTCAAGCTTCCCATCGACAGCAGCTATCAGGTCTGCAGACACACACAGTGTAAATGGGATTGTTGTTACACATCAAATATATCATTTTACATAATATGTCTTTCTCTGGTTGATTTACAGAGGTAAAGATGTCATGGTTCAAACTTTCAAATTTTAAAATGTTCAAAATGTTGGCTGATTTCAACATGAAAGCAGAACACATTCAGACTAGATGTGTTCTTAAATGCCGTTCAAACAAACGTTTGTTTATCATTTTAAAAGATAATAGGATGAACACTAGTGAACGATGATTACAAAAGCACTCATGTTAAATGAACAAACAAATAAACAATGAACTAACATTAAAGCAAGCTTCAGTGTTTGAGAAGACAAATTAATCTGCTCCACTACCAGGTTTTCTATTCATTGTGCATGTGTATGAAACGTGTGCACACCCGGGTTTTAGTCAACTTAAAAAATGAGATCAAATAATTTCAAAACTGTTCTCATCTTTAACTCTAACCTGTACAATATAATTTCAAAACCAACTAACCAACTATGTTTTTAAAAATTATATTTTTTTAAATATATTTAAAAATAATAATAAAACATCCAATTAGTTGGCTGCATACGTGTGCACAAACTTAGTTGGCCCAATACTTTGTGGAAGTGCCTTTTGATTAATCAGAGGATTGGGTCTCTCAGCATGGCATATCTGACCTGCCTATTCTTACTTGCACCAAATGTGTAAAATGTGAGAGCATGTGCACAGGCATCTTCTGCTCATCCCACAGATTTTTTAATGGAAATAATTAGACCCCATCTTATCTTAAAGACAGCATCGTATCATATCACCCCAATAGAGCACTTTGCGCTCAGACTATTGATTCATTGGGTATTTAAAAGTAGAATGGGAAGCAGAGCCTTCAGCTTTCAGCTCCTTCTCTGTAGAACCAGCTCGAAGTTTGGATTCAGGAGACAGACACCCTCTCTACTTTTAAGATTAGGCTTAAATCTTTCCTTTTTGATGAAGCTTACAGGGAGTGCAGAATTATTAGGCAAGTTGTATTTTTGAGGAATAATTTTATTATTGAACAACAACCATGTTCTCAATGAACCCAAAAGAGTCATTAATATCAAAGCTGAATGTTTTTGGAAATAGTTTTTAGTTTGTTTTTAGTTTTAGCTATTTTAGGGGGATATCTGTGTGTGCAGGTGACTATTACTGTGCATAATTATTAGGCAACTCAAAAAACAAATATATACCCATTTCAATTATTTATTTTTACCAGTGACACCAATATAACATCTCCACATTCACAAATATACATTTCTGACATTCAAAAACAAAACAAAAACAAATCAGCGACCAATATAGCCACCTTTCTTTGCAAGGACACTCAAAAGCCTGCCATCCATGGATTCTGTCAGTGTTTTGATCTGTTCACCATCAACATTGCATGCAGCAGCAACCACAGCCTCCCAGACACTGTTCAGAGAGGTGTACTGTTTCCCCTCCTTGTAAATCTCACATTTGATGATGGACCACAGGTTCTCAATGGGGTTCAGATCAGGTGAACAAGGAGGCCATGTCATTAGTTTTTCTTCTTTTATACCCTTTCTTGCCAGCCACGCTGTGGAGTACTTGGACGCGTGTGATGGAGCATTGTCCTGCATGAAAATCATGTTTTTCTTGAAGGATGCAGACTTCTTCCTGTACCACTGCTTGAAGAAGGTGTCTTCCAGAAACTGGCAGTAGGACTGGGAGTTGAGCTTGACTCCATCCTCAACCCGAAAAGGCCCCACAAGCTCATCTTTGATGATACCAGCCCAAACCAGTACTCCACCTCCACCTTGCTGGCGTCTGAGTCGGACTGGAGCTCTCTGCCCTTTACCAATCCAGCCACAGGCCCATCCATCTGGCCCATCAAGACTCACTCTCATTTCATCAGTCCATAAAACCTTAGAAAAACCAGTCCTGAGATATTTCTTGGCCCAGTCTTGACGTTTCAGCTTGTGTGTCTTGTTCAGTGGTGGTCGTCTTTCAGCCTTTCTTACCTTGGCCATGTCTCTAAGTATTGCACACCTTGTGCTTTTGGGCACTCCAGTGATGTTGCAGCTCTGAAATATGGCCCAACTGGTGGCAAGTGGCATCTTGGCAGCTGCACGCTTGACTTTTCTCAGTTCATGGGCAGTTATTTTGCGCCTTGGTTTTTCCACACGCTTCTTGCGACCCTGTTGACTATTTTGAATGAAACGCTTGATTGTTCGATGATCACGCTTCAGAAGCTTTGCAATTTTGAGACTGCTGCATCCCTCTGTAAGATATCTCACCATTTTTGACTATTCTGAGCCTGTCAAGTCCTTCTTTTGACCCATTTTGCCAAAGGAAAGGACGTTGCCTAATAATTATGCACACCTGATATAGGGGGTTGATGTCATTAGACCACACCCCTTCTCATTACAGAGATGCACATCACCTAATATGCTTAATTGGTAGTAGGCTTTCGAGCCTATACAGCTTGGAGTAAGACAACATGCATGAAGAGGATGATGTGGACAAAATACTCATTTGCCTAATAATTCTGCACTCCCTGTATAGTTAGGGCTGGATGAGGTGACCCCAAATCCTTCTTTAGTTATGCTGTAATAGGCACAGGCTGCTGGGGGATTCCCATGATTCACTGTGAGTGTTTGCATTTTCACTCTATATATGTTTATAAACCACTCTGCATTTAATCATTAGTTATTATTAGTCTCATGCCCTCTTCCACAGTGTGTCTGTGTCCTGTCTTCCTTCTCTCACCCCCAACCAGACCAACATGTCAGATGGCTGCCCCTCCCTGAGCTTGGTTCTGCTAGAATTTTCTCCCTGTTAAAAGGAAGTTTTGAACGTTCTGTTGAATTTAGGTCTGTGTGTGTGTGTGTGTGTGTGTGTGTGTGTGTGTGTGCGTGTGTGTGTGTGTGTGTGTGTGTGTGTGTGTGTGTGCTTTTCAGGTCATGGTAGCTCCTGTGCTAAAGAATTAGTGCTCAACTATATTTAAAAAATAACATCACTTAAGCATCTCATCCAGACATTGACTTTATAACACAGAATGTATTTAAACTCCTTGCAGAGTCTCAGCTATGACACACCTGAAGCTGAAAGCACTTTGATGATTTCTAGCAGCACTGTGTTTCTAAAAGCAGCCAATGAAACTTTAGCCTGCTCTTTAAACATCACCTACCATCCAGAGCCTGAGTTTACCAGCTTCACAGCCATAAGGACAGGAAACAATGTCCGCATCACCTTAAAGGTAACATTGTTACTTTTGCTTTTTTTTTTTTTTTATCGCATGTACAAACAGGAGTTCATTAAAGGTCAAACTTTGTTTCTGTTATTTTAGAAAAAGTCAGACAAACTGGAGATGTCAAAAGACGAGTTATCAGTGTGGGGCGTTCAAGACACACAGGAATACGGCTGTATCCTGGTGGCCAAAGAAACCAGTAAAGAGACTGACTCCTTCAGCTGTGAGATTAAAGGGCTACCCAACACACGATTCCAAAAGTTAAAGGTAAATCTTTCTTTTAAGCTATAGGCAACACTTTCATAGAGATACATTTGTTGTGACAGTAGGTCCAACATTATAGCAATCGTGTTACCATACAAAGTACACAAAATATATTTCTGATGTCATTTTAAATGACTGTTTTCTAAAATAATTCTATAAATACGTGATATTGAACTTCAATACACAATCAACATAAAACAAAACAAAACTGATCAAATGAGTCTGTGGTGAGAATAGCAAAAGTTTTGAGTAGAATCTTTAAACTTGTATCAAGTCCAAAAACATCTATTAAAACATCATTTTTTAAACAGTTATGTTCAAATTGTGATATTTCCTTAAGAATAGTTCTGCTGCTCTGGTGAGACTTCACCCTGTGAAATGCTTTTTTGTATTTTCTAGATAAAGTATGGTGACAAGACAATAAGCCTCAGTGATTCTTCATCACACCATGTCTCTCCAATACTGCTTTCCCTGCTGATAATTGGACATATTGCCAGTAAGTTGTGTTGACATATTGGCTTTTTCTATAAACCCTGAACAAATTTCAATTTCAATTATGTAGTACAATTTCTGGAGACCTTTTCTACTCCATCTTGACAGCGTTCTAGTTTTTCTGCTCAGGTTAAATTGGTTACTGTTTGGCTTTTTGTATTGGTGGCTATCTGTCTATGGTGGAGGAGACGCCCAGGGAGATGAATGGATTTTGACCAATGATGCCCCTCTCTCTGTTCAAGTGTTTTCATGTTATGTCTGTTTGATTAATAAATCACTTTGATGAATAAATCTGTTTAAAATGTGCCATGGTGTGTTCTCCCTCTGTTTATGACCTCTTGATGTATTTTTTTAATAAAAATTATAAAAAACAAAAACAAAACACCAAATATAATAATATACACCAGAATCTCATTATAGCTTTGGAGTATGCTTGTGCACAACATCCCACAAATAACTCAAATTTCAAGAGAATTTTCTGGGAAGACATAATTAAATACCAATCATATATATATATGATTGGTATTGGTATATATATATATATATATATATATATATATATATATATATATGTATATATATATATATATATATATATATATATATATATATATATATATATATAAATGGTGGTGGCTAACCAACCGGACATAGTGGTGGTAGACAAACAGAAGAAGACGGCTGTAGTGATCGATGTAGCGGTTCCGAATGACAGCAATATCAGGAAGAAGGAACACGAGAAGCTGGAGAAATACCAAGGGCTCAGAGAAGAGCTCGAGAGGATGTGGAGGGTGAAGGTAACGGTGGTCCCCGTGGTAATCGGAGCACTAGGTGCGGTGACTCCCAAGCTAGGCGAGTGGCTCCAGCAGATCCCGGGAATAACATCGGAGATCTCTGTCCAGAAGAGCGCAGTCCTGGGAACAGCTAAGATACTGCGCAGGACCCTCAAGCTCCCAGGCCTCTGGTAGAGGACCCGAGCTTGAAGGATAAACCGCCCGCAGGGGCGTGCTGGGTGTTTTTTGTTTTTATATATATATATATGTATATATATATATATATATATATATATATATATATACACACGAGTACAGCATTCTTTATTTCTATTAAATATCCTAAAAATGAGCTACTGTACCTTAAACACAAGTGAAGTTGGAAGAAACTTACATACTTTGGATTCATGTGCCAGGTCACCAAGGAGTTATTTTTTCCTTCCCATATTTTGGTTAATCGGTAACCTCACAATTCAGGCATAACTTCAGGCTGTTGCCCTTGTGATAGTATAAATATGCATTTTAGTTGTTTCATGTAATTTCTTTTTCATATGTTTTGGAAGCAGGCATTGATGTAAATTCCTTCCACAATGCAAATAAAGGGTTCTCCCTAGCAGAGATGTTACTTGTAACGTGTTACTGTAATCTGATTACTTTTTTCAGGTAACGAGTAAAGTAAGGGATTACTATTGCAAAAACGGTAATTAGATTACTGTTACTTTCCCGTAGGAACGCTGCGTTACTAAAACCGTGATTTTTTTGCAAGAATGTCTCATGACAGTGACGTAAGCGAGTGCGACGTTCGTGACAACAGCTGTGTGCAGATCAACAGTGCATCATATATCGAGTGCGGGAGAGAGTATGAGCGTGCAGTGTTTAAAGCGTGGAAGTACTGACCTTATTTGGAGTTTGATTCCATAAAAAGTGACAAAAACATTAGTGTCCGTTGTGCGTGGGAAGAAAACTTCTTTTTACACCGAAAAAAACCCCTAAACTTCCAAGCAAGCACTGAGTGCGCTATGATGTAATGGGAAATTCACAGAGAAACTCGCGGATTCTTCCACTGACCGCTGCGGCACACCTGCACCAGGGTAAACCTCCGCCTACCCTATTCCTGCTTTACAGGTGAAAATAGAGCAACAGGACTGCTAGTCTTTGATGTCATTTATTTTCTGCTGTGTTTTACTTGCATCTACAGTGGGGCAAAAAAGTATTTAGTCAGCCACCGATTGTGCAAGTTCCCCCACCTAAAATGATGACAGAGGTCAGTAATTTGCACCACAGGTACACTTCAACTGTGAGAGACAGAATGTGAAAAAAAAAATCCATGAATCCACATGGTAGGATTTGTAAAGAATTTATTCATAAATCAGGGTGGAAAATAAGTATTTGGTCAATAACAAAAATACAACTCAATACTTTGTAACATAACCTTTGTTGGCAATAACAGAGGTCAAACGTTTACTATAGGTCTTCACCAGGTTTGCACACACAGTAGCTGGTATTTTGGCCCATTCCTCCATGCAGATCTTCTCGAGAGCAGTGATGTTTTGGGGCTGTCGCCGAGCAACACGGACTTTCAACTCCCGCCACAGATTTTCTATGGGGTTGAGGTCTGGAGACTGGCTAGGCCACTCCAGGACTTTCAAATGCTTCTTACGGAGCCACTCCTTTGTTGCCCGGGCGGTTTGTTTTGGATCATTGTCATGTTGGAAGACCCAGCCTCGTTTCATCTTCAAAGTTCTCACTGATGGAAGGAGGTTTTGGCTCAAAATCTCACGATACATGGCCCCATTCATTCTGTCCTTAACACGGATCAGTCGTCCTGTCCCCTTGGCAGAAAAACAGCCCCATAGCATGATGTTTCCACCCCCATGCTTCACAGTAGGTATGGTGTTCTTGGGATGCAACTCAGTATTCTTCTTCCTCCAAACACGACGAGTTGAGTTTATACCAAAAAGTTCTACTTTGGTTTCATCTGACCACATGACATTCTCCCAATCCTCTGCTGTATCATCCATGTGCTCTCTGGCAAACTTCAGACGGGCCTGGACATGCACTGGCTTCAGCAGCGGAACACGTCTGGCACTGCGGGATTTGATTCCCTGCCGTTGTAGTGTGTTACTGATGGTGACCTTTGTTACTTTGGTCCCAGCTCTCTGCAGGTCATTCACCAGGTCCCCCCGTGTGGTTCTGGGATCTTTGCTCACCGTTCTCATGATCATTTTGACCCCACGGGATGAGATCTTGCGTGGAGCCCCAGATCGAGGGAGATTATCAGTGGTCTTGTATGTCTTCCATTTTCTGATGATTGCTCCCACAGTTGATTTTTTCACACCAAGCTGCTTGCCTATTGTAGATTCACTCTTCCCAGTCTGGTGCAGGTCTACAATACTTTTCCTGGTGTCCTTCGAAAGCTCTTTGGTCTTGGCCATGGCGGAGTTTGGAGTCTGACTGTTTGAGGCTGTGGACAGGTGTCTTTTATACAGATGATGAGTTCAAACAGGTGCCATTCATACAGGTAACGAGTGGGGGACAGAAAAGCTTCTTACAGAAGACGTTACAGGTCTGTGAGAGCCAGAGATTTTCCTTGTTTGAGGTGACCAAATACTTATTGTCCACCCTAATTTACGAATAAATTCTTTACAAATCCTACCATGTGGATTCATGGATTTTTTTTTCACATTCTGCCTCTCACAGTTGAAGTGTACCTCTGGTGCAAATTACTGACCTCTGTCATCATTTTAAGTGGGGGAACTTGCACAATCGGTGGCTGACTAAATACTTTTTTGCCCCACTGTATTTGAAAGAGTGAGTGTAAACACACACACAAAAAAAATATATTTTATGTGCTGGAATGTGCAGAAAATAAGTTTAACAAATTTCTTCCAGTCAGAGAATGTTGCATATAATTAAATTTTTGCTTGATGCATAAAGTTAAAAGGTTAAAACTAATAAAACAAGTTTTAAAAAGAAACTTTTCCATTTGATTACATTTTGTATGATGGATTATGTAGAAAAAGTAGAATTGGGCTGAAAGATCTATCGCTTTATCACCAAGTAACTAAGTAATTAATTACTTTTGAAAATAAGTAATCAGTAAAGTAACGGGATTACTTTTGGGGGGGAGTAATCGGTAATTAGTTACTGACTACTTTTTTCAAGTAACTTGACCAACACTGCTCCCTAGTGTTTAATTATTTTGCATAGTGTATAGTGTGTTGTTTTTTTTTATTATAGCTGGAACTGTGTATTTAAAATAAATACATATGTTTGTCAGAAGGCACACCATCTGTTTGGTCAGGTTTTGCAAATGAAAAACGTCACATGCCAGAAAATAAGAGAAAAGTACTTCCCAACACTGACACTAGATGTCGCTGTTGCTGTTCTCAAGTTAAAACGTGTAGGAAGTTTTTATATTACATTTTTTAAAAGTTGGCTGAGGTTTCTTCTGCTCATGTTAATCAGTGGACACATCATTTGTTCAATGGAAAGATCATCACATTAGATCCAGACACAACGCATATCAGAATTCTGCCTGTGCTAACGTCTCAGCTCCTCTAAGTGTGTCCTTAGCTGAGAGTTTCCATTACATTCCTAAACTCAGGACTGAATGGCTTTTGTGTCTGAATTATTTCTCAGTTCATATATTTCCATTGATTTAGGTCAAATCTGGCTTTACACTAACACCAAATCGCCTCTTATTATGTCCACAGTTCAATTTCCTTATTTGTTAAAGGGGAAAGTAAAATACATCAAACTCAGTTTCGCTGTTTGTTTTTATTTGACATTAACTGACAGACAGATGTTAATAAGTACAGCATTAAACAGATTGTAACAAACATGTTATCGATTAGTGAATTGCTTCATGATTTTTGATTGAATAGTACCCATACTACATGACATGGACTGGGAATTCAGTTGAGAAATGATTATAACTGAAATGCTTCGAGCCACTCTGGATTCTGATTCTTGTTGAGATGGATATCATCGTATAACTTGCAAGGTTGTTATAGTTAACTAAAGCTAAACTAAAAACTAAAATGTGATTAAAAAAAACAAAAACATTTTAGTTAACTAAAACAAAACTAGACCAAACTGAAAACTAACTGAAACAATCTTACGATGCTAGAAAACTAACAAACTAAAATGAACATGTGAAAATATGCACTTAGTGTTTGTTAGTTTGGTACATTTGAATCTGAACTTGCTTTATGAGGCTTTGATGCACATATTTTTTGAGATTTCTACACAACTATTTCAACAGTGTGTGCTTTTATTGTAATACTGTACTGATTTTGCTGATTGTTGCCTCTAACATAAGACCTCCATACAATAATAACTAAAAAATTACCAAAACTAAGACTGAAACTAAAACTAAATATGTTTGGAACAGTAAGAAGTAAACCGTAGTGAGCAAACTTGCTGCAGAAAGTAACTGACTATGGGACACATCTGGGTTCCTTTGGCCTGTACAGAGGTACGGGGTGGAAATGAGACGAAAGCTGCTGAGTGAAAATGTTCAAATATTTTCACTTTCGCTTGGCACGCTCCAGCCCTCCTCCTTCCAGCAGTTCTCTTTTCAGCTGTGCGCTCTGAGCTTTACGCACAAGTATAGAGACACAGTGTCAGAGAGCAGAGTGCCACGCAGAGCATCGCTGTGTGAGCATGTCCTGGGTAGAATTATCGTTATTATAAGATGATCCTGCTGCTCGCTCTGCTTTCTGTTCTCTCTGGAGAACTGGGTCTGTGCCAGAAGGAGGATGAAGGCTTCACCTTTGATGGAGACATCCGCCAATTTGTCGTGACCCCCAACATGCTTTACATCGCCACAGAGGAGAGGCTGTACCAGCTGAGCCACGACTTGACTTTGATCAACAGTCTGACCCAGAGAGGAATCTTAAAGACCGGAAACCAGCAGGATGATGTGCAGTTTTACCGGGTTTCTGACACAGCTGAGTGGAACGCAACTTTCAGCATCAACGTGTTATTGCCTTTCACAAAGAATGACTCGCTGATCAGCTGCGGTGTGACTGACGATGACTGCGGCCACTGCGAGATTCTGGACCTGAAGAACATCTCCAAGCTTCTGCACAGAGAACACATCCAGGTGGGACCTCTGAAGCGCAGCAGCAGGTCAGTCAGCTTTCTGGTGGATGTGAAGAAGAAAACTCAGGCTGACACTTACATTCTGACCGCGATCCAACAAAACACAGAAAAGCCCGAAAACAACAAGTGTGGTATTAATCGGCAGACTGTCAATCTTCAGGATGCAGATGACAAACAGGGTGGAGGTATATTTTCTCTAACTGATGGAGCTTCAGGCACACCTGGGATCAAAAGTAAAGGTGATGTGGAGTTTGTTGACGGGTTTCAGATCAATTCAACCATCTATTTGTTCTCCAACGCGCTCTCAGCTCAAACAAACAGAGTCCGTCTCATTTGGCTCGAAGGCGAAAAGAGCAAAACTGATACGCTCAAGTCTCTGCGGGGCGCGACTCTCAGTGTCTCTGACAGTCAAAGCAGCAGACTTGTGGCCTCCTCGGTCATCCCGGGGGAGCAGCCGGTGCTTTGGAGCGGCGTTTTCAGTGTGGATGGAGGAGATACCGACACCAAGCTGATGGTGTTTGACATCAGCCCTGATTATAGCAGGAACACTGACAGAGATCCAGACTTCTACACCTCTGTGCCATCAGAAGTGACGGTGAGAGCTTTTTAAACTCTGATTTAATGGTTGTACTGTTGATATTGTTCTCACCTGCTGCTCCAGTATCTTCTCTGGTCAGTGATGCAAGTAAAACATTAATATGAGGGGCCGTACAAGCCAAAATTCATTCTTTCACTCTCACACACATACATTCTTCTATCAAAAGATAACATCAATAAACTTGGGTCAGTTTGATAATAACGCAGCAAGATGCTTCAATAAGGCTTTCAGTAGTAGTAGTGTTCATGTCTTCTGGTTTCTCATGTTTTGTTTGCGTCAGCCAAAGATCCTGAAACCAAAGGCAGTCCTCTTCAGGCAAAGCTACATGACCTCAGTGCTGGCAGTGAGGCAGAATGCCTGGATGGTTTTCTATATTTGGACAGAAGATGGGCTGCTCATTAAGGTAAGGAATTAAGGAATTTTTTATATATGAAATTGAATACCATACGGTCTCAAAAGTCATTCTGATAAACAAGGCCTGCATCAGGTGTTGAGGAACCAGGACACACTGATGAGTGTGTTTGCAACTGGAATACAAAGGCAAATGTCGATAACTGCTGAGAATAGCGAGCAGTTGGAATGCTACTAAGCAAGTAATCACAGCAGAAGAGGTTACATGAAGAGGATGTGGGACTTGAGGATTCTTTGGCACACGACATCTATACTAATGACAAAGCAACTTGTTGCTCAGTGTTCCAACATCTGGAAGAAGCAACTGCTATAAAAACTAGAGACTGATGAGGCAGAACACAAATATAGAGGCTAAGTCAGCACAGAGGGAAGTTAGCCAACTACTGGAGATGCAAAAAGATGAGTTGAAGAACAAGATGGCTAATAAGTGCAGCAAGCTGTCCATACCTGAGTGTTCCACGCAAAGACTCACAGCTTTGGCCAGCCACTTGAATAACGTATACCAGAGAGATAGAAGCCAGTCCTGAACCATTAAAGGTGTACTCTCAGAGGCAGGGAAACAGTATGAGAATAGTGAGTGGGGAATTCTTTGTTCTTTATTTAGCTATTTAGTGGAATATATTATAACCTGTTTACTGGAACTCAGCATTTGGTCTCCAAAGAGATGTAAGTGCAAGTGAAGAAGGTCATTACAGTGGATAATCTCTGCATTGTTTCATTGGTTAGTCTTGAACTAACCTGTCTTGAACCTCTCTTTATCAAACTCTAAAATCAAGAGATGCCTTCAAGAATGTAAATACAAAAAATAATTTTGCACTTATTGACAGGAAGGACACGAGACCTCAAACAGTTGGCTTTGACCTGGAAAATATTCTTTGGAAAGATGAAACAAAGATTAACTTGATGATGATGGGGATGTAGAAGCTGTATGGTTTTTCTGAATGCAAGTTGTAACATTTAACATTTGATACATTGTCTCTGCATGATTTTTTGATTAAATATTGCTCAATACTGTATATCCAATTTGCAGATGATTTAAATTCTGCTTACTGTCCCATGAAACAAGGTATAAACAGATTAATCACTCTTCTGATACTTCTGATTTGAGAAAAACAAACCAATAAACAAAGCATTTTATTTTAAATAAATGAAGAAAAAACATTGAGTACAGAAACAATAGTACAGTGTCTCAGAAATAATCACCTTCTTGTTGTCAGCTGTCTGTGGACAGGAAGTATCACGCTGCCTGTCCCACGGTGCTCTACAGGACCAGTGATGACCACAAAGTGTTTTTCAAATTGCATCTGGATCCAGTGGGTCATAAACATGTGTATGTGCCATTTACAAACCAGGTACTTATATTATTTACTGATTATCTTAACGTCACATGTACCTGTGCTGCATTTTAAAGTGTTTGTTGTTCTAGGTGAAGCGAGTTCCTGTGTCAAAGTGCAGCACGTACACAAATGTGCAGGAGTGTTGGTCTGCACAGGATCCATACTGTGGTTGGTGTGGCTCTAAAAGCAGGTGAGAGAAACAATATCTGCAGCTGACGTCTTCAAACAATTTTGAACTTGGTGATCATTTCTTCTTCTTCTTCTCCCAGCTGCACATTTGAAGATGACTGCACAGATTCAGACTGGCTGTCCATTCCTGATGAGTCCCAACACAAAATGATTTCCCACAAAGTTGAAAAGGACACAAACGGACAGGTACAGCTTACAAACACACTCAGGACTGTGATAATTTCTGGTTTTCATTTATTGTTCAGTTATGTCCTTCCGGTTTTAGATCTCACTGAAAATCCACACACACCTGACTTTGGGCCAGAAAGTATCGTCTGACTTCACCTGCCAGTTCTCTGCAATTTCTGGCCACCTTTGTATTGGGAATAACCCTCCACGGTTCCCCCAGTGCACCTGCTACCTGTCTGATCACACACTTCCTCCTGATGGTTTGTCACTTTTGATAAATAATCCCAGGAATGTATTGATTTGAAACATTTGACAAATTGAGTTGAATCTTTTGTTGTTTATTATTATATATTGGTCCAACTCATTTGAAATTCATCATTTAATATATATATATATTTATTTTACAGGCCTGCATGTCACAGTAAAGTTTAGGCTTGGAAAAATACTCCTGTCAGAACAAATGAAATTAACCAACTGCTCTGACATCCATGGACCTCCAACTTCTATCTTGTAAGTCCAGTCAGATTATAAAGATAACAAATAATCATAGACTGAAATAATCATTCCCATGACTTATAAAATAACCATGTCCTAGTCATACAAAATAAATATGATGAAATAAAATAAGTGAATCTTATGAGTAGTTCTATGAGGCACATTCAAAGTCCTCTGATCCTATATGATTGTTTTCTGTTCAGGTGTCAGCAGTGTATCAAGGCTGGTTGTGGTTGGAGCAGAAACAGCTGTTCCTGGGCTAACCAAGGAGAGACTGATGTAATAATGAAACTATCGTATTTTTATGGATTTCTGTAGCAGTTTTTCACATTTCATGTTGTGCATTTGTTGTATGGAACATTTCCAATCCAACAATATTGCGTAAATGTGTAGAAAGTGAGACATAAACTCTGCTTAAAAATTCAGATTTTCTTCAGTGTCATTTGCAGTAGGTCATGAGGCTAGACTAGTTGATGAATAGAGTTTAGATTTCCCTCATTGTAAAAGGATTCACTTCAGTTTCTAAATGGAAATACTCAGGTTAGTTGTTTCCTACCATTTAAACGTTTTGAACAAAGCTAATGTTAGCTACAACATGTCTGAGATCAGCTCTAATAGCATCTGCACAGTGTTGTGATTCAAGGATAAATTCATTCTCTGCTACAGGAAAGTGTTTGCCAAACGTTGGAGTCTGGGAAGAACTTTTCTGTGAGTGTAATGCTCTTTTTTTTATTGTTCTTCTGATACTGATCCAGTAGAGGTTTTAATGGCAGAAGAAGGAAATTATTTTAATCTGATTATTTTTTTGTTTCACCTTCAGATCCCAGAGATCTTCTCCATCACTCCCAATGTGGTGTCGTTGTATGGCACAAACCATGCTGTGTTATTAGGTCATAACCTTGGTGACGTGTCAGGAGTGAGGATCCAGACGCACACTGACTGTGCTCCAAAAGAGTGAGTCACTTTACAGATAACTAAGATGATTCCTGGACTAGAAAGAATTTATTAAAGTGTAGAAACAATTCCAAACAGGGAGACATATTTAAAACTGAATATTCTACAATTTAATTTTGACAATTGAAAAAAAAAACTTTAGCTTTACAGCTTTTAGCTTTGGAAGAGGCTGCAGAAAGTACAGGTACGAGTGATGCACTATTTGCCTCTCAGTGTCGGTGCTCAGAGAGACTGTTTGGTATCAGAGTGGAAAAATGAAACTCCGCCGTGCTTCCTGTGCTTTTGCTTTGAAGAAGTCCATCGCTGTCAGTTGCTGTGTTAAAAGGATTCCTCAGGATATTTTATAATCACAGTAGATGCGTTAAGTTTGGAAAACACATTTCTTCATACAAACAAATCCTTAATTATACTGTGGAAGATTTTACTGATCAGTTTTTGTCTGTGTTCAGATTTTCTGCATAATATGATGATCTTAGTGATGACTTTTCTCGCTCTGTGTGTGTGTTCTGGTCAGGTCTCCTGTTTGGGACAACTCTGGTGTCAGTGTGACGTTCCACATTCCCAGCACAGATATCAAAGGTGTGGTCAATGTATGTGTTCTCCTCCCAGATGGTAGTTGCCACGGCGAAGCTAACATCACATACTTGTCATCACCATCCTGTACAAACGCTACTCCAAGCAGCAGCTGGATAAGGTACACTTAATTTAACTGAAACCACCCAACGTGTTTTTGGGGAACAGGTCACCTGAAAAAATACCCAAGTTCACTTTAGTTATTAGTACCAAACTCTGAGGCAGAGGAACTGAAACTTTCACAGAAGCTGCAGCACACCTAAAGTGACACAAGCAGTGCACTGCCTGTAACATATTGTCTTCTGAAACTAGAACTTGCTTGTTTATCACAAATATACCACTGTGCTAAAGAAAATGGATCTAAAATCTGCTCTTTTTTCTCAGCTTTTTTCACAAACACTAAACCTTCTCGTTCTACAGAGGTCGCACATACTGGTATTGCATAGGAAGTCTTCTTTTTTTATCTTGCATTTTCTTCTTCCATTAAGAAATGATCCACCACGTTGGTTTGGTACTTAAACTCTCCAATAATACTACTGTGATCCATTAATGCTTTGTTTCAGTCCATCAGACACTTTGGTCTGCAGCATCATATCTGATTATCCTCATTATCCTCAGGTTGTTCTTATATATACTCAAATACATATAAGAGTAACCAGTGTCTTAAGTAGCAGTGGTCAACTATTGTTTTGCTGTCAAATTAGAGTCACTGTAATCAAAATTCTTTTGAAAGGTTCTCTGCTGTGACTAAAATTATGCTCTCTGTGTCCTGCAGTGGGAACAGGAAGATCACAGTCAGGGGGTCCCACCTGAAGTTTGTTGAAGGCATTGTACACAGCCATGCCATGCAGGAAGTTGCACTTCCCAAAAACAGCAGCTACCAGGTGGGTCTGTACACACACAGTGTCCAGTACAGTTATTATACATGACATACACCCTCTCACTGCATGCCAAAGCTCTTGAGTAATCTTCTTACAGTATGTCATCTGTACATATGCACAGACTTGCAGCTTGAAGCTTACTCTTAACCCATAACACAACAATAAAAGTACCATCCTCTTTTTGTGCCACCAAAACAGCTCTGAACCCCACACTCTATGCTGTGTTACACTGTTAAAAAAAACATCTTAAAAAAACGGTAATATTCCGGCAGCTGGGGTGCCAAAATACGACCGTAAAATAACATAAAATAACTTTCCCATAAAAATACGGTTATTTTCAGTAATGAAAATAATCTTGCGCTAATTTGACATGGGATTCTGCCTTTTCCAAGTGCTTTTAGACATTAAATTAGGAACATTTTTATGCGATCAAACAATGAAATTA
Source organism: Aulonocara stuartgranti (assembly GCF_965226115.1). NCBI lineage: Eukaryota > Metazoa > Chordata > Actinopteri > Cichliformes > Cichlidae > Aulonocara > Aulonocara stuartgranti. Next base: position 5,561,659 of record NC_138953.1, on the reverse strand, counting down.
CCTATAAACAAGGTCAATGAATGTGGAAATATGAATCATAATACGTAAATGTACAGAAATATACAGTTAACAGTTGGTTTAAATAATAATGGATTGCATGCCCTGGGACAGAGGCGAGGGTGCCATATCGCACCATTGGCCCCTTTGGCCATCACTAATAGGCGGGAGGTGAAGAGTCTTGACCATGGGCACAACGGCTGAGAGTGTCTGAGCCGGGGCGCGAACCGGCAATCTTCTGATCACAAGGCGAGCTGCCAACTCTTGAGCTACAAACGCCCTAAATAGCAAAGATAATAATACTTATGTGATGTAACACAAGCTTATAGGAATCATGTTATATACTTTTCCATAGCATTACATTTGAATTCAACAGTTCAATCTTTCAAATAACGGACAGATATTTGTGAAATCATGATACATTTGTGAATGTATTTTAACAATCTAAATATGCATATGTACAGACAGATAAATTTAATAATCAAGAAAATTATGTTGTATTACATTACAGTGATTTAACGTTAATTTACATTCAAAATGAGAAGTCAAAGTCTATTTACGTAACTTTAATGATATTCTAGAAGAACAGAACATTACTGTAAAATGCACAGTAGAATACCTTCATATATAATTAGCAGCGCGTGTCCGTGCAATGTTTTACACTGTGGCATGCAGAGAAATCTTAACAAAGAAGCTCACAGAGAGAGATTGAGCTTGTTATTTAACCCCAAGCTGGTAGGGGAGCTCCTTATTAAAACATTTGCCGATGCAACAATGTGCCTCAAGGTTCAACAACAGCACAACAGAAGTCACTCATGGTACAGCACTCTCTCTACAAAACAACAACTGTCAGTAACACTGCACCACGGCGTAAACACAACATTCAAGATAACAGTTTAAAGTAACGTAACCATAAACAATAAAACAAGAACATCTAAACAGCAGCACATGTCCCAAGGCATGATGGGAGACATTTCTGGATGTATTTTTACGATCTAGATATGCATATGTACAACAAAATATATTTAACAAACAAGTAAATTGTGTTTTATTACATTTACAGTGATGTTATGTTATTTTACATTTGACGTGTCAGATCACAGTCTACTTATGTAAATGTAATGATATTCTAGAAAAACAGTACACAACTGTAAAATACACAGTAAAATAATTTGACATTACTATTTTTTGGAACAGTGTAGCATGTACTGTCTAAAAATCAAATGAAAAAAACCAAACAATAAACATATTGTAGTTTTCCTGTAGTGTATCAAGTTGAATTGTTTCAGAAAACAACGATATTACAAAAATGCAGTAATCAGAAAAATCAAAGTCAAATTAAAATAAAAAGGCAAGGTTAAAATAAACACCTTGTTGAAGATTGAGGGTAACCGGTAAGATTATTTGGCACAAAACAAGTTGTGGAGAGAAGCTGAATCATTAGAAATATAGATGTTGAGGCGCTTCTGATTCTGTGATTGACATTGTTTATCATGTCACCATCATGACCATACCATGCTAGCTATATAAAGAGTCTATGATTTATATAAAAATGTAATTCATTGCAGAGTCTCACCTATGACTCACCTTCAGCTGAAAACAGTCCTGGGATTTCTAGCAGCACTGTGTTTTTGAAAGTAGCTAATCAAACCTTGGCCTGCTCCACAAACATGTCCTACTATCCAGACCCTGAGTTTATCAGCTTCACAGCCACAAGGACAGGAAACAGTGTTCACATCACTATACGGGTAATGCATGTTTAAATCGCACATTCACAAACATGTGACATCAGCTCGTAGAACATCAGTCTTTGCTTGTGTTGTTGTTTTAGAAAAAGGTCGATAAACTGGAAATGACAACAGCAGAGTTATCAGTGTGGGGCGTTCAAGACAGTAAGGAATACCGCTGCGCCATGGAAACAAACAAAACCAGTGATGAGACTCACTCTTTCACTTGTGAGGTTAAAAACCCACCCGACGTTGAATTTCAGCTGTTGTTGGTAAATCTTTCTTTCATACTAACACGAGGCACTGTTTATGGACAGACAAACATACCTATCCGGTCTTTAAGTCTGACATCAATAGCCATTTCTGGGTCCAAACTCCACTTCAGGTCCCAAAGTCAAACAAACACTGCGGCATCACTGAGAGTTAAAAACTGTCTAAATTCTTTCATTGTTCAGATTAAGCAGAACAAGATACAAAGCATTAAAACACTTTAAAAACACAACAGCCTTAATTAACATGGAGAGGTTTGGACCAGGAAGCAGGGTTCATACGTCATCACTTAAAGACTGGATCATTGTGATAAGAGCTCCACGGTGCAGTACTCTGCTAATGGTTTAGGCACTGAAATGATATCTTTCAGATATAATATCAAGTGATTAGGTTCAAAGACAAATAGTGCTATAAATATTCTTATTCACTGAGCTTCACGCGGAGCACAATCAATCAGAATGGATGCATGATGTAACTGCTCTTTGCTTTTAACATAACGTCAACTATCCTTGTACAACATTATTTACAGCCTGTTTGACATTATGATTTTTACTGTATGAATAATATTTTGAAAATCTCTGACCTGCTGCTCTATTGAGACTTTCCTTAATGTTTTCTAGATAAAGTATGGTAGCAGGACCGTAAGCCTCAGTAAGCCTCGGCCTTCATCACACCTTCTATTGCTGCTTTTGCTGTTGATACCCTGTGTTATTGCTGGTAAGTGATTTTGATACATCAGCTTTTTATTTTATGACTAGGATTTTTTTTTCTTAGTTTCAGTGTCGCTGTTCGCATTGTATTGTATTGCATTGTACCAGAAATACTTTGCAGAGCCGACACTAATGCTAGCGTTATAGTTCGTTTAGCTGTTAGCTATAGATTCCTTTTAGGGAATCAGGCTCCAAAGGAACAATGGCCTTTCAATGGTTTATTTTGTCATAGTCAGTTAAGTGTGTCTGATACATGGTTAGTTGTCCTTAACTGCTTGTTAAAAGTCCTAAACAAAAGAGCTATACAAATGATAATTAACCTCCTTGGCACAAGCTATCAGTCCTTTCAAACTGGGCTGTCTAACATGCTATATAGATGTTTTTAAAGCTAAGTTCACATGTCACAAGTCTCCAAAGTGGTTAGTGAGACAAATTCTATTTGGTTTTATGCCATTTGAAGCCCCATTTGTGTCTACTCTCAGAATGAAACCAAGGACCTTTTGTTTATTAGGCAAGTGTGTAAACCCCTACACCTACACTATAGAGCCACATGAAAACCTTTTCTACTCCACAACTCTCTAGTTTTCTGCTTGATTTAAATCAGTTACCGTTTGTCTTTCAGTGCTGGTGTTTATGTATCTGTGGAGGAAGAGACGTGCCACAGAAATAACGTTTAAAGTTTCTTTCCTGTCTCTGCTGGCTGACTGACAGTCTTCACGGAGTTGCTGTACTAAAAGTTGATTTTTCCAGTTGTTATATATTTTTTGTACTTTCATATATTTTTCATGAGTCATATAAACATAAAACTAATTAAGGCTTTTCTTGAAATGTTGAATTATTTTGTTCAAGCACTATCCTATTAAAGATTTTTCTGATATCTGCTTTTGTGATAGTTCTCTGACTGAACCAATTGTTGGAATTGTATATTTCAGACAAAATTACATGTCTTAGACTTTTACATTGTATGTTAAACCTTTTGCATGTTTAGAACAATAAGAGTTATTGTAATAGATAGTATGTTACTTCTCTTTCTCTTAAGTGAAAGTCACATATGTACTTCTTGGCTCTAAAGCCATATAAAGCCTTACTACATGCTATCTGTCTATTTGGAGATAGATGGAGTACTGGATTAGGCTCCCTTTTGGCCTCAGAACTGCTTTAATTCTTCATGATACAGATTCAACAAGATGCTGGAAACATTTCTCTCAGATTTTGCTCCATGATATCATTGCAAGGTTACTGCAGTGGAGAAGGGTTGGACATGGTCAGCATGAATACTGTGTTTAAAGGTTTTTAAACAATGCCCAGGTTTAAAGTTTGCCAAAGAAATATTCCCAACACCATTACACTGTCTCCACCATCCCAAACCACTGATACAAGGCAGGATGGATGGATGCTTTCATGTTATTTACACTAAATTCAGAATCTGAAACATGGAGTATTTTGACACAAGGACACACACATATACACCAAACACACAGAGAGGGACACACAGGACAAAGACACAAGGGGAACCCAAATGTGCAAGAAAGTAACATGGAATAAACTCGGGACTAACTAAATGAAGCATAAAAAATAAACCATAATCCACGGGGCGATCGTGGCTCATGAGTTGTCAGTTCGTTTTGTAATCTGAAGGTTGCCGGTTCCAGCCCCGGCTCCGATAGTCTCGGTTGTTGTGTCCTTGGGCACGACACTTCACCCGTTGCCTAGTGGTGGTGGTCAGCGCGCCCTGTCAGGACAGCTGTGGCTACAATGTAGCTTGCCATCACCAGTGTGTGAATGTGTGTGGGAATGGGTGGATGACTGAATGCAGTGTAAAGCGCTTTAGGGTCCGCTAAGTAAAGCGCTACACAAATACAGGCCATTTACCAGTTGGGGTGAGTTGGGAAAAAAACAACTCTTAAGGTACAGCATTACAGCTTGTTGATGGAAATGGGTGAAAGTGAGATCAGATGGAATTGATTGGTGCGTGTTACATTTGGTTTCTTTGGAGTTCTTAAAAGAGGTTGGGATGTACTGTATATTCAACTTTTTTACAAATGGGCGGCAGAGGGACAAGACCACGTTGTGTAATTACAACTGGTAGGGCTGGAGTAGGTTGGTTTGCCTTTCTGGGGCACGAATCATGCGAAAAGGCCTGGCAGTTGCGTAGATTCTGACACTGGCGAGGCGGGCCTCAAATTTTGCATTTTTGGCCTAATAGATGGCAAAGGAGTCTGTTGTGACTGTTGTCGTCCAACCATCTTTGAAATGGGCTGGATTTACTCATCTTGCTCAGATGAGATTTCCCTGCCTACATAGATATTAGGGGTGCAACAATACTCGTATCGATATTGAACCGTTCGATACAGTGCTTTCGGTTCGGTACGCATACTGTACGTTTATCCTACCATAAAACAATAAGACAAGGTACGACCTCTCCCATGCTCCCAGAGTGCTCTGGAATGCACACAAAGTTTGCAGACTATTAAGGATCAAACCTCTACCAATCTACAACTTATTATAAAACTCTAAGCCTATAGAAGTAGATATTTCTAAGCATAAATGACAATCAACAATACAAAACCTAACAGGAAGAAGCAAGAAGAAAGAGTTAAGTAAAGTTTGACTTATCTGACTGTTTTGTTTCGCTTAATGCATTTTATAATCCGGTGTGCCTTATGGTCCAAAAAATACGGTGTGTTAAATCTGATTGAACTAATCCCTTGTCTTCTGCACAGGATGGTGAAGGTAATTCTGTGCATGTCCAGGTTAAGGATAATGGCAACAGCACATACGCCTGCACCTACACCCCACGTAAGCCTGTGAAGCACACTGTGATGGTCTCCTGGGGAGACGTTCACATCCCCGAGAGTCCGTTCAGGGTGAGTATGCACTCACACACGCTCTCACTTTCACTCTGGCATGCAGGGATTGTCTTTTCTTCTCACTGAGAAGTCTCTTGAGTTTTGGTGTTTGTGCCCACAGATGAATATCGGAGCTGAATATCGGAGCGGGCTGTCATCCAAACAAGGTGAAGGTCTCTGACCCTGGAGTGGCAAAGACGGGCCTCAAAGCCTTCGAGACAACATACTTCACTGTTGACTGCTCAGAGTCTGGTCAAGGTAAAGCTCCATAAAACTGTGTGTGTGAGAGTAAAGAGCGCAAACATATGATCATGTCAAAGAAATATTCCAAACATGTTTATAAACAGATATTACAGGGAAACGTATTTAACCCACCTGCTGTTTGAGGCTAAAAATGACTGAAGAGCATTACCTGCAAAGGTAACATGCTAACACAGCCTTTGTCCTCTGCCATCAGGACAAAGGCTGTTTGTGTTTAGACTATAACAATGACACCCTTCAGGGTCAAAGTGGATCCTTCTCAAGGCAGAGGGACCAAGACTCAGCCGCAGTGGTAAGAATACCTGTACTGCCTCACAAAGTCAGAGAGTACTAACAAAAACGAGTCTGTTGAGTTTGTTTAGTTTGTTGGTCTATAATACGGTCGGAATGTTTTCCGTCATACTACATGGAACAACTCTTCATAACACTTTTATGAAAATGTTTGATGAAATTGACAAGATCAAAATTAAAATCACAATCGCACGGATTTAAAAAGAAGAATAAACATGAATAAACAGGGTTATAGTTGGTATGCTAATGTAAACAGGTCCTTTTGAGCTGTCATTTGAACTGTGTACCATTCAAAGCAGTAGTATCAGCAGGCTGTGAAAGACTTTGAAATCATCAACAACCACAACAACACACACACTGTTAAATATACACCTGTGCAACAGGCGAGAAAAGAAATGCTCACACATGCGGGCGTGGATTGTAGTTACTTTGTAGTTACTTTGTATTATGTGGGTTCTTATAAGACAAGGAAGCGTTCTTCTGGCTGTTATACATCATATTAAATGGGAGGATGTGGATCGCTTCCCTTTCCCATGACAGGGTCCCCTGGGAGTTGCGTGACCTACGGTGGAGATCACATTCCCAAGAGCCCTTTCAGTGTCGTCGTGGCAGCCACACTGGACCTTAGCAAGGTCAAGGTGACAGGCCTGTGAGACAGTTTGTACCTTTGTCATTGTTCTTGTACATCCACACCTTCTGACACCAAACCTCAGCCTACATAAAGCCTAGTTATAACCTATGAAACTATTATTTGCTTTTAAATGTTTGCCTAAGCATGAATGTTTTTACGATGGCTTTTTTTTACCCCTTGTACAGTTGCCAGTATATTGATGTTTTAATTTAATTCTTTTAAATGAATCTAAGCTTTTCAAGCAGATCAGAGGTGTCAGTGTATTTTTCTTTGGTGTTCTCATCATAGTGCTCATATACAGGTAAACATGTTCAGTTCACGGAGCATCAGTTTCTTATTTGATCAACATATTGGTTGGTTTTGATCTTAATATTACCTCTTCATCATGGCTTGTGGGTCAGGAGAAAGCAAATAGGCCATGAGGGACCATCAGAAAGTTCAGATCCAGCTGGAGAACCTGGAGACGAGTGTTTGAGACCGCTGTAAGAAGGAGTTCACAGGTAACTTCCTCTTTTTCTTCTGAACCGAGCTTTCGCTGTTGTGGCCCCCAGATTATGGAAAAAGCTGTCCATCCATATTAGGCTGGCCCCAAGACTTGAAATGTTCAAATCACTTTTAAAAACACCTTTTTTTCCAAAGGCTTTTTAGGAGTAGCACCAGAGTCAGCTTGTAGTCAGTTTTAGTCAGTAGATGGTCACTCTTAATCTTTTTTTGTTAATTTTATTCATTGTATATTTTAATGTCTATTTTACTCATGTTTTATTATTCGATATATACTGATTTATTTTTTATCTTCTTTTTTCATTTATGTATGTATTTATTTTATTGTTATTTAGATATTTTTCTTTGTCTGCTTAATGTATTGTTTTTAACTGTTATCTCTGTTTTTTATTATTGGAAAGCACTTTGGTCAACTATGTTGTTTTTAAAGTGGTCTATAAATAAAGTTGGATTGGACTTTTACATCTTGTGAAAGTAAGACGAAACCTTAATTCCTCTTTTTAGACTTGATGACAGAGATGATGGACATGTTCAATGCTTTGCTGGGCTCTGGGATTGGTTTCCTGGATTATCAAACATATGCAGAGCGCATTTTCTTCCCGGGGCACCAGGAGTCCCAACTGGGACAAGCTCTGGATGTTTCAGAAAGTTGTAGGCAGACGGTTGAGCAAGGGCTGATTTCTTTGTCCAATTTGCTGAACAGTAAACTTTTTCTCACCAAGGTAAGCCTCCACAGCTACCTTTGATTAAATCTTTATTTATGTATTTGTTTTATTTATGCCGCCTACATTTGCTGAGCAAGTCCCTACGCAGTCCACCGACATCAGAGTGTCTGACTTCATACATATCATACGTGTTGATTGACTGTTGGTTCTATTTTGTTGCTACTACTCTCCAATGTCAGCTTTACTGGTCTTGACATAAACGAGGAGGAATTTTCATACACAGATTAAGTAACTTCATATTCTCACCATTACAAAAATGCAGTAATCACAAAAATCACTTACATTTTATTGGGAGTCAAATTAAAATAAAAAGGCAAGATAAAAATAAACACCTTGTTGAAGATTGAGGGTAACCGGTAAGATTATTTGGCACAAAACAAGTTATGGAGAGAAGCTGAATCATTAGAAATATAGATGTTGAGGCGCTTCTGATTCTGTGATTGACATTAAGTTTATCATGTCACCATCATGACCATACCATGCTAGCTAAATAAAGAGTCTATGATTTATATAAAAATGTAATTCATTGCAGAGTCTCACCTATGACTCACCTTCAGCTGAAAACAGTCCTGGGATTTCTAGCAGCACTGTGTTTTTGAAAGTAGCTAATCAAACCTTGGCCTGCTCCACAAACATGTCCTACTATCCAGACCCTGAGTTTATCAGCTTCACAGCCACAAGGACAAGAAACAGTGTTCACATCACTATACGGGTAATGCATGTTTAAATCGCACATTCACAAACATGTGACATCAGCTCGTAGAACATCAGTCTTTGCTTGTGTTGTTGTTATAGAAAAAGGCAGATAAACTGGAAATGACAACAGCAGAGTTATCAGTGTGGGGCGTTCAAGACAGTAAGGAATACCGCTGCGCCATGGAAACAAACAAAACCAGTGATGAGACTCACTCTTTCACTTGTGAGGTTAAAAACCCACCCGACGTTGAATTTCAGCTGTTGTTGGTAAATCTTTCTTTCATACTAACACGAGGCACTGTTTATGGACAGACAAACATACCTATCCAGTCTTTAAGACTGACATCAATAGCCATTTCTGGGTCCAAACTCCACTTCAGGTCCCAAAGTCAAACAAACACTGCGGCATCACTGGGAGTTAAAAACTGTCTAAATTCTTTCATTGTTCAGATTAAGAAGATACAAAGCATTAAAACACTTTAAAAACACAACAGCCTTAATTAACATGGAGAGGTTTGGACCAGGAAGCAGGGTTCATACGTCATCAATTAAAGACTGGATCATTGTGATAAGAGCTCCACAACATTATTTACAGCCTGTTTCACATCATGATATTTACTGTATGAATAATATTTTGAAAATCTCTGACCTGCTGCTCTATTGAGACTTTCCTTAATGTTTTCTAGATAAAGTATGGTAGCAGGACCGTAAGCCTCAGTAAGCCTTCATCACACCTTCTATTGCTGCTTTTGCTGTTGATACCCTGTGTTATTGCTGGTACGTGATTTTGATACATCAGCTTTTTATTTTATGACTAGGATTTTTTTTCTTAGTTTCAGTGTCACTGAAAACATTGTATTGCATTGTACCAGAAATACTTTGTAGAGCCGACACTAATGCTAGAGTTATAGTTCGTTTAGCTGTTAGCTATAGATTCCTTTTAGGGAATCAGGCTCCAAAGGAACAATGGCCTTTCAATGGTTTATTTTGCATAGCCAGTTAAGTGTGTCCGATACCTGGTTAATTGTCCTTAACTGCTTGTTAAAAGTCCTAAACAAAAGAGCTATACAAATGATAATTAACCTCCTTGGCACAAGCTATCAGTCCTTTCAAACTGGGCTGTCTAACATGTTACATAGATGTTTTTAAAGCTACATTCACGTGTCACAAGTTTCCAAAGTGGTTAGTGAGACAGATTTTATTAGTTTTTATGCCATTTGAAGCCCCATTTGTGTCTACTCTCAGAATGAAACCAAGGACCTTTTGTTTATTAGGCAAGTGTGTAAACCCCTACACCTACACTATAGAGCCACAGACAACTCTCTAGTCTTCTGCTTGGTTTAAATCAGTTACCGTTTGTAAATCAGTTACTGTTAATCACAGTTAATGTGACAAAACTATTCAGGAAAAAACATGCATACATAATGTTTATCATGACTCTGGTCTTACGTAGCCTATCAACACAATGTTCATGTGGTCATGTGATTGGCTTGATATAAGGTGCGGTAGGCTGAAGACAGCTTCAACCATCTGTTTGTAGAAAAATAGTAAAGCGACCGCACCACATTTTCTAGTTAACAGCATTGTAACGATAGAAATAGTAATTAGTTAGATTACTTGTTACTGGAAAAAGTAACGTTAGTAACACCGTTATTGAGGCGATCGTGGCTCAAGAGTTGGGAATTCGCCTTGTAATCGGAAGGTTGCCAGTTCGAGCCCCGGCTTGGACAATCTCGGTCGTTGTGTCCTTGGGCAAGACACTTCACCCATTGCCTACTGGTCAGAGGGCCCGGTGGCGCCAGTGTCCGGCAGCCTCGCCTCTGTCAGTGCGTCCCAGGGTGGCTGTGGCTACAATGCAGCTGCCATCACCAGTGTGTGAATGGGTGGATGACTGGATGTGTAAAGCGCTTTGGGGTCCTTAGGGACTAGTAAAGTGCTATATAAATACAGGCTCTTTACCATTTACCACTGCTAACTAGGCGGCTCATTCTCTTTCTGTGAAGATATACAGTAACACATCTCGAGTTCACCTTAAATATGTATAAACCAAATTCTAATGGATTGTTAACACAATCCCAATCCTACACGCCTACGTAGTTTTATCAGAATTAATTCAAAACCATGTTTACAGACAGAATAACACAGATGCATGTAAACATGTCCCAAAACATAACTGCCCCTAAATACAGTATTTACAGATTCAGATGAAACCTGAAAGGCATTTCACGCCGGGAGTGAAATTTTGTGCTAACCTTTGTTTTTGTCCCTTTAACTTCCTGTGTTTATGCTGACCATGTTTAAAGTACAAATCAGCTTTGGTTTCTTAGGTGATGCAGTGGGAAACAACATTATTTAACAAATCAAATAGGGACTATTATTAAAAATGAAAAATGGATTAAATGTACTGTATGCAGAGAGTGGAACCAATGAGGCTGATTAAGATGGTTACAAGCTTTCTCTGGGGCTACTATGAACATTTATAATAGTTACTTTTGCTGTTTACTGTAGTTAATTTAATTCAAATAGATGGTAAATAAATGTGTGTGCACAGACTGCTAACCCCCCCCCCCCACACACACACACACACACACACACATCTAACCATCCTTTTCAGGGCATATGTACGACAGGAGAACATTAATCATGTTCTTAATAATGGGAGGTTGTGGGTGGAGTTCTTGGGGCAGGTGGTGGGCAATGACCATCTCCCAGGCATTCACCAGATGGACATTCAGTCCTTTGAATATGGCCTTGAGCACTTTGAGTTGCTGCAGCGTGTACCAGTCACTGTTAGTGGATGAGTGAAGGAAACATGTTAAAGATTTGGGGTTTCCGGTCCGAATAACCACCAGTGTGTCTGGAGCCCTGGACAGCAGCCGCACCACTGCCCTGCGGATGGACAACATCCGCCGGATGTAGAACTCCAAGGGAAAAGTGGCAAAGTGTGCCCAGATTCCAAGTACTACAACGGTTTTGCTGCCTCCAACCATGTTGTCTAACTCGTTGGCAATATAATGCATCTCAATGGCTGGGACAGTAGTGCTCCGGAGAGGAGGACCGTGGCAGCGGTACTTCACCATGATGTTGTGTGTAAAGTTCAGGGCCATGAAAGGTCCAGCTTGTTTCTCACTATTCAGGTCAAACTCCTTGAGATCTGAAAGTATTACAGAGGAAATAATGCGTGTGATAAGGTGTCTAAAGAAAATCAGAAGGGTGCCTGAAAGGGTTGTGGGGTAGTTACCTGGTAGTGTTGCTGTAAGGTGTTCAAACCACTGCCTAATGGTGGAGTCTCCATACATATGAACCACCTTGCCTTTCAGGCACTGAGTGATGGCCGAGGAAGTGTTGAACTGACGAATTTTTGTGCCACCTAGTCCTCGCCAAACATCTTGGTAGTAATAGCCCGAGGGTCCAGACTCCTCACTGCTGCTCTTCTCCTCTGACTGTCCTGAGAACAAGTCAACAGACACGCTATATGACTATTTTTGAGTTATTAACAAGAAAAGACCCAAACAAAATCTTTCCTTTACCTGTATGAGTGAATGAAATCTAATATTACTTATAATTTTAATTTTATAAGACAGCTAGTTTGCTGTAGTTTTCTAACCTCACTCAAGTTGAAGTACAGTTAGTTTGTTTATGACTTTTTTAGTCCCAAAAAATATAAGTGCAGTACACTGGTGATTACCTAATTTAAATGTTTACCATCCACTGTTGAAGATCATCTTATCATGCATTTATGCACCACTATGACTACTGCTGCTGTTATTAGATCACTTCCTGGAAGTCCCATCCCTTTCATGTGCAATCTTAGAAACGTGGCGTCAAACCATTCTGGATGGCTTTATTTTGACCTCCAGTGACACTGTAAGGAAACTTGGAGTCATGTCCCTCAATGCACATATTAAACAAATATGTATGACTGTTTTCTTGCATTAGTGCAGTATCTCAAAAATGAGAAATCCTGTCTCAGACTGATATGGAAGAATTAGTTAATGCATTTATTAATTCTAGACTGGACTACTGAGATTCATTAATATCAGGATTGCCTAAAAATTAGAGATGGCACGATACCACTTTTTTATGTCCGATACCGATACCGATATCATAAATTTGGATATCTGCCGATACCGATATGAATCCGATATAGTGTTTTTTAATCAACAAAACGTTTTTTTAATATCTTGCTGCATTTTGTATAAGTTTATACTCAAGTTTAAATAAATAACAACACAAAAGCTATTCTGTTATACCTGTATGTAAAAAATACACTGCGCCCAAAATATTTCATAGTTCAGCAAAACCAATCAATCTAATAAACTTAAACCTACTCCATCCTCCCTATTCTGGTATTTTAAAGAGTACTTAGCAGAAATATTAAGCAACCTAACTAATAGGGTTGCAAACTCCCAGCAAAAAAAATAGGGAGCCACCCACCACCTCATGATGCTTAATCGATATAATCAAATTTAATTTGATGCAGGGGGGAAAATGCACAGAAATAAATTATTTTTCAAGAATAATTAAATAGATTCAACATCTTTCTTCAACAGAATTGCACACTGCACAGATGGTATCTTCCCAAAGGAAAAAGTAGTATAGCTTACTAGGGTATATTAGACTTAACAGTTACTATATAACTGTTACTGTTACTATTTTTTAACTACACAGACATATCTGACCCAAAATAAGTGCAAGGGAACAGAATGGGACATCCAGGGAGCAATCTATAACTAATTACATTTTTGAAAATGGGCTTAAGATGCACAAAAAGACAACACTCAAGAAAACGGATCAGCCTAATATAAATCAGTTGAGGTCAGTTCCCAGAACTTTCTGATCATACCTCACATTCTTATAATAAACCTCTTTATTCTGGGAATAAGAACTGTTGAAGTTCATTTCATCCACATGTTATGAACTATCCATACAGAGGAAAAGTTACACTGTTAGTAGTTAATTCAAAATCCATAAACTATTAAATGTTCTACAAATGTTTATTTAATATAGGTGTTAACATCTGGCTTTACCTTTCATTCTTGGAAAAATGGTGACACCTGCAGGTCCTGAAGCTCGAATGGAGACTTTCAAGTTGACGCCACTGAGGCAAAGCACACACAATAAAAGTTCTTAAGAAAAGTTTAAAAGTTTTTTAAACTAGAAATTTATTAGAGACGGCAGGCAGCAAAAACAGATTAAATCATATTAAACATTAATTAGTTGACAGGGAAACTGGCTAACACACAACAATGAAGCATTTTCCAGGTGGAGAAAAAGATAGTTCCCTCTTTTTGCTGTGGAGAGTAAAACAAAGAAAAAGATTGACTTTTATACTTTTACACTAAGGACATAAACGAAATCTTCACCTCTTAAAAAGCTTCTCCATGGTTGTGATGCTTTGTTGATATCCTCCATTGAAGTAATTCATTCTGGCATCACAACTCAGGTTATCTGGCTTGTAGCAGAACCAGGGCTCGCCTGTATGGAGGTCAGTGTAGTTGCACAGAGACTTCTGGGTTGGACGCAAACATATGTTACAGGTGGTAGTTTCAGTGACTGAGCCTGACTGGAAGACGCTCTTAAAGAAAATCCTGTCAGGGTGTTCTCTGTTCAGCCTGCGCAGCTCCATGACTGCCTCACTGGGGTGAACCAGTGTCACCTGTAGAAAACAGACTCAGAGTTTTGCAACCAGTTTTCAGATAAATACCTATAATTACTACAACCTTTGAATACAGCATCTTGATTCATCATCCCAGTAAGGAAATCCCAGAAAGTTGATTCTGTTCATCTGGATGTTTTCAGTGGGAGAAATGTTTCGTCACTCACCCAAGTGACTTTTTCAGTCTCAGCTGACTGCAGGTTTCCCCAACCTTATAAAAAGAGCATCTCCATGAAACTGAAGAAGTCACTTGGGTGAGTGACGAAACATTTCTCCCACTGAAAAAACTACATACAGATAAATGGAATCAACTTTTGGGGAATTTGCATTTCTGGTTGGTGGTAAGTAATTCATTCAGATTATATGTTGGCAAAAAGAAACAGTGCCAATGGAAAGAAAACGTTACCTTTTGTCATGGTCAGCATTCCATTCCCCTGGTTCAAGTAGCATTAAAGACTAACTGTTTAGTAAGGGCTATTTACAGTGGGTGGAGATACACAGATGCCTACGTAATCTTAGGCATCTTTGTATGCCGAAGCCGCTGCAATGAGCTGCGGCCGCAAGGCGGTTGGTGCCTGCCGTGGTGGTAATCCCCGAACCAAATGGTGGACACCAGAGGTGAAGGGAACCACCAGGCTGAAGAAGGAGTCCTATCGGGCTTGGTTAGCCTGTGGGACTCCGGAGGCAGCCGACAGGTATCGACAGGCCAAGCGGAATGCGGCTCGGGCAGTGGCTGAAGCAAAAACTCGGGTGTGGGAGGAGTTCGGAGAGGCCATGGAAAAAGACTTTCGGACTGCCTCGAAGAGATTCTGGCAAACCGTCAGACGTCTCAGGAGGGGAAAGCGTTGCTCTACCTGCACTGTGTATAGTGCTGGCGGAGCGCTGCTGACATCGACTGAGAAAATTGTCAGGCGGTGGAAGGAATACTTCGAGGACCTCCTTAATCCCACTGACACGTCTTCCGAGGAGGAAGCAGAGTCTGGGGATGAGGGGAATGACCCGCCAATTTCCGGGGGCGAGGTCACTGAGGCAGTTAAACAACTCCTTGGTGGCAGAGCCCCTGGTGTTGATGAGGTCCGCCCCGAGTTCCTGAAGGCTCTGGACGTTGTAGGGCTGTCCTGGTTGACACGCCTCTGCAATGTTGCGTGGAGATCAGGGGCAGTACCTGTGGACTGGCAGACCGGGGTGGTGGTCCCCATCTTCAAGAAAGGGGACCGGAGGGTGTGTTCCAACTACAGGGGGATAACACTCCTCAGCCTCCCTGGGAAAGTCTATGCCAGGGTGCTGGAAAGGAGAGTTCGTCCGTTAGTCGAACCTCGGATACAGGAGGAACAATGCGGTTTTCGTCCTGGTCGCGGAACACTGGACCAGCTCTTTATCCTCTCCAGGATACTTGAGGGTGCATGGGAGTTTGCCCAACCAGTCTACATGTGTTTTGTGGACTTGGAGAAGGCATTTGACCGTGTCCCTCGGGGTGTCCTGTGGGAGGTGTTGCGGGAATATGGGGTGTCTGGCCCATTGCTACGGGCCATTCGATCCCTATACAACCGTTGCAAGAGCTTGGTTCGCATTGCCGGCAATAAGTCGGACTCGTTCCCGGTGGGTGATGGGCTCCGCCAGGGCTGCCCTTTGTCTCCGGTTCTGTTCATAATTTTTATGGACAGGATTTCTAGGCGCAGCCAAGTGGCGGAGGGCTTTCGCTTTGGTGGCCTCAGAATCTCATCTCTGATTTTTGCAGATGATGTGGTTCTGTTGGCTTCATCGGGTGAGGGCCTCCAGCTCGCACTGGAGCGGTTCGCAGCCGAGTGTGAAGCAGCGGGAATGAGGATCAGCACCTCCAAATCTGAGGCCATGGTTCTCAGCCGGAAAAGGGTGGAGTGCCCACTCCGGGTCGGGGATGAGTTCCTGCCCCAAGTGGAGGAGTTCAAGTATCTCGGGGTCTTGTTCGCGAGTGATGGGAGAAGGGAGCCGGAGATCGACAGACGGATTGGGGCTGCAGCTGCAGTAATGCGGACGCTGCACCGGTCCGTCGTGGTGAAGAGGGAGCTGAGTGTAAAAGCGAAGCTCTCAATTTACCGGTCGATCTACGTCCCTACCCTCACCTATGGCCACGAGCTGTGGGTAGTGACCGAAAGAACGAGATCGCGGATACAAGCGGCAGAAATGAGCTTCCTCCGAAGGGTGGCTGGCCTCTCCCTTAGAGATAGGGTGAGAAGTTCGGCCATCCGGGAGGGGCTCAGAGTAGAGCAGCTGCTGCTCCACATCGAAAGGAGCCAGCTGAGGTGGTTCGGGCATCTGACAAGGATGCCCCCTGGGCGCCTCCTGGGTGAGGTGTTCCAGGCATGTCCCACCGGGAGGAGGCCCCGGGGCAGACCCAGGACACGCTGGAGAGATTATATCTCTCGGCTGGCCTGGGAACGCCTTGGTATTCCCCCGGATAAGCTGGAGGAGGTGGCTGGGGAGAGGGAGGTCTGGGCCTCTTTGCTTAGGCTGCTGCCCCCGCGACCCGGCCCCGGACAAAGCGGATGAAGATGGATGGATGGATGGATGGAGATACACAGCCCATATGGAAAAGATATATATAAATCTTATAAAGTTTGTATCTGTCTTGTGTGAAACTTGTATGAAAAGCATATAAGAGTGAAAACAGATATAAGATCCCTTGAAAAATTATATAATGAAACTTGTATGTTTTGGATACTTACTAAAACAATGTATGAAAGTAATGAGAAAGTGGCCACTTTCATGAGTAAATAATGTAAGCCTTATATGATTTACTCATGAAAGTGGCCACTTTCATGAGTAATCACATATAAGTTTTTACTATTTCTTTTCCATATGGGAGCAAACGGCCTTGGGTTGGAATTTAACCCATCTGCTGTTAGAATTGTCTAACAGCTATGGTTCAGTGGAAAAGATGAGTTGGCTCTATTTCATAAGCAAGCTATGATCATTAAATATTTGCAGCAAAGGTCTGTTGGGGAAGCAGCAAAATAATTTGTTTTGTAACAGATAGAATTCATGTTTCTGTTAAAGCATATTTTGTCATCCAGCTCAAACCCAAGCTGGTGGAGACTCTGGAGGAAATAATTTGTTTTTAAAGCTTCAGCTATTGGCATTGAGGTCATGACCATACCTTGCTAGTTAGCAAGGAGCACCATACTTTGCATTCATTACATGGGCTTACTACAAACATGCTAACTTTAGTGCTAATAGTTTTCTCCTACTGCAGAAACTGAACACGATCTTGAAGTATAACCCGGAACCACATTCCCCCTCCATTACAGTTTCCATTAACACAAAAATAAGCAATATAAACATCACAATCTATGAGAACTTTGGAAGTCAGTCTCAGTTCCTTTTGGGGAACACATTTTTGCGGCACCTCCTCATTAGTTTCTTTTTTCACCCCCAGATTGCTGCTCAGTATTGCATAAGAATGAAGTGACTGTTTGGTCTTAGCATTTGTCCTAATGTCAGTAGCTAAAAGTAGGGGTAACAGACTTTATGTGCAAATTTGAGAAGTAGGTTTCTTTATGCCAACGGCAACAGGAAGCTAACATTTTACATCAGCTTGAAACATTACTTTACTATTAAGTCTTTGTCTAGAGAAATGGGAAGATGTATTTTTCTAAACATTCCAGTGACTGAAAAAAAAGAAAGATGGGATGTTGACATTTCCAATGCCTTCAACCACATGTAAAATGATACATTTTCTTAATCACCTGGACTTGTGCACTTCCTTTCCAGAGTAAAAAGAATACAGCTGTGTAGGAGCCATTGAGATGATCCACCACTTCTCCTGCAACACCCGCACCGATAGTTGGGCTGTGCAGCCGGGCAAGTAAAACGTCTCCTCCAAACTTTTTTGGACGGCCCTGAAAGTCCTTCATGTTAATCATAACCTCCAGCTTATCTCCTATTCGCCACTGGCCCCCTCCCCTCTTTGGAAGAATGGTGAAGGTGCTGTGGTCTGGATCACTGGTCTTTTCCAGGGAAAGAGGAAATGATAAAGGTGGCGTTTCAGGCCAAGTAATAGACTCTAGCAGGAGGTCTTCTTCTTGAGCCTCCTTAGGGGACAGCGGTTTTAACTTGCAGAAGTCATAATGCATGTCAGTAGACAGGGTAACAGCGGCAGGCCTTGAGAATATGCTGATGGTCTTCATTTTATTCTGAAACTGCAATATTAATCATTGAATTAAAACATGCAATACAATTCAGTACACCTAAGAATCAACATGTTCCATTATCCAGTTTAAGACAATGAAATCTGAATAGGGCTCTGAGAGTTGGAAACAAAAACATTTCATACAAAGCAAAAGTTGCAGATTTTGAAGCTGCTTAGTTGCCATGGTAAATTTTAAAAAGAGGTAAATACTAAACATAGTTGAAAACTGTTAAAAATTCTTCTCATGTGATAAGACAACAAAGCTTTTCTTTGTACATAAATGAATAAATCAAAATCCTTAAAATATATGCATTACCAATTTAACTAAGCCAAGAAATATACAGATACAGATTACACTCAGCTCTCTATGATAAGGCAAACTAAATGCAGTTGTATCAAATGCAAAATGTGGTTACTGGCAGAAATGTTGCCTTTCAGAAAATCACCAGGATTTGAATCTTATAATACCAATGTTTATAATGTGAGATACAAAATTGATTTAAATTTGGAGGGACTAATCAGCACTCTCCAATGAGTTGATTTTACCATAAACCTCACATACAAGGCTACATTAATTACTAGCTTACAACAGGGTTGCCAGGTCAGGGTGACACATTCTTCCTAACAAGAACTAAAGGACTAAAAAAAAAAAATTAAATAGAAGTAAATAAAAAAGTAAGTTTAAAAAGTAAAAAAAGTTATCTCGTGTTGCAGATTAAATATTAGTATATTTAGTATTTTTGCACCACCAACAAGATGATTGTCGAAGGGCTACATCCAAAAACATGACTATTGTGGGGAGTGGTTTGTGGCTCCGCTGCAGGGGAGGGGTAGAGCAGTGGGTTTTCAGGGTGTGGTGAAAGATGGAGGCTGATTCACACACCTGACCTCATCATCTAATCATGTCTCCCCTTTTAAGGATGTTTCTGGGAGAGTGGTGTGTGCTACTTTAAAACGGGAAAATAAAGGATCTTTAAAAACTACAATGCTGTGGTCATCGGATCGCTCATTGTCACATTTACCTATTTAATCTAAAACCTATATAGCAGATGAAAGTCATGTGAAAGCACTGTATGACCTAAGAATTGCATCTGGCTCTTCATATGGACATCTGACACATCATACCTACATTATTCATTTAATCTTTTTTTCAACACAAAAAACTGTAGTCACTAATTAGAAAAACACAAGTTCTTACCTCCAGGGTGTTCATGATAAATAACACCAGGAAAAAAAGAGTGAAGAAAAGGAAAATCCAGGCACATTTTGGGAGTCTAGTAAAGGCCTGTCGTTTACAAACTTGGAACTTCATGATTGGTAAACAGTCCACATCTCCGGCTGCAGTGTTGCACTATGACCAGTTCACCAGATACTAGATTTTATGAATGAAATTAAAACAAAAACAATAACAAAGTATATGTTAAAAAACAAAACAAAATGCAGTTGCAAATCCTCTCTCAATTACAAACTGTTTAATTACTGAAACCAATATATTCTGTTAAACTGACACTATTATTATTTTTTATTGACTCATCAGAATATGCAGCTGTGGAGGACGAAAATCTTGATGTAAGTAGCAGTTAATGTGTAAAGAGTTGTAAAGACAGAAACATTTTTTGATTTATCAAACAAGTGGAAAAGAAAAGTCTGGTAGAGATCGTAGAAATAAATTCTCCCTAATACATGTCCTTGGTTCAGACGTGTGTCAAAGATGTACACGTCTACAGTTTAAGGAACAAATGAGTAAGACACAAGCAGAAGTGATAACGGCAATATTTTTCTGTAGAAAAATGTCACACAGCGTAAAAATCGCACAAAATCCTCTACAAAGCACACAAGTACATTAATAATGTATTGTAATGCTAAACGAATCTCATTTTTACATTTACTTCTCAAGTCTATAGCACATCTTACCTCGACGGAGAAGATTCTTTTAGTGAGAACCAGCGCTGAAGCTCATTGCATTGATTTGCTGTTTTCCCAGTTGTGACACAATGAATCAAAGACATACCAAAAGTTAATTATTATCCAAGAGCGACTGTACTCTGTCCACTGCAAATTAATGCAAAGGGGAAAATGCAAATCTTCCCCTGAGTCCCTGGTAGTCTTTTTCTTGGCCCACCCTGTTAAATTTACTGAAGTATGATGTTTATACTAACCTTACACTTTGTAAATTTATAACATAAACAAAAAAAATCTGAGTGAAGTCATACTCTTTCACAGCACTGCAGTTGTGCTCAATCCTGCTCTGATTCTTTCTCCTCACTCAAATGTTTCTGGTAAAAATCTCTGTGTTGGTGCGCGCACATCTTGTCATGGTTTTAATTGAATATGTAGGAAAAGAGTTCATTAATCCTGTTCTTAATAGTGGGTGGTGGTGGGCGGATGCTGTGGGCCAAGCTCATCTGCCAGGCGTCCACCAGATGGACATTTAGTCACAGTTAGTAATTGCCTCATCAAAGCTTTGTGGTTTACAGTCCGAATGACTACCAGTGTGTTTGGAGCTGTGGATAGCAGCTGCACCATCGCCCTGTGGATCCTCTGCAGCAGGATGTACTCAGGATGTGCTACATCATAGTGAGAGACAGTTGAAATAGCTTTCTTAGGTTGCCGAAAAAAGAATTACATCTAACTGTCACTAACTGTAACTCATGCATGTTATGTTATCTGCCTACGCATGAAGGGCCGTGAACCCTGACATATAAAACTGTGTATCTAAGTGCTTCCTCTTTTAGATCGACACGGAAGGTAGTATTGTGTACATCTCCACATGCATGTGCTTAATAAATGATTGTTGATTGACTGGACCTGCTCTGAGTATTGGTTGTTTGTTCTCAGCCCAACATCAAAGAATTCGGGACAAGAGGGAAAAGGTTAAGCTGCAGTGTGTGAATAAAAATCTAATTGGTGTTAGAAAGATTTCAAGGTAGTTCTGCTTTAAGGTGTTCAAACCACTGCCTGATGGTAGAGTGCTGAGCTGAGGACCTGTGCCACCTAGTGGTCTCTGCAGAGACTGGTTACTGGAGAACCAACAAGCCAGGTGTTTTAACACAGGTGCACGTCATTGCACGATCTTCTCATGCAAAGTGGCATGTATTACAAATGAGCAAGCACAGCTGACTGGTGTTTCATCGGAAACGGTGGCTAAAGTGCTGTCATACAGATTCTTAGAAAAGATCCCAGTAACCACATTGGAAATTGCAACATCCCCAAAAAAAGAAAAAGTGCAAGAGCAGCTCATCGTCATGCTGCTGAAACTGTCAGCGCAGGATGTGATCAGACTCAAGAATATTCTGTCAGTGATTACAGAGAGAAGGATATGGAGTCAGTCCATAAACCACGAGAGCGAATGTACATTTGTCAGTTGTGTGCTGCAAAAAGAGCCAGACACTTATAAAAAATAATAGTTTGGTTATCCTTCATCATATTATTGAATGACAGGCAAGTACAAGTGTGCCTACAAAGGGCAGAGGTCTGACCCTTACTGTATCCGATCAGTCCTCATCTCTGGTTGATTTTTGTGGTTGAGTAAAAGGAGGGGAAAAAAAAACAAAGCGAAAATTATTTAAGTGACATAAACAAACCGACAAGTCTTTGAGTAGGTATAACAGAAATTCGGTCCACTAAGAAATTCTCTGAAATAGATCAGCTATTAACTGAGGCCCCAACAAGAGTTTGGACCTTTTCTAACATAATGTCAATATTTGAATAGATTTTGACTCCACTGTCTGGCACCACAGTTACCCTTAAAAAGAGCACATAAGTGTTTTCAGTCTCAGGGCACATGTCTCTCTGCTGATGGTAAAACTTTTCTGCCCTAATTTAACCAGCTGCATTTTTACGATAGCTGCCTGTTTAGACCTAGTTCATGTGAATGTTGTTCAGCCAGTCCACTGAGCCATTTGTTGGGCCATGAGTCAATGCTGACATCACAGTTTAAATTAATTGCATAGTTCATTTTAAAATTGTAGTTTTTTTTTTCTTTTTTTGTTGCTGTTTTTAAAAATTGCAGCTGTTAAATTTGAATGTTTGGATTTTAAAAAAATCGATAGATCGATGGAATTTAAGGTAGTTCAAACAGCAGATAGTTTCAC
This sequence comes from Aulonocara stuartgranti, assembly GCF_965226115.1. Lineage (NCBI taxonomy): Eukaryota > Metazoa > Chordata > Actinopteri > Cichliformes > Cichlidae > Aulonocara > Aulonocara stuartgranti. The sequence continues at coordinate 5,539,080 of NC_138953.1, read as the reverse complement.
AGTGTTTGCACTGACAGCAGATTTGAACATTGTGTAAAATATAAATAAAAGCAGAATGCAATGATCTGAGGATCTCACAAATCCATATACACAATAAAACAAATCATGAGGAATATTAAATTTTTCAACTGAAACATTTACTATGTAATGAAAAATGTTAGACTATTTTGAATTTGATGGCAGCAACACATCATAATAATGTTGAAATGAAGGAAACAAAAAGACTGGAAAAATAAATGGTACTGAAAACCAGCGGGGGTTTTGCTGTTAATTAGGTAAAATGCCATCAGGTCAGTTCGTAGGATGATTTGCTCCTCCAAATATCGAAACAGAGCTAAATGCCCCCCAAAAGATGAACTATTACATTCCAATCTAATTCAAACTAAATCTATAGTAAGTTTGCATTGCTTTCATCTTTAACCCATTTATCGTTGGGTTGTACAGAATACAGGGGATGGACAAAAGATTTTAAACACTCTTTGTTGCTATAGCTATTTGCTGGTTAGTGTGTTTTCTTAAACTCTCTCTCTCTCTCACTCACACACACACACACACACAGAAATCATGTGTACTACCCCAAAAAACTCTCTTGAATCATTGCTGTTAGACACGATGACAAGGTTAGATATAAAACTTGAAATGATTTAAGGCTAAACACACCAAAGCTGACATGCTGCTTTATTACAGAGCAGCAGATTGGACCTTGCTCAGCTGAGTCTGGGCCACACTCTGCTTGTGAATGTGGAACAGCATAAAGGATCTCTGCAGTAGTTAAGTTATTATCCGACAGATCTGGGCTGTTTCCCTTGAGCCAAATGGACTTCCTCAAGTGAAGTGTTTTCTACCTCAAAGGCTCATCAGTTTACACTGGAATCCATTTTTTGTTTATTAAATTTAATTGCCATTATGATTACACAAGTTTGTACTGATTTTAGCTTTAACATCCAGTCTGGATCAGATTTTGCACTTGTGCAATTATTTTGCAACTCTCATAAGTCCATGTTTTATTCACAACAGAACACAGAAAACATGTCAAATGTTAGTTTTGAATTTGATGAGAGCAAAAAAGAGGACAGGTTTGGCCAGTGTTTACCACTGTGCAGCATCCCCTCTTCTTTCAATGAGAGGTTTGCACTGCAGATTCTTCTACTGTGATGACATGCTGCAGTATGCAGTTTAGCATTGTGTTGCTGAAATATGAAAGGCCTTCCTTGAAGAGGAGGTTGCTAAAACTTGTGTATAAGCTTTCAGTAGTGATGGTGCCTTTTCAGATGTGCAAGCTGCCACTTCCATAGGCACTAATGCACTCCCATACTACCAGAGATGCAGGCTTTTGAACTGAGTACTGATAATGAGCTAGATGGTTGGTCTCCTTTTTAGTCCAGAGCAGGGGGCAGATCTAGAGAAAATTTTTAGGGCATCATGAAAATCAGATGGAGTAGCAAAATACAAGCAATTTCTATACACATTCTTTAATATGTACTATATATGGTTAAAATATATAAAGTGCAGTAAGTATATTCATGTTTCATATAGACTGACTTTCTTATTAAAATTAGCCCAAATAATAAAACATTTGAGTTATATGTAAAAAAAAAAGATATAAATGAAATGAATTTATGAACCGTAAATGTCAGTTTATTTAACAAATAAGCATACAGCCAAAAAAGTATAAAGTCCAGAAAGCCAAATGAGGTGGATCGATTAAAAATGAATTTAAAATTAAGACATTAGGGGAAAAAAAACAGCATTTAGCCTACACTGACATTTGACATACTCTCTCAACTTTTCTGAAATTTTGATGTTGATGTATTGATGTGATATCATTTTTAGGAATGTGTGCTTCCTAACAGGCTCTGCTCCCCATGCATATCAATGATCCTTTGGCCAATGTTACAGCTCAGTGCTTTTCCTTTTTTGAACTAGTTTTACCATCACATGTTGGCCGATATCAAAGTCTGTCAGTTCTCAGTCCTGATGAAACATGATCTTTTTATTAACTTTATTGCTGTTGTTCACACATGAAACCATGGCCCACCAATTCAATTCAATTTTTTTATACAGCACCAAATCACAACAACAGTCGCCTCAAGGCGCTTTATATTGTAAGGTAGATCCTACCAGAGGTGGGACCAAGTCATTGTTTTGCAAGTCTCAAGTAAGTCTCAAGTCTTTATCCTCAAGTCTCAAGTCAAGTCTCAAGTAATGTCAGGCAAGTCAGAGTCGAGTCTCAAGTCACAAGTCTGAAACTTTGAATTTCAAGTCCTTTCGAGTCTTTAAAAAAAAAAACAACGAAAAAATAATGTTGCAGTTATATGCTAAATGTAAATATTAGACCATGTAATTTTAAATCTGTGTTTTTCTCAACACATGACAAAAGTGAACGTAGAAAATATACACAAATTGTGAAATTGCACCTCTTTAAAATGCAGCTCAATTAAACTTAGCTCCAAGAATAATTTTCACCGACAGTTCTGAGATAAGCTGCATGTTATTCTTGGATGCGGTTGTAGGACCAGCTTTAAAATCGCATGACAAAAATATCATACACATTAAAAAAAACTGTATCACCAACGTAGCCTGGACAACATTTGCTAGTTAGATGAAGTCAGCTATCTCATTGTAGCATATTTATATGCATATTTATAATCATACGGTTCTTGGAGTGAGTGCATACACTCATGAAGTTTAGTAACTTCAGGTCACTGCAACAAGCCCAGGTACAGTTTACCGACGGATGGGTACAGGACCTTGAAATGCACCGTGTAGAACGAAAGACCATCGTACGTATCATAAGTTTACCAGTCTCACAAATTGTCGTCATAAATACACATTCATTAACCGTTTATTAATAGGACCTTTGAGCTCAACGGTAATTAATTAGCAGTGGAAATAATTTCTGGTACCTGAAGGAAACGGTTTCCAAGGCCTAATCCGTGGATCGACTTCCTTCGAGGCGTGGACGTCTATCAGCAGAGAATGTACCTTCACCTATCAGCAGAGAATGTCCCTTAGTCTGTAACACAGTCAAATATATTCTCAAGTAATATTCAAGCATGCCATTCAGCGTGTTAGTACGAGCTCGGGTGAAGGAAATTGCCTTCCCGGGTTTCCTCCGTGGCGTGAGCGATAAGCAGAGTTCTGTCCTTTCCTTCTAAGATTCCTAATTATTTAAAGTAACACTCAGGTATGCCATTCAGCTGGGTTAGTTACGACGTCGGGAGCAGCTTGGGAGAACAAGGAAACACAGACTGCTTCAGGTTGTCTTCCCAAATCGACTCAAAGGTTTATTTGATACACAGCAGTTTATATAGATGAAAAAAAAGGTTCGTGTGTCAGCTTTCCCAGTTCAAACCGGTACAGACCAAATAAGGAAACGTCTTCCTGCCTTCTGAGCAAAGTATCCCTTGTGTAGTTTATCAGTTCAGCTATAATTTATGATCATCCCAGCAAAATACACTCCTAGACATAGAATACAGAGTTCTTTCATCAGTGAATTCTGAAACAAACCACCTAGCCTTTAACGAGCCTTTTCCAGGAGATAAAGAAAAAGGGAGGATGGGAGTAAGGAAGTGGTCTCATCTCTGTGGTGTTTTCGACCTTGGGGTACCAGCTTGTGAGTCCTACACATTAATTCTTGGGTCACAGAGAAAGAGAAAAACAACTAGTAGTTGGGCCTTATTGAGTAACAGTTTTCCTGTATAAAACAATATCCTGTAAATGCTACTATGGTATCAAAATACCTAACAGTTCCCCTCTTTTATTATTTTTAAAAATAATAACTCAAATAGAAAGGAAAAATCACAAATGTAATAACATAATATAAAAAGCAAATCATAAAATGTAATAGTTCACAACCTAATGTTCAATATACACATCAGGAACATCATTGGTAACATCTGGCACATAATCTGGGTCAATTTGTGCCAATTGCAAATACATTGAAGTAGCTGTACTAGTAGCTATACGGGTTATCATTGAACGTACACAGGGTACCACACAACAGACAATAATCATCAAAAACATGCTGCAACGGTTACAAAGGCTACAATTAGTTCCTTCCATCTTCCAAACGTGTCCTGTAGCCACTTATGTAGCCACTGACCGTGACCTGTATTGGCAATTAGTTCTATCTGCAATGCTTCAAGTTTATTCATAGCTTGTGTGAATGAACCGTTAGGAGCGGTGTTATTGGGAATGAAAGTACAGCATACATCAACGGTTACTAGACCACAGGTACCGGTCCAATCAACAGGTAAAGCTAATCTAAGGGTATTATTGCACAACCAATAAGCATGTGGGATTGGTCTGGTCAGGCGCGTGACCATGTGTGATTTAACTAACTCCCCCCAGTCAGTGTCATTTAAGACACCCTCTGGGGGAACAATGATCGATTCTCTGCTCGAACTTGAACTGTGTGTGTGTTCCTCCAGATATGATACAACTTCAGCCATAGAGACAGCTAGCCATGTCTCATTACAGCGTGCACCTGGGGAGTCAGAGAAGAATGTATAGTTATCCTTTGTATAATCTATGTGTGTGTCTGGGCCAGTTAACTTTAGTCTGCGCAGACATATCATACTAGTATTAAAATGGAGAGGGATCTGTCCTAAGGGCAGTGAGGGCTTTAACCTATTCTTAGGGCGTTTCATTGGGGCGCAGGTCCCTGCGGTGTCATTAGATAACTTCAATAATTCGCCTAATGGAGTCTCAGGGTTAGTTGGTGTGTGTGTGTGTCTAAGTAGGCAGTCGAGAGGGCTCAGAGTCAACTGTAAAGCGTCTTTAAAGAGAGCATTATTTCCGCTGATTTTCTCTAGTCCCTCAGTGAGGGGGAAACCGGATATGGGGTATCCTACTATTACCTGTTCTGGATTAGCCTTTGAACAGACATAACAGTTACTGTTTCCTAAATCACGAGCGGCTGTTCTGGCATTTTCATACCAGGCGTTAGCTCCTGTTCTAGAGGGTGCATAAGATGGTTTATTAGTGGCGTCTATGTTGCTATTTACTGATTTTAGGGAGCGTGAGGAGTGCATTAAGTAGGTGTCTTGCAAAATGGAGCATGAGGTATAGTCAGCAAAATATGACCTGCAGAAATGTGAACATGGTTGCAGTCTACAATACAAAATAGCAAAGAGAAATCCTAAGGTTAATGCGATAGATATGATTAATAACCTAAATATATAAAAAAGTATATAAGAAAAACAGTTCTTCAGTTGTCTCCTGGCCTGGTCCCAGGTTCGAGAGACATTGAATAAGCGTCGTATGATGACAATGGGCATTTCATTTTCTCCATTATCAGGATGAAATGAGTCTGGCTTTATCAGGTTAGACATCATGTGGTACTTTTGGCTTTCTGTTCCTGCTGGATGTTTGAGTACCTTGTCGTTGTTCTTTCAGACGTTGTGTGTTAATCAGTGATTGCGTGTGTGCACTGGATCCGGGCGCTGGCTCGCCGGAGATGTCATCTACCCGTGTGTGTTTATTTGCTCTAGTTCCGGGCGCTGGCTCGCCGGAGATGTCGTCTGCTTGATCCGACGCCTGAGATGGTCCGATTGGGCTGGTCTTAACCCTGCTGGCATGAATCCACTGAGGTTGTCCGTCCGTAAGGATGCTGGTTCTTCGTCACTGCCAGTAAAGCCTGGGGGCTGGAAAACGCGGCCTCCCAGAGTGTCCTTGGTTTTAGTGGCTTCTCCAACATGCGTCTCCTTGTCTCCACTGGTGGAACTGTGGAGGGGAAAGGCTGAGAGAGACAAACTTTCTGATAGTTATTATTCAGTTTTTCTATCAGGTTGTGAACATCAGTGGACAATGCAATATACATCACCTTCTACTAGCGGTGCCCCTCTGGAAGCTGACCATGGTCTTGGAAATAGTCTTATTTCAAATGGAAATAATTTGGTTACTGCAGATTGAGTCATTCTAATCTCACACAGGACTTAAGTAAGTAATTTGACCCAGGTCATTAAAGTTTTAGCACACTTTTGAATTACTTCTGATGTGAATGAAGGTCCTCTATCACTGTTAATTTGGTGAGGTATTCCGAATCTGGGTATTATTTCATTGCTCAACTTTTGACAGACTACTTCTGCAGTTTCTTTTGAGGTTGGATAAGCTTCTACTCATTTACTAAATTGATCCACTATTACCAGTAAGTACTTGATGCTTCCTTGTGCTGGCATATGTGTGAAATCAATTTGTAATGTATGAAATGGAAAATCTGGTTGTGGTAAATGCTGATGTTTCGCTTTTGATTTTCCTACATTAGTTCGTGCACATGTTAGACAGGTTGCTAATATGCTTTTTATTGCATGTGATGTTTTCTCAATTACAAATCTTGATTTTATTGCCCCTATTACCCCTCCTTGTCCGACATGACTCACACAGTGAAAATGTCGGGCAAGGACTGGCATCAGGGAATATGGGAGGGCAATCAAACCCTTAAGATTTTGTATAAGCCATCTCTGTCATCTAAGGTACAGTCATTATTCTCCCAATAGGTGTAATCACATGCAGAGGCTTGCTCTTGTATGAATTTTAAATCAACATTTGTGTCTAAATAGTCTGGGAGTGTAACAAGTGGCAGCTGTAGGGGCACAGATAATACTTCCTGCGGAGGTGGGAGCTGTGATGCAGCTGCAGCCTTGGCTGTCACGTCTGCTAAGGCATTACCTGTTGCTTCGTCTGTGTCAGCTGTACTGTGTCCTTTCGTTTTTACAACTGCAACGGCCGATGGCAGCTGTATAGCCTGAAAAAGTCTTTGAACAAAATCAGAATTTAGCAATTTATTTTCCATCAGCAGATCTAAATCCTCTCTGTCTCCACAATGTGCCAAAGTCATGCACAACGCCAAATGCATAGCGGCTGTCTACGTAAATTGTCACATGCTTATCCAAATGTAGCTCACAGGCGCGTATTAAAGCCATGAGCTCTGCTTTTTGTGCTGAGTGAAATGGTAATGAGTGAGCCTCTAGTATGATGTCAGGCACTGTTACCACTGAATAGCCACAAAGAAATGAGTTGTCATTCGGCCTTGAACAGGACCCGTCCACATAAACCGTGGCTGAGTCTGAGATAGGTGTTTGCTCTAAATCTGGACGTGGTGCTGTGGATTCCTGTATACGTGTCATGCAGTCATGATCATCAAGCCTGTCTGAGCCATCCTGTCGGTCAGAAGAACACAGCATAGGATCAATAAATGTGCTGGCGAATCAGGTGTGCTGCTCGCTTTTATAGTGAGATTTGCATGTGTTGTGTAGTTATGTTTGCTAGAATGGTCGTGACCTGGTGATTGGTGTGTAGAATAGTGTCATGTGAGAGTGTGAGCTTCTCGCAGTCCCTTATCATGATAGAGCAAGCTACTACTGCCCTCAGGCAGGCCGGCATTCCTGAACAATTCAGGCAGCACCTTTGAGTGGCGGAGGTCAGCACTCCCTTTAATGCATTGAAAGAGACAGTCATTTCTGTGGATCACAGTATTCGAGGAGGCTTGTCTTTTTTGCAGCATTCACGCAGAATGTGGTCATGAAAAGAACAGTCTGGTATCCACTGTCTGCAATAGTTCACCATGCCTAAGAAGGACGACATGTCCTTCTGTGTAGTGGGACGAGGGACGGAGGTCACAGCTTTGACCCTGTCTGCAGTCATGGAACGTTTTCCGTGAGACAGTGTGAATCCCAAATATTGAACACAAGTCTGACAGTACTGCATTTTCTTTGCTGATGCTTTGTGGCCAGTCTTTTGGAGGTGCTGGAGAAGCATGTGTGTAGCAGTTTGACATAGTTTTTTCACTTTCAGCACAGAGGAGGAGGTCATCCACATGTGGATCAGGGTGCGGCCCTGGAGGAGTGAAGCACCATTGAGAAAGCAGCAGAGCTGTCTATCATGCCTTGGGGCAAACGAGTCCAAGTGTACTGCTTATTTCTATGTGTGAATGCAAATAACGGCTGTGTGTCACAGGTACTGAGAAAAAGGAGTGGAGCATAAATCCACCACGGTAAAATGTGTATGCAATGCATGTCAATATGCTGTGAACATCTGAAACGAGAGGTGGCAGAGGAATGTTGACTGCATTAATTTGCCTTAAGTCTTGTATGAAACGCCATACGCCAGGTTTGTTAGGCTTTGGCACAGGATTGACAGGAGTGTGGGCTTTATTACTCCTGTAGTCAATAAATCTCCTATCATGACATCTAGGACTGCGGCTTTTTCCGTGGAAATGGGATGCTGCTTGACATATACTGCTTGTTTTTTAATAAGTGTACGTGATAAAGTGTACAGTCAATAAATCCTATATCATTCTCACTTTTAGACCACAATGTCATATTCTGGTATTCAGCTGGCAATGTAACTGCAGAAATAGTACAGTCGATAGGGTAGGTTAGATCTATGTGACGACATGGTGTAGTTATATCATAACCTATGTCTGAGTTATGTGACAAAATCACTGTTTGACCTTCACTTGTGTGAGCAGTTATCATGTTGTTGAACAGTGTGAGAGAAACAAAAGTGTGGCTCCCAGTCATGGGATTACCTGTTAGTGGCGTCTGTACACGTTTTTTTTTGGCACAGTGTGTGACATAGAGTACCGGACAAAAAGGATGTTGAGTTCATTCTCTGCTGAGGGTCCAGCTGACACAGAGGATGTTCCTTCTCCATCATGTCGGTACATAGGGCAGAGAAAACATAAGCTGTTATCAGTGTCAGCAAACATTTCACCCTTTATGTTAAATTAAATACACAAATTCATTTTTGCTCTGGGTGTCTGCGGCTGCTGGAAAACTGAGCTAAATTTGCACCTCTAGCTTGTCCAACAGTGCATAAAGCGTTTTATGAATACTAGGATAGATTCATCAGGCTTCTGTTTACACATAGTTACTGCATTTAAGTCAATTTTGTCTCTGGACATTGTTAGCAGGAATTTCTTTAGATTCTTAAAGAAATCGGCGACTTTGTCATTATTTACCCTCCTTTTGTCCATAGCGGTAACATTTGATGCATCACGTCGCGGCATTCTATCATATATTTTCTACAGGACTTTTTAAGCAGACTACTTTTCTTATCACAAATGATATTCAACATTTCTACTGACCTGTTTTCTGGCGATAATCGTTCGGGATAAGGCTCCGAAAAGAAATTAGAATGCATTGAACTTCTTAAGTTGTAAACAAAGTCAGTCACATAAGCACTCCCGCATGTTCTGGATACGTGATCATGGACGTCTTCACCGATTCGTGGACGTAGGTTACACGTAACCGGAAATGGGAGTTGTACTGAGCCGTTATTTGAGACTTTATTTTGTATTTTATTAATTTTTGGTTTTACAGGTACTTTAGATTTTTTTATCGGACCTGTCTGTGGTCTTTGAATAATTCTGACCCATGTTCAGTGATTTCCAGAGGGGTTTACACGCTAGGAGGATTTATGTTAGTATTTTCGCTGCGGCACAGCTGAGGTCACTTTAAATTTATTGCTAGCAATTTTTTGTTTGTGTGAGCAACTCTCACTTAGCGAGCAACTTCTCGCTTAACGAGCAACTTCTCGTAAAACAACAGGCAACTTCCTGTGTCTTTCTGCTTTTAATTTACTGCTTTTAACCCTTGTATGGTAATCGGGTCTGTGAGACCCGTTTTCAGTTTTCTTTCGTTTTTTTTTTTTTTTAACAAAATTAAATTTAATTATTTACTAGCTTTCTGTGAGTGAGCAACTTCTCACTTTTTAACGTACGTTTCAAGATAACAGGCAACTCCCTGTGTCACTCTTTGATGAGCAACTTCTCACTTAACGAGAAGTATTTAAGACAACAGGCAACTTTCTGTGTCACTTTTTCTGAGTGAGCAACTTCTCACTTTTTAACGTACGTTTAATTAAACAATTAATTATTATTATTATTATTATTTTTTAAACAAAATTAAAATATTCAAGACAACAGGCAACTTCCTGTGTCCACCAACACCACACAAGGGTTAATTTACTTTATTCGGGGACTGAGGAAGTCAGTCAGTGTATCTCTCTGGATCACTAAGTGAAACTTCGTCAGCATATCCCGTTTTTTTTATGGATTCGGGGACTGAGGAAGTCAGTCAGTGTATCTCTCTGGATCACTAAGTGAAACTTCGTCAGCATATCCCGTTTTTTTATGGATCGATCACTGAGAGAGGTATAATATGGTCTCTATATAAATATGAAAGACACATATTTACCTTCTGTCAGGATCCCACTTCTGACACCAAAATTGAAGGAAATTGCCTTCCCGGGTTTCCTCCGTGGCGTGAGCGATAAGCAGAGTTCTGTCCTTTCCTTCTAAGATTCCTAATTATTTAAAGTAACACTCAGGTATGCCATTCAGCTGGGTTAGTTACGACGTCGGGAGCAGCTTGGGAGAACAAGGAAACACAGACTGCTTCAGGTTGTCTTCCCAAATCGACTCAAAGGTTTATTTGATACACAGCAGTTTATATAGATGAAAAAAAAGGTTCGTGTGTCAGCTTTCCCAGTTCAAACCGGTACAGACCAAATAAGGAAACGTCTTCCTGCCTTCTGAGCAAAGTATCCCTTGTGTAGTTTATCAGTTCAGCTATAATTTATGATCATCCCAGCAAAATACACTCCTAGACATAGAATACAGAGTTCTTTCATCAGTGAATTCTGAAACAAACCACCTAGCCTTTAACGAGCCTTTTCCAGGAGATAAAGAAAAAGGGAGGATGGGAGTAAGGAAGTGGTCTCATCTCTGTGGTGTTTTCGACCTTGGGGTACCAGCTTGTGAGTCCTACACATTAATTCTTGGGTCACAGAGAAAGAGAAAAACAACTAGTAGTTGGGCCTTATTGAGTAACAGTTTTCCTGTATAAAACAATATCCTGTAAATGCTACTATGGTATCAAAATACCTAACATCGGGAGCAGCTTGGGAGAACAAGAAAACAGAGACTGCTTTAGATTGTCTTCCCAAATTGACTCAACTTTATTCACAAGTACAACAGTTTATATAGAGGGTAAAATTCATGAGACAGCAGATTTATCAGTTTAAACCAGTACAGACCAAGATAAGGCAGCGTCTTCCTGCCCTTGGGTGAAGAAGCATCCTTTGTGTAGTGTATCAGTTCAGCTACAATTGTGATTATCTCAGCGACATATTTTCAAGGCACAAAACGAAGAGTTCTTACATTAGTGAAATCTGAAACAAACCATTTGGCCTTCAACGGGCGTCTAAAAGATTAAGAAACTAATGTAGCTGAGGGAGTGATCTCTGTGGTATTTCAACCTTGTACCAGCCTGTGATTCTCACACATCAATTCTTGGGTCAAAGAGAAAAATAACTAAAACAAAAGGGCCTTATTGAATGACAGAGTTTTCCTGCATAATGTCACTATAAAACAATATCCAGTAAATGCTACCATGGTACTAAAATACCTAACAGTACCCATCACAGAAATGTAGCAGTGACAATAATATGGTATGCTGTAATCGTACTGGGCAATTAGTGATACAAAAAACCTGTTTTATCCTGTGAATAAAAGTATATGTTTTTTGTCAATGTACCATAATAACAGAAGCGAAACGCAATATTGTGTCAGGACAATTCACTATTTATGCACAATAAATAAAGGAGCATAGCGCGACAGCGCCAGACTTGCTTGTAACCTATATCACTAATTATGTTATGAAAATGACGTATTAACTACTAAAAAACACTGACCTTCGTGTAAATGCTTGGAGCAGACTAACCTGTGAGCTGGAGGGTTCTGGGACGTTATATTTGGTCTTAGAATGGCTGCAATCCAGTCGTCTTTGTTACTTCGGAAACATGGCTGAACAATTTACAACCGATCTCTTTACCCGTCGGCTTCCCGTGGCTGTCATGCGACCGGCTATTGCAGTTAATGATACAACAGCTTCTTGCCATTTTTGTGTTTCTTTTTATCGCTGTATAACTGATTTTAATTGAAAGCCTGCGTGCACTAGTACCGCTTGCCACGAGTTCCCAGAATCCTTTGCGGTTCTACCCGTGAATGACGTCACATTTTCAATCTCTATATAATATGCATGTTAAATTTTATATTTGGGGTAAAATATCAAGTCTTTTCAAGTAAACCGGTTCAAGTCCAATTCAAGTCCCAAGTCATTGGTGTAAAAGTCCAAGTCAAGTCACAAGTCTTAGAACATTTTTTCAAGTCAAGTCTAAAGTCATAAAATTAATGACTCGAGTCTGACTCGAGTCCAAGTCATGTGACTCGAGTCCACACCTCTGGATCCTACAATAATAAATAAAGAGGAAAACCCAAAAGTCATATGACCCCCTATGGGCAAGCACTTTGTAGATAGTGGGAAGGAAAAACTCCCTTTTAAGAGGAAGAATCCTCCGGCATAACCAGACTCAGGGAGGGGCAGGGCCATCTGCTGCAACTGGTATTAGAACATCTTAGGGCTGAGGTATATAACAAAGCCTCATCCTCTGGGTTCAGATCTGAAATTAATGTGTGTTGATTAACCTAAAGTCATGCATTACTCATCTTTTTATTTAGTTTTCATTTCTGCATGCTGAGCTGCTGTGTGGTCATTCCTACAAAACATTATCCTCACTGTCCTCCTCCGATTGATCGACCAGTCACAGCTCAAATTGTCTCTCTATAAAAACCCAAGCACCCTGCTAATGGATACTGGCTGGACATTTAAAAGTTTAGTTCTGGTGTCGGTCTCTGCTTTGATTCTCTAAGTCCAAGATACTGACAGTGTTGGGGGGGGGGGGGGGGGGGATCTAAATTGATCCTATGATCGATTGTGGGACTTTAATTAAGTATTTATTTTAGTATCACTGTTATAACCCCTAAGAACTTGACACTGCGACCTCATTAACCACGTGAAACAGCCACGCCTGCAGTTGTGCGTAAAGACTGCAACACTAACCGCTTACACGAGCCGAAAGAGGCTGACACGATGGAGCCGAGGTGAGTGCGGAGGACAGGTTAGAGTAGGTGGGGTTAATGATGTTTGAGGTACAGGACAAGTTGATGCCTCCTCATGCCGAACCCATGCGTAATAAGTGCGATCGTCGCCGGTGAGGAGGATGCTGGATCATGAGGCTGGAGCCGACATGCGACTGGTCCGTAAGATCAACACAGGCATGAAGATCCACGCCGGGGGTGAGCACATGGGCTGCAGCAAGGTGGAAGACAACCAGGACAACCAGGTCATCTGTTTGCAATGTCAAGATGAGGTGATGCGGGTTTGCCCGGGGAGTCCGCGCAGTCCTCGCCGCGCTATCGCGACGCGCCTCTCATCCGGATCCGCAGGTAAGGGCAAGCAATGCAGCACACGAGGTTAAAAAGAAAGCGCGACGCATGCTGTCAGCTGCAAGCGTTAATAACACTGTTTCTTCCGTTCATATCGTCAATTACTCCGATTTCAAGCTGAAATGTGGGTGTGGTGATCCACTGTGGTCAAAGTGAGTCCACGGGACGACCCAAGGCACACAAACAGTAGTGGAACACCTCACGGATTCTCACAGAGCAGACAGCGAAAGCTGCACTACCACAACACATACTAGTCCTTTTTTATTTTAAATATAATTGCATGTTGTACAAGATTGTTGTTGTACACTGCCTCAGAGTACGGGTGCTATTTTTCAGTGAACATTTTGCTGTGGTGTAATTCATTCATCTGATGTTAAATTAATGATGTGGCTGGAAGCTGCTCAGAGGCTGATATGGTTTGTTCAGCGGTGTGCTCACTCCAAAGCCCATAGCTTTGGAAATAAATGATACCTGCAGCTTTATCTCTACACCGGGACGGGAATGTGTGTGCTTAAAAATATTCCCAGTCGGTGATAAATGTCTACACTGTGCTGCATTTGCTCTTTTTTGATGCATCTGTAGGTGTTAGATAGGAAAATAAAGGAAATTAGAGTTTGTTTTTTTAAAGTTGTCTTAGTGCTTAAATGAGAAAAAGCAGTTCAGGTGTTCATTTATCAGTCCCAGGCAAAAATGTTGGGTGGTATCTTTCAGGAGGTGACTGCAGTGCCAGAGAAAGTCTTCTGCTCTGCTGAGGCAGATTAATGACTTAACCTCTGTCTCCCAGAGGAAAGTTGGTGTTCCACATCAGGCCTTCAGTTTCCACTGTCAGGTTTATCTTATTAATTGGAGCCTCGGTTAACAAAGCCCCTCAAAACCTCCTTCCACAAGTTTTTCAAACTGCGCTAATCCAAATAAAGGCGCAGATAAGGTTGCTTAACTTTTATTCTTTTCTTTTTTCCCCACTATCGCCAGTTTTGCTATTGCAGAGTTCTCCCATAGATTTAAATGACTGATTCTGTGAGTGCAAATTGTCTCTGTCTTATAACAGTTCTGACAGTTACACTGTACTCTACTGGACTGAATTATTGTTGAGTTGCTTATTGTCAGTGATGGTATGAAGAGAGTGCTAAAAAATAGAAAATATGAGCACATCTATAACCTGCAGGAGTGGTTGGGTTAGGTTTGCCTTTTTATTACAACCAAAACTGTAACATTAAGTGTACACCTACTTTTCATCAAATAATAATGCACATTGAAGCCATGTCTTAAATCATGTTACTGGTCACATGACGCTCAGTCACACAGAACATATACATTAAACTCATGGTGTTCATTTTGCCATTATGTAATTTGGCTGCAAGAACAAAACAGTAGGAAAACTTACTTCAAAAGAACATTTCTGTGGTAAACACTGAACAGCTAGCTGTTGGCTAGATAGCTGCCCTCTGGGAATTTGTCATTGTCGTTGCTGTTTGGATCCAGTTTGAATCAACACTTGATGTACTGAGTGCTTTTGTATTTTCTGTTTAACTGAATGTCCTCTTTAGTCTATTGTTTTGTTACCTTTTTGACTCAACTGATCCAATATTTTATTTATCGTATTGAACTCATCGTTTTACCTGTTTTGTATGCTATAATGCAGTAATTTCACAACATTTGGGATCAATAAAGTCCTTTTCATCTTATCATATCTTATCTTATTGTTACATAGCACCCCAACCTTTTGTAAATAGATACATAACTTAGCCAATAATTTTATTCTTGTTTACTTATATTGTATATTGTCAAATAAAATAGTATTTAGCAGTGTAAGTAGCTCATATGGTGATTTGTGCTGTCTATTTAGTTAATTAATGAATAGCTAAAGGACTTAAAAAGAATTCTGTTTTTTCCATACTGAAAATGTTTTTTTTCCTTGGAATAATAGGATGAATGAAAGAGAGAATCAAATGAACTCTTGATTATTATTATTATGGGTATCAACAGAAGCTTTCACATTTAGTGCATCCCTAGATAGCATTTAACAGGCTTTCCATTATATATGTGGCTTTAATTGTATTAAATATTAATAATATTGTTTCAGATGTGCCACTTGGGTAAAACTTGTACTATTATAGCAGTTGCAGTTCAAAAAGAAAATGAAGTTAAATTAATGTAAAAGTTGTTAATCATTAATCTTTTTGGTCAGTGTCACAAAGACTGAAAAAAGAACTGCAAAATGCTTCACAGTTAAATCTTACTCCATTCAGTCTCGTATGGGTTTAATTATTTTCTCTTTGTTTTGTCCAGTCTGCCCTGCAGGGAAAGAAGGTGAAAATCACTTGCGGTATTCGAGGCATTATTTCTTAAACATTATCAGGCTCTTGGAGAGGTTTTCTCCCTGTAATCCACAGAGTTCTACCACAGTGAAAGCTTTTATTCCCTCTATATAAATTGGTAGACAAAGGCAATAAAGCTGCCAGACTCATGCATTTTATTCCCCTACCTCTGCCAAGGTCAAGAGTTTCCTCCCCTTGTGTAGCTCAATGTGGATCAGGGCACTAACATTGCAGGATTACGGGTTTGATTCCTGTAACGCTGCTGGGTCATGGATTTTCACAAGCCCCCAGGAAAAAGAGAAGCTCAAAAGCTTAGTGGGCACATTTGAAATTGCAAGATACATGTTTCTCTGGGACTCCATGGTACTGATGGTCACCTGTGCTAACAAAAAAACCCTACCTTAGTTACACTGAATATTTGCCTTCACCTTATACGTGATGTCTTCTCCATTCACAGATCGCGAACCCAGCAGTAGCAGCTACAATGTCTCCTCAGGAACCTTCTACAGTTGTGTCAGTCAGATCACCATCGGTGAGTGCACTGCTTTAGAGTTGTGTCATGGTTCCTTCAGCATGAGGGTTTGGTCAGGAGATTTGGTATCTCCTGCATGTAGTTAGTCTTGTCTCCATGTTTGTTTACATTCTGTCTCACCAGTCATGTCCCCATGTCTGTGCAATCCCTCTGTGCCCTTTTTCTGTAGTTTTTCATTTTTCTCTCTCAGTTGTGTCTCCATGTTTACTTTCCCTTTCATCTATGTCAAGTTTTTATGTCTCTGCCTCTCAGTTTTACTTTTCTAACGTGTTCCCCAGGTGTGTCCTCTCTACCTTGATTCCTTCTTATTGTCTGAGTCTGAGTAGTAAAAAAAGTGAAGCGTCCATGTGGACAGTTTTATGTTTGTACCTAACATTTTCAGAAAACTGTAAGAAAACTGTAAGCACGCCGGGCAAAACCCATCCACAGAGCTATTTAATCTAAGCACTGGCTTTACACTAAAGGGAAGTTCATTTCCAAACTCTGCAAAACATCACTGGATTTTATTTAACTGGGAAAAGGCCAACACAACACTCTCCTTAATCAAACACAAATGTTTATTTCAAGCTCGAACATTTTGGACTTAAGGGCCACTGACCGAATACATTCATACAACCTGAATTCCAAAAAAGTAAATATAAAAGAATGCAAAGATTGATTTACAAATACCCCAAAACTAGTATTTTATTAATAGAACTTAAAAAAAAACCATATCAAATGTTTAAACTGAGACATTTTACTTTTTCATGAAAAATATGATCTCATTCTGAATTTGATGACAGCAACATGTCTCTTAAAAGTTGGGGCAACAAAAGGCTGGAAAAGTAAGCCCTAAAAAGAAAAAGCTGCAGGAACATTTTGGTAATAATTAGGTTAATTGCCAACAGATCAATAGCATGCTTGGATAAAAAAGAGCATCTTAGACAGGCAGAGTTTCACTTATCTGCAAAAAACAAGAGCTGTTCACAGATTGTGGAACAAATTCAGTGTTTTTAAGTATAAAATTCATTGTCTGTTTCATAATCTATACCATCAAACCCTAAAAAGATCCTGAAAGTGCTGTGCAAAAGAGATGAACACTGAATGCTGTGATGTTCATGTCCTCAGGTGGCGCTGCATTAAACACACATACAGGCCTATCAAGGTCTATCATGCAATTTCTGCCATCTTCTCTGCATCTCACACTAGAACAATCTTGATAATAATTTTTTTTAAAAGGCAAAATCGACATGGGGAAAATTTTTTATCATCATAAATAAAAAAAGGAAGACAGAATGAGCATATTTACTTTAAATGTTTTAGCAATATAATGGGTGTTACAGTGGGGCAAAAAAGTATTTAGTCAGCCACCGATTGTGCAAGTTCCCCCACTTAAAATGATGACAGAGGTCAGTAATTTGCACCAGAGGTACACTTCAACTGTGAGAGACAGAATGTGAAAAAAAAATCCATGAATCCACATGGTAGGATTTGTAAAGAATTTATTCGTAAATTAGGGTGGAAAATAAGTATTTGGTCACCTCAAACAAGGAAAATCTCTGGCTCTCACAGACCTGTAACGTCTTCTGTAAGAAGCTTTTCTGTCCCCCACTCGTTACCTGTATGAATGGCACCTGTTTGAACTCATCATCTGTATAAAAGACACCTGTCCACAGCCTCAAACAGTCAGACTCCAAACTCCGCCATGGCCAAGACCAAAGAGCTTTCGAAGGACACCAGGAAAAGTATTGTAGACCTGCACCAGACTGGGAAGAGTGAATCTACAATAGGCAAGCAGCTTGGTGTGAAAAAATCAACTGTGGGAGCAATCATCAGAAAATGGAAGACATACAGGACCACTGATAATCTCCCTCGATCTGGGGCTCCACGCAAGATCTCATCCCGTGGGGTCAAAATGATCATGAGAACGGTGAGCAAAGATCCCAGAACCACACGGGGGGACCTGGTGAATGACCTGCAGAGAGCTGGGACCAAAGTAACAAAGGTCACCATCAGTAACACACTACAACGGCAGGGAATCAAATCCCGCAGTGCCAGACGTGTTCCGCTGCTGAAGCCAGTGCATGTCCAGGCCCGTCTGAAGTTTGCCAGAGAGCACATGGATGATACAGCAGAGGATTGGGAGAATGTCATGTGGTCAGATGAAACCAAAGTAGAACTTTTTGGTATAAACTCAACTCGTCGTGTTTGGAGGAAGAAGAATACTGAGTTGCATCCCAAGAACACCATACCTACTGTGAAGCATGGGGGTGGAAACATCATGCTATGGGGCTGTTTTTCTGCCAAGGGGACAGGACGACTGATCCGTGTTAAGGACAGAATGAATGGGGCCATGTATCGTGAGATTTTGAGCCAAAACCTCCTTCCATCAGTGAGAACTTTGAAGATGAAACGAGGCTGGGTCTTCCAGCATGACAATGATCCAAAACACACCACCCGGGCAACAAAGGAGTGGCTCCGTAAGAAGCATTTGAAAGTCCTGGAGTGGCCTAGCCAGTCTCCAGACCTCAACCCCATAGAAAATCTGTGGCGGGAGTTGAAAGTCCGTGTTGCTCGGCGACAGCCCCAAAACATCACTGCTCTCGAGAAGATCTGCATGGAGGAATGGGCCAAAATACCAGCTACTGTGTGTGCAAACCTGGTAAAGACCTATAGTAAACGTTTGACCTCTGTTATTGCCAACAAAGGTTATGTTACAAAGTATTGAGTTGTATTTTTGTTATTGACCAAATACTTATTTTCCACCCTGATTTACGAATAAATTCTTTACAAATCCTACCATGTGAATTCATGGATTTTTTTTTCACATTCTGTCTCTCACAGTTGAAGTGTACCTCTGGTGCAAATTACTGACCTCTGTCATCATTTTAGTTGGGGGAACTTGCACAATCGGTGGCTGACTAAATACTTTTTTGCCCCACTGTATATTTTATTTTTATTATGTATCAGTGCAGTTTAGTCCCGTATGAATTGTTAGAGTTCTGACAGCAGAGGGGTTAGGGGAAATTTAACTTGGGATTTGCTAAGCAGTAAGAAAATTAAAGATTTCCGCTGACGTGGAAGTTTGTTTGTACGTCCAAGGTTCTTGATGGAAAATTGTACAATGGTGACAAAGCTGTTCAACATAATTTTCCTGTCTGTCACAAAACTGCAACTGCCTGCCATTTGGAATATTGAGGCCTTGGCTTTCGACATTTTTTCAATGAATATTAACACAGTGTGTGGTTAGCCTGTAAGCTACTGTATAGGTTGTTGACAGCAAGGGGATTCAGACTGTGCTGCTGCTGCATGCAGGTGTTCCTCTCTTCTCTAGAAGCTAAATTTAAAAACAAAAAACAAAAAAAACAACTAACTAATGAACTGCTGAGGGGGAGCTTTGGACCACTGAGACTCACTCTGTTGGTTTTCACAAAAGAAAGATCTATAGTCTCGTCCCACACTCTGACATCAAAAAGATTTACTGTGCTGCCTGTGATTTTAAAGCTCCGGCCTTTGTTCGAGAGGAAAATACAAGTCAGCATCACCGTAGGTTCTTAAACGTTCTAATCGATTATAATCTCACATCAATTCCACCCTCCTTTATTGTTGTAGGAATCTACTGGGATAGTGCAGCTTATAGACAGAGCTAATATTCACCCTGAGGTAGGGATTCAGTGAAGGATGAAATAAAACATTAAATGCGTCATGCTGGAAATTTTAGAGCACTACTGCACTGAGGTTGGCTCTGCACTGGCCAGAACCAAAAACACAAGTTATCCTTTTTTTTTTTACAGTTTGAAGTGTGAGATTTTGCCGTCCGAGAGGATTCATGGTGTTTTGTAAAAATATCAGGTCATCACAAAATTCAAGTTCAGTACTTTGAGGAAAGATCCCCAGCTCTGCCATTCATCCCATCTCAGCCCTCTGTATAACTGATCGCTTTTCACCCTGACTTCAACTAAGCAGTGCGACACAGCTAAAAGCACTTTTCACTTGCAAGAATTAAGCTGATATAAAGCATATACAGTAAGTGGCCCCAAAAAAGTCTTTGTTGGCACTGAATAAAATCTGAGAAGAGAACCACATAAAGTGGCATTTTTAAAACCCAGCAGCCTACAAGAAGCCAGATAAAGGACAACAGAACAAAAAATAAATAAATAAATGGATGGATTGATGAGGAGGGACAGGTATGTTTTTATACCACCAATGAAGTCCAATGTTTTGACCAGTGAAGATGTTTATTGTCAGAGAAAGCAAGATGAACAGAGACAGTGCAGTCGGAGGGACAGGGAGCGATGGTGATCAAGTGAGCTAGAAAGTGAATAAAGAGAAGAAAGGGTGTTATGGTTTGTTCTAGATAAACAATTTAGGTTTGGGTAAAGAAACAGGGTTGGGGTTCACAAAGGAAGCAGGAAGAATAAGTCGAGTAAAGTTTCACTTGTCTGACTCTTTTGTTTCACTTAATGCACCTAATAATCCGGAGAATACGGTTACTTCCGCCTTCCTTTAGTATGTCCAGAAGTCCAAAACATTTCGTCGACATTGTTGTGTTTGTTGGGCAGAAAACTTATGAAATTACAGTACAGTGGTCCCTCATTTATCTTGGGAGTTACGTTCTAAAATTAAGCCGCAATAGGGGAAATCCGCGAAGTAGTTAGCTTTATTTTTTACAACTATTATAGATGTTTTAAGGCTGTAAAACCCTTCACTACACACTTTATGCACTTTTGTCAGACAAGCATGAACATTTTCATACTTTTCTCTCCTGTTTAAACACTCTCAAAGTTCAAACCTTCGTAGAAAAATAAGTCCAGTATTATAGAACGAAACCAAAGATCAAACCCTGTTTTCAGGTCCAGAACATAGCAATAGAGCAGCTGCCAGATAATTCAACAATAATGAATCAATGGTACAGAAGTGGAGGAAGCAAGAAGAATGAGTTGAGTAAAGTTTTACTTATCTAACTGTTTTGTTTTGCTTAATGCGCCTAATAATCCAGAAAATATGGTAACTTCTACCTTCCTTTAGCATGTCCAGAAGTCCAACTTTTTGAATGACGGTTAGCATCTTCCTCTGCCTTTTGGGTGCTACCGCAGATGCCTTTGACGGTGCAAAACATTTCGTCAACATTGTTGTGTTTGTTTGGGAGAAAACTTACAAACATACAGTACAGCGCTTTAGAGTCACACTGCTAGTGATCAAAGATTTATGTAAATTATGTAAATTTGATAAGTTGACAAATCATGCAAAATTGCATACAAAAAATACGCGAAACAGCGATGCTGTGAAAGCTGAGCCGGGTTATAGCGAGGGACCACTGTATTGCCAAAAGTCTCAGGTCACCAACTTTCTGCAGAGTCAGAATTTATGTGTTCAAACCTTTAGTGAAGGTTACAAATGATCTTCTTATGGTCTCTGACAGTGGACTCATCTCTGTGCTTGTCCTGCTAGACCTCAGTGCAGTGTTCGATACTGTTGACCATAATATCCTATTAGCGCGATTAGAGCACGATGTAGGCATTGCAGGTACTGCACTGCAGTGGTTTGTATCATATCTATCTAACAGACTCCAATTTGTGCATATACATGGAGAGTCCTCTTCACACACTGAGGTTAATTATGGAGTTCCACAGGGTTCAGTGCTAGGACCAATTCTGTTTACATTATACATGCTTCCCCTTGGCAGTATCATCAGAAGACATAGCATACATTTTCACTGCTATGCAGATGACACCCAACTCTATCTGTCCATGAAGCCAGGTAACACACACCAATTAGTTAGACTGCAGGAATGTCTTAAAGACATAAAGACCTGGATGGCCTCTAACTTTTTGCTTCTTAATTCAGATAAAACTGAGGTTATTGTACTCGGCCCTGAAAAGCTTAGAAATATGGTATCTAACCAGATTCTTACTCTGGATGGCATTACCTTGGCCTCCAGTAACACTGTGAGGAACCTTGGAGTCATTTTTGACCAGGACATGTCCTTCAATGCACATATTAAACAAATATGTAAGACTGCGTTCTTCGATTTGCGCAACATCTCTAAAATTAGAAATATCCTGTCTCAGAGTGACGCTGAAAAACTAGTTCATGCATTTATTACTTCCAGGCTGGACTACTGTAATTCATTATTATCAGGATGTCCAAAAAACCCGCTGAAAAGCCTTCAGTTAATCCAAAATGCTGCAGCAAGAGTGCTGACAGGGACTCGAAAGAGAGAGCATATTTCTCCTGTTTTGGCTTCCCTTCATTGGCTTCCTGTTAAATCCAGAATTGAATTCAAAATCCTGCTCCTCACATACAAGGTCTTAAATAATCAGGCCCCATCTTATCTTAATGACCTTGTAGTACCATATCACCCTATTAGAGCACTTTGCTCTCGCACTGCAGGCCTACTTGTTCTTCCTACAATATTTAAAAGTAGAATGGGAGGCAGAGCCTTCAGTTTTCAGGCCCCTCTTCTGTGGAACCAGCTTCCAGTTTGGATTCAGGAGACAGACACTATCTCTACTTTTAAGATTAGGCTTAAAACTTTCCTTTTTGCTAAAGCATATAGTTAGGGCTGGACCAGGTGACCCTGAATCCTCCCTTGGTTATGCTGCAATAGACGTAGGCTGCCGGGGGATTCCCATGATGCATTGAGTTTTTCCTCTCCAGTCACCTTTCTCACTCACTATGTATTAACAGACCTCTCTGCATTGAATCATATCTGTTATTAATCTCTGTCTCTCTTCCACAGCATGTCTTTATCCTGTTTTCATCCTCTCACCCCAACCGGTCACAGAAGATGGCCGCCCCTCCCTGAGCCTGGTTCTGCCGGAGGTTTCTTCCTGTTAAAAGGGAGTTTTTCCTTCCCACTGTTGCCAAAGTACTTGCTCATAGGGGGTCATATGATTTTTGGGTTTTTCTCTGTATCCATTATTATACGATCTACCTCACAATATAAACCACCTTGAGGCACCTGTTGCTGTGATTTGGCGCTATATAAATAAAATTGAATTGAATTGAATTGAATGTGGCCTTCAGATTAGCTCAGTAACATATAGAGTGTATAGGACTATAGAGCTTCATTGAATGGGTTGCAATGGCTGAACAGCTGCAACCAAGTGCTATGGAAAGCATCCGGTTGAAACTACGCCACCACTGGACTCTAGGGCAGTGGAGATGTTTTCTCTGGAGTGATGAATGATGCTTTGATGGACAAGTCTGGCTTTGGCAGTTGTCAACGGTACCTGTCTGACACCATTGTGTCTCCAAGTGTCAAGTTTGGTGGATGGAGATTATGGTGTGGGGCTATTTTTCAGGAGCTGGGCGTGGCCCCTCAGTTCCAATGCAAGGAACTCAACTTAATGCTTCAACATATGTTAATGTTTATTTTATTTAACTTCCATAAGGTTGTTACATTGAAATAGTGTAAAAAGCAAAGAATGAACATTTTCATTCATTGTGTTTTACCCTGAATTGAATGTATGGATATTTTTTACTGTATGAAGATTTTTACTCTGATGGAAAAAGACAGCTATTGTTATCAAGAATAATACTGTACATAGATTTGCAAAGCTACAACTGTGTTTCCAACCTTTTACTTAGTATTGTCCCTAAAATGATAAAAACCATTCATACAGTATTTAATATAATGTATAACTTCAACTGTGCAGCACTTCTTAGGCTGTGTTGCTGCAGTTTCCGACACATGCCCATTCACTGTTCAAATTAAAGCACCAGTAGTTTCCTGTAAACTCCAAGCTCAAACGTGTTAATGCATTGTGCCGCATGTGGCCCAGATAAATGCACCTGCATTTGTTTTCTTACCTCTGAGGGCATCAGGAAGTGAGGGGGGGTGTATCTAGGGCTCTCTCTCCTCAGAGAGCCACAGGGGAACTTTTTTCTGATGACTGCGACATAGATAATGCTTAGAACACACTATGCCCGGGCAACATAAGTTTTGGAGGTCGTTCGGATACACGCCAGGTGTAGATTACAGCACCCACTCCACCCTTCCCATCGTTGTGGGTGACTTTTATGAGATGATGGCATTGATGGCTCAAAGCACTTGTTAATACAGTTTAAAATCCAGGAGCCACTTACAGGTTATGGAGCACTGTAGATTGACCACATAAATCATTCAGCAGAGATGTAAGCAGGTACAGGATACAAAAACTTCAAAGAACACTGTGTGCCTGTAAACAAATTCTAAAAGGCATTAATGGAGCCATACCTCCCCACATAAATCAATAGATTCCTTTTTAAGGCTTGAAGGCATCAACTAGACAAACGGTATAAGCTACAAGATTTTTGAAAAAATGTAAATTGGCAAAATTATACTAGTAGCAGTTCGTAAAGTAAAATTTACATTTAACACCCATCTTACAGGCTAATCCACTTCTAAAGTTTAAAACAAAACTATGCATATATAAACTGCTGAGGTGCTCTTTCTGTTTGTGGCCATCGAGTAGAAGGGCTGCTCTGGAATATCTTAGAAAATTAGAGCAAACATGCTTGATATTATTTATTAAGTCCCTACAAGAAACAACAGATTTAGTATACATAGATATAAGCCCAAATAACATATATAAAATAGCCTCCCTATGTCTTAGGGTCATTCTCACTGCCCTGCAGTGCGCATATGCCTGTGTCCACCTCACACTGTACATCAGTAACGGATACATCTCAGAGACTGCAGTGTAATTTATCCATCCATCCCTGCTATTTTCATCACCTTCAGTAATATGAGCTGCACATGGCACATTGTTTCATATCTTCACTATTCCTTATTTCAAATCATACACTGAAATAAGATCAGGGGTAACAAATCCCTATAGTGTGAGGGCATGTCTGTTACACTGCAGTAATGTTTGTAATGAGTTAACAAACACAGTGTATTTTAACAAGGTGTCTGTGCTTTAAAAGAGTTGAAAAAAATCACGTTTTCATCATTATTACAGGCTGTCTTTTTTAAAAAATTTTATAATTCCACACCTATGAAATCAACTATAAATCATCACTATATCATAAATGCGTTCCAGTATTTGCTCTACATCCAAATTAATATCTCACTATGTCAAATTTTCACCAACCAAAGACGGGAGTTAGATTTGTCTTTCCAGAGGTAATGCACTTACAGTTTTCTCCCCCGGGGTGAATAAAGTCCTACTCACAGTTTTTGAAAGTGCTGACTTGAGCACATCATTTTGGGGGATGCCCAGCCTTACACTCTTACACTTCATTTGTGAAATCCCTCCTTTCATTCTCTCTGAAAACTGGAGGGTGTAAAAGATTCGATGAAATATAAAGTATGGCTTAGATTTATCTCGTCACTCCTCATCGCAGTTTATCCTCCAGCTGAATGTGCATTGCAAGGAGCGAGCCAGAGGGCCTGGAGACTGTGAGGCGTTCCACTTTTCTGCTATTGATTGGGGCTGCGTTTGTTCATTGCTGATGTACATCTGAAATCTGCTGGGCTTTGTGTTTTACAGGAAACCAGGAGGTGGCATGGGTGGAGGTGTTCCCTTATCCCACCTGCCAGTGAAAGATACCAGAAATATTAAATATACAAAATATTAAAAACACACTTTGCTGCTCTTTATATTTGGTACTATGTGTCTCATCTATTCAGTTCAGTTCAATTTTATTTATACAGCGCCAAATCACAACAACAGTCACCTCAAGGCACTTTATTTTGTAAATTGGGCCCTACAGAGAAAAACCCAACAATCATATGACCCTATGAGGGTCATATGAGCAAGCACTTTGTCAACAGTGGGAAGGAAAAACTCTTTTAATAGGAAGAAACCTCCAGCAGAATCAGTCCACTCATGTAAGCAAACGCAACATATCAATTCAGATTAAAAATGCAAAACAGGTAGTGATGCTGCTATTGAAAAAATAATATTGTGATTTAATTAATAATTTGTTTTTAAAATGAAATAAAAAAAATTAAGGTTTGGTTTGTGAAGTGTAAAGAAATAGTTTTATCATTTTTCCTTCCTTAACGAGACTTATTTTGGAAAATAGGACATTTATTTGCCCGTTATTTTGTGTAGAGTAAAAAACATACGTAACATTGGCATTATGGCATTGGCATATCAGAGATTTCTTTAGAATAAGGCATAGAATAAAGTCAAGGTTAATAAAAAAAAAGCAAAAAAACAAAGTAATCAAAAAGGCTTAATAAATTGAACACAATTAAATAGTAAATTGAAAAGAACACAGATTATTTACAACAGAGCTCATCTACTGCATCTGGATCTATTGGATCTCTGATTCCAAAGTTTAAGCCAACATAGATCAAGTGTTCTAACAGCAGGTACAAGAATGTACATTGTGGTCCTAATTGAAGGGTAAAGTAGGGCACCATGACCTGGAAGACAAGCATAAAGCATTTCAATTGACTGCAGCATTCTGAAGGTCAGCATGGCCAAACTGCACTTGATAATTCAATAATGGGGTCAGCAGCAGCTTATAAGATAGCTATGTACAATCAGATCTGCTGCATCTATAATGCCCTACTGAAGAATTATAGATAATAAAGGTTTGGGGAGGTGGGGGGCAGCTACATCTGGACCATCCAGCTCAGTCACTTGTCAGAGCTGAGCTGAAACAGGGAGGGAAGCCTGCTGAGGAGAAATCGAAGGCCGGAAGCGTGCCGAGCTGGTTCAGCAGAGGGCTGGTCCTCAGGAACTCTGGAGAGCAGCAAAAACTGACAGAAAGATGTGGAGGTTCTTCGTGGCCATTCTCATTATTATTATATTTTCATTTAATATAAGTCAGAGGTGTTTGAAGTATTCCTGTGTATTAACTTGTTGTTTTGCAACTTTTAGCTATTGGAGGAAATTGCAAAATTATGCTTAATAATCTATCTTTTAACTATATGCTTTTATGTCTATTTGTCTGTGTGGCTGTATTACATTGTCATGAATTTTATCATAATTACTTTGCTGAACTAGAATCTCATACACTGAGAATCATCTTTTGTGTGGTTGCTGCTGAGGACATACCTGGCAACAATGAAAATTCAATGTTTTATTGAAGTTGAAAGTTTCCACCACTAGGGGGCAACATTGCAACAACTGTTTGCTGTTATGTTCAGCATACACAGTCCCAAATTGTACATGTAGCAATGCTCCCACAAGATGAATGTTAAAGTTTTCAGTGTCCTCTTCCATTCTTGTTTAGAATCTCATTATCTGCCTCAATTGTTGTCACTCAACAGGGTTTGATCTCGGGGGTCAAGTGGCCATCGAGTTCTCACACTGGAACAGTCCTTTTCCAGAGAGCAGCCAGAACCTCCCGAGTCCAGACTGTGTTCACTCCGAGGCCTCCGCTGTCCCGCCCATCAGCGAGCATCTTGAGCCAGTGTCCTGCCCGGCGTCGCTGTCCGTCACCCCGCTCCCCACGTACAGTGCCAGCCAGGAGACGCTGTGTGACAGCAGCACGAGTACGCTGAGAGCTGTGACAGTACATTCTTTTCAATTATGATAACTTTTTTTTTTTTTACAGCAAATCTACATTTCAGTTAGTAAAACACTGATTACAACAGGTCAGATGGTAACATCCTGTAGCTGTGTTGATATCAGAGTTATGATTGACCCTCTACGCAATCTCCATAATGCTGAAACTGGCACTCTGTGGGCCACACAACAACTGTTTACTCTGTCAGCTGAAGGCAGTTCTTAATGTCTTTGGTTGTACATATGAGCTGATTGTCATGCTGCAGAATCAATTTATAACCAGATAAACTGCACGGTGTCTGTACTTTTTTAGCACAAAGGAAACTCTGCTCACATCTGAAGCTAAATAAGGAGAAACGTGGTCTCAACCTCCAAGTTTCCTCCACCATGCATTTCTGTTTCCTGTTGACATTCATCTGCTGTGCTCTCTGGCCCTGGATTAAATAAACTGCCCTTTGTCGACAAGTGATTCAAATGTTATGGGAGCACCCTCACTGCTCAAGCTTGGCTTCAGACCAGGGACCCTCCGGTGTTCGTGAATTCTCAGCTAATGGCAGTTTTAAAGTGGAGTCAGCTTATCCTGTCATCCATAAGTGCGGGTTTTGTTTTATTTGAACACCATCAGGTTTTCCCATTCAGTATAATCAATGCTGAGTCAACACACATATGGACATGATTTACTCTTCTGCCCTCTTTTGTCTTTGGCTAGTACCAGTATCGATATCCGGTCACCCTTGAGCCTTTTGTTTGAGAAAATAGCCTCTTTAATGCAATAACTCAGCAACGTAGGAGTTTCAAACTGATACCATAGATGCAACTACTTAAAAACTTGTTTTAGACTAGAGAAGATGAGGCTGAGATAATGTTTATATCGGGGACTTCATTCCTAAATATTGGTCAGAGTGTTCTGGCCCTTCAACCTGTCTTCACCTCACTTTACCACGCTGCAGGTTTTCCAGTCGTCTGTTCTTATGTCTGTACACATCTGCAGAAGAGCTTGGGCAGCACATCTGCTACACCTCTATGACGTGGTGTAGTACACTATCACTTCTTCACCAGTGTCACCTTTTCAATATGGCTGTCCTTCACCCAGATTTGCCCCCATCCCCCCTGCGCAGCTGTTTCTGCTCCACTTACTTGTTTCGCTTAACAAACTGCAGATCTCTATATTGAAATCAATCGTTCTTATAGGGTTTTTATAATGACATGATAAACCTGCAATATCTGTTAATAGGTTAGATAGATTAATGGATATATTTATTCCCAGGTGTGTGTGTCTATGTGTGCGTGCATGTATTTGTATGTAAGCGTGTGTGCCCTTGAGTCTCCATCAGAGGACCATGCTGACACTGTCATCAGTGCCAACTGTCATTGTTTTGGGCTGCAGCAACACTGACTAGCCGGCCCTTTTTTCTGATTGGCCGCTGTCAGAGCAGCTTGACCCCCGATTGGCTGCCAGAGAAGCCCGATTAAGAATGCCGATGAGTAGCTCTCCTTTCTCTCTCGCTCTCTCTCTCTCTGACACTGTAAACATCCTGCTCATGCTTGTGTTTTTTTTCCTTCAGTGAGGATCTGTGACAGCTTTTGCAGCTTTCCTGCTGCCAGATTTGAGCATCTTTCACTATGACAGATCCGATCCGCATGTGTGTGAATGTTACAGTGATTCTGGACCGACTGATGCAGGGATGTGAGGAATAAGGAGTAAAAAAAAATAAAGTGGGGATGCTGGTTGCTCTCGTGGGACATCGCACTTGTTTGTCGCCCTCAGCGAGGGGCTGGAGGTGGAGGATGGTGTGTGCATATGTCAGTGTGTGTATGTAGAGGAGTCATCGGGCTGTTTTGGCATTTGCTGCGGCTCAGCTGTGAAGCCTCTCCCCCCCTCCTCCTCCTCCTCCTGCCTTCTGAGGAGCGAAGCTGCCTCTCTGCCTCTGCCCACCTTCACATGGTGAGTGTCCTCAAGTTGTCTTGAAGCAAAGGCAGCTTGATCTCCAGAATGGATTCTCTTCTTTTTTTTCTGCAGTGCTCTCACTCATTTGTTACCGTGTCCTTCTCCCCGCCCTTACACTGCTTCATCTTTCACCCGCAGTTCCCTGAACAGTGTAAGCATTTGACCTTCATATGCACACACACACTCTTTCTTCCAGCTCCTCATAATCCCCTTTCTCTTGATTGTAATTCTACTTGTTTTTTCCCACATGCTCCACCAGCTCTTTTGCTGTGATTCATCAGCTGTAACGCACGGAAACTAGTCATGTCTCTGTGAGCAATGTCCGTGTATGAGTGTGTGTTTGCTGTGACTGTGGTGACTGGGCACCAGTAGCAGCTCGGCAGGTGCAAAAATTTCCATCCCTTGGCTGCTAGGGAGAAAATGCGCCCCTGGGTATGATTCGCGCATCCAGCTAGAACAAACAATCCCTCCTAACTGGTGACTGACACCTAATCCCCCTTGACAACACACACACCCCCTCCCTCCCTCCCATTTCCCATTAACCCCCCCCCCCCCCCCCCCACACACACACACACACACACACACACACATTCATACACACACACACCTTTCTTCTCCTATCAGCGTGAGCTGTCATCTCCATGTTGTGTTGTGTTATAAATGGAGCCGCACTGTTGAGTGTTTTAAGCAACTAGAAGAGAAGAAGAATTCCTTTTTCACTGGAGAAAAAATCTTTAAATATTCTTGTGTAATAGTAATGTTATGCTCTTTTTTAATATGACCACCACCCCAGTCTTCAATAGGTTCTAAACACACTGCGTTTTCCAGTGTATTTAAGACCAAGTTAAGATAAATTGTGTCCATTTACTCCTCTGCACGTAACATTTCAAAACTAATTCTCTAATCAACTGGGACTCAAGGTCAGGCACATAAAGTAAGAATAAGGTGAGTTTGCTTACTAAAAGACATTAGAAGTCTTGGTGTAAGTCTGAAAGAGATTATCAAAGCCAGTGAACGGGTCACAACAGTAATCTAAACACAATGGCAAAAAAACATGGACGCTTAAATCTCGTGGTGTGTCCACAGATGTGACCATAAAACACTGAAATAACAAGCATGGCCTACTTCTCCTCACATTAATTTTGATGACTTACTTGCTTCAAATACCGGAGATCTTGACTCCAAACTATTTAGCAGACAAGTTTAAATTATTGATACGACATCCTGTAAATGAAAAAAGTATTTGGGCTGCTCAAACTGACACAGTGGAATGATATTATGTTAACAGAGAAGGCTCACCACACTAAAAATGCAGAAAATAAAATACATAATCAAACCGAGGTTGTTTGAAGTTATTCAAACAGGCTATCCAGATTTATGTGTCACTTTTGCATCTTCAAAATCAATAAAGACCTGTTTGAGTGACCACGTGAAGCTCCAGTGTTACATCAGTTTACACAGTTTAATGAATTTTCTTCAGACGCAGACAATTTCTCGCTTAATGTTTTGCACCATTCCACTGCTGGTGTCTTTTTTTCAGCTTTTGTTCAAACTGTCATTATGTCATCATGAAGCATTTAATGACCCTCAGCATATCGCAGTGAAAAAGTCACAGCAAGGTAACTTTAACATAACTGTGATCAGCTATTTTTAGTTCAAGCTTGTGTGGTTGGAAAGTAGCAATCAGTTCGGAAAAATGACCTGCATTAGCATGAAACTATTCGTTTTGTTACAATGGTGGCTGGTCGTACTAAACATGGCTAAAGTTTCATATAATCAGGTCAGTGTATGTACAAGTAACCTAAAATGAACCAAACTAGCTTCAGCTCTGGCAGTGAGCACCGAAGCCCCTCCAACCTGATGCTTAAACCTTTTGTTTGCTACGGCAACCAATTGAAAGAAAGCTGGCTTGAAGTGAAGGAGGCCTTAAAGGAAGTGGAGCTAAAGCAGCATGGTTCAGGATGAACTGAGGTGCTGCACCAAAGCTGAGTCGGACAAATAAAGATTGTTACATTTCAGTTCTTCTTGGTGGACATTAAGGTATTTCCAGGCTATAGAAGATATTGTGGTGGACCACTGGAGGGCTCCACTCACACCCAGTTCTCAGAAAGTGTTGTTGCTGTGTTTTGGAGGGAAAGTATTCAGTTCTGTGGTGATGAGTAATAAACGAGCAGTGTTTATCGAGAGCTCTCGTGTCGTCTGTGTTTACCTCCACATTGGTGACCCCTGACTCGAACATGCTGCAGTCCGAAGGTGGCACCGACTCCGCTCTGGATGCATCAGCAGCCGCCAGCCCTCTGCCTCCAGCTGCAGCTACGTTTGCTGTGGCGCTCGAGCTGCCGGACTTTTGGCTTCACGACCCCCCGTCGTGGTTCGTGCACGTGGAGGCTCAGTTCGCCCTTCGTGGCATCTCGGCTGACGACACTAAATATCACCATGTGGTGGCTTCTCTCAACCCGCTAGCCACCCGTCGTGCGTTGACTCTCCTCCGGGACCCACCCACCCGAGGGAAGTACGGGCTTGGACCGGACGACGGGGGATTCCTCTTCACCCACATCTTCCTCCGACAGCCGGCGGCGGCCGTGAGAGCCGGCCTCGCCAACTCTCCGCTTCTGGGCACGAAGGATTATCGCTCCCTGGCTGAGGACGCGGATCGTATTCTCCTGGCTACCCGCACTTTCCACGATCACGACTTAGTTCCAGCCTCGCCGGCGGCGCCTTCCACTTCCCCGCTGACCTGCCACGACGTACCCGATCCTTCGCTGACGGCAAAGATCACGGCACAGCGACACCACGGACGGGACCTCTGTTTCTACCATCGGCGTTTTGGCGCCGGAGCGCGCCGCTGCCTCCCGCCTTGCGCTTTTCCGACCCTGGGACATGGACCCCGCCAGCGCGCTGTAGCGGCCGCAACCGCTGGCGACAAAGAAAAACTGCTCTTCATAGAAGATTCGCCCTCTGGGAGACGTTTCCTGGTCGACTCTGGCTTCCAGAAGAGCCTCCTTCCCCCGTCTGGAGCCGACAGTTTAGCAGCGGGCTGCGGACCGCAGCTTGTTGCGGCTAATGGCTCTCCCATCGCAACGTTCGGGGAAAGGTTCGTGACTGTTTGTTTTCATGGTCGGGATTTCCAATGGACCTTTGTTGTTGCCGCTAGCTCTGTACCTATTTTGGGCGCCGATTTTCTTTGTGCCCACGGACTGCTGGTCGATGTCGCTAACAGACGCTTAATCGATGCACTGTCTTTTTCTTCAATACCCTGTTTCACTCGTGCCATCGATCCCCTGAATCGGGCTAATGTAGTGACTTCAGGGAATGTTTTTCAGCATTTGCTCTTGGAGTTCCCTTCACTGACTGTTCCTAATTTCTCAAACACGGCAATGAAGCACGGGGTTGAACATTATATTCCGACGGTCGGTCCCCCAGTGTTCGCACGCGCCTCGACCCCGCGAAACTCTCGTCGCTCGGGAAGAGTTTGCCGCAATGGAGCGCCTCGGCATAGTGCAGCGCTCGAATAGTGCCTGGGCTTCTCCGCTACACATGGTGCCCAAGTCAGACGGTCGGTGGCGGCCGTGTGGGGATTTTTGCCGTTTGAATAATGTCACGGAGAACGACCGTTACCCCATTCCCCACATCCAGGATTTTTCCGCCCACCTCGCCGGCACCTCGATTTTTTCTAAAATTGACTTGGTGCAGGGGTAACACCAGGTTCCCGTGCGCACCGAAGACGTCCCCAAAACTGCCGTTATTACCCCTTTCGAACTGTCTGAATTTCTGCGCATGCCGTTCGGCCTGAAAGGCGCGGCCCAGACTTTTCAGCGGTTGATGGACTCTGTTTTGAGCGGGCTGCCTTTCGTCTTCGTGTACCTTGACGATATATTGGTGGCCAGCTGCTCTGAGAGTCAGCACGCGTCCCATCTGCATCAGGTTTTCCAGTGCTTGCCGGCACACACAACCCCTCCAAGTGCCAGTTCGGCTTGCCGGTTCTGGGTTTCTTGGGCCACCGCATTTCCGCTGACGGTGTGGTTCCGTTGCCAGACAAGGTCCGGGCCGTTTCGGCTTTTCCGCATCCTGCGTCCGTTAAAGCACTGCAGGAGTTCTTGGGGATGGTCAATTTCTACAACCGCTTTCTCCCCAGAGCTGCGCACCTGCTGCAGCCTCTCTATGCTGCCTTGAAGGGTAAAACAGCTAAGGACACGATTGATTGGCCCCCTGAACGCATCCAGGCATTTTCTGGGGCCAAGACCGCGCTGGCAAACGCCGCCCTGCTGGCCCACCCGTGGACCACTGGAGGGCTCCACTCACACCCAGTTCTCAGGAAGTGTTGTTGCTGTGTTTTGGAGGGAAAGTATTCAGTTCTGTGGTGATGAGTAATAAACGAGCAGTGTTTATCGAGAGCTCTCGTGTCGTCTGTGTTTACCTCCACAATATATAATTTCTCCACAAGCGCTAACTAGCAATAACCAGAGTGACCACTTGGAAAACTTTTTTAGCACATGTGAGTGAGATTAACCTGCTCTACATCTACAGTAAAGGAATAAAAACGGAAATATCTAACAAAAACTCTTGTTCTGTTAGTCCAGTTAGCTGATCAGATGCTTCTGACTGTTTTCTGCTTTAAATTGAAACTCAGAGAGCATTCTCCAAACTGTGGAACAGCATTCCCCTCAGTCAAATCTGCTCCATCCAGCCTGGACTGGACTTAAAACTCATTTTTACTCACTGGCATTTGAATCGGACTTGCTCATTGTGTCTTCACTCACTTTTTCAGCTTCATGTGTTTAGCACCTATTAAAATGTAAATGGTAAATGGCCTGTATTTGTATAGCGTGGATGACTGGTTGTGTAAAGCGCTTTGGGGTCCCTAAGGTCCCTAAGGACCCCAAAGCGCTTTACACAACCAGTCATCCACCCATTCACACACACATTCACACACTGGTGATGGCAAGCTACATTGTAACCACAGCCACCCTGGGGCGCACTGATAGAGGCAAGTATGTATTTTAGTCATTTCTTATCCAAAGGAAAGGATTTACACGTGCTTAAATTGCTTTATTTTAGCATTATGCAATTCTGTTGTTCCAACTTAATGTACTTGAGTTGAACCAACTTAATTCATTAATTGTGAATCAACTTATATACTGCAGTTGAGTCCAATTTAATTAAATTGAGTTAATCCAACCTTTCCAAATTAGAGTAGTCCTGCAAAAGTACTTAATGCTAAGAGAAAGCCATTTATAAATGTCAAAATACCTTTCTGTGATTATTTTAAAGTTCATTTAAAGAGTTATTTCTTGGAGTGTCTAGAGTCTAGAGTCTGATTAACATAAAACGTGTGTAGATATTGCTTTTATAACAAAATGTACATACTGTAGCTGTCACTCCAGCCACTTGTCCTTATCAGGCTCACAGGGGGGCGAAGGGGGCTGGAGTCTATCCCAGGTGTTATAGGGCAAGGTATAAGCTGGACAAGTCTAACACAGCTTGGACAATTTAGAAAAATCAATTAACCTAACCCCACTAAGCACATGTTTGTTATGTGGGAGGAAGACAGAGTACCCAGAGTGAACCCACAGGGAGAACATGCAATCTCCACACAGTTGGTGGATTTGAACTCAGGACCTTGCTGTGAGGCAGCAATGGTAACCACCGTAATGTCATTCAGAAACAATATGACTGCAAGGCTTGATGCAGAATTTTCTTTACATTTTTGTCCTTCACAGGTTAAACCACAAAAAGGAACAATAGCATACATGTGGTGTGTGTATGGTTTTCTGCCACATCCAACCCCAGTGATTTTCCTGATACAACTACTACGAGTTGACAAGTATTAAAACTACATTAAGAGTATGAATATAGTTTATAGTAAGTGAGCACATGTGGCACAGGTAATACTTTATGAGAAAACTTGACACAACATATATTTTTTCTAATACAAAAAAACTGCATTATGCATACAAAACTAGTGAGAATAAAATAAATAATAAAGCAACAACTTGCAAGACTAGGCTGCATGTAATGGCATGTTATATAAAATCTTAAAATAGAATTAACAAATTCTTCATCTGGTAATTGAAAAAATTTAAGATGCATTTTTCTTGGATGTTCAAAATTAAAGAGGAAAAAGAAATAATCTACAGTGCCACTGCTGAAGTGTGGCTTTATTGAGTTTAAGAAAAACAGATGTGTGTACACCCAAAGCTTTAGTACCATGTGACCTCAGTTGTGGCTTGGGTTACAGAAGCACGATAAGGTTGTTAAAGATTGATGAATACATTGTTTGACTGGCCACTGCCTGGCAAGACAGCACGATGTAGGCTAATATCTGGTGTCTCAGTCCTCCGAGAGCCAATATTTATAGTAAGCAATTCTCCTTTCCATTAACGAGAGCAGCGTTGGAGTGCTGAGGGTGCTGAGGAAACGGGGTCGGGAAGTGTACGAGGTCATCACATACTGCCTGGGTTTAAGAGTTGAAAATAACATGCTAAAAAAGCTTCTCATGTCAGAACTATGGAAGCTAATTTCCACCAGTAACACAACAATAATAATAATAATTTTTCCATTAAAAACTATAATTGGTTTTTTTTTAACTGTGCATGTTACACAGTAGAAAAGTACACCAATTTAAACTGATACAAAACTGGAATACGTTCAGGTATTGAACAAACTTTAAATTTTGTTGTGAGCAAAGCACAATCCATATGTTGCGACTGTTTCACTTAATTTTTATGCACGCCCTCCTGAATACAGATTATGTGTGCTTGAGTCCGACTCCTCCAAAGACACCCAGGCACAGTACAATATACGTATGACATCAAAGGAAAAGAATAGTAAAATTAGGACTTTATTTCAGTTTTTCAATTTAAATGAAGCGTAAAAGGTCGTAAATATTCATACACTCTTTAAAGTTCGTGATTAATTTGATCTTTTTTCACTTACTGGCAGAAATGAGTTTCCATAGAAGAACTTTTAATCTCAAATCTTGAGATGAAACTTTATTCATCTTCTTTGAATAAATAAAGTGTTTTTTCAGTGTGCCCTCTCTGAAGGTTGCAGGTTGAGTTGGTCACCCTGTTTTCCACTAGTATCAGATTGATCATCTTTCTATTAGCCTCGTCCATGGAGTCCAATGTTCCAAAGCATCAACGGCTGATTAAAGGCTGGGACGACTCCCCAACCTCTATATCTCTGTCCCTCTTACCACCGCTCAGCAGAAAAATTTAGCTGAGTCACCTTTGCTATCACAAACGTAAATTCACCATGCAGACCTTCAAGACAGCCAACCCCCTCTCTCGAAGTCTTCTCACTCTCCAGAGGACTGAAAGTAAGAGACACAGACCTGTTTAGATTGTTCGTTTTATGCTAAGCTTGGAATAATTTCTCCCTCCCAGACGGGCACAGTCTAGTTGACCAATAGCTCCAATTAGCATATGTGTTGCCATGTAGAGTGTCTATCTTTGGAGGGTCTTTCAAGGTTAATCTTTGCTAAGGAGATAGAAGTTACAGAGCTGTGCTTTTTCTTTTTTTCCCTCTAATTTTCACACAGCTTCCTCTGCCATATTATCTGTTGCTGTACATCTGTTCCTGCTGTTTTTGTCTTCCTTTTAAATTTTGCTGTTACGCTTCAGCAAAAACTCAAGGAAAGTGTTTGTATAGTGGGAATCTCTGTCTACGTCTTCAGCATTTATTGCATTCTACCCATTGGCTTACACCTTGTATGATGTGCAGCACGGCTGTTCATCAGCATTTCCTCTTAGGGACTGTTCCTTTCCACTCTACACTAAACTCTAGCTACCTTTGTAGATGTCAAAACCTCCATGGATTAAAGATTTAGAAAAGACAGTCTTGATTGCCTGTGAAGCTGTAGTTTTAAAAATATTTCTTTTACAACAAAGTTTTATTTATTTTATTTGCAGAGGGGGTTTGTTGTTGTTGTTTTTTGGAATACCCAGAGTGACCACTTGGAAAACTTTCTAGCATATGTGAGTGAGATTAACCTGCTCTACATCTACAGTAAAGGAAAAGAAAAGGTAATTTTCTCTAACGAAAACTCTTTGTCTGTTCGTCCAGTTAGCTGATCAGATGCTTCTGACTGTTTTCCACTTTAAATTGAAACTCAGAGAGCATTCTCCAAACTGTGGAACAGCATTCCCCTCCCAGTCAAATCTGCTCCATCCAGCCTGGACTGGACTTAAAACTCATTTTTACTCACTGGCATTTGAATCGGACTTGCTCATTGTGTCTTCACTCACTTTTTCAGCTTCATGTATTAAGCACCTACTAAAATGTATTTAAGTCATTTCGTATCTATTCCCTTTTGTGCTTTTTGCTTTTGTTTGTTTGTTTTTTTAAATCTATTTTGTCTTTTGAACAGGGTTTTGGTGCCGGTTGTTAACAATGTGTTAAAAATGTGCTTTATAAATACATTAAGTTGAGTTTGAGTCAAGTAATCTAGCCTTAACTGCGAGTGAAATATACGTAGAAACATTTAATTTGTTTGAAGTTCAACATTAGTTAACTTAGCTAGCTGAGCAGCCTTGTGTGTGTCGAGCTCTACTGGCCATGATGTGAACAAGTCAAGTGCGCACAGGCAGAAGTCACACTTGGGACACCAGCAGTTGACTTGTTAGCTTAGGAGTTAATAGTTAACATTTTATAACCAGTCAACTTGGGCATTGTTAGTGAAGTCAACATGGTCTCTGGCATTTCTAGAATAACTTTAACTGTGTTTTTGCAAGGCTGTCAGATGATGCTGGCTGGAGGGGCCCTTGTGACTTTTGTGTGTGTGTGTGTGTGTGCGTGCGTGCGTGCGTGCGTGCGTGCGTGTATGTGTGTGTGTGTGCAGAGTAATTGCAAGTTTGCAAGTTTTGCCTGCCTGGCCCTGATTATTTTTGTTGATTTATTCCTTGGGATGACTCACGTTTAGCTTCGGGTCTTTGGTCTTGATGTATTCTTCTTGCATGGATGGCCATTACCGTGTAGTTAGTGAGAAAGCTTTACCTGGGGGACGTTCTGACAGAAAGTCTTCTCATGTTCACTGTCACAATAGTTCCAAGTCCAGATGACACGGTCAATACTCGACCAGTTGCTCGCAAGTTTATTACTAGACTTTCTGTTGTGTCTTAAGCGAGAGCAAGTAAATGGAAAAAGATAACAATAAGCACTAAAAGATTAATTGCTATCTCTTAAAAGGAAGCAAAAAACGACAGTAACGTGCTGTGTATCCTTACAGGTGCAAGTTTATCTCTACATGGGTCTGAGCTCCAGCACCAGAGCCTCCGCCGACACAGAGTCCAGCTGCAGCCCTCGGCCTCTGGCTACCGGGCAGCAGACAGACCTCTCACCTTCCCCTCCTGTGGGGAAGAAGACATCATGGAGGAATCTTTGGCCACAGCCCCAGATTCCAGCACTCAAGATGATGTGCCTCCACTGGGTGAGCACCACCAGCAGCAACTACATTTATGTCGACTTCACTCAGCTTATTTTCTCCCAGCAAGTTTAGCTGACAGCATTGTGGTCTTTCTAATGAATACCTTTACATCAGCTAATAAAAGGCCATCACTGCTCAGAGAAACTTTTTCAGACTTGCGTGCAGGTTGTTGGCATTTTCAATTACTGTATTTAGAGTTGTTCCCCTTTACCTGATATAAAAATAGTAAAATACGATAGTCCTCTCTGCTCTCTGCCAACATACTTGCTTTTTGCGACAACACAGATTAATTAAAGGAGTTAGATACAGTACAGAGCATCGTGAAAGAATCAAAAGCCATTTGAATTGGAATTTAATTTAAAGTCCCTTTCCTCTCATACAAGCTCTTGAATAATCAGCTCCTGTTGTGTCTGAAGATGCCACTTCTGGTTTCTATAGTTCTTAAAAGTAGAATTTGAAGCAGAGCTGATTCTATCCCGGAGAAAAACTTCTAACACTACGATCGTGTTGATGTTTTTGAGCTTTTTAGCTCATTGTTTTGGATTTTTATAGCTAAAAAATAATAAGGGATGAAAAGGTTTTCTTTAGCTGTCTTATGATTGCTCAGTTATTGAATAAGAACAGAAGAAGAGTCAGCATTTTTACTGGATTAAAAGTTAGTCAGCTTGGATTCTATTCTCGTTTCCATTTACTCTCCAGTTGTGAAGGATGTTAACGTGCTTCTTGAACGAGAAAGGTCAGGTGGCATCAGCAGCCCGTCCAGAGACGACGACTCCACTCTGCAGAACCAGGGCACCCACAGCAGCATCCTTGATGACAACACAAAGTCCAGTGCAGGTCTCCCAGAGGTCAGCGGTGAAAATAAACAAATCACCGACAGCCAAATGTTTGCTTATTCATCCATCCATCGTCAATAATAGACAATAACTGAGTCAAAACAGCAGAGATAACGGTTCCTCTAAATGGCTACTTGCTATTCTTTGCTGACTCTCTTTATCTGCGTGGCCTCAGGGGAGGAGTAAGTCCAGTGGCCTTTGCTTCAGTGATGGAAAGAGCCGCATCGATTACATCCTGGTCTACAGGAAATCCAGTTCACAGTCAGAGAAAAGGGAAGTATTTGAACGGAACATCCGTGCAGAGGGCCTGCACATGGAAAAGGAGGTAAAATAGCTGGCTTGCACAGTGTTTGTTAACCATTCACTAATCCTTTCTAGTATTTTGCGCTTTGCAGGTAAAACAGTTTCTAAGACCTTTTCCTTTTCTTTTTTTGACAGCAACAATAAAAGCAATGTGACCTAAATTATTCTGAAGCATCTCCTTGTGGTTTGCAAAATCCAAACAATAGACCCAGTCAATGAATGAGGCAAACTTTGGATTATAAATCATTTATGATATACCGTATTTTTAAATTTGTTTTGGAGGTCAGCAATGTAGCACTCAATTCGTTCTTCGGCCATATATCTATTGCTCAAGAGCAATTCTTATAATCACAGGACATTAGCAAAGCAAACGTAGTCCAGTTCTTTAAAAAGCGATGACTCCAAAGTAAACGAGAAGCTCGATAGTTTCCGGTGCTGACAGAGAACCAGCTTCTTCAGCCAACCTGCAATTGCATTTATTGTGAGTCTCGCTCAACAGCGATACCATTTTATGTGAGGAAGTTATTTAATGCACAGCCCTATTATGCATGTAATCTAAATGGCCGAAGTGTTGAATTTTAAAATGCTCAAAGCCTTTGTGCCAGGTCTGACAGCTGGGGGCTGTCGAGACGTTCAGCACTCGTAGAGCAAAATCAAATGTGCCGATCGCAATTTTCCCTGCTGCTGCTTCTCACTGAGCAAAAGTGTCACTTGATAGAATGGAGAAGGTGGATGTTGTGATGCTGTGTGTTAACCTCAGCTCTGTTTGCTGATGCTGTACCGCCAAGGTCGTCATTATCTAGAGTGCGCAGCGGAAGGCGACGGTTGTTGTCTCCTTCAACCTTCAGCCCACTTGTGTGTATTTCTTGCATGGAGTCATTTAGTTATTTTTAGGTCTCTGCAGTTAGCTTCTGATTCATGTACCCTTAGACAGACTCCTACACAGTCAGGAAGTACAAACAGGTGAGGAAAAGAGCAGATGCTCAACAGCCTGCAGTGAGATATTTTGTAGCTCTTCCCTTTAAAAAATAAATTCTGCTTTATATATATATACATATTATAAAACGGTATAGTATATTTATGTGTGTTTGACTTCATTACAGGCCTCGTTAACAAACAGTGATGTGATCTTCTTGAAGCTTCATGCACCATGGGATGTTCTCTGTCGCTATGCAGAGCTCATGAACATTCGCATGCCTTTCAGGTTAGACAAAACTTCTAATGATGCTAATGTGAAAATAATTAAAGCTGCCCTGTCGAATTTTCTTGTACACAAACAGAAGTTATTTGCATGTAGTGTAATGTAACCCCAACAGATCACTGAGCCTGATTCTTCCAGGGGTTTCTTCCTGTAAAAATTGAGTTTTTCCTTCCCAGTTTCACCAAGTGCTCCCTCATTTAGGGTCTTTACTCTACAATATAAAGCACCCTGAGGTGACTGTGCACTCTATAAATATAATATTTAATAA
The DNA here is from genome assembly GCF_965226115.1 of Aulonocara stuartgranti. NCBI lineage: Eukaryota > Metazoa > Chordata > Actinopteri > Cichliformes > Cichlidae > Aulonocara > Aulonocara stuartgranti. The sequence goes on along the minus strand of NC_138953.1, from coordinate 5,497,521 downwards.
TTACTATTCAAACATACATGAAGATACAGTATAAAAAGCAAAAAAGCTCTTCGTTTTATGTTGGCTGCCCTGTTCCATTTCTGTCTAGATGATGCCCCACTGTTTTAACATGGTAATATAAAATCACCATTAAAACAACACTTAACACTTAATGAGATCCATTAGCTGAAAGTTGTAGCTTATTTCTATAAAAATATCTTAAAACCCAGTGCACACAGTAATTTTAAGCTCTGTGGAATTTATTGCACTGTTGAATAGATGGAAGCCCAAATTGGTTGTAAGGTTGTATTTATTTATTTAATGAATTAATTATCAAGTGATAGCATCCTGAATGGATTTCTTCTTCTCTTCTCATCAACATTCCGTTTTCCAGGAGGAAAATCTTCTACATGCACCGACGGCACAAGTTTATGAGCAGGTGAGTGTCCATGGCAACGTGTAAGTGGACTAAGCAAACCCCCACTGCTGCAGCTTCAACAGAAGCTTCTCTTGCAGGATGGAGAAGCGCATCAACAAATTCCGCGGCTGGCTTCCCCGCAAGCCCATGAAGTTCGACAATGACAGGCTGCCCGACCTGGAGGAGAACGAGAGCTTTACCGCCCCCTTCAGTCGATCGAGGATCCATCAGTGAGTTGTTGAGGAATGCTTCACCCCGAGAGACTTTTTGAACTTAATCTTACACCGCCAGCTGGTGCATTTCCATTCCCTCTTTTGTACTTTAGCCTCTTATATGCAAATTGGTGCACAGTGTAAAACACACTTTTGCACTTACATATGTGCACGTATATACAAAAAACCTATCAGTCAGGGCAGACAGACTTGTTCTAACCAGTTTGTTTCACTCCAGTTTCATCATCCACAACAAAGATACATTTTTCAACAACGCCACCAGAAGTCGCATCGTTCACCACATCCTGCAGCGGGTCAAATATGAGGAGGGGAAAACTAAGATGGGTAAGATTCTGTAGAATTAATGAAAATTACCAAAAAATAAAAAAAATACATATCAATGCACAAAATGCACCAGAATATTATTGTATATAAGCACTGTATATTTGACTAAGAAATCCATTTGGTTTCCATTCTTTTTTACACTTTAAGCTTATGTGTAAGTTTTCAGACTTTAAATATGGTTTTATAACATTTTAATATTACTATTTCCTGTTTATCAATGCCTTTTTATAAAAAAAAAAAAACACCAGACAGTCCTATCTGATGCATATTAATCCAAGGCCCATAAAAAATGGCAGCTCATGCTGTCTCAAAAACTCCGGATGAATTCTCAAAATCCTTTTATGACAGACTTACAGGCATTTCTCCTGATTTTATCCCAGTGGTTAGTTGTGGCATTACATCAACAACAATGAAAAAATCCTCTTTAGCTCAAACGGTGTTTCTGCAGGGACCAGAATTTCAGCCGATATCTGTAAAACACCCCCAGCTGCAAAATTTTGACTCAATTTTTATGAGGTTTTTAATGAATGTGTTTGCATGAAACCCCGTCTTCTCATGCAAGGCTTGATTTGATTATGCATTCACACGGTAAATTCTAAATGTGAACACGGAAACGGTATGGCTCCACCTGACTTCACTCCTTTAATGATTCTCTTTCTTTCTTTTATTTATTTATTAATTTTTTTGCAGGGCTTAATCGTCTTTTGAGCAATAATTCATACGAGGCAGCTTTCCCCCTTCATGAGGTAATTTGGCTGCTAGAAACCTTTCACTCATTCATTTCCACCACCTGTTTTGAAGTAGTTCTTTGCTGTGATATTATATCACACACAGAGATCATGTCTATGTGTACATAAACATATATATGCATGCTTTAACAGGGGAGCTACCACAGCAAAAACTCCATCAGAACGCACGGAGCAGACAACCATCGGCACCTCTTGTATGAGTGCTGGGCTTGGTGGGGGGTTTGGTACAAGTACCAGCCGCTGGATCTAGTCAGGTAACTACATGCACACAATTAGATCTGAAAGTATATTGAAATGAGAACATCATCATCATCAGGTAGCGATAGCTGAAATATCTTTACATAAAATTTAATTAAGACATCATGATGTGTTGTGTAGCTTTTACCACATACAGGTGTAGTTTCGAGGCCATTCTGAGGGAACAAACTTGTTTTTTCTCATTCCGCTTGTGCTCGGCTGTTGTTCCAGGAGGTATTTTGGAGAGAAGATCGGACTGTACTTCGCCTGGCTCGGCTGGTACACGGGGATGCTGTTTCCTGCAGCTCTAGTTGGCCTACTGGTATTTCTGTACGGGCTTTTCACTCTGGAGCACTGCCAGGTCAGGTAAAGACACCTCCTCTCTGTAGTGATAAACATGTGTGTCCTGCTATTCTTTACTCTGAGCGTCTACAGAAGAAGACGCATTATTTTCTTCAAACTGCTGCATCTTTCCACGAATCCTCGTGTGCAGAGCAGACTAAACGTTAAATTATTTTTACATACATTTGGATACATTTAGATCTATAATGTGTTGAAAATGTTTCTATTTCAGTCAAAGACTGTTGCATATAATTTAATGTTTGCTTGATGCATGAAGATTAAAACTAACAAGTTTTAAAAAGAGACTTTTTCATTTCATTCAATTTTATGTGATGATTATGCAGAAAAAATAGAATTGGGCTGAAAGGTCTGTTGCTTTATTGTGGAAAGGTCTGTTGTCTGTTGTGTAGCATGTAAATAAGTAATAAGTAACTAATTACTTTTGAAAATAAGTCATCAGTAAAGTAACAGGATTTCTTTCTTGGAGAAGTAATCAGTAATTAACAACTAATTGCTTTTTTCAAGTAGCTTGACCAACACTGCTCCTAAGGTATTTGCTGTCTCTCTCAGTCAGTACTAAAATGAATTTGGAGCCTCTTCGTTTAAACTATATATACGTTTATGTTTACAAAAACTTCAATCATATCCTGGCTGTTTGATTTAAAATTCACTGCAGTGATAATACGGAGGCAAAACTACAAAAAATGTGTGTTTGTCCAACAGATTATGGAGCTAACTGTAATTTGCAATTTGAGATGAGGCAACAGAGTGTGAAATTGTCCCCTGTACGTGATTATACTGGATGCTGCTTAACTGAAACAGAAAATCAAACGTGCGCAGGCTTCTTTGGCTGAAAAATCTCACACAGAAGCAAATGTTCTCTGTAATGACTTTTCTTAAGAACATAATTTCATTTACCTGAACAGAGATCACACACACTTACGTTTTGCACTTGTATTTTTTAAGAGAACTCAGACTTGCGTTAGTCTGGGTTTTTCTGTGACTTTGTCTCTTGCTGGATGTTATAATTCTTGTCCTACTTGAATGCTTTGGTCGTTTGTTTGTCGTCGTCCAGCAAAGAAATCTGCCAGGCCAACGACATCATCATGTGCCCCATCTGTGACCAGTACTGCCCCTACCTGAGACTGTCAGACAGCTGCATCTACGCCAAGGTACATGAAAAGGGGGACGAAATGTTCCCAGCAGCTGATACTTGTGATAGTAGCCGATCTCAGTGTTAGTTAAATAAATATGTGTTAAGAAGCTGTCTATCACTAAATGAGTCCAGTAGGATTGAAATATTTGTATATTTGAAGTATCATCAAAAAGAGATTAATGAGGGTATGCTTTGGGGTAGCCCTATGTTTTGATTCACAAGCTACCAGTTTATGAATGAATGTGCAGTGTCCTCAGTTTCTCACCCTTCAATCATCTCATCCTACTTGGAAACACTGTGATGAAAATGACATTTTTATCATCCAAAAGTATTCTTAGGAACATACTAACTGCACATAAACCGGCACTAAAATCTTTGACATTTATGCATCTCATTGAATCAGGTGTGTAGATTTTTCCTAAATTTGCTTTTTGACATAAAAATGTGTGATCTTGTCTTCGTTTTAAGGTCACCCATCTATTCGACAACGGGGCCACTGTTTTCTTTGCTGTGTTCATGGCTGTGTGGGGTAAGTTAACATTGAACTTTGGAAAAATGCAGCAGGGAAACACATAACAATGAGGTTCGTACAGTGCTGTGCTGCTGCACTGTCTGATAACCTCTTCTGATGTTTTCTAAAAGATAGAGATTACTGTGCAAAAGCCTTGAGCCATCCCTCATTTATTTGTATTTTTCAGGGAACATGGAAATTAGGCTTCTTTAACTATATTCAGGTTGGCTGTCTTTTGTTCCATTCAGCCTCAGGATTAAATAAACGTGCACTTGTTTGTTCCCACTCCTGTTTGATATGTAAAGCAGATCAAAATAGGTGGATAGATTTCTGCTTTAATTTTTTTTTTTCCTAAATGACTCTCTGTATATTGTTTACATGATAAAAATTAACTGAAAAACAACAACAGAAACAAAAAAAACCCCAGTTAATTCCCCTAAAAATCATCACGTACAAGGAATGGACTGAAAATGAATGAAGCAGCAGCCAATAGCTGAAGACACTAAAACATTTCAACACAGAGCTATTTCAGCTATTTTATATATTATCAAAGATTTTCACATTACACAGTAACATCAGTCGTTTGTATTTCTTTTTCAATTAGTATTAATACTCTAAAAACAAAACATTTCCGAATTTTATATATTTAAAAGATTAAACAGACATTTACAGTTTCATTAACACTGTTTAAAAGCCTGGTTGAACTGTTAGACACGTGACTACTGAACAAGGTCCCAGTATATGTGCGGTGCACTTAAGGAACCTGTGGGCTGTTCATAACTTTCCTCCACTGCTGACACGGCAGGTGATGAAGAACCAGCAGCATCATAAAGGTGATCCCTGGACTCTTTAGAAATGCCTTAGTGACAGAAAAATGGAGCACAAAAAATGCACAAAATAAAGAAAAATTACTCAAAAGTCACATTTCTAACAGCTTAAACTCAAAATGATACATATCAAAACAATGTTGATGTTTAAAAATAACTACCATCTTTAACAGGTGTTCCTGCACATTGATCTTCACATATATAATCAGAAATGTTGTTGAACTGTGTTTAATTTGAGTACCTATGTAAAGGAAGAACAAAAAATAGAGTAGCAACAGATGCTCACCAAGGATTTTTTTAACATCGGTCGGCTGTTTGAGAGCCTCTCGTATTCTGTTGTCATATCTAAAACATCTCAGCATGAAGAACAGAGCTAAACACAGCTGGAGGATGAAGATCAACACACACAGCACGATGACAATGTTGTTTACTGCTGAGGGTAAAAAGGAGGGAAGAGGTACAAAAAGGCTTTAACAAATCAGACTGACAGAACAGGAATAAAACTTGGACCTTTGTTTCTTTATAATTATTATGAATTACCATTGATTACTTTCATAAATACAATGTACAGACAAATGAGGCGTAGCTTCATTCAACGTGAACTAATTATTGGATAAGATAAAAGATAATGCCTACATTTAGTGTTCAAAGAGGCACAAAGTCATTATTGATACTTTCATAGTTTTCTAGGGTGGGCCTAAGAGTACAAATGAACTGTTGAATAAAACAGTGCAAACAAAATCTCATTTTTCTATTTGTTTTCTGAAGTTGTAGTAGTTGTACAGAATCAGGACTCTTTTGCATTGGAAATATTATAGTACCAGCTGATTGTTGTGCTGTGGACTCCAAGTGGATGACCTCTGGTTGAGAAAAGACCAGAGACTGGTTCTGGTTCTGGAGGAGCCCCATCAGGTAGATCTTATTGCTCCAGGAGATTTGCTGTGAAGGCAAAACAACGGGCATTTGGATTTTGATCAGCTGGGCTTGGAATTTTATTCCAGCTTGTCATTGAAAAGAAGTTAAATTAAAAGCTCCGGTGGACGAGTTACTTGTGTTTGTGAGCTGTGTATAACTAAATAAAGGAAAGCTCAGTATCCGTTCATATAGAAGTTAAATTTGCCAGAAGAAAACAAATACTCTACAGCTTGTAAAAGCTCAGACCAGCGTTACAGCAAGCTACCACGTCCTTTCAACTAATCGCTGGCTTTTTAACTTTTCAAAATGCAATTTAAAACTTGCTTGGGAAGGCACGATGTGATCAAAAATAATTCCTTTGATTTTCTTTAATACAGATTTTTCCAGTTTTTGTAGATGTCATTTGCATACTTTGGTACCAACTGGCTCATGGCATTGTCTATTGTCTACTCTGCATGATGAAACAAAAAAAAAAAGTTAAGAAACAACCTGAGCACATGGAGTTCTTATGCAAAGACATCCTAGTAAACTACAACTTCAGTGAAAAAACTTATTGTCTATCGATCAACCATTTCCTGAATTTTATAGTGCTGATGATGTCGTGTCTGACGTCATTGGGCTAGTCTGTTTTTATGTAGGAATGTCTTTTTTGCTTTTATTAGGAATTCAGATGTTATTTACTAAGATCATTTACCCTCATAGAGAGCCACTGAGGCATGTAAAAGAGCTCATCATGGTTCAGTCAATGTTTGATAATCTGATAATGATTTGTTGTAGGTCTAGCAGTTAGTTACTAGTTAGTTAGGTTTGAAGCAAACACAATTTGAGCGTTGCTTCAGATGAGCACAGTTTGGTTTAGTGGTATGCAATACTGCAAAATTTGGTATTGATCCATTACCACGTAATTACAGGACCATTATCACAGATGTTTAGTGTTTTCAGAGGGAGAAACGTTTCGTCACTCATCCAAGTGACTGCTTCAGTCTCAGCTGACTGCAGGTTTCCCCAATCTTATAAACAGTACATTTGCCCTTCAATGACTGAAACCAGCCCACTGAAGGAACAATGGGCTGTGAGGTCATTTCCTTGATCATAAATATGCAAATTGTCATGACCATTGATCAATAACCACTGATCAAAGACCATTGGTCATTGATCAGTGGCCATGAGTACCATTCACAGAGAATTGGGAAATGGCTGCAGTCACAGCATTGTAAGATGGTGACAGATGTACCCTTAGGCCCCCTCCTTCTTGACTCCCCACATCAGACCAGTCCTAAATCCCTGTCCAGGATTAAATGAGAGTCCACTGGCCTGTAGGTGTGAGTAGATAGTAGAGTCCCGGCCTGACGAGGTAGCTCTTCTGTGTTGTGCCATCCGCTTAGTCAGAGGTTCTTTGGTTTCCCCGATGTATAAATCCTGGCAATAATCCTGGCACTTAACAGCGTACACTATGTTACTCTGTTTGTGTTGGGGGACCCGATCCTTGGGGTGGACCAATTTTTGGTCCACCCCAAGGATCGCAGCGCAGCGCGATTTGGGGTTTAAAAGCTTCAGAGACGCCGTGTTTTCGAGAAAATTCGTCTCAACTGTTCCGATACTCCTGAGACATCAAACGTTTCTCCCACTGAAAACGCAACGTCCAGATAAACTGAATCAACTTTTTGGGATAACAGCGGCTTATTTGTTATAAGTTTTGAAGTATCTATCCTCAATATGCTTCTTCTGAATACACCTACATGTCTTTGAATTTTAATTCCACTATTAGAGTGTTTTGTTGTGTTACTTAATAAAACCAAACACAGCTTTCACAGTTTTTACACAAATTTTACAACTGGCACTTTCACAGACCTACAATGTAACGACTTGACCTGAGAGTCAACACAAAAGTATCCTTGTATTCAGACATTTTCATTCATGATTGAGCAAATTAATGAACCTAGAGGAGAAAATCAAACGAAAGCATTGATCCTGTCTCGCTAGTATCGAGCCGATAACAATACCAACATTGGTATCAATACTATGGATATTTAAACTGAGCAGCCCACAGCTGGTGGGGCTGTGCTGTCTATAAATAAGCCTGTAAATCAAATGCTCCTCTCTGGGAAAACAAAATGCCTGATGACATATGTATGTGGCATGTTTTTATCTGTTTAAGATTCTGACTATGATCCTAGGTGCACCTTCTAATGCTGCTGAAGGTGCACCTAGGATGCACCTATCACAGAAGTAATAATGTGATAGTCCAACACAGCGGTTAAAAATGAGGTTTAAAGTCTTACTTTAACATGTTAAAGTGTTGCTGAAGATTATATGGTACAGTACAGGCAGCGACAGTCTTGACAGCAAGGTGCTAAACATCACTGCTGATTATCTTTTGGCTGCTTTAATTTGTATATTTAATCTGTGCTGCGGGAAGAAAGGGGCAGCTTTGATTGTGTAGCTTCGCACAGGCAAAAAATGTAAAAACTGCGGCACTTTAAATAATTCACTTTTCAGTAGAGGACATAATAACAGTCACCCAGTTAGCATGGATAGATCGATAGAGGGCATTCCCTGCTACTAAAGATGTTTACGTTTAATATAGTTCTGCAAACAACCTCTATAAACAACCTACTAAAACTAAAACTGTTAGTAATATGGTGTTGTACAGGACACTGGGATCTTGATAGGGAGCTACAACATTTTTACTCTACAATGAAATCTGCAATCCTAGTCCCTTATCTTATCAACTAACAAAGTTAACCAGCTCTTATGTAATTAACAAATAAGCACCCAACTGAGCTCTAAATAGTACAAAGTTAAACTCCACAAAATAGTTTTTTTATTTCTGTATAATAATTGATAATTCCTGAATACACATAGTTGCATTTATTAGACATTGAACTACACATATAAAAACACTTGCCAAGTTTAACAACCAGTGTAGAATACTAAAGCTGTTTTCACAGCTGCGCTGGCATCTCAGAGCACTGTTTCAAGTCTGCAAATACAGCAAAAACATTACCAGTTTTCTATTTTTATTAAAAGAAAAGTCAAAAAGAAAGCGCATTAATGTACTGACCTTACATCCACTGCTTCTCGCCGCTTGTCCGAATTAATTTTTGGGTTTCACTGCAGCACAGAATCCACTGAAATCCCCTCATTAAGGTTCCTCAGAAGTTCTCTCCCCTGCTGTTTGCTCATACAGCTGAGTGTTCGCTCTGAAAATACCTTTCTCTTATGCAGCTTCAGACGGCATGACAGAGAAAATAAATGAAAAGCTTGTGTTTGAAACACTGAGGATGAAGGCCTCTGATCTGAGCAGCGTCTGCAATAAGTAAGCCATCCGGAGGACTTTGTTCAGCAGGATCTAACTTCCATGGCTCAGCACTGTTTCTGAGTTGTCGTGCATTGTAAACACTGGATCAGAAAGCACTTTGACACGTGCCATTTTCAACACAGTTGGATAACACGGGCATCATATCAACCTCTCACTATTTACCACTCTGCAGTTAGGATTAACTTAATAGTGCATATATAAAGATCCAGAAGACCAGTAGGCATTTCCCTACACAGTGCAAGATCAACTCGGAAGCAATAGTAAAGATTAACTCATTAACCAGTGTTGGCAGTTTGTGTCAGTAATTTAAACTTCATTGTGATCTGTGGTGTAGAAAATAATGGCCAAAACACTATTCTCTTACCCGGAGAGTGATGCGCGTTATTTTTATTTAGTGATGTTTTAAAATTTAAACAAATAAAAGCTGAAATGTTTCATCTTTTGTGCCTATTTTATATAAAGAGTTGGTCAAATTACATATATACAGTGGTCCCTCGCTATAACGCAGTTCACCTTTTGTGGCCTTGCTGTTTTGCGGATTTTTTTGTGCAATATTCCATGTTTTTTTTGTTTGCTAGTTTAGTTTTTTTAGTTTTGTTTTTTTAGATCCTGATTGGCTGTAGACCATTGTCAATCAATCTCATGCCGTGTCTCCTGTACAGTACAGAATGTGTTCAGCTTGTTAAATTTACATAAATCTTTCACTAGCAGTGTGACTCTGAAGTGCTGCTCTGTATGTTTGTAGGTTTTCTCCCCAACAAACACAACAATGTCGATGAAACGTTTTGCACCGTCAAAAGCAACCGCGGGTGCCTTTGGTGTCATTCTACAGTATAGTACTGGACTTATTTGAAGGCTTGAGCTCTGAGAGTGTTTAAAAGAGAGAGAAAGGTGTGAAAATGTTTATGCATGTCTGAGAAAAGTGTATAAAGTGTGCCATGAGGAGGTTTACAGCCTGAAAACATCTATAATAGTTGTAAAAAAATTAAGTTGGCTACTTCGCGGATTTCACCTATCGCGGGTTATTTTTAGAACATAACCCCCGCGATAAACGAGGGACCACTGTATTGTAAAAAGGCATAATTTGTAGAAGCTACCCTAATGCAGACTTACCTGCACTTTCTTATTTTTCTATTACGAGTTTGAGCATCTTTAGGCTAATTGGTCAGGTTTGTTGTTTTGGTTTACTTTTATCAACCTGGTTCTTTGCAACAGCCAGCAAGAACAGCTTTTGCTCTTGCGTCCTTCTACAGTTTGTCACAGTCTAGCTGAGAAGCTGACTGTGTGGAGTGAGGAGGAGGACCCGAGTACAAACATGCAAAACAAATCTTTAATCTATCTAAGAACAAGCCGTTTATTCAAGGCCGGAAAACATTACAAGAGGCAAAGGCGAAACTAAACAATAACCTAAACTTGGTGACCTAAGATTAAAACATAAAAACAAACCTAGAAACATGACATAGCATGAACATAGCAAACGACCCAAAGAAATGAATGAAAACACACGGACTAAATGCACACAGGAAGTGAGCAGGGGAAGTGGAAACACATGGGGAAACAGCTGATTAGAAAGAACATAATGACATCAGAGGGAAAAGTAAACTTAAACCTCACTGAATATAGAAACACAAGACTTTCAAAATAAAACAGGAAACATGGAGAGACAGGACAACACAAGCTTGACAATGACATGACAGACTAGACATGAAACAAGACACAAAAGCCAAGGAGACAGATGATAGTAATGGCTAAACTAAAACTGCACTAGACCCCAAATAAGACTAACACAATAACTTATAATCACAAACTTTACATAAGAAACTCAAAAATACAGAATAAACTCAAAACGCCAGGTCAGAAACATGACACAATTCTTGCTAGCATGCTTTAAGCAAGCGAAGTTGTTGCAGTCCAAAACTACAAGATGAATCTGAGGGGTGTACTACAATAATGGGTTGAGCCATCTCTGTGTCTTAAAAGTGGTGCTTTACTGGCCAAGTATGTGTACGCATACAAGAAACTGGGGTCCAGACAATAACCACATATGGAGCATATTATTGGAATAATATGTGCAGATATGAAATCAGCACCAACTGAACAATCAGTTCTCTGGAAAATAACACTACTAATCCTGTTGGTCTTCTAAGCACGGATGGTAGGAGGGTCTAAAGTTTTTCTGATCATCAATTTTAGGGTAAGTGAATCCAGATACAGGAAAACTGCCCTCAGTATACTGAACTTGCTTCATACTACAAAGCCTGGGTTATGTGTTTAACAGAAAACTCAGACTTTAAGCTTGACTTAGCTTTCTGACCCATGCACTTTGCTTTTTATTACAAGTATCTGTCTTGTTGATTAATATCAGGCCAAATATTTAAAGATTGTGACGATTTCTTCATTATTAAGACTTGTACGTCTAAATTTGAAGCATGTTATCTGCAAAAACATGACGGGCTCATCAATAATGTATTGTTTACATAATGACAGAAGAATCATCTAACAGAAGAAATTTAATAGAAAGTTGATTAGTGCTTGGTAGGAGCCATATAATCCCATCCTGGGGACTGTTTAGGACGCAATGCAAACTTTTTTGTTCATGTCTTCCAGCAACGGTCTTCCTGGAGTTCTGGAAGAGACGCAGAGCTGTCCTCGCATATGACTGGGACCTCATTGACTGGGAAGAAGAGGAGGTAAAAGTCCTGTAGCTTATCTGCTCCCTTTAACATAAATAAATAGTATGAAAAGAAATTAGGAGGGAAAAGATAGTCAATTATATTTCTAGTTATTTCTTTTTTTCTTGAACAAGCACTTCTTCCCTGAAGAAATGTTGGCCTACTCATACCCTTTTCAGTCCATGTCAATCTCAAAGCATATATTTAAAAAGGTGGAGATGGTGTACTAAGAGCCTGTGTCAAGTCTGTCTCAGTTCATTTTATGAGTCACTGAAAATCTGCAGCTCTACAATGAAAGCACGAACAAACTAAAGACCCACACAGCTGTCATAATGTAATTTCTGTGGGTTTTTATGTTCTCTCCTGTCTTGTGTATCAACCTCCAACCATCATCTGTCAATCACATAATAGATAGTGAATGTGTTCTTTGAAGGCTGCTCTTCTTTCGATGTAAATGTGATTCAGAATTTCAATCTGCTTTGTACGTAACGTGAGAAGACAGGCTTTTGGTCAGAGCTTGAGGATATAAGGGTGGTTTGCAGCCACTTGGTTGTGCCTCTACACTGTCCCAGCTTGGCTATTATATCCTGTTGCTATGTGTCAGGCACCTTTGGACACAGCCTGCAGTTTGAGTCCTGTTGGCTGTGCTAGACTCTTGCCCAAATAGATCTGGTGCTTAGGGCCGGTTCTTGTGCTGCCATAATCAGAACCTCTGTGGCCTTTTCTAGCCGCTGGTAGGATTTCTTGACGTCAGAGACTTCCTCTATCTGTTGGTGGTACATCCCATGATACCCATGATCTGTGCTTTACACAGTTCGTATTAAATATTTGTGCTGATACCCTGAAGAAGAAGCTTTCTCCGTGGTAACCCTTTTAAAAAAAGTAGTACTTGTTCAGTCTTTTTCTAATTGCATTGACATGTCATGTCATTTATCCCACTAACTGAAGTCTGTTGAGTCCTTACGCTTTCCACTTCTGTGAAGATTGTGTTAATACATACCTCATACTGCCTGTGACTTGCACCCTCAACTATGCAATCCTGTGAAAAACTTCTCAGCAGAAATGGCTGCTAACTAGTAACTAAATGTGTGCTTTCTTACTGCAGTTTATGCTCATATGTGTAGTCTGTTATCTTTCAGGAAGAAATACGCCCGCAGTTTGAGGCCAAATACTCAAAGAAGGAGAGGATGAACCCTATATCTGGAAAACCTGAACCTTACCAGGCCTTCTCTGACAAATACAGTCGCCTCATCGTTTCCACATCTGGAATATTCTTTATGGTGAGTTTCTGGAGCAAGTGAGCATTAAGTAAAAGATGTGTTACTAAATGTGTCAACTGCTTTTTGTCTGCAATTACAATTTCCATTGTTCCATCTAAAACTAGACCTCTCAGTTTATAGACTGAAAAATTCAGTTATCATATATACATTCATAAGTGTTTACAGTTGAAATGTTCTCTTTTTCTTGTCACTGTCACGTCACAGATATTGGTGGTGATTGCTGCCGTGTTTGGCATCGTCATTTACCGAGTTATCACTGTCAGTACCTTCGCTGCCTTCGGCTGGGCTCTCATCAGGAACAACTCTCAGGTGGCGACCACGGGCACGGCAGTATGCATCAACTTTTGCATCATCATGCTCCTTAACGTGGTAAGTTTCTGCTGTTTTTCGACTGCACTGTGCAGAAGTAGAGCAATGACGAAATAGTTAATGCATTTATTTCAGGTGTGATAAATACTGTTTTAAATGTAACGGCTAATTCATGCATTGTATGAATAGTTACACGGATACATATAAGATTATCATTATCATTATTTTGATAGCTTTCTAACGCTTTTAACAGCATTTTTAGACAATAAATTTAGAGAAATACCTTGAGAAATACATTTAATTTCACCCTTTTTTACAGCTTTATGAAAAAGTTGCTCTGCTTCTTACCAATTTAGGTAAGCTGGTGACACACAATTTTGCAATTTCTTTTTGTATGAATAATGTTACGATATTCTTAAAATGAACTCCTTCTTTCTGTTTAACCACAGAGCAACCGAGGACAGAGTCTGAGTGGGAGAACAGCTTTACTTTCAAGATGTTTCTTTTTCAGTTTGTCAATCTTAACAGTTCAACTTTCTACATCGCCTTCTTTTTGGGAAGGTGAGTAAGTCACAGGCAATTTACAAATACAGGACAGGACCAGTATTAGTTGAATCATGTAACCAGTTTCACACAAATATACGTAGCTGAGTTCCTATTACTTATTCTTACACTGGCTAGTTGCCTTGTTTAGCAAAGGGGCCTGTATATTTTACTGTGATATTAAAGTCATTAGGGAATATCCAAAAGTCTTAAACAAAATATACTGAATCCTTTAGTACAGCTGACCTATAAGAAAGCAATCACCTGTCATGGTTTGCCTCCACCAGTGTGTGAATGTGAGAGTGAATGAATAGTGGAATTGTAAAGCCTTTTGAGTGTCTAGAAAGGCGCTATATAAATGCAATCCATTATTATTATTTAAATCAGAATAGCCTTAATACATTTTAAAGAGATGTTTTTTTTTTTTTTTTTTTGGGGGGGGGGGGGTTGCTTGAATTGCTTGTATAGTTGTGAATAACCCATTGACAGAGATTAAGTTTTATATTACTTTAAACAGGAAGAGCATTTGTAAACTTTTGAAAATAGAAGTCTGTGGAGATTGCCTCATTTTTTTTTAGCCAGCTTCAAGTGGCCGTTCGAGGAACTGCAGTTTTTGGTGCATGATCGTATGCTTCATCTTTCAGCCTTGCTGCTTGGGGATAGTTATCCTGATACCCTTTGAAGAGTTCACCTTTTGTGTAATTAGGGACAAATTGGAATTTTCCTGACGGTCAATGATAGTACTGTATGTGTAAATTATACAGCTGACGTTCAAATGCTGGTTGGTTGTTGGTTAGGTAAAAAATGTAAAATGTAGCTTACAAAATGTAACCTAATGCAGCGCAGTGTATCTCATTGAATCTATAACAGCATTGTATATTTTGTGTACTTCTGTTCTCGAAGCCTGTTTCTTTACACACATTATTGTGAGCACTTAGATCAGGGGTGGGCAATTCCAGGCCCCGAGGGCCGGTGTCCTGCAGGTTTTAGATCTCACCTTGGGTCAACACACCTGAATCACATGATTAGTTCGTTACCAGGCCTCTGGAGAACTTCAGGACATGTTGAGGAGCTAATTTAGCCATTTAAATCAGCTGTGTTGGTTCAAGGACACATCTAAAACCTGCAGGGAGACCGGCCCTCGAGGCCTGGAGTTGCCCACCCCTGATTTAGATTAATCTTCCAGCTTTTATTTGTTACATGAAATAAAATGCCTTTAAAGCCATCAAAATTGTCCTGTTAAGTACAGTTAGGAATAAGTTTAAGGTTTTCTGGATCTTGTAATTATCCAAGAGTAATAAAGTGTCACAGGAAAATTGTTTAATCTCTCTTAAAAGGACAACCAAAGGGATACAAAGATGTCTCAGGTCTTTCAGTACCAGAAAACTGGCATTTTGCATTACCAAGGCTTTCAAATCTAGAAGAGTTTTTATTTTTCAGTGACATCTATAATTTTAACCATCGGGTCCATTTTGATACATTTTACAGACTTTGAGCAAAGCCGTCTCTGGGCTTAACGTAGCTTATAGTGACGCTAAACATGTAGCTCTAATTGTGTGCTCTTTTATTAACTCCTTACTCCTGTTGTTTTTTTTTCGACCCTTGGCCTACAGATTCACAGGTCGACCTGGTTCATATCTGCGTCTCATAAATCGCTGGAAACTGGAAGAAGTGAGTAATGACTTTCCTTTTCCCAGTGGGGAATAATCGCAAGGCATTATGGATTGACATATTTCTAACTTGGGCATTAAGCTATTACTGAATGGCTAACCACCAGGCATTTAACCCCCATCATTAGTAAGTGGTACTTCTGGGAACATGCAGGGAAATAATACAGTGGAGTGGTCTAAGGGGACAAAAGGCCTGAGCCGACGCTTTTAGGTGCTGAGCTAATGTTTTCCCTCAGCAGCAGAAATGGAAAAAGTCTCTATAATGTGACATGTACAGTACAAGTGTAGCCTCAGTCAGCCTTTCATTCCCATGCAGAACCATTATTGTCCTTAAAGACATTACTGCCTCGGCTGCACATTTAAAAAGCTGTTAAAGGTTGCAGGCATAAATCATAATCGTAAGTGTATGAAAAATAATTACAGGTTGTGACTATAGCCTTTCCAAAATAAACTGCACTTGCATTGCTGCAGTGGGTGTTTTCCAGCAAGTGATGCTTGCAAATCCTGTTAGACTCATGCTTATAACAGTGACTAGTTCTAGCGATCCTGGATTCCTTCTTGAAAATGAAACTCTTTTGTTTACACTTTAAAACACCATGTTGGCAAAGGCTAAAGTTTGATTTCATGCTATCTCTTTCTTGTCTCCTCAGTGCCATCCTAGTGGCTGTCTCATTGACCTCTGTATGCAGATGGGAATCATCATGGTGCTAAAACAGACGTGGAACAACTTTATGGAGCTTGGCTACCCGTGAGTTCCGTTTGCCGCTGTAACCTTAAAATAATATAAACCTGTTATGTGTTTAGACAAAAAGCAGCATCTGGTGTAAAAAATCAAATATATGGAGCTAGTTACTATGGCAACCTCTTACGTGTATGTATATGGAGTAACTACAAAAATATATAATTCTAGCCCATTACTAGCCCATTTTATTTAATGCTGAATTGCAAATGCATCTTGCTATCCAAGCTAGCTAGCCAGTGCTAGCATTAGCTGGCAACTCTCTAACTCTACGTCATCTGAAAATTTGAAAAAAACAAACCAAAAAAAAACACAGTTATGGCAAAATTGTCAAACTGTTGTTCACAGCTGGGTACATCACAGTGGATACATCCGTCGTTTATATACAGTCTATGTTGGTCGAGAAACGTAGTGTCAGATTGAAAAGGTGCTGAACGTATCTGAATCTATTGCCATGGTAAACATTCATGATCCCCAGGCAATGAATCCTGCTTTTCTAACCTTGTGATTCATCATCTACTGCAAAACTGGTCTCACTCCCATTTTGTTTTTTGTTGTTTGATAAAGTGTTTTTCTCTTTCGTGCTTATTATAAGTTTATTTATTTATTTATTTTTAAATCAATCATTTGACCAGTACTTACTTATGGTCATTTACCTAGCTAATAACATTCCCATATTACTCAACTGTGCTTGTGTGCAGCTCCAGTTACCATATGGTTACATGTACTGTGTTTAAGAACAGATCCGGAGAGCTTTTAAACTTGAAAACAGCAGTCTCTCGTGTTCCGAAACCCCTGGACTATAGTTGCACAAGAAGATCATGCCCAGTTTTTTTTTGTTTTTTACTCAGACTGATGCAGAACTGGTGGACGCGGCGGAGGCTGAGGAGAGAACACGGCCAAAATGCAAAGGCTGGCTTTCCACAGTGGGAGAGGGATTTTAACCTACAGCCAATGAATGCCTATGGACTGTTTGATGAATACCTGGAGATGAGTATGTTGGATGCAAGCACAATATGAATGAAATACGCTTTGCTGGTAACCTTTGATATCAGTTCTGTATTTTAAGGCTATCCTAAAATGCACTCTACAGTTTAATCTTCAGAATTTATCTAAACAATTTTTTTATCTTGGTCCCAGCAGCTTCAATCCATGTTATGTAATTCTGACACTGCACTATATTGAATTAGAGCTAGAAGCTTTTCCACGTGCTTTAAGGAGCTTTAAGGTGCATTTGATGTTTTTGATCATTGTTTTGGATTTTCATCCTACAGTTTTTAAGTTCACCCATTCCCAGATTTGAAATCGCTCAAATAAATCCACTATACGCTTTCTTCAAGTCATAAAGAGCTGAACAGGACAGAAACTACTGCCTTACATTCATGCAGCAGCCAATAACATGACTCTAAATTCTTAAATTCCAGTCTAAAAAAAAACTGTTTGAAAGCATGATGAACATCTAAAGGAGATGTTGGACATCAGGCATGTTTTTGTTACATGCCTGATGTTCAAGGTAGCTAGTTTACCTTTATACAGTCTGGCTTCATTAAACCTAATAACCACAATCAGGCGAAACCTTCTCACAACACTGGTTTTCAACTCGATAAATAAAGGTTAGGGTCAACAGTATCATTCCTTCATATTTGTGCATGAGTAGATATGATTGTAAATCCCTTAAATGTATCCCTATTCTTAATGATCTTTATGATCCAGCCATGGTGATGTCAAACAGCCAAAAACTTACAGCGAGTAGTAAACAAACAGAGCCTTTTTTAATATCTGTGCACTGAGGTCTGCTCGAGCTTTGAGTGGTCAATAGACAGAGATTTTATAAATGTAGCTTGCTCAGGGTAGCAGGCTACTGTGCAGCATAAATGTCTGGATTTACCATGGCAACCACAAATCCTGCTTGTAATTAAATTGAGTAGAAATCACAACAACGGTCGCCTCAAGGTGCTTCTTATTGTTAGATAAAGACCCAACATTAATGCAGGCAAAACCCCGTCAATCAGACAGCCCTCTATGAGCAAGCACTTGGCGACAGTGGGAAGGAAAACCTCCCCTTTAACAGGAAGAAACCTCAAACAGAACCAGGCATCTGCCGTGGCCGGCTGTAGTGCAGGCCTCTGAAGTCTTGCACTGTTTGTTTCAGTTTTACAGTTTGGCTTTACCACCATCTTCGTGGCAGCTTTCCCTCTGGCCCCTCTCTTGGCGCTGATCAACAACATCATCGAGATCCGTTTAGACGCTTACAAGTTTGTCACACAGTGGCGACGCCCTCTGCCATCACAAGCCAAAGACATAGGTAAAGAGTAAAATGCAGTACGTTCCTTTATTACAGAAACACTTTCCTGTTTGTGGGGTGTCTTTGAAATCATTCTTTATTGGCAGGGATCTGGTATGGCATTTTGGAGGGCATCGGCATCTTGTCCGTCATCACCAACGCCTTTGTGATCGCCGTTACCTCGGACTTCATCCCCCGCCTTGTTTACGCCTACAAGTACGGACCCTGCGCTGGTCAGGGCCGAGCAGGGGAGGGGTGAGGGATGATTTCACAGTTTTTGCTTTAATTCTGTGTTGCTGCATGCTGCAGTTGGTAAAATCATTTCCCGTATGTGCCGCAGGTGCATGATGGGTTATGTCAACGCCAGTCTCTCAGTTTTCCGGGTGTCAGATTTTGAGAGGAGGTCGCACCCCAGGACGAATGGCTCGGAGCTGTTTGGAGAAGCCGTGAAGTACTGCAGGTGGTGTGAGAAGTGAAAAGCTGTTATTTTGAGGCAGCTGTAGAAAACAGAAACACTGTGGGAAGAGAAGTTTGTTTATTTTAAAAAGGCTTCAGCTAAAAGCACAGGGTCAACTATAAGATAATCCACTACTTTATTCACAATTCTGGTAACTGAGTGATCTTACTGAGATCCACATTGAACTGAAGTTACAGAACATCATTTTGGAAACGCCCCATTTTCTGCCAGTATCCCAATTTTCCTGCTCACTAATATGAGTACCGTAATTGTCGGGCTATAAGCCGCTACTTTTTGCACAAGCTTTGAACCCTGCGGCTTTTAGTCAGGTGCGGCTTTTCTATGGATTGTCCATGATTTTTGTCATATCGTAAGACGATTTGTTTTGTGTGTTCCGCTGTTGTACGGCACTACGTTGCCTGGCGGAAGGATTGGGGTTCAAGAGTGGTATGTTAGTCACATGTCCGTCTGCCAGGCAACGTAGTGCCGTACGAAGTAGCGCGAAAAACAAACTTCAAAGTAGCGGTACGCGTTCAGCGGGAGGCGTGGATGATGAGCGGCGATAAACTTGCGAAAAGCAAGTTATGCCCAACTCCACCGGTGGATTCTGACAGCGTGGAAAAGTGTGAAAACATCCACGATCACCAACGGATTTTGAAGGGCTGGACTGCTGCATGATGGAGAGGAGGACACCGCCACGGCCCTTCTGAGGGTGTTCGACTCTGACACTGACAACGAGGATTTCTTTGGTTTTGAAAGTGACAACGAAGGAGAGAAGCGGAGAGTGGATGACGAAGCCATCCTGAGCCTGTTTGTTTCCGACACTGGAGAAGAGGACTTTGGTGGTTTTAGAGCGCAGGAAGAAGAGAAAGATGGTGAATGACTGACTTTTCTTCTTGTTAAAGCCGTGTCACTGCACCTGAGCCTAAAAGGTAGTCCGAATCTATTTTTCTGGTGTGCTGTAGGCTACTGTTATGTACTACATGTGCAAATATGTACCCATAACTTGTTTTTCAAAATATTAATAAAAGTGATGTCTCCAAACAGCCATCTCTTTCCTGACAATTCCCTTTGTGCATATTCTCTTACATATGATAAGTCAACATTGAAACACCTGCGGCTTTTAGTCAGGTGCGGCTAATGTATGTACAAAACAGGATTTTCCCCGGATTTTAGCTTGTGCGGCTAATATTCAGGTGCGCTTTGTAGTCCGGGAAATACGGTAAATGAGTCATCAGTGTTTCTGTAGGATGAACTTTGACCTTTCTCTTTTTTCCCCTCCCCTTTTAGGTATCGTGACTACAGGGAGCCTCCAGATTCTGCAGAGCCTTACTCTTACACTCTGCAGTTCTGGCACGTCCTGGCAGCCCGGCTGGCCTTCATCATTGTTTTTGAGGTCAGTCTTTTGTAGTCACTGACAAATGACAGCAGGCTGCAGGCTGCCTTTGGAATTGGATTCCTTCTTATTATTTTGTCAACAGGTTTTCACCTTTCTCTTTTATTTATCAGGACCAACCAGCAGTGCTGTGAAAAAGTACTTGACTCCCTTCTTTCCCCCTTCAAACTAATTCTAATTTTATAGAAAGATAAAAAGAGTAAATGCAAATTTCAGTTTTTAAATTATGATTTCATTGATCAAAAAAGCTATCTTACCTCGACCTTAGTCTAGGTGAATTAGTTGTTGTGAACCATATTTTTTTTTTAGAAAAATTTGTTTTAGATTACGAGCCACACCCAGGAAGACCTGTTGAATCAAGAATTCACTTAAATAGAACCTGTCTGAGAAGCTGAAGAGGTCTAAGAGATCTCATAAAGGAGGAACATCATGACACGATCTAAAGAAACTCAAGAAGATCTGAGAGAACAGATGAGAGACAAAGTCATCGACACCGGGGTGGAAGGGTTACAAAGGCATTTCTAAGGCTGAGGGAGGTCGTTATTCACAAATGGAGAAAACTTGGAGCATTCACAGGAAAGTCCACCCTTCCAAAATTTCTCTATGAGTGCATCAGCAACTTATCAAGGAGGTTACAAGAGAACTGCAGACGTAAATTGTCCCTAAAGGTCAAAGGTCATGGCTCAAAAATAAGAAAGACACTGGGCAACAATGGCACCAGGGGAGAGTTGGTGGAGACAGCCACAGCTGACCAAAAAGAACATAAAGGCTCGTTTCACAATTGCCAGAAACTATCTTACATCTATTCTATTCAATTCAATTCAATTTTATTTATATAACGCCAAATCACAACAAAAGTCGCCTCAAGGCGCTTCATAGATACAGAGAAAAACCCAACAATCATATGACCCCCTATGAGCAAGCACTTTGGCGACAGTGGGAAGGAAAAACTCCCTTTTAACAGGAAGAAACCTCCGGCAGAACCAGGCTCAGGGAGGGGCGGGGCCATCTGCTGCAACCGGTTGGGGCGAGAGAAGAAAAACATCTGCCATAAAACTAACACAACATCATACAAGCAGGCAGACATGGTTGTAACAGTGTGGTGATCTGGGCCTACCTTGCTGCTTCAGGATTTGGACAACTTGCTGTAATTGGTGGAGCCATGAATTATGCTCTCTACCAGAAAATCCTGAAGGAGAATGTCAGGCCATCAGTTCATGTCCTGAAGCACAAGCTCACTTCTGCAGCAGGACGATGATCCCAAATACACCAGAGAGTCCACCTCTGAATGGCTAAAAATAACGAAACTTCAGGTTTTGGAGTGACTAGTCAAAGTCTGAACTTAAATCTTTGACCTTAAAAGGCCGTTCATGTCTGAAAACCCTCCAGTGTTGCTAAATTAAAACAGTTTTGCAAAGAGAATGCCTCAATTTCTCCACAATGAAGTGAAAGACTCATTGCCAGTTGGCACACTTGATTGCAGTTCTTGGGCGGCACAACCAGTTATGTTTAGATGGATTGTTTTCCCCTTAAAAATAATTTAAAATTGCATTTTGCATTTACTGGGGTTACTTTTGAATAATAATAAAAGTGTTCAATGATCTGAAACATGCAAGTGTTACAAATATGCAAAAAAGTAAGAAATCATGAAGGGGTTAAATACATTTTCATAGAACTGTATTTTTCTCAATATTTTTCTCAAATCTAAAAAAGCCTAATAGAGACATGGCTCTAGTGAATATTTTTAACCATGACCCATCAACTCAAATCATTTAGAGACTAAAGATTTGATGAATTGCAGAAAAGTGCAGCCACAGAAGCCCAGTCATGTTCTAACGTTGCTGTGACCAAAATAGAGTCATGCAATTTAAAAAAAACATGTTCTGCTTCCTGTGTTTGGCATTCTGAGCGACCTGTTCCAGCTTTCAGCGGCTGGAGGAGTGCACTCTTCTATTTTAGCTCACACGCTCTAAGTAACATTGCAACTAATCCAGATTTAGGAGGTGTAAAAAAAGCATTTTATAAATCCAGATTAGAGCTGCTCGGGTACAGTGTATTTATCAGAGAAGAGGCTCAAATAAACGTGTCACTCGGAAATTTTTTACCATCTTTCAAATCATTTGTTATGCTTTGTGAAGCATTTAACTGATAAAGAGCCAGTCTTTCCTATTAGGACATAACAATCAAAGAAGAAAAGCATTACTGCATCTTATCACTTCAAAGTTCTTAGCATAGTGGAGGTATAGCTCTGGGATTTCTGATAAAGTTCTGTGTTTTTGTAGCATATGGTCTTTGCCATCAAGACTCTGATCGCATACCTGATCCCCGACCTTCCCAAGGACCTGCGAGACAGAATGCGCAGGGAGAAATACTTGATCCAGGAGATGATGTATGAGGCTGAGTTGGAGAGACTGCAAAAGGAAAAAAACGAGAAGAAGAAGAAAGACAGGGTCCACCATAAGGAATGGCCCTGAACACACCAACAGGTACATGTAGAGAGATTTTCTTCAGCTCTATTAAGGCTGTATATCAAAAATGGCTACCACGATGTCATTTATTTGTTTGTGAAGACCAGCGTTGGGGTTGTTATTTAGGAAAAGTATTGCTTTATTACTTTTATTAAATGTAAGTATGTTACTGAATTACTCACCAGAAAGAGTAAAAATTTTTTACACTACTCGTTACATTACTTTCCAGTTACTCTGTAAAATGACCTGAAACACAGTGTCATGTAATTACTATTTAACAAACCTGAGGCTACAGTCCCACACATCAGCCCAAATCCCTATCCTAGTGAGGACAGGCCTACAATCTTTCTTTTAGTAGTTGCATATGAACACAAAGCAAAGAAACCTCAAAGGGGCTGCTGCAGTGATTCTACTTAAGTGGCATGAACAGGTGGAAACAGAGGCTTCAAGTCTGATGACTCATCATTTAACTAAGTGAAGATCAAGCCTATTAAAGATCAGCGTTTGGTTGCTGGGTTGGGGTCGGCATATACTCTGGGTTTTTGGCTAGCTTTGCCTTAGCATGCTGTCTGTGCAGACATGTGCAAAAAATAAAGTTGCTTTATCAGTAAAATGTGGCTTGTGGGCTTGTGTTAATTTTGTGAAATTAAAATAAAAGTGATGCACATAACTCCTCAAAGCTGATGCCGCTCCACCATTTTACTCCACCCAAATTCAGTTGATTGTAGTGCAAGTACACAAGACAAAAAAAAGTGTTCGATGTGGGGTGGTTTTTTTTCATTTCTGCTGCTGATAACTGAAGAACCTTTGTAACAGACGTAAAGAGATAATTGTAACTGCAATATAATTGCTGAATTTAGTATCATATTAACATATTACATTACAGTATTATGGACACATGTAATGTGATGAATCATATTACTTTGCATGCGTTGTATTAGTTACTGGTGTAATGTTTACTTTGTAATGCGTTACACCAGTACACTGGTGAAGACCCATGTTGATGGTTTAAAGTTATTAATTTGACCACTGCTGTTCTTTTAGCCGGTATTTAGTGCCTAAAATTAGAATACCATAAAGTGGATGGGCGACATATGCAGACATAAGTGTCTGCTAAGTCACACAGAGAGGTTTGATTTGTAGTGGCATTTACCGCTTTACTCACCACGTTCTCATCCCAACGCATAACATACCGGCGCATGTGACAGATCGTCGGTATGTTACGCATTCTGAGGCATGAGAGCCGAAAGGAATGAATCTATACATGTAAATGTGTTTTATGTTCTGATCATGAATCACTCTGGAAAACACTACGTGATAGGTTTAAGCTTATGGTTAAGGTTCTGGTTCAGGCTGGAAGCGAGGGCTGGAGCCTCTGCTCGAAGCGTGTGTTCCCACCACGAGCGGCATTCTGTTGGATTCAATTGAGAATCTGGAGCATCTCATAAGGACGCAGAAGGGTACCTCTCGTGTCACTATGAGACTCCTCGGGCTGTGAGAAATTGTCAGTATGTTGCGCGTTGGGAATGAGAACGTTCTGGCTTTACTACCTTTTAAAGATTTTTACCGCTAAGTTTTAAAAGTTTAAAAAGTCCGAGTTATTAAATACTTAGCGGTGTGACTCAGCTATAGAGACCAAAAGCCTTTTTTGTATAAGGCTGTAAGCGTCCCTGTTTCCGCTATGATGTTTTACCAAGGGGGTCTTTGGAGACAGTCTTGAGGAAATGCAGTATTTGGCATTAATGCATTAGCTTCCGTTTTCAGCTCTGGTAGTTGCCATTTACTCACAACTAGCATCTTCTTATGGGGACTACAAATTTCAGTCCACCAGAACAGCTGTTGCAGTCTTGTATTTACTCTAGCTAACTAGCAAATTGTGCTAACGTTTAGTTCTGACTGAAAATGTGAACTGATTGAAAGCCTGGTTTATGTTTTTTATCTATATCCAGTCTATCCACAGAAATTCAAAAGCCCATCTAATATCGACTTAATAAATGTACAGTTGTATGACCAGGAAATGAAAGTTCTTGTGTTTAATAAGTGTTATAGTCACTTTTAGTTGGCATTTTCTGTTACTGGACTAAAACCCAGACATTTAAATTCATTACAGAGTAAAGTTACTAAGCTACAGTTCAAGTTATTGCTCAAAAGATGACATTAAAAGCAGTTTTCTGCTGCCATGGATGAATGCCGTGTATATTCAGTACAAAGTGTATTCAAACTGCGATCCAAAAAAATGTAAATAAAGCTGTTTGTTTGAAATGTTTCTCGGTGTTTGCAAGCTTTACACGAGTGTCTCTTATTTCCAGGTAGTCAGCAGGTCTTTGGTTTTCACAGCACAGCAGAGGGAGAGTGCCGGGTTTCCTGCATGTACTGGACTCTCATCCCTTCCTCCTGCTATGTCAGACCAGCCCCTCCTGTTGGACAGTTTCTGAACTGCATCTAGCTCACCGTAACAGTGACTTTGGAGCCCATGTCTGCAAAACTAAGAGAAGTGCTCTGGAACATTTGGCAGTGGGATTTGCTACTTTTTCCCTTCCAGTTTGGACTCTCAGCAGGGTACATCTTCAGATCCTGAATGTAGATTTTAAGCAAGATGAAACTTTTCCACATTTTCTGTTTTAGATGAGAGGACCTACTCTCCTGAGCTTACTAGGTAACAAACCCTGTTTACATTTCTTCTTGCTAAGGGAGTTCACATTTTGCTTCACTGTAAATAAATGTATTTAAATGAATGTCAGGCTTATATGCTCTGCTATAGTGTAGTGCAAGAAAAATTAAGTAATGTAAAGACCTATTCTATCAAGGCTATGGCGCTGTCCACAGTTTGCCTATATTGGAAATGCTTTCCACTTGAATTTAGATTGATAACTGCAGTAATAAATATTATTTATTGTAAAGACATTTGACTTTCCCTTTCTTGATTATATCTTGAGTCAGTAGATGTTTTTTATTTAGACATTATTGTCATTAACACTGAAAAAAAACGTCATGGTAAGTTTAATGCATGGTTTAAAAGTACAGGGAGACAACTGTAAAAATTGAATATGGAAAATTCTTTCACTGCATCCAGCTTTTTTTTTTTAACGTATTTTTACTTTTTTTTCATAGCAGGTGAGTCAGCACTCACTAAAAAGTGAAAAAGGTGTATTTATTTAATTGAGTTCCTACTTCAAGGAAACAGACTCATATATATTTCTAGTTAATTAATTCCACAGTAAAACCACAGAGGCAAAAATGTCAACTTTCTTTAGAGGTGCAAACCAATACGAACCAATGGGATAAAAACAGTCAGCAATAATCAAATGGATAATAACTTTATTAATGAGTATTTACTCTCATACTTCTTCTACAATTGGTT
This sequence comes from Aulonocara stuartgranti, assembly GCF_965226115.1. Lineage (NCBI taxonomy): Eukaryota > Metazoa > Chordata > Actinopteri > Cichliformes > Cichlidae > Aulonocara > Aulonocara stuartgranti. Next base: position 5,471,329 of record NC_138953.1, on the reverse strand, counting down.
CATTATTTTCTTAAAATATATTTCCCAATGAAAAGGTTAAAATAAAAGTGAACATGGTAAAGTAACTATTTTCTGCTACTTCATAGAGTACTTTTATTACCCCGCATTTGAGAGGAAGATATCAGACTTCAAGTTACTTTTTTTATTTTAACAGGAAGTAGAACTCTTGAAATTAAGAGTCTCTTTTCGAGAGTGCTCTGAGCCAAGACAAACAACATGAGGTTCACAACTCTGATTTTGACCCAGGACTCTCTTCCCATGTGGAAAAGCACTCACCACTGGGTCACATTAACGAACTGAGGTCGAAGTCATCACTGAGAGCCACTTCTGGCTGCTCCCCTGCCATACGGGGTCACCACCACAGGTAGCTCCACATGTTTGTTTTGACAGTTTCACACTTCCTGATGCATCACCAAAGGGGATTATTGTCCCCGGCTAGAAATGAAGTAACATTTCACTTTCCAGGCAAGTGTAAAAACCAGTACTTTTCTACTAACAGTACACAATCAGAAAATGTAATTTTTGGTTTTATTTGAATCGTTCTCCTGAGTCTTGGTAACCAGGGAACGAAGAAAATAATCATTCTAACATGTTTTGCTAAAAGTGAAACCAATGGCTGTAACTTTTTTGATTGGTTACTCTTTACAAAACTGTCACTGACTTTTCCAAAGTCTGCCATCTCAACCAGATATCGTTAAAATGGTGCCAGATCCAAGTAAATTTAGCACAGAGTCTTCTTTTTTATTCATTCTTTCTTGTATTAAGAAGAGCAACTTTATCTGTAATGGACTCTGTTTTGTAGGGTTGTATTGCTGTTTTTTAACATCACTTGCTCAAATCTTTCGTGACACCACCAGGTATTGAGTTCAGAGGTGTGAATTGTTGTGCATTTGAAATACTCTAATCCTGAGTAACGCCAGCATTTATCATCCCACACCAACAGAGGGAGTCAGAGCCTTAATTTGCAGTTCACATTTTGTTAACTGTGCAACCTCTTGCAATATTAATAATACCCCGATGAAGACAGAGCCATAGCTCAAAGCAAATTAATGAATTCCTATAAATTCCACGACAGCCTCTAGATTTGCACTCTTTTGTAGATCATACACAAAAATGAAGGAATCATTGCTATCATCAATAAGATGTTTTCCTAAGCCCAAACACATCTGTTTGTCAATGGTCTGTCACTATCTGGTCATTTTGAACATGCAAATAATCATAGATTAAAGAGCAGAGGATTGTCCTCCAGCATGGATTACTTTGGTGTGGTGGCCTTTGCGCAAGCTGCAATTTGATTATTAAAAGCAGGGGACAGAGGAGGCAAACTGTTTTGTTTCCTATTAAGGGGACTTTTCTCCCCTGTAAGAGGATTACCCCTGACACACGCTCAGGAGTTACATAAGGCTGTCAGAGGATAACATCTGACATTTCCTCATATCCTGTATTTTGGCAGTTCGGCACTCTGTGAAATCACTATAGTTGAAAGGTACGCATGCAGTGAAAAAGTAACAAGGCATATGTGGAAATTAGAATGCATCGCAGGGCAGAAAGAGCTAACCTCAGCATTTTCTCCTCTTACTGACAACATTTAAAAGAATCTCTGTGGTTTTCAGGTTATGTTGTTATAAAGCTCTGTATTCTCTGGATCTCAAATGGATCAAATGACTAAGTCTAACATGAAAGGTACTGCTTATTGTTTAGTGAAACCACAGAAAGTTGGTTGAAACCCTAAAGTTCCATTCACTCCTGTTCATTTAAGTGCCATTTTTAAATGCAGAATGCTGCTGTTTTGCTGTTTTTTTTAGCCAATAAACTCCCTGAGAGGAGGTCTCTGTGGCAAAACAGCCAGATTTTTGTCTGCAAAGGCGGTGGAGGAGACCAAAACAAAGATAAAAGGAGAGTTCACTCACTGGGCCCACGTCCTCATTTGAGGTTTGACAGCGTTTTAGTAGATAGAGGTGCATGGCTTAAACATGAATTGGCGAAGGCCTTGAAGGGGGCTGGCGGTGGCTCCCGGACCCCATCTCCAAAAAGTATTCTACTTACTTGCAAGCAGACAGAAACATAAATGCTTGTCAATACTGTGATTGTTGTGTGTGATGAATTTAATTGTTGGTAACGTGAAGGTCTTAGTCTCCTCATAGCTGCTTTAACAAGAGTCCCTGGGCTGTATTATTAGTCAAGGTAGCTTGGCTGATAAAAAAAAAATACAGAACATTGCAAACTTTCTTTAAGCATCTCACAGAGAGCTGACTTCAGACATTAAATGCTAGGAGTTGTATTCCCCCTAGCATTAAAGTAAATCAACAATTAGGAAAGCCAGACTTTGAAATTAATGCATTCATTATTGTGGCATCATGCCAGCTTCTGTGAGTAGCTGCATCAGCACCTAAACTTTTGTGGATAATTTTATTTTACTGCTGGCTCTAATTTGGTGGACTTGCACAGTGATTTACATACAAATTTAGAGGAAGAGGAAAAGACAGTCATTTGTTATAATGGCTAGTCAGTTCCCTGTTCCATTTAAGCACTGTGGTGTGTAACCACAACCGGTGGGCAGCCTGCTGAAACATTGCTACATCTAGTTCACAGCCCCCCTGCTACCTCCTCCACTACACACCCTGTTCTCCACATATCCTCACTGCTTCAGTGATTTTGACTTCTTCCCCCCAAAAGGAATTCTCTCGCTCTCTCTCTTTTTCTCTATCTCTCTCTCTCACACACACATACACACACACCCAAGGTTCTGAGGACCTGCAGCTAGCCAGGAGTCTGTGATCCTAAGTCGTCACATTTACAACCCGAGTCAGCATGAAGCCATTGCTGTGTGGTGGAAAATATCTTGCCTGGATCCTGTACCAAAGTTGACACCATAAGTATCAGGCGGTTGCCTTCACACCACATATGATGCAAACATTTGATTATCTGCAGAGATCCCGAAGGAACAGCTGCACGTTGAGGATGGCCTTCTTTGATTTCTTAAGTGCATTTAATACAATTCAGCTGCTGCTGCGGAGAGAGAGAGAAGCAACAGGAAATGTCAAGGAACATGCCCACCATCCCATGGATCATTGACTACCAGACAGACAGGCTGGCTATGTGTTGTAGAGAAGCTCTTCAGGGAACTGTGCTTACTCCATTCCTGTTCACCTGGTTGAATTACTGAGTGATGGACAGGAGGACGAGTGCAGGGCACTAGTAGAGGATTTTGTGTAGTGGTCTGGAAGAAATCAACTTCAGAAGGAAAAGGATGATGTCTACACTGTCCATGTCTGGGTTCTGTTTCTTAAGTAAACTGAGATGCTTCAGTGTCTGCAGTGATGGAGATTTTCTATCACTAGTGCTGGTGAGTAAAGTGTGCTTTGCTGTGGTCTGCCAGGGGGAGCAGCATTGGACGTAGTGACACTAAAGACTAAAGACTGAAATTCAATATTTTTGATTCTTGGTAGAGAGGTCCCTGAACTGTTATCCCTCATGGATCGTCCTGACCACCCTGTGCACCATTTACAGGCGAGAACACCTAATTAATGAATTAATAATGAGAAAGTATTATATAAAATATGTAATACATTAGTATTAATAATAAATATTTTTTAAATCTTTTATAAAACTTTTATAAAAGTTCATTTATACAGCTAATTGTTGTTGTTGTTACAAAATAATTTTTGAAATATGGGATAAATAACATATTTCTTATTCTTCTTATTATGAAACTTGCGGGATGAAATCAAATGCACATACAAAATAAAGCTCACAGCTTCATCATGGCTTCAGGTACAGATTCCTTTACAAATTCTTTCTCATGTGTAATATTTGCATCGATCAGTGGCTTAAGCAGAAGGCCAGGTGGCTGGCAGCACATGTTTTCTCCCCCTCATAATGTAGACAAATCTCGCCGTGTGCCAGAAACCCGCCTTCTTTAAATGTCAAGGCTCCAGCTGCTTACTCTGTACACAGTTAACGAGCACCTCTTGGAAGCTGCCTGGCAGACTGTTTCCACACACTCAAGCCTTAGACAGCAAGTCCCTGAAGTGACATCCCAGATCATCACAGCAAATACCAGGAAACCAAAAAAAAGAAAAGGTAACTGAACACTCCTCACTCCTGCTGCTTTGCGGTGTGGTTGCCACAGCGACACAGCTGACATGTCCATCTCTATTTTCCTCCATCTACTATTCTTCACGCTGTTTCTCCTCCACACACAAACTCACGTTCTCATATTCTTGGAGTCTACTACTGACTACAAAATAATTTCCCCCAGGGATCAATAAAGTATTCTGATTCTGATTCTGATTCTGATAGTAAAACACTGAAAGTAGAGCTTTTATTTCTCTTTGAAAACACGGGCACATGTCCGAGGCATTTCAGTCAACCATCTTCCTTTTGGTTTGGGCCATGCTGGTAACAGTGCAAAATCAGTGTGAATGTCACTTCAGTTTCAACTAACAGCAGCATTTCAGGCAAGCTGGAGACAGGAAATAGAAGACTGACTGAGACTATTGTAAAGTGAAGTGCAGTATCTCAAGCAGGAGGACATTAGAGCATGAATAACAATTTCACAATCTCTCACAGAAAGGAAATGCTTAATTTTTGATATGAAGTAGAGATGATGCATTGAGTATTTATTCTTTAGTCACCTTTCTTACTCAAATATGTTGGTAGACCTCTCTGCACTGAATCATACCTGTTATTAATCTCTGTCTCTCTTCCACAGCATGTCTTTTATCATGTCTTCCTTCTCTGACCCCAACCGGTCGCAGCAGATGGCCCCGCCCCTCCCTGAGCCTGATTCTGCTGGAGGCTTCTTCCTGTTAAAAGGGAGTTTTTCCTTCCCACTGTCACCAAAGTGCTTGCTCATTAGGGGGTCATATTGTTGGGTTTTTCTCTGTATGTATTATTGTAGGGTCTACCTTACAATATAAAGCACTTTGAGGTGACTATTGTTGTGATTTGGTGCCATATAAATAAAATTGAATTGAATTGAATAGGGCAGCACGGTGGCACGGTGGTTAGCACTGTTGCCGCACAGCAAGAAGGTCCTGAGTTCAATTCCACCATCAGGCCGGGGTCTTTCTGTGTGGAGTTTGCATGTTCTCCCCGTGTTTGCGTGGGTTCTCTCCGGGTACTCCGGCTTCCTCCCACCGTCCAAAGACATGCAGCTTGTGGGGATAGGTTAATTGGATAATTCAAATTGCCACTAGGTGTGAATGTGCGAGTGAATCTGAGTGTGAATGGTTGTCTGTCCCTAGCCCTGCGACTGGCGACCTGTCCAGGGTGTACCCCGCCTCTCGCCCTATGACAGCTGGGATAGGCTCCAGCGCCCCCCGCGACCCTGAAAAGGATAAGCGGTAGCGAATGGATGGATGGATGGATGAATTGAATAGAAAAACAGTTTTTAACCACTGAGTCAATTTACTCGTCGAACTTAAAGCCAGAGTCAAATATTACACAAAAGGGCTTCAAATGGGTGGAGAGAGGCTTTGAAGGAATTATTATAACACGATCAGTTGAAAGGTGGGTCGTTACAGGAAAGACATAGCAGCGCTTGAAAAATGAAAACTATCAAAAATGAACTGTTCATGCCCACTGACATTGACTGCAGTTCAAAACTGACAAAGTGAAATGCTGATGTAAACTGAAGACACCTTTGTTTTCTCAGCTTGTTTTCTCGCCTGACTGAGACGGCTGAATGTTGTCTCTGGGGTTAGCCCAGGGCCCTTTAGGTGTACTAATGATTAGAGAGCAGAGAGGGCAGTGAGGAGGATGGGAGTTCATAAGAGTCAGGCAAGTTTGGTGTGACAGCTAAAGTTTGGCTGAAACTGGCTCACGCAACAGACAAAATTCCCAAATAAAACAGAAAATTCACTAAAGAATGAGCAGAAAAAGAAAAGAATGAAGGCGTTGCTATCAAAGTCAAAGTCCAGACCTTAAACCTGATTGAAATTCTTTAGCAAGATCTTGACAAAACTGTACATACCCTTAATTAACTGAAAGTCATAAAGAACAGTATGCTGACATTCCTCAAGTTATTGCTGCTGAAGGTGGTTCTATAAGATACTGAGTGAATGAGCTTCCCCGGCCTCAACAGAGTGCTGTGAAAACTTTCACATGACTGTAGGAATGGGACAAATGTGAAATGGCCTTACCAATGTGCCTGTTAGAAACAATTCAACAAGCACTGGATAATTTTCAGGTGAGCAAGCAGTTTCCCATTTTCCACATTAAAGCGCTCTTACTCTTTCACTGCCATGTGAAAGAAAGAGAAAAACAGGACTACCCTTTTCAAAAATAGTGTAAGATCACATCACTGATGTGAGAAGCTGTTTGTGACTCAGCAGGTGTTAAAATGATCTGGATGGAAAATAACATCATTGTAGTAATAAAATCAGTTAAGAGAGCTCAAACACATGACACAACTGAGTGGCTTAATGAAAAAACTTTAGATTATTTCACAATACCAAGAGTTCTCTAAAGGTCAAAAGCAGAATCTCAGGTCAGTAAGTCATGTCTGTGATTGTTAGAAGAGTCTTTCCTGTTATTTCTCTGCTTTCTGTCTTCCTTTCTTAAACATGGGTCAGCTCCTACACTCCAGATTTCCAAGACAGGGTTTCTTTTCCAGAAAACACATGAGAGACAGAGTCAGGTAAGAACATCCAGCAGGCACAGCTAATGGGAAGAGGAGGTGGAGACAAGCAGGCAAGTCCATCAAAAAGTAGAACTGAAAACAGCAAAAGCGACGCATGAGTAACGTTCTGGTGAAAGCCTGACTGAAATGGTACCACTGAATGGTAAACAGGTGCACCTGCCTGGGATGCAAACTGATGGGAGAGAGAAAAGGAGATCAAAAGAGGAGGAAAGGGAGACTGAAAGCAGGTCTGCAATGGAGGACATGGAGACCATGATAATTGCCTTGATATAAAAATATTTATTATCGTTTTCCCGCTAAATGTCGAGATCTGGGCACAGGTAGAGCTCCTAGTCAAAGTACAACAGTTGTGATGGTCCCAGACTCCACTAGGACACTCCACAGTGTCCAAACTCTCTCAAATCCAAACAAAGACTGTTCACCACTCTCCCGTCCCCAGGCAGACCTGAGCACAGGGAAACAGCTCTTTCACAGGTAAGTGGAAACATTAACTTAAGGCTTGGAGCCTGGCTGCACTAACTGATGCAAGACAATGATCCAGTGAGGACTGAACAGGACATCAGGAACAGGTCTGTGATTAAACCAGGTGTTTGGAGGCAAAAGGAGAGTCCTGCTTTTGCTAAACACACATCTACATACAAATGAGTTGGAGAGAGAGAACGTCACAAGAGGAGAGGACTGTGACAAAAAATGCTTTAACTTTGACTTTGGTCAGGTGAAATAAGACACTTTTACATATAAATATTGTGATTAAGCCCAGGTCTGTCTCTTTATATTGTGATTGGTTGGCAGCCAGAACCGAAGAGATGGGCAAATAGGGACAGAGACTGAGAAAACTAAAGCAAGTACAAGTACAGCAGAACTTATAGTATACAGACCTAGGAAGAATCCCAGAGAAGTTTCTGATACTAAAAAAAATGTAGTTAATTTTTAAAAATCCTTTAAAAGTTCTTCAAGCTGAGAACATCTCATTTATTTTACTCTTGTGAAGCCATTTGGCTGTGATAGTCTTTAGTAACAGAGACACTCGCACATCTGCAGTGTGCACCACTAGACAGATAATGAGGATTAATAACATGCCTTAGCAGATCACATCTTCTCCAGACACCGACCCTACATTCAGACTGAAATATTTGATCAGACAATTTTAAGGGCAAAGCAGCCAGTGTTTTTCTCACAGAGGAAATTACTTTGTAGATGAGACTCTCTTCTTGCCTTCTTCCCACAGAATCTGGGTCAGCTTCATCTGCTGTATCAGTGGCCCCTCGATTGAGTCTCTACAGTCTCTTACTGTCTCATCGCATGCTGCACCTCAAACTGGCTGTCTTAGAACGAGTAATTGCCTTTTGAAGGGCAATGCGCTAGCCCAGGAGAATATGTGAGCCAAGTTGAAACCTCAGATTGCACATACAGATGTAATATAACAGACATTTAAGCGGACAACAACAGCAAAAGAGGAGCAGCTACCACCCAAAGTGTTTGGCTTTATGGAGGTGGCAGAGAGCACTTTCTGTAGCATAAAATACAACCCATACAGTAGGTCTCAATGGCATCAGATACAAAAACAAATTCTTATTAAATACTTTATTTAAACAGGTATTGTCACTGGGTTTGACATCTCTTTCTCAAGATAGACAGCTATTACCATATAAAATAAAATTACGTATTCCACACAATCAAAAATTAAGAAAAACAACGTTAAAAAAAAGCAGGTTGTACATTTGCAATAGCCAGATCAAAGGAAGAGCCACTGGCATATAAAACTGTGTCATCTGCATAAAAATATATAAAACAGTTTTGAAGGCTTTGCTTCAGGCTTTGTGCATGTTGACATAAAAGAAAGCATTTGTACGTCATTTGATTTGTTTGGGGAGATTCAGCTGAACACCACCTACTCAAATCAGAGACATTATCAAAGTCAAAGTCAAAGTTAGCCTTATTGTCAAAGACCATATTTACAATCACACACAGGAATTTGAAACTGCAATGCTCGCATGGCCCTCAGTGTACACTAAAACAATATAAAGATAAAAAGATAAAAATAAAATGGGAGCCTTATGTGCAACACAATACTATACAATCTTATTTAAACAGCAGTGTCCAACACAATTATAGTGATTGTGGGCAAGTTTGTGTGCGAGTGGGGTGGGGCAGTCAGTGAAAAGGCAATGGTGGCAGGTCAGAGTTTTGTATGTTTCACAGGGAAGAAGTGAACGCAGGTCTGCAGTTCGTGTGTGAGAGCAGGGAGTGAATTCAGCATCCTGACAGCCTGATGGTCGAAGCTGTCTCTCAGTCTGCTGGTTCTGGCCAAGAGGCTCTTCAGTCTCCTTCCTGAGCAAACTGAAGAAGCTGTTAGACGGATGAGTGGAGTCACCTGTAATGCAGAGGGCTTTCTGGATGAGGTGGGTGCAGTAGATGTACTGGAGAGAGGAAAGAGAGGTACCTACGATCCTGTCCGCTGCTCTTACTACCCATTGTAACTATGGCAAAATACTCTCAACGGTGCTCATAGTTGGGGTTGAGGCTCTTGCTCTTCCCAGTTTGTGGAGAAAGTAGAGTCACTGTTGGGCTTTACTGACCAGCAATGATGTGTTTTTTGACTAGGAGAGATCTTCTGAGATGTGCACACCCAGGAACTTGGTGCTGCGTACCTTCTCCATAGCAGCACCATTGACAGTGCAACATGTTCAAGATCTATTAAAAAAACCATTAGAATGTATCAGTAAAATTAATTGGTTACATTTTAATGGAAATAAAATTTACTTGATTAGTAAATGTTCAGTTTATATTGGCCATATTTTTCTTAATGATTAACTATTTGAATATATAAGCCCTTGATTTTCTATATTTCATTTGTATTTTATTCACATTTATTGCTTCATATTCATGAGGATCAAGAATCATTTACTTGTGTTATACATTTTCTGTGTCACATTTTCAGTGTGTGTGATTTCCAGTGACAATGCACAGTTAGAATTGGTGTAACTTCACAGTTGAGCGACACTTAGTAGTTTTATTACTATATGACTAAATATTGGCTGCTTATATGAAACATATTCATAAAGCAGAGAGTGTATAGAGCACTTAAAGCATCCTATACAACAAATGATATCGGAGTAAATGTGCAGTCATATTCATTTTGTTCCCACTAGTGCTGTCAGTGTTAATCTGAAATGACGTTAACGCCACAACAGGCAAATCTCCGTTATCGAGTTACCGCGGATCGCCCCGTGCGTGGGGCTGGACTGTGTCAACACCTTAACGAGCAAACTACACAGTAGTTCCCACCCATGTAATTGAGCATTGCGTGGCACATCCGACATACTGTTTTACTTTTGCCCATGACACGCTTACCTTCAGGGTCATACGTCACATGAAGACCAAAATAGTTCCACAGGCCAGATCTGAATGAGGGTGGGGGAGGTTCAATTTGCCATGTTGCAGTGAGCTAAGCTTCTGTCTTGCTAGCTTGCGCTGCGCTCAGTGGATCTGCGCTCGACAGTGCAGCCTAGGTGGAGTAGTCAAACGCAGATCCACTGAGCTCTCAACACAGACAGCATTGTCAGAAGAAAAGTTGATAATATAAATTAAAAATTTTGTATTGTTCATATGCGTACCGAACCGAAAGCACTTTATCGAATGGTTCAATATCGGTGCAACCCTTAATAAATAAATAAATAAAAAAATAAAAAAATATATATATATATATTACCAGAACATTGAAATAAGACATGAAATTGATGCTGCACAAAAACTGTTATTCTTGGGCTTTAGCGCACATAGCGGTACAATTTACATTTTCATTTTAATGAAATATTTTAATGCTTAGTGTGCTCTCATTGCTTTATTTTCATGCACATTAGAAACCTCAACAGGCCTGCCTGAAGTCCAGACCAAAAACATTTGGAGTATAGTGAAACTAAAAATACAACACAGAAGCCCACAGCTGGACTGTTAAGCAGCTGGAATCCTGTATGAGACAGGAAAGGGACAACATTCTTCTCCCAAACAGTCCAGCAAATGATGTCATCAGTCTCAATTTGTGTATTGAAGTTAAAAGAAGAAGGGATGTTACATGGCCAATTTTTTTGAGACGTGTTACTATCATTAACTTTAAAGTGAGCAAATATTTTACGTTTATATTTCTTTATATTAGAATGGTGCAAACATTTGACATAACTGTGTTATCTATTGCCCCTGTAAGCAAGCATTAAAAGACATCCATGCACCCTTTACCCCCACTCTTGCTAATGTATATGTTGCACTGCCATTGTCATTAATTCTGAAGGAAACTTTGGTGACTGTCATGTAATGCACATGAATTATTGATGACTCTTTTTTGTTCTGTGACATTTAATTCTAGCCTTTCCATTTGCTTCTCCTGCCCATTTCCCCATGTCCCTTTTTCTCTCTTTGTATCCCATTTGTCTGTGTTAGCTGCTTTATAGTCACGTCCAGTTTTATTTCAGTAGTAATGTGTGTGTGTGTGTGGGGGGGGGGGGGAGCTGCTTTGCCTCCTTCCTTGTGATTGTGTGCCTTGCCCTCATAGTCCTTTGTCAGTTGTCAGTGTGCGTTTGCTGTCCGCCTGTCATGTGACGGCCCAGTATCCCGCTTGTCTCCATGTTAATCCCTCTGAGTTTATGCTTTCTTTTCTGGTCCTAGTTGTTAGCTGGGCTTTCTGTTAGACTCTGGGCTTGTTGACTATCCAGCTCAACCTGTTTTGTTAAAGTGACCTTTTTACATCCACCAGCCTGTTGTCTTCAAGTCTGCCTTTGAATTTTACCCTAACACACAGGATAACGTTTCCTAGCATTTCTATGTGGGAGAGTGCTTTTGCAAGTGCTAAGGACACACACATCCAGAACATAAAAGTCACATTCTCACACAATCTATTTGCTATATGATATAGTAGATGTTTGCACCATCATTTAGGGTGCATGTGTACTCAATCAAGTATGACAGGTCCCTCATTTAAACTACACTCTGAAAGTCAGGTTTCAGTGTCTGAGGGGCATTAACAGCAGTACATAGAGCAGCTAGAGTAGATGATGATGTTTAAGATGAATCACTGAAGGCCAGGGAAATTTTAATACATGGTATTAAGACACTATTTATATCCCTCTGTTTGATGTCTTATGTCAGGGAAATGACACAACCTGATCCTTTCAGTGGTTTTAAATCCGGAGCTCCGGTTTTCCATGATGAATAAATTTTAATTTGTGCATTTATTCATTCTCACCTGGTGTTTAAAACCACAGTTCAGGTTTGGATACTCAGTCCTTGAAGTTTGAGTGCCGCAAATGGAGACCATTAATGATACCTGACGGCTACGATCTACAACAGTTACTTGAAATGCAAAATTTGCACATTTGAAAATCCTTTGGCAGTTAATAAGTGTAAAAAAAAAATAATTGCACCTCATTTCTGCAATTAAGTCCTGTGCTGTTATGTCTTTTTTTTTTTCAGATGAGGTACTCTTACTGTTTTATCTATAAAATAGGAATGTGTTTCTTGCTGGTGTTTCAGTGAAACTTCAAGGCATTTGACATTTCTGTCCAACCTGGAGACACTTGCTTATTGAGTTGCTTGCAGCATAGGAGTGTGCAATACCAGTCAACTCTGGTCAACAAATGACTGGCTCATAGCCAGCATGATCCTCCAACATTATACGGAAATACAAAAATCCTTTTGACTATAATGTTAAGTACAAGTATTTCATTGAGCAAACGCTATGCTGTCTTCACCAGCATATGAATTTGATGACATCACATTCTTAATCTATAGGTTTAATATGATGTTGACCCACACTTTGCAGCCATAATCACTTCAGCTCCTCTAGGAAGGCTTTCCACAAGATAGTAGGAGTGTAGGAGAAGAGCATTTGTCAGGTCAAACACTGATGTTGGATGAAAAGGCCTGGCTCACAGTCTCTGCACTAATTCATCCCAAAGGTGTTCTGTTGGGTTGCGGTCAGGAACCTGCAGCCCAGTCTCGTTCTTCCACACCTAATTTGCTTTGTGTATTTATGGATCTTGCTTTGTGCAGTCATGCATAGTCTTGTTGGAACAGGAAGGGGCCATTCCCAAATTGTTCCCACAAAGTCAGTTCACCAGAACTAAGGGGCTAAGCCCAGCTCCTGAAAAACAACCCCACATCATAATCTCCCCTTCACCAGACTTTAAACTTGGCACAGTGCAGTCAGACAAGTATCGTTCCCCTGGAAATCACCAAACTCAGACTCGTCCATCGAATTGCTAAATGGAGAAACACGATTCGTCACTTCAGCAATCACATTGCCACTGCTCTAGAGTCCAGTGGCGGTGTGCTTCACACCACTGCATCCGATGCTTTGCATTGCACTTGATGATGTAAGGCTTGGATGCATGGAAACCGAGTCCCGCTAATCTGAAGTCCACAAGTTTGGAGATCTGTTGTGATTGACTCCAGAAAGTTGGCAACCTTTCTTTGATTTGACATGGCTTGATGGCTGAGTTGCTGTTGTGCAACCAGTAGAGTCAGCTCTATTGGTTGTACAATAGCTCTACTCTCTCTCTGTTGATATAAGTCAACATAGCTCACCCAACAGTCTCTTTTTTTCTGTCATAGATAAGACACCTTATTTCATTACACTTTGGTCCTGATCTTCACAATGAACAGCATGTATAATGCTTATAATAAATCGAAGCTGCAGTATTGAAAACTTTATCCTCTGTAATTACAAGGCCCATGATTTCTTCAGTGTGTCCTGAGTGTCCACATGCCTGAAACATCTCACCTACCTACAAGGTAACTAGGAGGAATCTTAGTCAGATGCCTGGAAAATGTGTGCAAACCACAGTCCCCAACCCAAATGCACAGGGACCCAATCATCTGGCCCACTTGGGGAAACTCACAGGTATGGCTCTGAGCCTGTGGGATACAATCATACTCACCATTCCAAATTGGAAAAAAGTCCAGCCCCTCTCCAGGTAACTGTTTCTAGAGACTGTTTCAAGTGTTTAACAGTTGCAGATATGCAAACTCTTCACCACCACCATCTAAGGTGGTTAATCATATAAATATTAAATATGCAGTATAACAGCACTGAAGTATATAAGTTGGTCTCTCAGTAACAACTTGCATTACATTCAGGAGTTGCTGAAGTTGCTTCCCTTTTTTTGGCTGATGCTCACTACACTACATACCTGCAGACACAAGAAACACATGGTCATGTGATTACAGCTCATAAAATCACGACTGTCATAAATAACCACATTACTGATAACAGCACAATCTCTGTAACATCCCGTAAACCTTTTAGAAAAATACATTTTTTGGCATTCCTACTTGGACTTACGACAGTGGTCTGATAAGGTACTGCTTTTAAGTCATACAAAAAACTAAATGCAATGCTAAACAAACCTGCCTGCCTCCAGCCTATCTTAAGCAAGAGTCTTCCCATATTTCCTGATTCAGTAAATTCAGTAAAAGGACTAGATGTTATAGTCCCTGATATTGCATTGCTTTAAATGGAGAAAATTTTGAGGGATGGCCATTATGAGGAAGCACACGTCGTTGTGTGCCTCATCTATTTACCCAAGCTAATCTGCCATTTTTGGGGATTAGAGATCTGATCTAGATTATCATATTAAAATTTGGGACACATCATCAGTAGTGGACCTTGGATTCAACGGGTGTTTCGGCCATTATTACTAGACACCCTCATCCAAGGAGGCCCTGCCAGGGTTGATCAGGCCCCAGAGTCACTGGTTTATGTTAAATTGTTATTTCTCTTCTTCTGTTTAGTTTGCTACAGTTTATTTTCTCCTATCTATTCACTGCAACTGAGAAATAATACTTAGCTCTTTTGCATTTATGGAGCCTCACTTCTTCAAAGGGATAGATAAGGTGATAGAGAGAAGTAAGACTAAAGGGACAAGATAGGAGAGAGCAGAGAGGAGAGCCAGAAGGGGGGTGCCTGATCTGGCTTCCCACACCTCCCCGCCGGATCGGGCTGTGCACTCTACCTCCCCACTGCCTCCCAGAAAAGGGAAGAAGAGCAGAGGGGAGAAGAGCAGAACATTTTCTTTTCTCTCGCGGTTAGCTGACAGCCGTAGCTGCCCAAGTGATGTCAGCCCTTTTTAACCATAGCCAGCGACTGGTCCTCTCAGCAGTGTTAGCTAATAGATTAGCTAGATTAGATTGAAACATAGATTCTGCATTCTACATATTTTCCAAAATGATTAAAAACCCTTTTATAAGACACGTCCTGTAACCTGCAGAACATCAGAAACTGACTTATTCTCAGTGCCCACTGGAAGTGTGCCATGTTCTTCTCATCACCCTTGAGAGTAATAAGTGGTTAGAGCCCTGAGTGGACAGATGGCCTGTTGAACTCTAGCTAAACTAAAACCCATCTAGACCAGTACTCTTCAAAGCTTGGCTTCAGCCAGCAGTCAGAACCCAGCTGGTGTTGGTTCTAACCGTGTAATCAGAGGCTAATTTACATCAAGGATGCAAAATGGATCCAATGACAAATATTTAACAGCCAGGCGAGATTAAACACCTGCAGGCATTGGCTGAGTGTTTGATTGATTTCAAACATTTATATATAAGTAAAAACAAACAAAATTTGTTGTAAACAGAAAAAAACAAAGTAGAAGACATCGAGTTGCCATGATTATCTTTATACACCACACAATCTACATGTTCGAAAAGGAGTAGGATGCAGTTCCTGGCCCGCTTTAATACTGTTTAATAAACGGATCGAATGGTTAAAGCTACAAACCACCTGTTTCTGATTAGACAAAAAACCAAAAGAGATTTATGATGAATATGCTTCATATCCTGTGCATCTTTAACAGCAAGTTATCTGGGCATGAATAAGTAATTGGAAAACTGTTGGACCATCCGTCCCATGCATATCAACAACCTACGTAAGTGATCGCAGAGCAAAGATGGACACTTTGGCAAAATCCCCAGAAGCCATCCCCTTTGATGATCGGCACCATGGAAACATACAGTGATTTATCTCCCACTGAGTCCTGGGTGGAAAGCTCATAATTACCAGTGCATTGTGATTAGACTGAAGTTGGGATTATAAGATCCCTCACTCTCACTTCTCTTTCACCTAATCGAATTGACTCATCTTCAGAAATGAGATTTCCATTGATTTCTTTTCCTCTTTCATGTTGCCAGTTATTGAGCTGGACGTCTACATCTTCATTCAGGAAACTGAACAAGAACTCAAGAGGGAAAAAAACACAAAAGCTGTCAGAGCTTCAAGCTTAGAGTTTACAACCTTGACAAACGGATACAGTAAAGAATATTTCTGTGTGGCATGAAAGACTCCATCTGCTAGTGTCAAACTAAAGCACACACAACACAACCACAAACACACACACACGCACACACACACACACACACACACACACACACACGCTGTGGTAAACTGCATAGGCAGAGAAAGAAATTTCAGAAGATTGAGCCCCATCAGAATGGAGCAGACCAAATGTGAATCCCCTGCATTATTTATTCACTTATAAATAAGGCAGGGGATTCATACGGTTTTTTCATACGTTCATTTTTTTATTCCAACACTTTACAGATAAACGGAGTTTTAAAAGAGAGGGGATTATGTAAACCCTTTGCTCAGCTTAACGCCATCTGAAATATTCTGCCTCAACAAGCAAATCCTAAAATGCTGCTCTTCTTTTAAAATAAAAAAGAAGCCTAGGGGAGTTATTGTGAGCTGCAGCTGCTTGTTTACATATTTCCACAACTCAGTGCACTTTCTCTGGCGCACATTTTTGCTGTGCAATGCGACTGAGCAGCAATGAAGCAGAGGCTCCGTTGGAGAAAACGCCACAGGCATCTTTAAGGTCACAGATGTTTAATTACAATGATGTTATCGCTAATGAACCAAATTGTCCTTGGCAAGCTGCCATTACTGCTGCCATGGGGCCAGCTCAGAAATCTCAGCAGGCGTTATAATCCTTAAGCTTCCAAGAACAAAAGCAAAGTTTCCAAATTGCTGTATACGCAGGGGAACCTTTACCAGGCATGGGCCTTAAAAGATTTGAGGGTATCAGTCACTCTCACTGTTAGAGATCTCAGATTTCTTGGGTTAATGTGACCTAGGAGTTATTTGAGGAATTCATTTTGTGGTGCAGATTTCCATTTCTTTCCATGATAGGTGACCAGTGTTGGGACTAAGGCGTTAGTTACAGTAACTACGTTATTATTGTGGTAACGAGCACGGTAACTAGTTATTATACCAAAATCAGGAACGCGTTAATTGTTACTGGGATTTAGATAGGCTCGTTATTCGTTACTTCGTGTGGTGGCGGAGCTTCCACAGATTCAGTAACATTAGCAAGTGGTGGAGGCCAGCAGGTGGATGAGGGAAAGGGGAGGCAGGAGGAGGAGAGACCCGAGTGTCAGGTGAACTGAACTTCAGGTAAGAATTTATGACCTGCAGTCTATCTGGGTCAGATATAAACCAAGTTTAGGTGGAGTTTACTTTCGTTGTGCTGACTTTTTCGTACCGCGTACTAGCTAGCATGATGGGGTTTCTATACAGCTGGGTGGGTGCTATGATGTTAGTGAACTTTATTTTGTTCATAAGGTTAATTATTAGAGTTGCCAACCATCCCGTAAAAAATGGAATCGTTCGGTATTCAGAGAAAATATCACGCGTTTGGTATTGAGGTGAAAAGGAACGCAGTTTGTCCCGAACTTCAGCTAGAATGAAAAACAGACAAAGCTGGAGTTATTCCGTTTCTTTACTCTGCAGCTGCCTCTTCTTCTCTCATTCTCCCCCTCCGTCTCCTGTTGCTACTTCAATCATGAAACTGATCAATGATCAGCTGATCGGCTTTTCTCTCTCTCTTCTGTTTGTTTATCGCCCACTTTGCGCCAGAAAGAAGAAACCAGCTGTGGTTGTGTTAAACAACAGCAGCACGTTTAAGCTTGATCAGCTGTTGTTAGAATTTATTTAATATTAATTTCTGGTATCAGCTGACGTTTGCTGGAGCCACAGCTGTAAAAGCTGCTGGTCATGATGTCGGTTTGGATATGTGGTGAGAGGGAAACATGAAGATGAAACCAGGAGATGTCCTTACTGAATCATCAGAGCTGTGATGGAGAAACAGGTTTACCTTTTAGATGACATGAATGAGTTGAAAGGAAGTTATGAACTGTTTCTGAGAAATAACACCAGGATCCTTTTTTTACGTAGCTGGCAGCTGTGCAAGGGCGGGTCTAGCAAAGTGTTGCCAGGGGGGCCAGGTAGGGCATTGACAGGGAAAGGGGGGCACAAAGAAGTACTTTTCTTTCTTATTCTCATTTAAAATATCTAGCTTTTAATAAATATTTATCTGAATCTTACAACAAACGATTGATAGATTGATACATATATACCATCAAGACAGTGTACATCACTGTCACAACAGCGTTTGTTTTTATTCAAAGGCTTTAGGATTTTTCCTATAATGGCGGGCCGGTCAGTCAAAACGCCCGGGCTGATTTTTTGTCCCAGTCCAGCCCTGTAAGCAGCTCGTCTGCAGTCTGGTGTTACCTACATCTTCCTATTCAGAAGGCAGAATTTCCGAGTTCTGAGTACAATCGAAAAGCACCACGACTGCAGTTTTTGTGTTGGATGTAAAAAGCGCACATGATGCTGTGACGTAGGCTAGAATCATGTCGACGATCAACGACGGTCCAGGCGTGGGATTTCTCTTGTGGAAATATGCATATTATTTTTTCCTTTCTATTGGTAGGTGGCACAGTGCACTTGTGGCAAGTAAGCAAGCTAGAAGACTGGCAATCTCGCTGGGTATCCAGTTACGGAAGCAACACATTAACAAGAGAATTCTGAGTAAAACCAAAGTTACTTTCCCTAGTAACTAGTTACTTTGAAAGTAACGGGTATCTTGAAGTAACTGAGTTACTTTTGATAGAAGTAACTAGTAATGTAACTAAGTTACTAATTTAAAGTAACTTACCCAACACTGCAGGTAACTGATGAAGAATGAGTGTTGGGCACCACTGAAGCATAGAATTTGGGTCTAAAACACACTCTTTGAAGTTATTAGAAGATACTGATTTTACTTTTGCTTCTTATGCAAACTGAAGTTTTCTGTTGTGGGCAAACAATGCAAGGAAGGCCTGATTTACTCTCTGAACTATACTTTCAAATGATTTCTATCTGTAGTCAAAAGTTATAAAAAGTTGGACAGCAAGTTACCGCTTACTATCCAACTTCAGTTGCAGGATGGTTTATATAAATGTCATGGTCCCTGTGCCTCATCAGCTGATCCCGTATTAGGCAACATGTATTTTTGTTGTTTTTGCTCTTTCTCTCTCTCTCTCTCCTGCCGGGGCGGTTCTCATTATGGGCTCCCGCCCACGCACCTGCCATCTCCACACCTGCTGCCTATCTTCGTAATCCTGAGCACGGTGCTACTCGTCGCTGGATCGTTGAGCTATCAGTGTCAGTCCCCCTGCAGTCAGAAAATTAGAATCTGTGAGTTTCTTTCTGTCAGTCTGTTTCTAACTGGAGTTTCTGTGTACAGATCTTTCCTGGACCCGCCTGCGAGCCAGTGTGTGGCGTGTACGACCTTGTGGTGGAGAGAGGAGAGAAATTTGGAAACGTTTGGAGCCTGTTCAATCCCCCTCCTTTTCCCTCACGTACCCTGGAACCCTGGACCTCCTCCCTTCCCCCCACTTGCACATGTACATATTATCACCTGGTGTTGTCTTTTTGTAAATAAATTCACTGTCTTCCTTGCAAGGATCTCTGGTCTGCACATGAGTCCGTTTACACCCTGTGACAGTAAAAAGACAAACTCAAAAGAGCATACGCAACAAGAAAAGCTCTCCTGGTCTGTGTGCGGTAGAGTAGAAACACAATCAAACATGGACACAACTCACGTCAATACTCAGGTATTGTATAGATCACTTCTACCATGATCACCCTGTTTGTTGTGAGAGGAATACATTACTTGCAAAATAGGTAATGCATTATATAAGAACTAACATAAAGTGTCATGTAGTGCTAATCTGTTATGATATTTCAGTATTTATTAGTAAAACCACTAATAAACTTGTCATAAATGTGAATATTCTTAACCATCCTGGTTTACTTTGGTATAACTGTGACATAAACATATGCCAGTAAACACACTGATTAATTGGTTAACGATTACTGAATAAACAATAGCTATACTTCTCACAGTGTATGTCGCGCTGACCTAGTAGGTGTGGCTGTTATTCCTCTTTTCCTCCTCCTGCCCTCTACCTGTTCGGTGCTGCTGCTTACCCATGGCCGCTGATTAGACCTTGGGTGCAATCAACAACTAAGCACGGCCTGGTGTGCGCCGCCCTGCCAGGTGAGCCACATTAGAGCAATCAAGGGTGGGCGTGCCGAGTAAACCTTTAAATGCATGCAGCAGTCATTTGACCCGGGTGCAACATACTGAGAGGACGGCAAACAAAGCACTTTTCCACTGTGAGGAAGACTTTGAACAAGACAGGCTATCGGTAAGCTCTTGAGTTCACATTTTGCTTTTGCAGATGTATCTGGGACTATGGAAGCTCAGTTGTGCAAATGTTTTACGCTTAGGGAAATAGTTGCTGCATTTAAGTTTAATTATATTGACAAAAATGAATGTTTAAGCTTGAATAAATTGTTTGTGCAGTTAGTGTTCCCACATATTTATGTTAATTAATATTAAAAATAGTTACCCCAAATCCTTGGGTGGATCGTAAAACTAGTGAATAAATGTTTGGTTTTGATTTAAAGAAAATAATTCTTTGTAAAGAAAATCCTTAGTTAAAGTCTATTAAAATGTTTGAACTCTAAAATGTATACTTTAAAATACAATTGTTTATAAAAAAGTGTTAAATGCAAAGAAGACACATTGTGTATATTTATTTAAGAACCACAGTTAAATTAACACAGTTAACCACATGGTAAATGGCTTTACTGAAGTGTATTTTGTTATTTCGTCTGTCTTTTGTGAATGGTTAATGGAATGTTCTTTATTTTTGTGTTGAAAGGTTTTTTACCTGCTGCTACCTACCAGCTATCAAACTAGTTGGTCTAAATAAAGTTGAGTGAAATTCAAAGTCTGGTCTTTTTCAAGTGTGGACACCTCACAGTCAGAGGAACACTTGACAGTAAAAAACCGGCCTGGCCAGTAGAGAAACCGGCCTTGACCAGTGAAGACTCCACAAAAGCTCACCACAAAGACGGAGAAGACTCCACCTGGGGGCCTGGAGGAAATCGCACACCGTTTGCCTGTCCAATCAACAACCGAGAAAACAGAATGGCTGAGTCCAAGTCACTTCAAGAGCTGAAAATAGAGCGAACCACTGCAAAGAGACTGTTTTCCAGACTCACCAACCATATAATAAGGACCCACATGGATATGTCTGTAGAGGAGCTGCAGGATTCCTTCAAGAGACTCACAGTAGAGGGCTCCAAAGTGATTGACGCGAACGAGGAGCTTGAGGCCGCCTACATCACGCAGTGTGAAGCAGAGGGCACACCGGAGCTGATGGGCCAACAGAGAGCAGACGTCGAAAAAACGGAGAAAGAATGTGAGCAGAAGTTGAAGGAGGTGAAGCACCTGATCAGAGAGACACTGTGGACATCATATGGTGAAAAAGAACTGACCCTTGCTCTAAAATCAGCAGAAATGGCGTGTGAGAACGTCACATCCACTCAGCCTGATACACCGCTGGAGGCATATGATTTTATGCTCCACCATCTAGAAGAACTGGTGAAGAAAGCTAAGCAGGCACACCAGACATGGAACCGCTGGGCTCCACCTGCTGAGAGGCGAGATTGTGATCGTCGACTGATGGAGCTCCAAACCTGCCTTCCAAAGCTGGTGTCAGGGAAGGCAGTCCTGATCAAAGCAGAGAGGATTAAAAGAGATGCCGACCAAGCAGTTGTCACAGTCCGCAACGCAGCCTCGGTCGCAGTCATAAAACTGAAAGCCACAGCTTTACCAAAGTTCACCGGCAGCCAGCGTGAGTTCTACAGATGGCGGAAGGAATGGGAGGCTCTGCAAAAGCAAGGTGAACCAACCGGGTCCGTGGAAGTAAAGAAATTCCAACTTCTTGATAGCCTCGATGATAAAGTGGCCAAAGATCTGCGCCTGTCCACATACACCTCAGCCGATGAGATCTTCAGAGTCCTCGAGAACCGCTATGGAAATCAAGCCACCATCGCCATTGAAATCATTGAGGAGCTTCAAGCTATCCCTCCTGTCCGTAGCAACCAGCCTAGAAGAATTATAGAGCTTATCCACGCAGTTGAAAAGGCCCTCTATGATTTGAGTGAGCTGGATGAAGCAAATGCCATAAAGAACCTCTTGGTAATAAAGTCTATCGAAAGCAAGCTGCCTGAGTCCCTAAAGAAAGACTGGCTCACCCACGCTGCTGATCCAAAGAACGCTGTGACTCATCAGAACCGGTTTGACAAGCTGCTCGCATACCTCCAATCTCAAGAGTCCATCTACGAGCAGTTAGACCAGCTGAGAGACATCGACCCTGCCAAGGAGAGAATAAAGTTCCCAGTAAAGTACGCCCGTACCAAGTCAGTTAAATCCAGTACTGATCCAGCAGGCCGCATCATCTGTGGGGACCCAAAGCACAAGAGAAAGCTCTACATCTGCAGACGGTTTCGAACCAACACAAAGTTACAGGAGAAAGAGGATGCAGTGCAGCAACTTGGAGCCTGCAAGAGATGCCTCGAGATCCACGATGAACCCTGCAGAAAGACTACTTACCTGTGTGGAAAACCAGAGTGCAAAGACCAGCATCATTACCTTCTTTGTCCCTTGCCACGACCCTTATCACAAAGGCCCAAGTCTGGTCCGGCGAGAGCTGAGGGGAGGAGGTATACAGAGGTTCAAGAAGAGTTCATCTCTAAACTATCACCAGAGCTAGCGCAGGAGTGTCGGAAAGCTTTCTGCAACGTCTCATCACGAGCCTTCAACTCCATGGCAGCAGAGAGAGGTCTACTGGAGGGGACTGGTCTAAAAGAGTACCCTGTGATCCTGATGCTCCTTGACGTCATCGCCAATGATGGGCAGAGAATTGGGACACTAATTGATCTAGCATCTGACACAAACTACATAACCCATAAAGCCGCAAGTAAGCTCAACCTTCGCAGTGAAGACGTCATGCTTGTCATCCAGGGTATCGGAGGTATGAAGGTGTCTGTGGCAACCAAGCGCTGCCTTCTCAAGATCCGTGTCAACACCTCAAGAGGAACTTTAAAGCCTCACCAGTTAGTTTGCTATGGTCTTGACAAGATTGCTGAAGTGACAAGACATGTTCCACCTCAAAAGCTACAGAAGATCTTCCCTGACATCCCTCCCCAAGACCTCATCAGACCCAGAGAGATCCAGCTTCTAATCAGCCATAAAGAAGGCCAGCTGGTGCCCCAAAAGATCCGTTCCATCGGTGACCTGGTTCTCTGGGACGGTCCACTTGGCAAAACAATCGGGGGCACGCATCCAGACCTCTTTGAGGAAGTCACTTTGATGGCCCACACCTCCAAAACTCACTTCGCAAGATCAATGAGAGCTGCTGCACTCAAGTACCAAGAGTTCACTAAAGACCTAGCTTCCTGTCAGCACCCTGATCACCCTGAGACTCTATCCACCACAGCTACCAGCAGCAGAGACTTTCTGAAGTGGTGGAGGTGGGAAAGCATCGGAGCCGCTTGCCAGCCGAGATGTGGAGGGTGTCGTTGTGGGAGCTGCCAGCCAGGGGGTAAAGAAATGACGCTTGCAGAAGAGAGGGAGATGGAGATCGTGAGGAATGGCCTGACTTACTCAACTGGAGATGCCCACAACAGTGAACCGCATTGGCATGCTAAATACCCATGGGTAGAAGATCCAGCAACCTTGCCAAATAACAGGAAAGCAGTAGAAGCAACATTCATCAGAACCGAGATGAAGCTATCTAAAGAACCTGAATGGAAGAAGGCCTATGCTGCACAAGTTCATGAGATGGTAAACCGCAGAGCTGCAGTGAAGCTGTCCAAAGAAGTCCTGCAGAGTTGGACTGGGCCAGTATGGTATATAAGCCACCTCATCGCGCCAAATCCACACTCTGTCTCTACCCCAGTGAGGTTGGTGTGGAACAGCAGCCAGAAGTACAGAGGCCTCAGCCTGAATGACATCCTCATCAAAGGTCCTGATGTCCTGAACCCGATAAGAGCTGTCCTGCTGAGGTTCCGAGCTGGTGTCTACGCCGCCCTTGGTGACGTCCGCAAGATGTACAACTCCGTCTGGCTGGAAGATCGAGAAGTCCACTTGCACAGATTCTTGTGGCGTGACACAGAAGATGCAGACATAGAAGACTATGCCATAACAAGAGTCAACATTGGAGACAAACCTGCTGGTTGCATAGCCCAAGTCGCCATGAGAGAAACTGCAAACCTACCTTCATTCAGTCACTTCACAGAGGAGAAACGTGTGCTGGAAGAAGATGCTTATGTCGATGACATCCTGACATCACACAATGACCTCGACCATTTGAGACGCCTAACAGCCAACATCGAGCACATCCTGAGAGCTGGAGGATTCTACATGAAGCCTTGGGTCTACTCCAGTCAAAGTGGGAGGGAGGAGTCAAAGACAGAGTTGCCTCGATCAGAGCCAAAGACTATGATCCTGCCAAACCAGCTGACGGAAGATGACAACAAAGCCCTTGGCCTTGGCTACACCATCAATGATGACAAGCTTCATGTCATGGTCGCAGTGAACTTCTCAAAGAAAAGGAGGAAAATGCGCCTTGGTCAAGACCTGCTCAGAGAAGAAGTCAGAGAGCAAACACCTGATCCACTCACCAGGCGAGAACTGCTAAGCCAAGTCTCCGGCCTATACGACCCACTCGGTCTAGTGACTCCCGTCAAACAAAAGGGTGCCATCCTGGTAAGGAGAGCTTTCCAAGAAGCAAAAGTAAAGCACTGCCTCGAAGACACATGGGACGCAGCCTTGTCTGAAGGTCTCCGAGAAGACGCTATAAAGCTTCTGGAAGAGTATGCTGACCTGAAGAAACTGCATTTCACTAGAGCCCTGACTCCACCAGATCCTTGTGCAGAGCCCAGTGCCATCACGTTCTCTGATGGCAGTGAACATGCATATGGTGCAGTGATGTACCTTCGCTGGAGCTGCAGCCATAGTGTCATTGTGAGACTAGTAGAGTCCAAAGCCAAACTGACGCCTCTCAATCACAAAGGCGATCCTGTTAAAGCAGAGATGTGTGGCGCAGTCTTTGCTGCCCGTCTGAAGACCTACTTCCAGAGACACTGCAGAATCCAGGTCAAAAAATGGTACCACCTCGTTGACAGCCAGACCGTCTTGGGTGCAATCCAGCGTGAGAGCTACGGTTTCCAGACCTTCTTCGCAAACCGCGTTGGTGAAATCCAGAGTAGCACTGATGCCCAGGATTGGTGGTGGATTCCTGGGTCAGCAAACATTGCAGACATTCTCACCAGAGGGGCCAGTCCAGATGCTCTAACCGAGGACTCCGAGTGGCAGTCGGGTCCAAAGTTTCTCCAACTTCCTGAAGATGAGTGGCTGAAGAAATCCGCCGGAGAAGTCGCTGCCCAAGCTCGAGAAACGGTCACAAAGCTACAGAAAAAGACTTTTGTTGCGGTCCTTACCAGAATGCACATCAAGGCGGCTCAGGACTCAGTACACGTAGAGTCGAGAAGACCACGAGGAGTAGCAACCCAACAGCTAATCGACGAAAGGCGATTCAGCAACCTGAGAAGGCTGATTGGGACCGTGGCGTGGGTCTGGAGGGTTGCCAAAAAGTTCATGAGATCAAAGACCAGAGACCAAGAAAAGTGGGAGGTAGTACCATCTTCGGGTGTCCTCACAGTCTGCGAGAGACAAGATGCTTTTCGAGACCTTTGCCTAGCAGCACAAGAGGGCGTCAACTTCCCAAGCACCACAACAGACAAACTAGTCGTTTACAGAGACCAAACAAGTGGACTTCTAGTTTGTGGTGGCAGAATCCAAACCTTCAAAAAAGACCGCAAAGCCGTTCCCCTTCTACCATTCCAAGCCTGGCTATCCACCCTCCTTGCCAGAGAAGCACACAGCGAGGGACATGGCGGAGTGGCAGAAACCTTACTGCGGATGAGAATGAAGGCTTGGGTGGTCAGAGGAAGAATTATTGCCCAAAAGGTCGTTGACCAGTGCATCATCTGCAAGAAGGCAAAGGCAAGAACCTGCAAGCAAGTAATGGGGGACTTACCTGAAGAGAGGTCAAATCCTGCTGCACCATTCGAATTTACATCTGTTGACCTGTTTGGACCCTATCATGTGAGGGATGATGTCAAGAGAAGAGTGACCATGAAAGTTTGGGGAGTTGTGTTTTGCTGTATGGCAAGCCGAGCCATTCATGTCGAACTAGCGAGCACACTATCAACAGAGAGCTTCCTGCTTGCCTACCAGAGGTTCACTTCTGTCCGAGGCCATCCCCGAAAAATCTGGTCAGATCCTGGTACAAACTTTGTCGGCGCCAAACCTGTCTTGGAAGAAATGTATGCTTACCTGAGACGACAAAACAAGGAGTCGCTTGAAGAATACTCTGCCAAAAATGAGACCATCTGGGCATGATTCTTCCCGCTGACTCACCTCACCGAAATGGGGCCGCCGAAGCTGCTGTCAGAGTTATCAAGAGAGCCCTCCATACTCTCGGCAATACAGAGGCTCTTACCTTTAGTGAGTTTCTGACAGCACTCCAGCTAGCCGCCAACCTTGCAAATGAGAGACCCATTGATGCCAGAATTCAGAGCCGAGAAGATCGCATTGACTACATCACGCCGAATAATCTGTTGCTTGGTCGAGCCACACAAAGTGGGGACTTCAAAACTGTCGACTTCACAAATTATCCTTTCAAAAGGCTGAAGGAAATACAAACCATAGTCAACAACTTCTGGAGGTCCTGGAGCCAACTTGCTGGACCAAACCTGTTCATCCGCAGTAAATGGCATACTGCAGAGAGAAACATTGCTGTTGGAGACATAGTTTGGCTCTGCGACCAAAATGCCCTTAGAGGGCAGTTCAGACTCGCAAAAGTCATTAGCGTGAATCCTGATTCCAAAGGGATCGTTCGAGATGTGCATGTGAGGGTCTCTCCAAGTTCCAGCATTGCGATCAAGAGTCCAAAACCCGCTACCACAAGTCCTGAGCTGGGCACCACCTTACATCGGGACATCCGGCGTCTTGTGGTCCTTTTACCGGTGGAAGATCAAGTAAGGGACCAGCCCACCTGAGTGCGATCTTTCCAGACAGTGCTGAGCAAAGATCGAGTGGGAGGTGTCGCGCTGACCTAGTAGGTGTGGCTGTTATTCCTCTTTTCCTCCTCCTGCCCTCTACCTGTTCGGTGCTGCTGCTTACCCATGGCCGCTGATTAGACCTTGGGTGCAATCAACAACTAAGCACGGCCTGGTGTGCGCCGCCCTGCCAGGTGAGCCACATTAGAGCAATCAAGGGTGGGCGTGCCGAGTAAACCTTTAAATGCATGCAGCAGTCATTTGACCCGGGTGCAACATACTGAGAGGACGGCAAACAAAGCACTTTTCCACTGTGAGGAAGACTTTGAACAAGACAGGCTATCGGTAAGCTCTTGAGTTCACATTTTGCTTTTGCAGATGTATCTGGGACTATGGAAGCTCAGTTGTGCAAATGTTTTACGCTTAGGGAAATAGTTGCTGCATTTAAGTTTAATTATATTGACAAAAATGAATGTTTAAGCTTGAATAAATTGTTTGTGCAGTTAGTGTTCCCACATATTTATGTTAATTAATATTAAAAATAGTTACCCCAAATCCTTGGGTGGATCGTAAAACTAGTGAATAAATGTTTGGTTTTGATTTAAAGAAAATAATTCTTTGTAAAGAAAATCCTTAGTTAAAGTCTATTAAAATGTTTGAACTCTAAAATGTATACTTTAAAATACAATTGTTTATAAAAAAGTGTTAAATGCAAAGAAGACACATTGTGTATATTTATTTAAGAACCACAGTTAAATTAACACAGTTAACCACATGGTAAATGGCTTTACTGAAGTGTATTTTGTTATTTCGTCTGTCTTTTGTGAATGGTTAATGGAATGTTCTTTATTTTTGTGTTGAAAGGTTTTTTACCTGCTGCTACCTACCAGCTATCAAACTAGTTGGTCTAAATAAAGTTGAGTGAAATTCAAAGTCTGGTCTTTTTCAAGTGTGGACACCTCACAGTCAGAGGAACACTTGACAGTGTATAGTGTTACACAGGTCAAAATTCAAAATAGTCTTGAACGATAAATCCATTCACACTCACATTCACAGCTACAGCCAGTTTAGAATCATTAATTAACCTAACATGCATTTCTTTGGATGTGGAGGGAAGCTGGAGGACCTGGAGTAAACCCACTCAATTGTTGGGAGAACATGTAAACTTCACACACAAATGTCCCAGCTGGTTGGTGGATTAGAAACCAGGCATTCTTGCTGTGAGGCAACTGTGCCACCCCTAGTTTTATAACAACTGATTTCACAAAAATCACCAAATATCACTGTTTATGTGCAGCAGCCAAAGCTGAAAGCACAACAGGGATGTCTTATCCAGTTTTACGTTCTACTGGCTGTGATAAAAAATGGGAGCCACTTTTAAAGAGAGGAGGTCAGGGTGGATGGACGAGTTGACAAAACACTGGGCAAGTGCAGATAAAGGAGATTGTTTCCCATATCGAATCAGCATTGCTTTAACTACAATTTCCATAAGTCTTTCTTGAAGTAGGTTCTTTTGGGTTCTTTTATTTTTTTATTTGTTTTATGGGGGGATGGGGAAGAACAACTCATATTAATTTTAGTGATCATTAGGACATGCAGCTGAATTAAAAATTATGTAAACAGATTTAGTTTAGCCCAGAAGATGGTAAACAATTAATTTTAAAATTGACATATTTTCTGTGATAACAAATAGATTATCACCAGTCAGTTAAAACTCACTGAAAAGTCCTGTGAACCTCTTCTGTGCACATGTGCCCAACAACATGACTTTTTGGGAGTAGGGGCAGGGTGACACCATATCTGCTATTACAGGAATCTCCCATAGCCCTCAGAATTCTTTGAGTGCCATGTCTCCTACATTGTTAACCTGGGTATCAGCTGTTAAATGCTGGGCAGGTGGTGTACAGAAGGTCCACAGCTTTTCTATTATTTTTTCTCTTAGGTTTTGGCACTTGCTTGCATTTAACAGCTCACAGAAACAATTGACATGTGATGGGTTCAACATATCATTTGGGAATGGAAAAACTTATGAGGTTAACCAACAGGGAGCTATTCGGAGTAGTATTTATATGGTGACAAATCACAACAACAGTCATCTCAAGGTAATGTATTGTATTGTAAGGTAAAGCTCCTACAATAATACAGACAAATCCCAACAATCAGATGGCCCCCTATGAGCAAGTAGTTGGCAACAGTAGAAAGGAAAAACTCCCTTTTATCACGAAGAAACCTCCAGCAGAACCAAACTCATGGAGCCATCTGCTCACGGGAAGAAGACAGGACAAAAGACATGCTGTGAAAGAAAGGCAGAGATTAATTACAACTAATGATAAAATGCAAAATAATGTATAAACACATAAAGAGGTGAGTGAAAAAGAAGTGATCAGTCCGTTAAAGGAAGCCCCTAGCAGCCTGGGCCTATTGAAGCGTACCTCTGGGAGGGTTCAGGGTCACCTGATCCAACCCTAAATAGTCCTGAAGAGGGCTTTAAAACTTACCTATTACATTTCTAATACTACTTTCCAAATTCTGTAAAACCCAAATATTGAGCTACATTTTGTCACTTTTCACAATACACATGCAATTTGAGCCATGTTTAAAATATTATTGCAAATGGATAAACGGGAAAACGGGAAATAACGGGAAGTATTAATGGAAAATCCTGGAAATACTTTGATGATCGTCTGATCGCCTTTTAACTGAAACAATAAAATCTAAAATACTAGTCTACTTTTATTATTATTGTTATTGTTATGATTGACTTATTGAGCTGCACTCACCTTCTGATAAATTAGGCTATAAAGCAGTGGATTTGCAGAGTGTGTGGTGCTGATGCTGTCCTCTCTGCCTCTGCCGCACCTTCTCCCTCTCCTTCTCCTTGCAGGGTGCCCTGTCTCCTCCTCTTGGCATCATCCACTCTCGCATCGTCGCTGTATTGGCTGCTGTTTTGTGTTTCGTGTTTACTCGCAGGACGACCCCTCCCACGGTGACATGTAACCCGAGCTTCAGGTGAACAATTCTGCTCCGGCACCTCTCCGTGGATTGCTCAGAGGGTTGAAAACGATGCGCTTTGCTGCGAAAAGCTCCAAGTTGCTTTTGAAAGACTCGTGAAACATGACCCGGTCGCCCCCCAAAAGAGCGGGTCTGGATAACGGCACGACGATTTGAACGGGCAGCGATGTGGATGTAAAGGTGAGCTGGGTTTATGCTGTGCGTCTGCGTTTTGGTTCCTTCAAAGTCGCAAAAAAGCCGGTTAATATTGTTCTGCTGAGCCGTGTGTGGGGGAAAGAGCAGGAAGGACAAATAACTGATTAACTCAGGCGAGCATTGTAGATGAATAAGTATGGCAATAATGTAGACCCACGGTCACGTTTCTATATTTTTAAACTATCTTTTTCAAGTTTTCTGTGCATTTAATATAGTTTTTGCAGTAATTCTTTAAGATTTGTAACTAAAAATCAGGTTTTTGTTTAAGTAAAAGAAAATCTTATTTAGAATACATATTTGTAAGGCTTGATTATGGATATGCATTTAAACGTATATCCAAAGTAGCTAAATACATTTCTGTAACAAATAATAAATACAAAAATACAAGTGAACGGGATTATTTTCTTCACTTGTTTATTTCTGAGTTAAAACATGTCTGGGTTTTCAAATTGAAATTAGGTTTGCAAAAGGTGGCACAAGAGCCTGTAAACACAGAATGATTGGCACTGCAGCGTAAGAAATTATTTAAATGTTTGTTGATTATCACATTAATTTCTGTCAGTTGTTTAGTGATTGCTTGGCTGTCTCCTTTCTGAATTGACTTCATTTATTTTTTTTTCTCCCGTGCCTCTCTGGTATTAATCCGCTCTTGCGTTACTGCTCATTTCTTTAAATTACCATTATGAGAGAAATTTATCAGGGGAAACAGCTGCTTATGGTGATTTGAAGAGTTGTGTATCCGAATTATTCAATGACTCTTGATTAACATAATAATTAATAATAGTTCTGACTTATTCTTGGTGTTTATATTATCTGGTACCTTGTTTTCTGAATGGATGAAAAGGTCTACATAGATTTACTGATGCATTTGTTAAAATTGAGGGGGCAAGTAGAAAGTAGCAATTGGAAAAAAACATATGCTAATCTGTTTTCTTTATGTGTACAATGTGATACTAACCTGTAAACAGATGCATTATTACAAAAGATGTGGTCTTGTGAGCAGTGAAGTAAGCAGACTGTATTTGTATTGGTGGGGAATAGGGGAGGAGTGTTACTGCTGTGCACATATCAGGTTACACTTGTTCCAGTCTTTACTTCCAGTTGTCATGTATGGGTGATGCCAGCAGCAATCATTGTTGTATTCAAATGTGGATTATAAATTATTTTTAGAGTTGCATGCATGTCATGCCTTTACCTATTTTATCCATTTCCTTAAACAGTCTTACTGTGTGTTCCTCTTGTCATCTCGGTGCCTTTAAAAAAAAACTTTAAATAGAAAACACTTTTATTCTGATATCGTCATCTACTATGTGTATTTTTATTCTCAGGTAGTATAATGCATTAATTTCCATTGTCTTTCTCTTTCACTTTTCTTGTTTTGTCTCTTCAAGCTGTAGACTGAGGATTATATAAACCTGACATGTGTACACCTAATGAGACGGTAACCTGAAGTCCATCCTGAGGAAAAACCAGGATGCATTCCATTACCTTGGAACTTTTAGGCAAGACCAATGTCAGGGGTTGCTGCAATCCCTCTGCTGCAGGAGTGCTGTTCCTGCTGTGTCTTGGCTTCCCTCCCTCTATGGCCGCTTGCCCACCTTCCTGCCTTTGTGCCAGTGATATAATTTCCTGCAGCGGATGCAATCTGTCTGTGGTGCCCTTTGATCTACCAGGTTATGCCACACGGTTGGACCTTAGCCACAACAGTCTCACTGCCCTGCATGTGGGCTGGATTTCCCAACCGCTGCAACGGCTCGTTACGCTGATTCTCGGCAAAAATTTCATAAGAAGCATTGACGTGAACACCTTCAATGTGACACCACATCTCCTCCACTTGGACCTCTCGTCCAATCAGCTGACAGTGCTGAACTCATCCATCTTCAGTGGGTTGAAAGAACTGAAGGAGTTGCTGCTGTTTGACAACCAGATTATTCAAATCGATCCAGGCGCCTTCAAGGACCTCTGCAACCTACAGAGGCTCTACCTCTCTACAAACAGGCTGTCAGTCTTCCCCCTAGTCATTTATGAAGAACCCGAGGGACCTCTAAATCTGACATTTCTAGACTTGTCATATAACAGACTGACTAAGGTGCCTGTCCAAAGCCTCCTGTCTCTCACTCGCCAAAGAGGAATTTATTTGCAGGAAAACCCTTTAGTCTGTGACTGTGCGTTGCTTGCCTTGCTGGAGTATTGGATGTGGAAACAGTATCCCCCTCTACTGGATTTCAGAGGTGACTACCCATGTAAAAAAGGAGCAAAGTCAGGAGTTCATTGTAAGGAGCATGAAATGTCAGCTATGCCCCTTGAGACACAGATCTACCAAGTAGAGCCTGGTCAGTGGTTAAGAGTGCCATGCCCAGGGTTGACTTTGCCTGCTCAGGAGGGGCTTGTGGTGTTTTGGGTCACCCCTACAACAGTACTGAATTCCTCAAACAGTGATCTAAGTGCCCGCCTCGCAGTTCTTCCCAATGGCACCCTTGAAGTGCGAGAAGCGCTGACGGAAGATTCTGGAACATATGGGTGTGTCATACCCCGCGGACATAACTACAATCCCAGTCACTCTCTGGAGGTCACAGTGGTAGTTGGAAATTTAAGCATTACCTCCGCCAGCGGTTCAGCGCATCGCAATAGTGCAGAAAATTTCAACACTGCATTTACCACACTGGCTTCTTGCGTGGTCAGCATCATATTGGTGCTCCTCTACCTCTACCTCACCCCCTGTCGGTGTCGGGATGGCCGCGGCGGGGACTCGAGAGGCTGCGGCGGACGAGCCATCATCCTGTGTTCAGACCCCAGAGATGTGGAGACAACACAGCAGCGGTCAAATGGGAAGAAGGTGGTTTTCTTAGAGCCTCAGACCGAAGACTCTGACACTGGCTGCACCAAAATTGCAGCAGTTAACTTGAGTCATGTCACTTCCGAGGGCATTCTTAAAAATGGAAGTAGGACAGTGGGACAGCCCCTCACAGACCCCACTCACATGGCATAGCAAGAAAAAGAACCTTTTGCACATTTCTGTACAGCATGAACCCAAGTTTTTTTTTCTCACTGTCTTCTTTCAGTACATCATGAAAAAATCCATTTGATGTGAGTACTGCACAGTGATTCTTGTGAAGTAGTTATGCACTGTGGGGTTTGGGTGTTTGGTCTAAAGCAGAAAATGCAATCCTTTTGTGGGCAGAATTTCAATTATGTCTCGACTGTAAGTGGTGTCTGTTTTTTTAATATTAAGAGTTCATATGGAAATTTCAGTGTTACCGCAGGAAATTGTTACAGCAAAGATCACAAAGATAGAAATGTGGGTGGGTTTTTTATATTGGGCCGAGAGAAATATTTACACCTGATGTGATGAGCTGTTAGAGGCAGTGGCGGCTGTTGGGTATTGTGCTTGCATTTTCAATGCATCATGACCATTCTTTTAGCATCTGTCTTGTACCGTGGGGCATAGTGTCTTTGAAACATGCCAGTCGTACTTGTGAATTTATCTTAATGTTGTTTAACAATGTTGTGCAGATGAAACTATGTCTGCCATTCACCTTTAAAATCTATATGAATCTGTAAAAATTTCTTCTTAGACTAAAATACACACAAAACCCATTGTTTTGCTATTGTTGCAGAAAAAAAAACACTTGATGAACTGTTACAGGGGTGGTTTACTTCAAGAAGAACACATTTCCAAAATACACCATGATGATATATTGTTGTTATTGTCATGGCTTTTGTAAATAAATGATGGATGTAGCTAAAAGTATGTCATCCGTAGATTTGTGGTCTGCCATTTTGGGGTGGGGGGAAAAAAAAAAATCTATACGGCACAGAATCACGTGTATGTACTGATATAGGGACACCAAATATTGACATTTCGAATGAAAATCAATAAATAATGAATATATTAAAATGTTCTGGGAATACTACTCTACCAACAAGAGGGCTCGTGTCCTTCACCACCATCCCAAGACAAAATTAGCCGAACAAACTTACAATAAATCCGTTCAACCAAAAAAAAACATCAACATATAATTCTATAATTTCCAACTTGACTCCATTCAATTGAAGACTGAAAGCAAACTGACTCTGCATTACAGGGAGTGCAGAATTATTAGGCAAGTTGTATTTTTGAGGAATAATTTTATTATTGAACAACAACCATGTTCTCAATGAACCCAAAAAACTCATTAATATCAAAGCTGAATGTTCTTGGAAGTAGTTTTTAGTTTGTTTTCAGTTTTAGCTATTTTAGGGGGATATCTGTGTGTGCAGGTGACTATTACTGTGCATAATTATTAGGCAACTTAACAAAAAACAAATATATACCCATTTCAATTATTTATTTTTACCAGTGAAACCAATATAACATCTCCACATTCACAAATATACATTTCTGACATTCAAAAACAAAACAAAAACAAATCAGCGACCAATATAGGCACCTTTCTTTGCAAGGACACTCAAAAGCCTGCCATCCATGGATTCTGTCAGTGTTTTGATCTGTTCACCATCAACATTGCGTGCAGCAGCAACCACAGCCTCCCAGACACTGTTCAGAGAGGTGTACTGTTTTCCCTCCTTGTAAATCTCACATTTGATGATGGACCACAGGTTCTCAATGGGGTTCAGATCAGGTGAACAAGGTGGCCATGTCATTAGTTTTTCTTCTTTTATACCCTTTCTTGCCAGCCACGCTGTGGATACTTGGACGCGTGTGATGGAGCATTGTCCTGCATGAAAATCATGTTTTTCTTGAAGGATGCAGACTTCTTCCTGTACCACTGCTTGAAGAAGGTGTCTTCCAGAAACTGGCAGTAGGACTGGGAGTTGAGCTTTACTCCATCCTCAACCCGAAAAGGCCCCACAAGCTCATCTTTGATGATACCAGCCTAAACCAGTACTCCACCTCCACCTTGCTGGCATCTGAGTCGGACTGGAGCTCTCTGCCCTTTACCAATCCAGCCACGGGCCCATCCATCTGGCCCATCAAGACTCACTCTCATTTCATCAGTCCATAAAACCTTAGAAAAACCAGTCTTGAGATATTTCTTGGCCCAGTCTTGACGTTTCAGCTTGTGTGTCTTGTTCACTGGTGGTCGTCTTTCAGCCTTTCTTACCTTGGCCATGTCTCTGAGTATTGCACACCTTGTGCTTTTGGGCACTCCAGTGATGTTGCTGCTCTGAAATATGGTCAAACTGGTGGCAAGTGGCATCTTGGCAGCTGCACGCTTGACTTTTCTCAGTTCATGGGCAGTTATTTGGCGCCTTGGTTTTTCCACACGCTTCTTGCGACCCTGTTGACTATTTTGAATGAAACGCTTGATTGTTCGATGATCACGCTTCAGAAGCTTTGCAATTTTGAGACTGCTGCATCCCTCTGCAAGATATCTCACTATTTTTGACTTTTCTGAGCCTGTCAAGTCCTTCTTTTGACCCATTTTGCCAAAGGAAAGGACGTTGCCTAATAATTATGCAGACCTGATATAGGGTGTTGATGTCATTAGACCACACCCCTTCTCATTACAGAGATGCACATCACCTAATATGCTTAATTGGTAGTAGGCTTTCGATGATCCTCTAATCGCCTGACCCAAGGTGTGGCTGATTGGGACCTACACCCAGTTTCACACCTTGGGTCAGGCGATTAGAGGATCATCAGGGGGTCCTTTTGTCCCTCTGTGGGGGGTCACTCCCACTAGGTTTATATCTGGGACTCTCCACCATTTGACCTTAGAACTGAAGAAGCTTCTCGGATGAGAGGTGAAACGTCTTCAAGTAACTTAAAGAAGTCCAGACGCTTTTCTTTGCGAGCTCCTTTGACTACGATGACCTGGATGACTGAGAACCTTCACAGACTCACAATTCATCCCGCTATCAGCAGTCACGTCATCAATAAACACCAGTGAAGTGGCTCCACTGACAGCAATACAGGCCCAAGGCATAACACTGCCTCCACCAGGTGGAACATAACAGATGGTGGTGTGTTTCATACTCTCCATACTTTTCTTTTCTTTGGTTATTTATGGTTTTATCAGTCCAAAGATTTTTTTGGCTCTTGTATATGTTTTCTGGCAAAGTCTAATCTGGCCTTCTTGTTCTTAGGTGTAACCAGTGGTTTGCACCTTGTTATAACGTCTCAGTGTTTCCATTCAAGAAGTCATCTCCTGATTATAGACAGTGATATACCTACATCTTTGCATATGTTCCTGACTTGGTTAGATGTTATGAAGTTGTTTTTTCTTTCTTTCATTCAGGCCTTTTGGTGTTGGTGAGCTGCCCAGTGCATTCCTTCTTTTTAAGAAGATACCTGATTATTGATTGGCCATTTCGAATGTTTTTGCTATCTCTTGAAGAGATTTATTATGATTTTTCAGCCTAATAATGGACTCCTTCACTTGGATCAATATCTCAATATATTGATTGAGAGTTCAAATGAACAGCTACCAAAGTCAAGTTCAACATTTGGAATCAACTCCAAATCTTTAATCTGCTTAATTTGTAATGAAATAATCCATGCAACTCCTTGTCAGTCAATTGTCCATTTACTTTTAAGCATCCAAATATAAGACACATGTTAAAATCCTTTAATTAAACCTGGAATTCTGCACTTCAGTTACTTTGTAATTGTTTGCTCTGGTAGTGATGTCCTTTGTGGATGTAGAGCGAAAAGAAAAGTGTCATTGTACAACTATTTATGGACTTGGCTGCATGTTTACACTCTGATACCCAGGGTATTGTGTAGTACTACCACATACTAAGTTTTATAAAACTTAGAATGTGGCTGTTGAAATGCAAAATCAGCCTAATAATCGTTCAAGAGCGAGTGTCAGGGCTCTCACCATTTATACAAAAATATTTTTTAATATTGATTACTTATAACCTGCCTCTCGCCCTAAGACAGCTGGGATAGGCTCCAGCCCCCCAACGACCCTGAAAAAGGATAAGCTGAAGCGAATGGATAGATGGACAATCACTTATATAAAATACCATCACACAGATATGACTAGAGGAATCAGAGAAAATGTTTTGGTTGGTTGGTTTTGGTTTTGTAATATTTCAGTTATGAAAACTACAGGAACTATATGTTGCCATGATTGAGCACCATATCAAAACACACTTCCCAAAGGGAAGAACTATTTTGGACCTGAACTAGAGTTCTGGTCCAAACACACTGACCCAGAGCTGGTGTGACTGGGTTGGCAGCCTTGACACTTGTCAACTTCATCTCAGTCCATCCTTTTAAAAAATGGACTTGGTCAGTCTCCACCTTGTTACGCTGACCTGCAGCTAAACAGATTCACTGAGGAACTGATCCTTATTGGTTCAGACAGGAACAGAGTTTGGGCTCTGCAAAGAAGCACACGCCAGCTCGGATCACTGTCACAGACATCAGAAGGAAGTTTGCCAATTCAACCCCGAGCCTACTGTGACCCACATTCCACAGTCCGTGTTTGTTTCATTTTTATAGGTATGTGTAAAATTTTCAGTCTGCCAAGAAGGTTAAAGTTTGTTCAGGTACACACGTTAGCCTAGTGCTGTCTGCATATGAATTTTCTCTATTTTTTCAGTTTTATTGTGATTAAATGAAAAATATGTCATCGTTTAATTGTTAGTTGTGACTTTTACTCATCTTTTTCTAATTTCTAATTTCTCTATAGCAACCTATAGCAAATTCATATTTGCTGGCATCTTCTTCCTGATGGGACTCTTCGTTTCATATGGCTTCAACGACACGATCTATCCTCCCTTCCATGTGGATGTAAATTACACGATTAAACACACAGACCTGAAGTAATGGTCTGGAAGAGACAGCTATGTTTCAGTTCAGGGGAAAGAGGTGGGTTGCACACAAACAGCCAAAATTACAACTGTAACTGTAAAATTACAACTGTAAGAAAATGTTATGTTCAGCATTGTCTTGTTAAAATATCCAAGAATTTCCCTGAAAAGGGCGTCATCTGAAATGGAGGGCTACTTACCTGGGAAGCTTTATATACCTTTCAGCACAGAAGCCACTAATATACCCCACTGCCATCAGAGGCTTTTGAACTCAGTGCTGAACAAAAAGTCAGATAATCCCTCTTTAGTCTGGATGATGCGATGTCCTTATTTTTCAAAAAGAATGTAACTTTTTGATTTGTCTGCTGATTGAAGCGTTTCTGGATCATGTTCACTTATGGTGTCTTTTTGGCATGACTTGAAGCTTTTTTTCTGTATTTGTTGATGGCACAGTGAACTGTGATCACAGAGAGTGATTTAGGCGTGTGTTGAGTCCGTGCAGTCATTTCAACACAGAATCATCCCCATTTTTAATGCAGTGCAACTCGAGGGTCATCTTTAAACTGTTTTTAATTTTTTTAACCCAAATGTAAATAAAATCTGTGCTTTTCATCAGTCTAAATAATGTATATTATGCAGGTGTTTCTCTTACCCATCCATCCATTTGCTTCCGCTTATCCTTTTTCAGCTTTTTCCACAAGCTGCATGTCTTTGGACAGTGGGAGAAAGCCAGAGTACCAAGAGGGAACCCACGCAAACACGGGGCGAACATGCAAACTCTACACAGAAAGACCCCAGCCTGATGTGGGAATTTAACTCAGGTTCTTCTTGCTGTGCGGCAACCGTGCTAACCACCTTGCCACCATGCTGCCGTCATAAACATGTTCAGCTATTTTCCAAATTCTTCCTTTATGTAAATGTCAGCTTTTAGCAGTTCAGCACTTTTGTTTTCAGGTTAAAAATTCAGGGTTTTTTTTTTTTATCTCATTCAACATTTTTAACTTAATTTCATCAATTAATTCATTTCAGTGCATACATTCAGATTCAAGCATTCACACTGCAGTTTCTTCAGAAAATGCACTTTCTAGTTATATTCCACTAGGTTCCACTCGGGTATGAGTAATGATACATTTAAATGGAAAGATATATGTGTCTGTTTTTGTGACCATGCGGACTTGTCTGCAGAGAATTTATACTGCAGTGAATGAACCACACATGCACCCCAGATGGCCGACTACAGGAATAAATACTCATCTGTAGTGCCATATGTCTGTGTCTGCACTAGAGTATAGGCTGGGCTTTTGCATCATTATTTTTTCTTTGATTGTGTAATAAGAAATTTTAAGGTTTCACAAAAATGAAAAATGTTTGCTAAAGATAAAATCAGTTGAAGACAATGTGAACTTAAGTGTCCAAGCAGGACCTCACTTCAGCTACAGTGTTAGCTGAAACAAAACTCTGCCTCAATTGAGTTGAAGTGTTCTCCCTGTTCCATGAATGAAAGAGAGATTTATATGTTTCACTGTTACTTTGTCATGAGTACAAAGAGGCAGTTTGGGTGAAAAATAAAAAGTAGTGTTACATCAGAAGGATTTAGGGATGACCAATGACCTTTTAGTGAGTCAACAAATCGCCTTTTCAGAAATCCTCTTACAGTACAAGTGCTTTCTGTGGCTGCTAGGAAAGATAGAAAAACCTCTTTAAACCCTTTTTTGTCTTTTGTGCTTTATTTTTTACAAGACACTTGATGTCATCCAGCGTTAAATGCAGTAAGAAAGTAAGTAAGGATCTTTTATAGCAGTTTCATGATTTCTCAAGTGAGATACCAGTGGCAGTCGTTGAACTGGGGGCTTGGGTTGGAATAGAGATGGTAAATGGTCACTTCAATGAAACTTTGTGATAAGGTGTTATGATCTTGCATGACCGGATTTTGCCTCTTCTAGATACAGGGCTATATTTTTTATAAATAAATGCATCTACACATTTATATCATGTACAGCTCACTGAACATCTTATTAGAAACACCATGCTAATAATGAGTTGAGTTTCCTTTTGCTCTGAACATAGCCCCAGTTCTTGGTTTATGGATTCCACAAGATTTTGGCAGAATCCCTTTTAGACGCTGCTCCACACTGCCATGACAGCACCACATCATTTCTGCAGATTTGGCTGTTGCACAGTCATGCTGCCAGTTTCCATACCAACTGGGGAGACTTTTTCTTGGTGGGAGTAGCCATTAGAATTTGTCAAACATAAAGTAGTGCACGTGGTTAGCAACAATATTCAGATGGAGTGTGGCATCCACACCATGATTGATTGGTGCAAAGGAGTTGTTGTGCACCAGGGCAACATCATCACTAGCCTCACATTCATGTCCTTGTCTGGCAGGAAAGAGTGGTTATTTGAGTTATTATTAGTCTATCAGCTTCAAATGGCCATCATCAGCTCAATCACCATCAAGGCATTTTGATTTTCAGAGCTCAAAGGGAGGTTTTTGTTTTTCTTTTTTTGTTTTTCTCGTTAACTACTCAGACATTTGGGCATCCAGATCCCTAATTGGCATGTTTCTAAGGTACATTTCATATGTTGACCACCCAGCAGTGTTCAAACCATTAAAAACATTCGTCCACCCACTCGTTTCCAATCTCCAGTTGATATGCAGATGACTGGAATTATCTTCAAGCTCATTAGCATCTCATTTGTGGTAGACTGTGCCCTGCCCTGAGAATCATGGTGCTCAAAGCGACTGCCTGTCCCTTGGCTCTTGTCTGATATTTTCATAATTACTTGGTTGTGACTTGTAGCCAATGTTTCATTTTCTGGCAAAGTGTTATCCTGTTCTGTCTATGAAATTAGTTGTTTTTGTTCGTTCATAGACATGTTTAAATAGTAGCAGCAGTACTAAGAAACGGCTGGGGTAGTAGGAATTTATATCATTTAATTTAATTAAAATCACATTCTGAGTTTCTTCAAACAGCCAATAGTAAGACACACAAATATAGTCCAACACCACAGAGGCATTTAATTTCCTCTGAGCCCAATATGAACGCAGTAATTTCCTGACTATTCATAATTGAAATGACAGAGAAATTTAATGGATGTGTGGGTCGTAGCTGAAACAAGAGCATTAATGTGAACACCATCGAGACAATGGGGCCATTTAGCAAATTGTTTCCACTATTTAATTAACATGATTTTTATTAATGTTGTCCTTTTAACTCTGTGGTCGAGCTGCCACATCCTCACAGTTCTGTCCAAGGAATTGTCTTTTCAAAAATCCGGGTGATTCCTACCTCCTGCAGACCTGCTTTGTGTCCACTCTCTTTCTGGAATCAAACAGCAGGACATGCTGTAAAAAGTAATAAAGATTCTGTCATTAAAAGTCTACATTCAAAAATTAATGACATTTGTGGGGTTTGAACCTGGAGCCTTGGTACCATTGTGCCTCATTAGAGTACCATGTGAGAGTTTCCTACTCTAAGTTCCACAGAAGCAGAGCAGCAGGGACAAACGAATGAATGAAGCAGTTTCTACTTCCAGTGCGTTTGTTTGTATAGCAGGTGCTCCTAGTTCTGTTGAGGTTTATTGTTTGTGGACTTTGTTACTAGACTCTAAAATATATAAGCTGATGTGCTGCCAGGGTTACCCTAACATGAGTCAATACAATGGCACTGAGAAGCTCCACCCAGGCAGGGAGGAGACAGGAGAGAAAGAGAGTGAGAGCAGAATCAAAACAAAAACGCATGTAGCCTCACTGAGCCAGCCGGGTAGACACAGTGACCATGACATTTTGTTTCCATGGAGTCAGACTTTCTCATAGTTTTTACACTGGTCTAGCTCTCAAGGCTTGGTCCTTTGGGCATTGGCTGCATTTTCATCTAGTCTTATCTGTCCATTTTCAGATTAATGTTTTGTGTTTGTTAAAACCAGTGATGGGAATAACGGTGTTACAAGTAACAGCGTTACAAGTAACAGCATTACTTTTTTCGGTAACTAGTAATTTAACTAACTACTATTCCTATTGCTACAACGCCGTTACAGTTACTAACAAGAAAATGCGGCCCGTTACTATTTTTCAACAAACAGACGGTTGAAGCTGTGTTCAGTTTACCGCATCTTGTATCAGTTGCACCGAAGTAGCTGACTACGTAAGTAATCTGGACGCTACAGCTTTAAGCAGCTGCACGCACTTCCGCGGACGGTAATCGCAATCACTGTCTAGACTAGGGGTCAGCAACCTTTAACACCCAAAGAGCCATTTGGACGGGATTTCCACACAAAAGAAAACACTGGGAGCCGCAAATACTTTTTGACCTCTAAAATGCAGATAAGACTGTATATATTGTTTTTTTACCTTTAAGCTTTGTGTGAATAACTAAGGTGTGTTGCCTAGATCCATGAAGTGCTACAGAGAAAATTACT
The DNA here is from genome assembly GCF_965226115.1 of Aulonocara stuartgranti. Classification (NCBI taxonomy): domain Eukaryota; kingdom Metazoa; phylum Chordata; class Actinopteri; order Cichliformes; family Cichlidae; genus Aulonocara; species Aulonocara stuartgranti. The sequence continues at coordinate 5,428,994 of NC_138953.1, read as the reverse complement.
TTTTTATTTATGTAATTAACACATTTTGAACTCTTAAAGAAAAATAACAAAAGGAAAGACACCCAGCTGAACTAAAATGATCCATGTAGCAAACAAAAACTGTTTTGAGCCGCCACCCTTATATCGCCTTTGGGCTTTTGGAGCCTTGACCTGGCTTTTAAAAATAATTTGAAAAAAGCACTATGCTGCTAAAAAAAATAGATATTTGCAAAATTCAGCCTAAATATGTATTTTACCTGGTTACTGTGTGTGGCGGGGCGTGGTCTGCAGCGCCGCTGTAGGGGAGGCGGACGCACCTGAGCGGCACCCGCACTCAAGCCTCGCCGCCTTAACGTCTGTGCTATCTGTGCTGGTATGTGTCGGGCTGTGAGCTTTAACACCGACTGTATGTGTCAGCAACTGTGTGTGAAAAGTGGTCAATAAAGAGATGCTGAAAAGCCTGTTCATGCAAACATCGTCGGGTCTGCCGTGATATGTTTACAATGGGACTTCTGCTCCTGAACCTCTGCGCACAGCGTCTGGAAATCGGGGCTGTACGAAGTGACTTTCATCTTTATGCAGGACTGTAAGCTGTCGTCTGTGAGGCGCGAGCGATGTATAGTTCACGGTGGAGCTGCTGACATAATGTGGATCCAAAGATCCATAATTGGCCTATGGGCACCTGGGCCCTATTTCAGGAAGCCGGTTTAGAAAACTCAGAGTGAAAAACGATACTCAGGGTTGAGTAACCCCGAACTGTCCAACTCGGAATATTCGGTTTCAGAAAGGCTGATAACAAGTAGTTCAGTCAACGCGGAGTTGCTTTAACCCCGAGTTAAACGCGCGCACGAGGATACATAAAGCCCTGATTAGTGGAGCACAGATTAAGCGAGTCACCATGGAGACGGAGGGAAAGAAGGCGCGGTCAATGTATTTTACAGCACTTGAGGCCGAAATTCTGATGGCAGCATATGCCGATAACATGCAAATTTTGCGGAAAAAAAGTAACACAGCCTCAGCTGCAAAAGAAAGGGAGCATGCATGGCAAAACATAGCCGACAGAGTCAATGCGTGAGTGTTAATTCAAACATTGATCTAGGGATTTCCACCCATTTAACACGTTATTTTATTATATTTTATTTTATTTTTTATTTTATACATTTTATTTCGTGATGTGATGTGAGCGCAGGTGCAACCCAACAGGTCCCAAACGTTCCTGGCAGCAAGTAAAAATGAAATATAAAAATATAGTCCAAACAGGTAAGGTGTAATTGTATTATGAGCCATAGTGCTTGGTCTGTTTGTCCCATGTAAATCAATTGCAGTTAGAGGCTACATTAATTTTCTTTCTGTAAGCACTTATTGAAATTATCTGAGCACATTACAAGTACATATTTGCTTACTCTGTATGCTCAAATGTGACCCGTTATAGTCAACAGAAAAAAGCAGAGGCCTGAAAAACAGGTGGGGGTCCTCCACCACCACCACTCACAGAGGCTGAGCAGTTGGCTTCCACATTTGTGATAATGTTGGCAGCATCACATATGATCTTCACAGTGCAGAGAACACAAATTAGCATCCATTACTATAATGAAATAATTTGTTAGTTTGACATGCTACAGGGAACTATGTACCTGTACATTAATGCTGTGGAAAGACTTCCTGTTCACATAGTCTCCTTCATTTACTGAAGGAGCAATGATTGGAATGTGAGTACCATCTATACAGCCAATCACGCCTGGGAACCGTGAGAATAAATGTAAAATTTAAGTAGTAGTTCAAGTATCACCACATCATGAATTAAGTTTCGTTCATCCTGATACCTGCAATTTTGTGGAATCCCTCTTTGATAAATCTTGTGGGTCTATGACCGGGGAACACCACAAACGAGTACAGGAGACGTTTCAGTGCAACTGTAACATTCCTGACTGCCCGACAGACGGTAGCCTTGGAAACGTGCTCAGCGTCACCAATATTATACAGAAAGCTCCCGTTTGCAAAAAACCGAAGTGCAATACAAATAATATGTACAGAACTGAGAGAATGTCCGCGATGTGTCACATGAGCAATATTAGGCCTGAGGATGTTATTCAAATGAATTATAGATTGTGCTGAACAACGGTAACGTTCACACAGGAAATCATCAGGAAATGATAAAACGCGCTCTAATCACTCTCTCTGCAGAGAATTTGGGCTTCAACATCTACTGGCTCTTCAAGGAAGGGGCACGCCATGTCTGACACTTCCTACAGTCAGGTTTCCGACAAAGAGGCGGAGAACGTCAGGGTTAGTTGAAGTAAACCTGCTAGGGGGCAGGTTAGCTTCACGGAGTGTGTCGTCATAGTGACTCACTCAGGATTAATCTAAACTCGCTTTGTGAAACCGAAAACCCAGAGTTTTCGTTAACTCAGGGTTTACTTACTCAGAGTTTGCACTAAACCGGCTTCCTGAAATAGGGCCCTGGGGTTGAAAGTCTCGATAAATGCACGGCGTTTCGGCGGGTACACCGGCTTCTGCAAGTGCGACGCTTATTTTGAGCGATCAAAAAATATAATTTTATATTTATATTTCAACATCACAATAATCTTCCAATTTAGAACTACAAGTTAAAAAAGAATTAACATTAATAAAATACACTTCAGCTAATTACTTAAAAAAACAATTTATTTTCCCAAACCACGCGGAGCTGCACTTTGAGGACTAAAGAGCTGCATGCGGCTCCGGAGCCGCAGGTTGCTGACCCCTGGTCTAGCACAAGAGCTGGAGCTAAGGGGGCAAAACAATCGCATGAGTGCTGCTGTTTGACTGAGGAAGAATAAAGTAGTCGTGGTAAGCCAATCAATGGCGTGTCCAGCGGGGTGGCCTGGGGGGGCACAGGCCACCCCCCCAACCAGACTGGCCACCCCAGGTGCCACCCCAAAGGCAGAACAATACAATTCAATCAAATATCAAATGTCCGATTATGTTTTCACGGTGAAGCTCAGATATCCGAGTGTAAGTGAATGCAGCATCGGCTTCTGCGCTACGTGCATCACGTTGGCAAAGGTAGGAGAGCCAAGCACGAAAGATGGCACCGCAGGAAACAATTTTTCGGTGAAAGAAAATGAGGACAGAATAAATGTCCCGGTAAGTAATATTAAGTTTGTTGAGTTTAGTAAACTTCGGTGAAATTAGAATACCAAGGAAAAAATAACACTTAAAGAATTATTGCAGCCGTCGAATATTTCAGACAGTATGCTACTGAGGGCAGCTAACATAAGAGTTATGAGTTATAAGATATAATCTAAGTCGTAACATTGCTGTATGGAGCTGCAGATTTGGTTGCAGGTTAACATAGCTGGACTGGCCATCGGGCATACCGGGCATATGCCCGGTGACTTATTTTTTATTTTTATTTTGTAAGGGCATGAACAATGAGAGGTGGTGGATTGGCCAGATGCAGGTCGATGTGTAAAAATAACTCAGTTGTTTGGCGGTGGCTATGGCGGGGCTTCCACAGAGGCCAGCAGGTGGATGAGGGAAGGGGAGGCAGGAGGAGAGACCCGAGGCAGCCGCCGGTCCGAGTGTCAGGTGAACTGAACTTCAGGTAAGAAGTTATGAGCTGCAGTCTATCTGGGTCAGATATGAACTAAGTTTAGGTGGAGTTTATTTTTGTTGTGCTGACTTTTTACCGTCAGGGCCCTGTTTCAGGAAGCCGGTTTAGAAAACTCAGAGTGAAAAACGATACTCAGGGTTGAGTAACCCCGAACTGTCCAACTCGGAATATTCGGTTTCAGAAAGGCTGATAACAATTAGTTCAGTCAACGCGGAGTTGCTTTAACCCCAAGTGAAGCGCGCGGACGAGGATACATAAAGCCCTGATAAGCGGAGCACAGATTAAGCGAGTCACCATGGAGACGGAGGGAAAGAAGGCGCGGTCAATGTATTTTACAGCGCTTGACGCCGAAATTCTGACGGCAGCATATGCCGATGACATGCAAATTCCGCGGAAAAAAGTAACACAGCCACAGCTGCGAAAGACAGGGAGCATGCATGGCAAAACATAGCCGACAGAGTCAATGCGTGAGTGTTAATTTAAACATTGATCTAGGGATTTCCACCCATTTAACACGTTATTTTATTATATTTTATTTTATTTTATACATTTTATTTCCTGATGTGATGTGAGCGCAGGTGCAACCCAACAGGCCCCAAACGTGCCTGGCAGCAAGTAAAAATGAAATATAAAAATATAGTCCAAACAGGTGAGGTGTAATTGTATTATGAGCCATAGTGCTTGGTCTGTTTGTCCCATGTAAATCAATTGCAGTTAGAGGCTACATTAATTTTCTTTCTGTAAACACCTATTGAAATTATCTGAGCACATTACAAGTCCATATTTGCTTACTCTGTATGCTCAAATGTGGCCCGTTATAGCCAACAGAAAAAAAGCGGAGGCCCGAAAAACAGGTGGGGGTCCTCCACCACCACCACTCAGAGGCTGAGCAGTTGGCCCTCAGCCAAAACAGTGGGCGCCCTGTGGCCGAAGGCATCTCTGCGGGGACATCCTCTGAGTCAATAACCCCGCAAGACACAAGTGCCTACATAAGGGGTAAATTCAAAATAATACATGATGTGCATACATCCTTTCTTCACAGTCACCTTTGCAGTGCTACTCATTCATTTGATAAACTCTTCACCATAATGGATTATTTTGTAGTGAAGTTATTTTCCTACTGATTTTGCCTTGCCTCAGTCTTGGTTGTCTTTGAGAGCATAATGACAATGAAGTGTAAGGTGCTTGGTATGTTTGTTAATTGCCATTTGGTCCCTTGTAAGTTATAAGTGACCTGTATAAACCTCATATTCTATCAGTTGATGGTGGTGGTGTACTGCATCTGGTGCAGCCTCCTGTTGAGCCAGACCAACATGCAGTTGTGAGTAATACTCCACAGATTATATGAGGTTACAGTAGAACAGCAATGTTGTTTATTTCTTTACTACAGGAAAATAATGAAGAAACATTGACAGCTGTTACAGAGGAGGAAGCAACAGAGACACTTTATGAGGTTTACATCTTTTAATACTTTGTGTACAGGAAACACAGGCAACCAATAAAGCCAGTTGAACAAAAAATCTGTTTATTCTTCTTTCAACATGTTGAGGTGATGGGTCAAAAGAAATGATTGTGACATATGGTGTCTCTGACTGCGCTTCCATCTTGTATGTCCGTGGGAGGGTCAGGATGTTCATGGTTTGGATCACTGCTGCTGTTTGGTTCAGAAGGACAGTGTTCTCCTCTAATTGTGGCAATGTTGTGAAGAATCACACATGCCACAATAATGTCACATGCCCTTTCTGGGGTGACCCTGAGTCTTTGCAGGCACTGGAACCGGGCCTTAAGCATTCCGATAGTCATTTCAATTCTGGCTCTTGTCCTGCAATTAGCCAGATTATATCGCTGCTGTGGGCCCGGTTCAGGGTCAGAGTAAGGGGTAAGCAAATAGGGTAAACATGGATACCCCCTATCACCAAGCAAGTAGCCAGTGAACTCTCCTAAGACAGAAGGATACACTTCAGTTCAAATGTCCCTGAAGCAATTGGTCTTTATATATTTTAAAGTATTCTCAACTCACCATGTCCAAATTTTGTGCTCAGTGTACATTCACGGAATATTTGTGAGTCATGGACAGAGCCTGGCCACTTGGCTTCCACATTTGTGATAATGTTGGCAGCATCATATATGATCTTCACAGTGCAGAGAACACAAATTAGCATCCATTACTATAATGATATAATTTGTTAGTTTGAAATGCTACAGGGAACTATGTACCTGCACATTAATGCTGTGGGAAGACTTCCTGTACACATAGTCTCCTTCATTTACTGAAGGAGCAATGATTGGAATGTGAGTGCCATCTGTACAGCCAATCACGCCTGGGAACCGTGAAAATAAATGTAAAATTTAAGTAGTAGTCCAAGTATCACCACACCATAAATTAAGTTTTGGTCATCCTGATACCTGCAATTTTGTGGCATCCCTCTTTGATAAATCTTGTGGGTCTATGACCGGGGAACACCACAAACGAGTACAGGAGACGTTTCAGTGCAACTGTAACATTCCTGACTGCCCGACAGACGGTAGCCTTGGAAACGTGCTCAGCGTCACCAATATTATACAGAAAGCTCCCGTTTGCAAAAAACCGAAGTGCAATACAAATAATATGTACAGAACTGAGACCATGTCCGCGATGTGTCACATGCGTAATATATGGCCTGAGGATGTTATCCACATAACTTATAGATTGTGCTGAGAAACGGTAACGTTCGCACAGAAAATCATCAGGAAATGATAAAATGTCCAAACGCGCTCTGATCACTCTCTCCCGGCGGAGAGCTCTGCGGAGAATTTGGGCTTCACGATCTACTGGCTCTTCAAGGAAGGGACACGCCATGTCTGACACTTCCTACTGTCAGGTTTCCGACAAAGGGGCGGGGACAGTCAGGGTTAGTTGTAGTAAACCTGCTAGGGGGCAGGTTAGCTTCACGGCGTGTGTCGTCATAGTGACTCACTCAGGCTTCAGCTGAACTCGCTTTGTGAAACCGAAAACCCAGAGTTTTCGTTAACTCAGGGTATACTTACTCAGTTTTTCCACTAAACCGGCTTCCTGAAACAGGGCCCAGTTGCAATAACTCATACTGCCCGAGCTAGCATGACGGAGTTTCTGTACAGCTGTTCAGTTGCTATGATGTTACTGATAGTGAACTTTATTTTATTCATAAGGTTAGTTAGTAGAGTTGCCAACGGCTCCTTAAAAATGGAATGGTCCCTCATTCAGAGAAAATATTATGCGTTTGGTATTGAGCTGAGAAGAGACGCAGTTTGTCCCGAACTTTAGCTAGAATGGAAAAAGACAAAGCTGGATTTATTCTGTGTGTTTACGCTGCACAGCTGCCTCTTCTCTCATCTCCCCCTCCCTCTTCTGTTGCTACTTCAATCATGAAACTGATCAATGATCAGCTTTTCTCTCTTGTTTATTTATCGCCCACTTTGTGCCAGAAAGAGGAAACCAGCGGATGTCGCGCTAAACAACAGCAGCACGTTTAAGCTTGATCAGCTGTTGTTAGAATTTATTTAATATTAATTTCCAGTATCAGCTGATGTTTGCTGGAGCCACAGCTGTAAAGCTGCTGGTCATGATGTCGGTTTGGATATGTGGTGAGAGGGAAACATGAAGATGAAACCAGGAGATGCCCTTACTGGATCATCAGAGCTGAACAGGTGATGGAGAAACAGGTTTAGGTGACATGAATGAGTTGAAGGGAAGTTATGAACTGTTTCTGAGAGACAAATAACACCAGGATCCTTTTTTACGTAGCTGACAGCTGGTAACTGTGCAGGGGCGGGTCTAGCAAAGTTATGCCAGGGGGCCAGGTAGGGAATTAACAGGGAGAGGTGGGCACAAAGAAATACTTTTCTTTCTTATTCTCATTTAAAATATCTCGCTTTTATTAAATAATTATCTAAATCTTACAACCAAAGTTTTTATCTGATGTAAAATGTATAGAAATCATACATATACCAACAAGACTGTACATCACTGTCACAACAGCATTTGTTTTCATTCAAAGGCTTTATGGTTTTAATACCTGGGGGGCCGGTCTCTAGTCAAAATGCCCGATTTTCTGTCCCGGTCCAGCCCTGCAGGTTAATACTGGCAGTGTCACCATGCCAGCTGACTGTATTTCATCGTCAGCCAGTGTTGTTCTTTATCAATATTACCAAAGTTTACCATAAGGCAGCATAGCAAGTATTTACTTGCTTTCAGGTTTTATTCAAATGTTAGTCTTTTCAGTTGTTTCCCCACTTTTTTCCTGTTTCAAAATCAAACACCAGTTTGTGAGAAGATTATCTTCTTTTTTTAAATAGGCAGATAAAATTTTACATTGGCATTGGCTAATTTGTCAATTGTTTGTTACAAATGTTCGTATTTTAATATTCAAAAATGTTTTTGCCCAAAACATATGTGCACTACATGTCAGTAAAAATACTATGCAAATATTGCTGTCCTTGAATGCTGAGTAAACACTGACAAAGCACTGATTGTATCTCTTGTACTTTATCAACGCAGTATCTAAAAACTTTGCACCGTAGTGGTTAAAATCTCATTCTAATAAGAGTTAAAAGCTCATTCGGTTATTAGGTTTATAGGATTATTGAATTATGGTTAATGGTTGGTAGAATTTTTTTTTTAAACATTATCTGCCAATTACATCTGCCACCCTTCTCCAAATCTGTGCCCCTACCTGGCCCCCCCAACAAAAATTTTCTAGACACGCCACTGAAGCCAATCACATGACCACTTAAAGACAAAGCAACAAGGTGATATATACCAGTTTATAAATTGTGTTGATCGGCCAAGATAACAGTATATTCGCGGCGTTTTTTCCTCGTCACGTTTACTGTCTAAGGACACCGCAGCAAGCACTCTGTGCTTATGAGCAAAAAAAAAACAAAACAAAAAAAAACAGGGGAAGTTTTAGGAGTGACGGCAAGAGAGAGAGAGAGAGAGAGAGAGAGAGGGAGAGAGTTTTGAGATGTGAGAGATTTGTGACGATTAGCGTGTTTGCAGTATGTAGTTAATGTGTTGTCTTGTGTAGTTAGTGTGTAGTGTTGTGGATAGTTTTGTGTTGTGTGTCAGAACAATGTATTTAATAGAATTCTGTTAGCACACGTGCTATTTATTATGATAAAAGCTTCTTATTCTCACTTTAGGTATCTATGACTTTCCATTATGGCAACATGAAGGCAGAGCTGCCCAGAATGTCCAGCAACAAGATTGAAATTCCATACGAGTGCAAGTCGAAATGCTTGAACATGTTTTTGCAAGCTTACAGTGATAAAGTGCTTGAGCCCAGAACACTGAGAGCGTTGGAGAGAGAAAGGATGTTTTCAGTGGAGGAGGTAGGTAGACAGAGGAGGGAATGTGATTCAGTGCTGAGAGACTGATGCAAGCTCATCCCTTTCGTTGAAGGGATGAGTATTTAGCCCACAGTGAGATAGGGAGGAATTGTAATGCGGCAGACTGACTTGATAATCTACATATGTAGGATAAGCTTTACAAAAGCCAAGAAAAGATTCTGAGCTTTAAACGCAGAGTAACCAAAGCTAAATTTTATGCAGCATATTACATGCTGTGTGAGCTAATTCAGTGGGATTTGTGGGATAAATGCAACACATTACAAATGAAACTGCCATTGATTTGTTTCTGGAAAACTAAAAAGGAACCATCTGGTTAGTCTCAGTGGGGGAAAAAGGCATCAGCATTGTCATACTAAAAAACTGATGCTAAATATAACTACATTTGGAAGCAGTGATTTTGTGGAGGGCACACTGCTCTTAAGCCCATTTCCATGAGATGTCTGTGTGTTGACGGTACCTGCAGAAGCTTTAGATCAACAAGTTTTTTTTACATTTTAATCCACGAAGGTCAAGCTGACCCCTCATATTCCTCCTCCTCTGAATGCACTTTAGCTTATGCAAGGTCAAAAAATGCACAAAAACACAACATAAAGAGCTTCCATGTCATGTAAGCTACAGCAAGGTTGGGGAAAAGTGTCACTCTGCTCAGACCCTAGTACCACTGACTCTAATTAACCATTGCTAATGTAATCTTGCCCAGTATCTGTTGTATCTATGTTGCAGGTTTAAACGTTGTTCTTTTGTTATGAGTCTCCATGTTAGACTATTATTTTAGAGGCATCCCCCCTCCCCATCATGTCCGACATTACTAGGTTTAGACCCAAGGGGCACCTCTGGAGATGAAAAATAAAACCAATGACAAAGGAGTTAAAAACTGCAGTTCCTCAAGGCTGGCGCCATAAAAGAGTCAATCCCCAAAGATTAGGTATTTTCAGCTGCTCTCTAATTCCCCAAAGGGTCACCACAGCAGATGGACCCACATGTTGCACAGACTCCTGGGTTGAAAGTGACAACTAACAACACATTTAAAAAAAAAAAAAAAAAACATATTTACAGCCTGATGCAAAAGATTGCTTTGGGTTTTGGATAGCTTGCACTTTCATTTATGATGTCATGTCTGACATCACTAGGTTAGACCCAAGGGGCAACCCCTGGAGCTGCAAAACAAAACCAATGACGAAAGGGTAAACACAGGAGTTGTTCGAAAATGGCTCCAAAAGGGAGTCACTCCCCACAGACTAACTTTTGGGGGGGTTTTAAATATCAGAAGTAATTTTCCTACCATAATTAGCCTTTCCTAGGAGTTTTTCAGTTATGTAAACTAACTCACTGAGTGTCATTTGATTCTCTATTAATATTGTTTTGTACTGTAGGTATACTGGCTTTGCACAAATACCGGCTGAAACTAATCGAATGTGAACTAAACATCCGATGCATAGTCAGTTGCCTTTTGTTTTCAACTATTAGAGGTAATTTGGGTGTTCTTTTGTATTAGTTTCCCAAGTAAATGCTGGAAACTCCATTATTATTAAACTATAATCCACTCAACCAAATGGAATATTTTCAATGCAGTAGAGTACAATGAAAACAATATGATGAAAATAAAAGAACTACCAATGTTAAAAAAAAATTAAGCCTGGAAGATATTTATAATGCATTTATGTCCTAACCCTGTGAGCACTCAGTCATCATATTCTGACCCTAACCACATATGTTGCAAACAGCCAAAACTGACTTTGTGGAAAAAAATGTGAATGTTTTTGATGTGTCTCACTTCTTCACCATCATGAACACAGGATGGACATCACTCTTCCACCTAAACACGAACATTTCACCATGTTTAACTCCGGACCCAACCTGGCCAAAGGAGATCCTGAGAGAGAACAAAGGACGCGACCCTAAGCGACAGCCTCGAGGTAAAAGAGCCGGCATCAGGAACAGGCTACGGGCTCGCGCATACCGCGCACCCATGCCCAGTATCCTGCTAGCCAATGTTCAATCCATCAAGAACAAGCTTGATGACCTCAGAGCCAGAATCAAGTTCCAGAGAGACATTCTGCAACCTCCTCTGCTTCACCGAGACTTGGCTGAACCCAGCAATACCAGACCACGCCGTGCAGCCGACGGGGTTCTTTTCGGTTTACCGCATGGACAGGACAATGGAGTCGGGGAAGAAAAGAGGTGGTGGAGTGTGTCTGATGGTGAACAACAGATGGTGCGACAGCACAAACATCTCCCCACTCACACGCTCTTGCTCGCCCAATCTGGAGATTTTGATCGTTAAATGTCGCCCTTTCTATCTCCCTCGGGAATTCACTGCCTTATGTGAGCTATGAGGCTTTCACACATCAACAAACACTTCACCAAGATGCCGCACTCATTGTTATGGGAGATTTTAACAGAGTGAATCTCAAACGGACATTTCACAACCTTCACCAGCACATCAACTGCCCCACCCGGGGCACTAGAACATTAGACCACTGCTACACCCCGTTCAAGAACTGTTACAAGGCTCAGCCCCTGCCGGCATTTGGAAAATCGGACCATGCCGCCATCTTCCTCATGCCTGCTTACAAACAAAGGCTAAAGCAGCAACCACCAATCAGGAGGGAGGTCGCTCGCTGGACGGACCAATCAGTGGCCGCAATGCAGAGAATGGACTCTTCTCACTGTTGAGGTCTGGGAAGCGCTTCCGCTCCCTTAATGCCAAAACAGAGAGAATGAGGAGGAGCTTCTTCCCCCAGGCTATTCGGGCCCTGAACCAGGTGTAGGGCTGGACTCTCCCACACACGTCACTATAAGACTGGACTCTCACACACATCACCACACGCACCACCACACATTTCCTATAATCCTATAATTCCTATAATTTATCATCTTTATAATCTTTATAATCTCTTCTGCTATTTGCACATTCATTACTGTAAATTCCTAAGTTAATTTGTAAATTTTGTAGTAAACTGTAAATTGTAAATATTGTAAAACTTTTCTTCTGTCATTTAATGGTCGGGCATTGTACAGGTACAAGCATTTCACCCCCATGTCATACTGTGTATGGTTGTGTGTGTGACAAATAAAATTTGAATTTGATTTGAATTTAATCACATTTTGTGTATGTAGCTAGAGACCCGACAAATGCGTAGTAGTTCAAAGGCAGAGACGCTGCAAGCGTTCATGTGCTGTGGACGCAATTTTAATTCATGTCGGCACCTTCCGACTCAAGACGTGAAGCATCATACCTTTGTTTTATTATCTGAGAAGGGAAAGGGAAACACAAAGGAAAGAGATGTGACTGGTATCTGAATAAAATGTCATCCTCTTCCTGTTCACCTGAAGACATGAAATATAAATAAAGTATGCATAAACATGCAATAACTTACTCTCAGATTAGATTAGATCAGATTAAACATGCAATCCCTCTCTGTACAACTCAGTGCACAAGAGTCAGCTAACAGCAAGAACAACAACATTAGCTGGTCAACACAAAGCCAGCTAATGTTAGGCTTGAGTGTCCTAAAAATCAAACTTTCCCTCCTTTCACTTTTCTCTCTGATAAGCAGTTTGATTGTAGTCGCACATGTTATCAGAGTTTACTGCATGTCTGAGTCCAACAATGTTATATGCACTTCAAATAAAGTTTTTCAACACGTGCTAACTCAGGCTACCAGTAGCTAACAGTGGCAAAAACAAGTTCAGGATGTCCACAACACCTCAGCTTGCTAGCTGGGTACAGAATATTGAATTGGCACATATCTGTTTTTACCATGTTGCTATTATTATTATATTCTAATAATAAAGTGGTAACAAAAGTGTTCTTTTTTACATAAACAGTAGTAGAAACACATCATTATGGGGTACAATCTAAATGTAATATTTTTGGTCTGATCTAATCTTGGCTGACTAAAAGAAGCAGCAGAATTCAGTCGACTGAGATCTAGTGGTGAAAACTTTATACATTATGTCTTTAAGCATATCTTTGAGTTTTTCCGACAGTATTTTTCATAGCACAATGAAAAGAAAACAAGTAAACTGGAAGAAAGACCAGAAGACCAGAGGGAAGACATAGATTTGGGGATAGATTTAAACCATGTCCTCTGCAATAGTCCTGCAGCATATGGATTGCCTGTTCAACACAATGAGCTAAACAGGCAACTCTAGAACAAGCAATTTAATTTTTTTAAAAAGACAAAACAATCACCGATGATAACACGGTCGGTTAATTTATTGCTACTGTTGTCTGTTTGCCAAGGTGTTTGACAAAAGAGAGCCTGTTGAGAGAACCAGAGAGGGGTCTTGAACCAACTGCCCCCATCTGTAAACCGACACTCTCGGCAGGTAGATGGGCAGCCAACAGCCTGCCAACACACTAATACTGCTGAACCATAATTTCCCCATTAGATCTCAGAGGGTTAAAGCTGTACCAGTCAATATTTTCTTGGTAACAATTACATTCAAAGTCAAAGAGGAAGCTCACACAAAAGAACAGATGTGGACATTCTTTTAGTGTTTTTCAGCTTACTGTTTCGGCTCATCCGCAGCTACTGTTTCCTTCCCCATGTACGTGTTTTTCTCAAATTCAGCTGTATTATCTCTTGATGCAGACAGTTTTCATGCTTCCACTCACTTTACTGCTCTCAGCTGTGGTGACTATAGTGTTATGTCTATGTTCATACACCAAACTCTCCTGTTTTGCACTTAAAACACTGGTGTTACACATTTCTCCCCTGTTCAAAAGCTGCCTACCACCACCTCCTCTTTCTGAGTGTGTGTGAGGTAGTGTGTGGGTTAAATAATGCATGTAGCACCTTGCAGGACCCTCATGACATTAAAAGTGCTTTGTAGTGAGTGTCCAAGCCCACATTCTCACAGTGAATACTATTAGTATTAGTAATACCAATAGCATTTATACTAAATAGTAATCATTTCACTGTAGTGGTAAGGAACATTTTAAATGGGATTTAGTCATTTCGTGGTAGAATTATAACAAAACCGAATTGACAGACAACAACAACAACGCAGTGGCGTTATTTGGGGGTGTCCAAAATCATAGGCTGCATCCTCCTGGGGCTGCATTTGTAGGTCGATTACGTCACAGTGACGCATTGAAGGCTGTCCACATTCTTAGACTCTTCTTTTCCCCAGATTTGAAGGATGGGTCAGGTGCATCCTTCGTGGCCCACCATATCCCAGAATTCATAGCGCAGCCCAGTCAATTCCAGTTTCCAACAATCGCGGTAGCTATCTAGTTTTAATAGTTTTAATAGTTAATAGTTTTAATATTACTCTAAGTAGTATTACTAATAAGCCTTTAACATATTTTCAGAGGAGAATGTAGCTGTGTAAACTTCAAATATCTGCTCGGTTTATCAAGATATCACATATTTGCAAAAGTGCTCCAACGTTTTCGGAGACGTCTGTTACCCACCAGCTCGATAGCTGACCGGGTGGTCAAGGTTCACTAGAGCCAGCAAGAACAGCAAACTCCCAGCACATCGTTTTCAAACCCCTCACAGTCTTTCGCTACTCAGGTTATACATGATATATAAGTCACTTAGATTACTTAAAAATGTTATTATTTGGCTTTTTGCAATGTTTGGTTTGTTCCTGAGTAAATCGGTTTGGCTGAGATTACAGCTGAACAAACTTCAAACGGAAAACTGATTAAACAGAAGTGTGAGATAATAGAGAATTTACACCAGTGTCCTGATATATTTTACATAGCAAGGAGCAGACGGCTGAGTTTATTAAACGCCACCGAGACAGCTGGTGACGCAAATCTGAAGGCTGAAGGCCACTCCACAGCCACTCACTTCTGGCCGACCCATAGGCTGCATCCTCCTGAGGACCCGGCCTTCGGTGGGCCCGGCCCATGTAGACCATGAAGGCCGGGTCCTCAGGAGGATGCAGCCTATGAATTTGGACACGGCTTTTGGCTTCTTCTCATGTGACCTTTGACCCTTTTCAGGTCAATCAAGAATGATTTGTCACATGATCCTAAAACCAAAAACTCCCTCTCACATTATTATTTACTGTGTGACCTATATCATGGGTTGAAATTTGATATTTGTGCTATTATAGGAATTTAAAAGACACCCAAAAAAACAGAGACTGTCACGGTTCTGGGTCCGTCGGACCCAGTAGTTTGAGTTTTATTATGTTTTGGTTTTAGTTTGCATCAGGGGTTGTTTTCTTGTTCTCTGGTAGTGTTGATTATGATGATGTTTATTATTTGAGTTTCATGTTTCTGTGGTGTTTAGGATTTGTTCTTCAGTTGTGTCTGCTTAGTATTTGTCTAGCTCCATGTGCCATTTTCTGTCTGTCTCTCTATGTCGAGTTTGTGTCTTAGTGTGATGGTTGCTTGTTCCTGTTTTATTGTGATGGTCTGCGTCTCATGTGAGTGTGTTCAGTTTTACCTTTGTCTCGTCTTGTTGATTATTCCCAGCTGTGTCCACCACCTGTGTGTAATTCCCCTGTGATTCTCTGTGTATTTAAGTCATGTCTGCCGTCATTGTAGTTGCTGGTCCGTCTGTGTATTCCACCCTGCGTCATCTGTGTGTTTCCCTGCTGTCAACCGCCAAGTGTTTCTGCTCATGTTCAGGTTCGTGTTGTGTAGTTAGTTTGTTCCCAGTCTAGTTAGTCATAGCTCCCTTTGCCGTTTGTATTTACTTTCATGCTCAATAAACCACCTTCACACCTTCACGACTGCCTGCGTTTGGATCCTCCTTCATTGCCTCCACACGGCTCACCTCACTCGCCGTGACAGACTGTTTTTAAGCTTTGGCACTTCATTAATTTTCTGTGCACCTGTAAAACGTTTTAGAAGATCACAGTTTACCTTAAAGTTAAGTTAAAGTTATTTAATGAAATATGGGAAAAGTAAAAAAAAAAAAAAAAAAAAAACTCCAAATATTGAAAGGCTGGAAAAACCAGCCTGCTATAGTGGGGAATAATGAATGTGTTGGTTTCTTTCAAACCCCTTCTTCTGTACAGAGTCAATGCTTACAAAGGAAGAGAGGCTGGTTGGTCTGTGGTTCATTCTGCAGCAAGATCATTACTCTAAATGTTGGAGAAACACACAGTCTGTGGCTGAGCTGTACTTGGAGAAATTGGACAGCAGGGTGAAAGCAAAGTCCAAAACATTCATTTCAAATTTCATTGCTGTTTGCCAAAAGCATGTTCGGCTTTTCAATACAGAGATGCTCCCTTATTCACTCGGGGTTGCCACAGCATGTAATAACATTCTTTTTTAACTTGCATTTAAGATGTAGCGTTCAGCAGTTCTTCTATACCAAAAAAATGCTCTTTGTTATAAAACTCAAAAATAGTTGTATACTTTTTTCTACAAAGAGTCACTTTAATGCCCAGCAACTCAAAGGCAACCAGCTGTGAATAACAGATAAACGAAAAAACATCCAAAGCATCAAATATTTGCGAGTATATGACCTGCTGTGTTTAGAGTTGTCTTTGGAAATGTTTTTTCCGTCAGCTGCAGGGGTTCTCTGTCTTTGAACCGCAGTCGCCTGGCTGACAAAACTGCGACGAGGTTTCTAAAACGGGACTGTTATGCCGAGGTGGCCAGTGTAGCAGCGGCTGATGCATCAGTGCACCGATGCCAAAGGACACCTTGACAAAACCATGCTACATCACAGCCCAGTGACTAACTTGACTGGCCTCAGACCTTTCGGCTTGTTGGGGTCATTGTCTTCCTGCTGAATAAACTGCTCTGAAAAATGTGACCCACTTGCAGAAGTGTGGGCCACGTATTCTCTCCTGTGTGTGTGTTTTTTAAACTGATCTGTTGTTACCTGCTTTCTTCTCTTCCATAGTCAGTCCTCTGAATCTTCAGATAGGTGTTCACCTTCTGGTTTGAAGGCAATCTCGACATATAGAAAGAAATGATAAATATTTCCACATTTATGTGAACATTTTTTTAAAGCCCCTCGGCTTACTTAACTCATTAGTTAAATTTATTTTGCACATAAAAGCTGCAGGAGAAGTTTGCCTTCAGTGCTTTCTGATGAGAAGGGTTCTGTAAAATGAAGGTTTTAAAATGTTGCACTAGACTCAAACTATGATCTTTTTCCCAAAGTCATCAAGATAGTTTTGTGCCTTTAAAGCCATTAAGGCAAGCCTCACCCGCCAGCAGAAAACGGGGACATAAGACACGAATGGCTCATAAACAATGATTCAAAAAAAAGAGCAAAAACAAGTTTTTAAATCCATCTTCACTCTAGTGTTAAATTACTGTTGAAGAAATCTCAGAGGTGTTAGAGGCCCTGAACTTTCCGATTTAGGATAACACATAACATACAAAGTACAGAAGCATATAAGCAAACAGAGAAGCACAGGCTGTCCTGTGCCTTTTAAAGAGTGATTTACTGATCCAATACAAAATATCCACATCACCAGATTATTGCAAAAATAACCAAATGTTCTTGTTATCATTAAAGCTAATGAAGTGTACCAAAAGCATTTCACAAACACATGATGAGAAGAACTAAAAATGATTTCTCCCTCCATTAGTTCTGCTCATTTCTCTGGATAAAATGGTCTTCATGGCTCCTGCTGCTGCTGCTGCACTAGTTTATGTGTTTGGCAGATTTAGTTCTTTGTGAGGGAAGCTATGTGCTTCAGCTATTGCTGTTTTTTTATTGTGTAAAATATTACTCGGAGATTAACAGTCTCAGCTCTGATCCTCCAACAGATCCTCCAATCCACCGCCAATCAAAGCTTAAAGAAAATCACATTTCATCACAGGATCTTTGTCCCATTTAAAACAATTCTTTTGTCTGTCAGATGAAAGACTCTACCAGCTGGAAACAGCTTTCTTAAATGTGTTGACAAGGCATTTTGCCTTTATGGAGAAGGATTTAACATTTTCAGTGATTCTGCAAATGCTTTAAATAATGTAAAGTTTTTCTTTTTAAAGGCACTATCTGCTTAACTACATTGAGCAACTCATGTGGTGTTATTATTATGGAGAAACAGCACGCTCCGGTGGATATATGAGGTACCTCTCTCTACTGCCTACTAAGCAACACATGTCTAGTGACTCATTTTCCCTTTAAGATATATATATACACAAATTATAGCCTAACTATGTTGACACCTATTAGCTTTTGGACTTACTTTCTGAGAGTCTTCCATTTTGGTTGTCCTGGTCTTGTTGAGAGGGTGGAGCTGGGAAATTGGAAGGGTTGGTTTTGGCTGAGAGCCCAACTATGTCATCCACACACAGATGTTGACTTTTAAGTTGCAAGGTACACAAACCCTTAATTTACAAAATTATGAGACTAGTTAGTAGTGGGAAAAGACTAGTAGTAGTGAAGACTTGAAATGTGAAGTAGTAAGGAAAAATTTAATTATAAATCACGTTAGCAACTAGCTAAACATAACTACCTTTATCTGCTTTACATACCTGTGAGCTGACTGCCCAAGCTTTCATAACTTATGTTCATCAAATGACAAACAAGCAGTCCCTCTCAGTTGAGCAGATAACAGTGTCAGTGGTAACACATGTCAAAAGGGACATTTCTATCAGGTTTATCAGTACTGTTGGCATTTTAGTCAGAGATCTTGCACTGCCTCATTCTAAATCACATGGGTACGGAAGAGGATTAGGGCCACTGGGAAGAAAAGTCTCAGAATTCTGACTTTTTTCTCAGATTTTTTTTCCAGTGGCCCTAATCCTCTTCCGTACATGGGTCCCTGTGAAACCTCTGTTTTTAAATTTGTGACTACAGTCACTCTGTACAATAGCTAGTTAGCTTTGTTACAGTTAACTTGCCAAGTAAAAGAGTTTAGCTACTGGTATGTGATTTTCTGATTCAGGGAACAGTATCATATGAGTGTGATTAACATCACATCCACTGGCTGGTGTGTAAATATAATTCTGATTTCATAAGATCTTTGAATGGTCCTGTTTTCTAAATCAGGACATTATTCTTTGTCAAATATAAATAATATCAGGCTGATCCTGCCACAATTTGTTCCCCCTGTCCAAATCACAGACAAACAGTACCCCACGGTTGTTAATAATTTTGAACGCATTTTGCACAGAGAGACATTTTTTGAAAAATGTATTGATAGTGTAACCCAACCAGTGCAGGGGCCTCCCTACAATAGCAATGTTGAATATTATTACACAGGAGAAAAAACAACTACACATAAAATAATTACACCGTGACGCCTCTGCCTTTCTAAATGGAGGTACAGTAATTGCGTGTGTATATGTAATCGTGTAAAATCTGAAGATAGTAAGATTAACAGTAACAGTATTTTGTCTCTATCCGCCATTGTAGAAATTCATTTCATGTAAACAATAACGTGGTGCACGGCGTGAGGTGAAAAAAGGCACATACCTTTGATGTTGTGAGACGAACTCCGGGGTAAAACAAAGGGGGGCCTAGCAAAAAAAGTTGAGAACCACTGTTTTAATGCAAGATAAATGTCTTTATGTCTGTGTAAAACAATTCCTAGTATTCTAGTGGACTAGATTTTAATTATTTGACATTAACTTTTTTAGACAGACTGTGGTGGGACTAACAGCAGAGTGTGAATGTTAGATAGAAAGTACTTAAGCATATGCTTCTATGAATTGGTGAATGAGGCAGGCTGTATTAAGTGCTTTAAGTGCTTGAGCAGAAAAAGGCTATACAAAAACTAGACCAAGGACCACAAAAGATATGTTGAGAAATAGAGATAAACTCAAACGTATTTATAAAGCAAACTATGTTATACAATCAAAGTGTTCAAACATCAAATAAATGAAAAATTAAAAAGATAAGAATTTATAGAAATAATGTTTCTAGTCATATAAACATAACATTACCGCAAAAACATGTTATTTAGACAGAATTTAAGAGCAGGCAGTGTTGAGGCCCTCTCAGCTCGCAGAGATAAGTCACATTCCCCCCTGTGGTTCAGGCTGGATCTTGGGATAACCAGACCCAACTGGTCAGTGGACATGAGTAACCTTGTTGGGAGGTTGGAGCTAGCCCATCGAATGATTTGTAAGCAAACAGTTAAGTGAAAATCAATCTGAAACCATACAGAGGGCCATAGAAAAGAGGCCAGTGCAGGGGAATTGAGCTCTTGGCCGTGTGCTTATGTGAAAAAAAATCATGGCAAATAATTACCAAGATGACATAATAGCATGTATTCTTCTTCCAGAGTCATTAAGCAATACAAAGGTCTTCAAGCTCCACAAGTGGGACCAACCCCACAGTTTAAAAGTGAGGGGATTATGTAACGATTGGTTAAATGAAGCCTATGTTAATTTTCCATTTCTACTTATACCACTATCTGCTTTTTTTTGGTAAAGGATACGTTTACTACATTTAGTTAGCTTTAGTTCTTCAAATTTCTGTACAGCATAAAACAGTTAACCTAGCAGAAACAGGCTTTATTAGACATGCAAGTGTTTTAGCAGCTAACCAGGAAGCAAACTCCATGAATATATAGAATAACCTGTTCTGGTCATAATCTGTAATCACATCAGATACATTCTGCCTTGCCACTGTTGCTTAACATACACACTATCATTTTGTGAATGCGTAGCTGTACGTCTATGCCTGTTTGTCAAGATTTGTGTGTGCTTGTGTGTGGCGTTTCCTGTGAGGCATCGTTTTCTTTTATCGCTGTGTTGACACATGTGTGCTCACCCTTAAAACTACGTGGGGGGAAAAAAAAACAATGTGCAAATCATACGTCATGCTACGGTTGCTGCATGGGAAGACAACTCCCCACTATACACTATACACACACTCTGAGAGACTTCCCAGCATTCAATGGGGAGCGGTATAGGGCACTGAAGGTGAGAGTTGGCATTCTAGATAGAAAACATGTAAACTGAATGTGCCCTTGAGAGAAACGAAAAGCTACAATGGTTTGTGTTTATTATTCCAGCTTTTCGTTGATGCAATTTTAGAATTTGATCATTGCAAATCATGAAAAATGCTGTTTTCAGAGACACGTTTTTTATTCCCCTCTGCAAAGTAAAATGGTTTGCCCCCACTTGTGGTCAGTTTATTAAGCCAAATGTTCATTTCTAAAAATATCATGTTGACAGGAAGGGGGCGGGCCCCATTTTGCAGGTGGCAGGCATTTAAACAAAGCACTGGCTTCACACTCAGCAGAGTCGCTAAGAAGCATGCCATCCGTAGCTCCGGAAACAATAACAGTGTCGCTCAGGGACTTCTTTGAATCCCCTCCTAACCCCTCCTGACCATCCAGGTAAAAACTCAAGGAGAGGAAAACGAGGGGAAAAACTCATTCCTCTTGATAAGACATGGCTGCTTAGAAAATTCAAGAGGCCTTTGCAAGTTGTTCGACTGTCTGATGGAAAAGTACAGGTCTTTGGCCTGCCACCCACACGCCTAATCATCATCTGTATGGGAGCATCATCCTCCTGAGCCGCTGCTCTGTGTATAGAATTAGCACAACTCAATTTGAGAAAAACAACTGGCGCATGACATTCCATCGCACAAATCCCTGTTTGTGCAGACACTCTCACGAGGGGCGACTTCTCATTATGAGTGGTGACACAGCAGAAAAAACAAGTCGGGGAAGGACACTGGAATATTGTGTTCTCGATCCAGGTGTTTTGAGAAATTAAAGCCTTTTTTCTTAAGTACAGGTTATTAAGTAAAGGATCTACACAGCTTTCTGCCAAGAACAGTTTTGATTATTTCACTAAGTTCATGTTTTCCTCATCTGCCCTTAAACCCTGTTGTACAGTCCCTGCTGACAGTTACACCCATAACTTCTCTGATAATTGCACAGTTTTTGTTGTTTTGCCTGTCTACACCACCACAGTGGATTTCATACAATCAATATATGACTGAACGGCTGACTTTCAACTTTAAGTCAAGGGGTTTAACTAAAGTACTGTATTTACTATTTAGGACATTTTTATATGCAATAATTGTCATTTGAGGATTGCTGCTAATATTTTTATAATTTAGATTAAAATTAGTGCTGTCAGCGTTAATCTCGTTAAAATGGCGTCAACGCCATAACCGCATTACACGGCAAATCTCCGTTAGCAAGTTCACCCTGTGCATGGGGCTGCACAGCACTAACGCATTAACGAGCTAACGCGTTGACGCCGTGCAGCCGCACGCACCGGGCGATCCGTGTTAACTCGCTAACAGAGAATTGTTGCGTTAATGCGGTTGTGGCGTTAACGTCATTCTAATGAGATTAACGCTGACAGCACTAATTAAAATCCTTTGAAGTTTGTTGCCTGAAGTCTAGAAGCCCAGGGACATCACTAAATGTTTCTTCTCTTGAGATGATCTGGAAAGCCTTTATTGCAGCCACCTTACTGCATGTTTGTGGATCTCCCTCTCCATTTAGTTTTCTATTTAATAACTGGAAAGTGTGCTCTATTGGTTTGAGATCCGGTGACTGCCTTGGCCATTGAAGAATATCTTGTTTCTTTACCTTAAGAAACTCATAGGATGCTTTTGCAGTATGTTTTGGGTCATTATCCATGTGCACTGTGAAGCAATGTCAGATGGTTTTGCAGTTTTGAGTATAGCCCTGAACACTTCACTGTGCAATTCATTAACAAGGTCCGCGTCAGGTGTCAGGTGAACCAGGACACTCTGATGATAAGTGGGCTACAGGAGCAAGAAAACATAAATGGAAGAGGGCCAAAGCCATGGCCAACTACCAAGACTTTGTGAAGTACCCTCTGAAAGTCTCCTAGAAGAAGTGAATGCAGTATTACAGACAATCTCTACTGCGACCATCATTGAAACCAACCAGCTGATATACACCACAGCAACAGTGATCCTTGAGATGCTTGGCTACAATATAAACGCCTGCAAGGAGCAGGACCCTCCCTGGAGAAGGAGACTAGAGGCCAGACTAGATCACAAATACTGTAGATTGCACTAAAAGGTATAGAAAAAAGTGCTTGCTTAAATTAAACCTTGGCACACATGCTAGACGAAGAGAAATTCACTAACTATCAGAACCGCAGAAAGGTGTGGTAAAGAAAGAGGTTCTTTAGAAATACAACAAGCTGAGGCCTTAGAAACTGCCAAGCAATGACTAACAGCCATGGCTAGCTGCCTAAAGAGGTATACCAGAGACAGAAGCCAGGAGAATAAACCAGATTTTCTGCTCTGAACCACCCAAGGTGCGCTTTCAGCGGGAACAGCCCCACCGAGGCTTTAGACAGAAATGCCGGAAGAGCATATGGGAAAGGGACGCAACGCCTATCAACAGTGCTGTGGATAGTGCATCTAAGAGCAGAGCACAGAAACCTCCCTAAAAAGTAATCCAGTAACCATCACAGTGGCAGACATCCAGACAGAGTCACAAGCATTGGCATAAACACCAGAGGGACTAAACACCAGCTAGAAGTAGACAGAGCAGTCGCTTGAGACCGTAAGACCAGACTGATGAACATGTGCACCGCCTGGATTGACTACAAGAAGGTCTTTGCCTCACACATGAATCCTGGAATGCCGAGAACTGTACAAGAGGAATTCAGGGGGATGCGGAAACCAACACTAGAGGGAAACTTCAAACCAGCACTCTGAGACATCCTGAAAGAAAGAAAAGGAAGAAAAAATGTTCTGACTAATTTTAGACTTGTGGACAAATATGTATGATATGGTTTCAAAAAGGCAAATCTAGTTTACTTTAACTGAAAAAAGCATTTTTCTTTCCTTTCTCAACATATGTCTTAAATAGCCACCATTTTGAGTTTTCAAACAGCCAACGGGGTTTTATCATAAAAGTAACCATAAAAGTGTCATGAAACGCTGTGTGGCAGGCAGGGATTGGACCCAAACGCAAACTCACGGGGACAGAACTTGAACTCAAAAGCACAGCTTTATTGCTGGAAAATAGAAAACAAGCAATACAAAACTAAACTGGGAAAAGCTAATTATAACACATACAGAAGACACGGGGAGACTCACACACAGCATGAGGGACAACACGACACTGACTCAGAGAAACACAGGGTTTAAATACACTGGGGAGTAACAAGGGGAATGAGACACAGGAGGAGGGCACAGCTGGGAGAAATCAGGACTGACGAGACAAGCAAAGCAGGACACATTCACATAAGACATGGACCTTCAAAGTAAAACAGGAAGGATCACACAGAGACACGAACTTGACACAGTGGAGACAGCAACTAAGAAACACAGAGACATAAACCATAAGGCAGAGGACTCTAAGAACCGAGAGACACAGAGGGGAACTCAAACATGCAGACACAGACTTACACAGAACAGAGGGGACATAGAGAAACATGAAGGGCAAGGGATCGAAACTAGAAACCATAGAATAACTCACACAAGTACAATAATACAAACATCACAAAGAACTAAAAACGCTGGGTCAGGAGACCCAGGACCGTGACAAAAAGAGTCTGCACCACTCGTTGTCCTTGTATTTCACCATTAACGATTTCCCTGTAACAATATCTGTTACACTCTTTCTTTGGGCCTTATATTTAATACACCCTGAAGCAAAGTCTGGACTTTTCGATTCTATGATGTAAAATCCACTGTGGTGGTGTACAAAGGCAGAAGTATAGAAAATTGTGTCTTTGTCGAAGAAATTATGGACCCAACTATCACTGAACTTAATCTCCAATGTGTTTAGCTCAACAAAGCATTCAGACTATGACTCTGCTTGCTAAATTGGCTGGATGGAACAGGTCATAATAAATAAATAATAAATCTGATAAAGAATTATATCAGAAAGACTAAACCTAAAATTTATACTAAAGTTGCTTGTGTATAAGTAAATACAAGTTTTTAAACAAGTGGCTGTTTTACCTTCCTGGTTCGTGGTCACTGGCTGGTGTTTATTAAAGGACAGGAAATGTTATATGTGACTAAACCCATCTATACCCTTAGCACTCTTGAATGGTAACTCCCACAAAGGTTTGTTCTTTCCATATTCACAGTGTTACTGATTGAACTGTCATAATAAGAGCTGACATTTAAATGGAATGAGAAGGACAAATCCACTTCTACTAGTAAATATCCTTTCTGCTGAAGGATCTTTGAGCAATATATATATTGGCTTCCCACTGGTTCGGGGAAGGCAAAAGACTAAGGGACCAATCATATTTGCTCATGTGAACAGTGAAGGTAGCTAGAAGCTGTTTCTGTAAGTCACATGAGGACAAAGATAGCTGATGTCTATTTTGGTGTCCCCGTTGCCCCTGTTGATTCCTTGTATTTATTATATTACAAATAGTGAACATTTGCATTATTGCACATAACCATTTTTAAATGCAGTAATTAAAATAAACGGAGAGCTATTCGATACTACAAATCAGTGCCAAATCAGAAATATTCTGTTTTAAATCTGACGAGTATTTACAATCAGTAGTTGTGGTAACCTTGAGTACAGCGTATATAGCCAGGATAAGGTGTTCTGCCTGTCAGGGTCCACTAATTACTTTTCAGGCTTTCTCCCAGCTGCACCAACCTCTAAAGGAGAGGGAAAAAATAAAACAAGTATCACATTATCACAGTATTACCAACTAGGAAAGGAGGCTAAAGTTCATTTCCTTAAAATAACCCCAGAACCACAGGGCGAAATATGTGAACATATGACAGTTTTAAACCTGCTCTTGTGAATATTTTTATGTTGTCAAAGGAAAAGATGAGTGACTAGAGACATGTGGACGATGCTGTCATTGAGGAAAAACAAAAAAATGTACTCTCCTTTAAACCTTTATTGTCTTTGAGCTCATTGTTTCAGTTTTAGAGTCATAGTTTCAGTCTCATTGACTCTGTATTAGTGTTAAAGTCCTGAAAAATCCCCTGTATTTGTCAGCCTATAGACAGCAAGTAGCTGATCTATCCATTATACTCCCACTTTGTGTCATCAAGAAGTTATTACTAATTAATTATTTCACTTTCCTTTATCTTAACAGACAAAACAGACACTGTTAATCCAGATTACAAATATGTCACACCAGATTGCTCATGAATCATTCTTTTGTCTGTCGAGTTTCCAAACAAAAATAAGTCTACCCACAGGATAGCCCATGCTGCGCTGTAACTGACAAACTGCATACGTCCCCTGTTTTCTCCACACACGTGTGGATCGTGACCGGTGGGCTCTCCGACACAGCCGACTGTTTATGGCCTGTTTGGGTTCATCAGAGCCAAACATCCACATCAGGAAGGGGAGCAGGGGGTGAGCTTTTGAATATAAACAGCATCTTCAGCCATCAAAAATGTGCCCCCGGACCTGTTAGTGAGCGGAGCCCTGAAAAATAGACATCAGACATTGCATAATATCTTATGTAACAAGCCTCAGAAATTAATAGATGGGGCAGAGAGGCGGAAGAATTGGGAAATTATGCCATGGCCTTGCAGTATTGTATCGGTGCCCTGGCATGAGGGGCACACAGGAGGGCTCAAAGGATTTTAGGGGGGAATGTCAACTGCTTGATGAGAACAGAACGTTTGAAGAGTTTCAGACTTTCAAGATAGATTAAAAATTCACAAATTATTAGACTAAGCGTCTTTTAGACTAAAACGACCTGATGCTTTTTCCAGTAATTCCAAGTCTTTTGGTTCATCATAGGTTGATAAATTCCTGACTAGTTAAGATAAAAACATGCCATAAGAACAGAGTAAGATAGGAAATGTGATCTATACCTTGTTAAACATTTTAACTCAAGACTGAGTTTGAGTTAAGAAGAAACTTGCTAGTTTCCTGTCTTTGGTTTTAGGCCAATGACAGTTCTCCACACCAAGGGAAGTGGGGTGATTGGTATTGATAACAATGCATCGAAGTGATGTGGTGCAGCACATGCATGCTTGTGCAGAAAAGGGAAGCATTGTTTTTGAAATTTTATTTTGACACTAGCAGGGCTGGCTTCTGCTTTAGTAAGACCAGAAGGGAAGTTTTAACTAATCTAACCCATAGCAAGCCTGAAGACTTTGTTTTTCATGATAATGAGTGGTGCAGATTGAACAGTATAAAGTGGCAAGTGTAAAAGATTTTGATGAATTGACGGCTCAAGGCATCTGCTAATGAAAACAAACTTTGAACTTGGAGCAATTTCTATGTCTTTAAGTTACTACTACTCAGTCACCAAGCCTAGAGACTGAAATCTGACCCTCTTGGCAATCACTGGTCAGTCAGGAATAATGTGTATTCACCAACTGCTTTGCAAATTGTGAATTTAACTAAACTTCGTGATTCCTTTGGTCAGATTGCCATAGTCTCCTCCAGTTTACATAGAAGATGCATACTTGGCACTTAAGCGTGATTGAGATTTCTATCAGAAATTTATTTTTAAACCAGAAATTCCTTATAGCCCGACACTGTAACCTTTCCACACCATGGGGTATATGTCGACGTGATTTGTAGTTACATTTCTCAAGAGGTGCACATCAAGTTATGTAGAAGGTTGTGGCGTGGGGTTAAAATGGGGTTCAGGCTATAACGTAAATTACAACGTGGATCTGATGCAGAATATGTATTGAGCTTTGACAAAGGACATAAACCTATGAAAGAAATTTGTAATTACATAATTAGAGTTAAACATTATATTGTTAATTAACAACTCAAGTAATGTTTAGAATTAGGTAAATGTAGCAAGTGCATGATAATAATAGTGTAAGAATATGCATTACTATAACTAATAATATGTAAAAACTAATTTAGTTATGACACTGCCTTTTCTAATCTTAAGTGGTGTAAGTGTAACTGAACTGATATTGCAAATGCAAAGTACAACATCTGTAATGCGCATTTATAAACCCTTTCTAAAATGCTTTGCAATTAGGCATTCACATTTATTTAGCAGCACTTGATTCCTGAATAGAAAACAACATTAAATTGGTTAAATGTAGTTAACTCTAGGTGAATTAAATCTTTAACCACAACTCATGTGCAGGGTCTGTGTTCTTCACACACAGCAGAATATATTTCCTACTTTAACTGCACTGTTTTCACTAATGCAAACTGATATCAACCTATGTGAGCTCAGCCTTAAATAGCTGATAGCATTTTATTTTTGCATTGAATGAAGATGTGTATTATTCTACACATAATATTATATATCTAAAAGGAACATTGGACAAATTATATACACATAATTTGCATGTTTTGAAGCATTTTAGGATCAAATCTGACAAGTGCTAAAATAAAAATTTAAAACAGCCTATTATACCAAAATATTCAACAAAACTGTATGAAACAAATTTACCATATGGACACACTGCATAATCAAGGAATTTATCTTCTGTCAGATAAAGCTTGACATATACATATGCAGTTTTACAGGGGGTGTGGATTTCATGCCAGCAGATCTGATTTTGTTTCCTAGTACTATTGCACAACTTTATTTGGTCTCACGTGTGCAGTACATCTGAGCAGCCTACACTGACGTTCAATTAATTAAATGTGAATTAACCAGGAATCTGATTACTATTATTTATGATTTTTTTGTGCGACTTTCTTACCACAAGTGAGTCATAAATAAAGTTTTATCCTCTGTAAATCAATTATGTGCTTTGGCTCTTATGGTCAGAAAACACCCATCTGGATAAACATCTATTTGTAAGAGGTGAAGGGTCTTTGTCAGGGTCTCGCTTCTCGTCTTCAAACACTTCTTTTATGCTAAATCGGGAAGACAGATGTTAGATTTAACAAAAACACTCTGGGGTCCTACGCGTTTGCCCTCCCCTTTGATTTTTGTAAACATTGTTCAGCCGTGTCAAAACACAGATGTGGTTATTATTCAGAAAACAGGGTCTGACATTGAACAAGGGCCTGCAGGGCCTAAAAGTTCCAAATTCCAAATCTAAAGTTTTTATCTGTCCCAGCTCACGTGCAGTAAACTCAACCTGTCCCAGCGATCACTCCAGCAAAAGTTCAGAAAGTTGGCAAATGCATTTGTGCAATGTCTTTCTCAGTTTGTCAGTTACATAACGCAAGCGTTCGTTTGACTGGTTTGCTGAGTGGGAGTATTATCATGCAGCAACAGGTATGTTCCAGTCTAAAGTTTATCTAAGTTCTGTTTGCTAATATTACGATCCAAGTCCAAGTTATGAAGTTCAGCAGTATTTGAACAGAGAGGGTGGGATGGCTTTGAGCAAATAGAACTCTTACACCGTTGTTGGGCCAATCACGATAACCGATAAACGGGATACACATGTGTAACATCAAATCAAAGGAAAGGTCACACTGCTTTTAAATAGCTTATTAATATATACTTAAAAGCAGCCAGCCCTTTAATTGCAGCATGATAAAAAATGTGACATTTGTCTTAATTTGTAACATTTTTTAATCTATATTTAATTGTTGTTACTTTGTCACTTGAATTGTGCATGTGTATCCCACCACAGTGATCACTATTAATAAAATATTAATAATCAGTTTTATTCTTCCTTCTGTAACCACTAAAATTGATTGCTGTAGATTTTAGTCACAAGGTTTGTTGATATGTCCAAAGTAAATGTACCAATTATTGTTATTATGTACCAGCCGTGGTTACACCAGCCTCTTATTAGCAGGCAAACATCAAAGTAGCATAGCAGCATGTAGCTCTACAGCACAAATATTTTTAGCTCATTTTTTTTGTTTAATATTTAAGCAAAAATCACAATTCTGAGAATCATGTTTTAGTATTTTCACCCTCTTTTCTTTTTCTGAAAGTTGTGAGTATAATATTATGTTTTACCTTCAATTAAAACTTAAGTGCTAGAAAGTTTATTATCATTTTTGCTAATTATTATCTTTCTGCTCAGCATTAGCACATTCTTCTTTACATGCTCAACAATAAAGAGCGATATTTATCATTATGTTTATGTTACTTATCCACTTTAGCAAGACTTTTGTTCTGCTTACCCCAGAGCAAAATCTCTTCCTTCTTAGCTAACATAAGGAAATATTTTGGTTTGGGGTTTTTTCCTCAGCTAACATTGCAGCTAACTGTTCATCTGTCATTTGCTAATAAGTAGTTGGCTTTTCTACATGGAAAAGAAACTGCCACACCAGACAGCAGAGGCATAAGAGGCATAAGTCAAACAAACCTAGTGATATGCTATGCTATAAATTGCCGTTTTCCATTGAAAGTATGGGCAACTGTAGCAATCTTCTAGCAACCAAATCTGTCACAATGAGTTTTTGGTTATACTATGTTCAACACAGGCATGTCGATACCTGTGAGATTGCTTATATGGTGTTTGCCACACTGCAAACTGACATTATGTGTGTTTTCAACGTTATACAAGTCACAAAGAGCAGCACATTTCAGCAACATATAACAGAATTTTAGTAGTAATGTGATTAATTGTTTCACCTTGCTCTTAAATACATGCAGTATCTGTACTGCAATTGTTCAACATCGTCCATTATAAAGTGTTTAGTTTTAATTGTGTTTTGTTTCCTGCTTTTTAGATTTTGATTTTATTCTCCCATTTAAATCACCAGTAAATTCAGAAGCTAGGTAGTTGACATCAGGGAATAGACATTTTCCCCTTGTCAGCAGTGATTAGCAGGAAGTCCCAGCCAGTCTTTAGGCTTGTGTGATTGGGCCTCAATGTTCTATGAAGACGTTTGGAAGGAATATTTTATATTTTAAGAGTTATTATTTGAATGAAAGTATGAATGAACCACAAAGCCTAGCATTTTTCAAAGGAGAAGATCCTGTCACAATCTGCTGTAAACAGTTAACTAACCATCAGCATTCATTCCTTTTCAGGTAGGAAAGAACAAAGGTCATTACAGTTCACTTCTAAGATTCTATGTAATTCATTTTGTAATTTCAAAAGCTAAAATAAAAATTGGCCTTGAAAATGTTAGTTCTTTAGATCCATTGACTGCTATTTATAAAGGACTAATTTTCCTCGTGGTAACCGCATCTAAACATAGAAGGCACTTTTAGGTTCTGTTTCTCTTCTGAAAACAAAAGAAGCACATGATGGGAGTGTTATGATGAGAGTGTTATGATGAGAGTGGCTGGATGGCTTTGAAGCCCAATTTTCTTTGTTTCTCTAAACTGTTTGCTATCAGTCTCAGGTGGAATTGCTGCGCTGGCTTCTCTCACTGGGTCCGCCTCTGGGCAGCATTTCCCTATAGTTCCCTCCTTCATACACCTGCTTCACATTTGCGATCGAGTGCTGGGTATATCTGGCTGGTGGATTCACCAGTTCTTTGCAGGTTTGTTACAAATAACAGGTAATGAAGGTGGCTCAATGGGCGCCATGATGGTGATGACAATCTGTTTGTTTCCTCCCAGTTACCTGTCTGAGCTGTTGTGGAAACTTTGGCTCTTTGGAAATACAAACCTCCTCCATGACTCCATTCACCTAGAAAACAAGTAAGGCTGACACAGTTTTCACCTCTGTCAACAGTGTCCCACTACTGGACTGCTTTTAGCTCCCTATTTAAAGGCAGTGCTCACTAATGAACTGCAGAACCTCCCGACCATCTATCCACTACTTCTTCATTCAGTCGTTGTCAATAAAATAAATCTTAAACTTCCCAGCTGTTCTTTGAGTCTGCTCTCTGGGTCTACAATTAGCCACATTATTACAGGAAGCAGTCATCTATAAAACTGAATAAATCTCATTCAACCTTTATGATCCTGTACATTAAACATAAAAGTTTTTAATTAAATGTATTCGTGTCAAGGTGTCAACTTTTGCACCATATCTATTTATAAACGGCATGTTGCAATTAGAACGTCGCTCATGTGTGCCGGTTTTGTTTTTAGATACAGAATGTAACCCGCAGCTCAAAGGCTCTCAAATAGTTGCAGCTCTGCTATTGAAATCCATTTTTAGGTCAAGTCTCAGACATGCACTCCTTTCCATTAATCTGAGAGCATTTGATCAGGTCAGCTTCATGTCCGAATGTGCACACTTGTCGCTCTTCTATAAAATTAGCGACTACAATCTTACAAGGTTGATCTGGCACAGTAAAACTGTAGTAACATTTATGTGTCACTGTCAGCACAGCACACGTCACATTAATACGATTACAACTGCAGGTGTCCTCTGCTCAAACTAGTTTAAAGGGAGACTAATATTTTTTTAAAAAGCAAATATTAACAGATGCTGCCCTGGACAAAGCCTGAACGTGGTGCATCAGGCCGTTTTTTCCACATTTTGGCAGCAGCATTGTTTCATAAACATAAAAGTGCAACAGTCTGGCACACGCAGAGCTTCTAAAATCCCATAATGGTAACTTGGCTTAGTTCATCAGTGTTGTAGGTGTGTTTGAACGAAAGCATGAGGAGCATAAACATAATCTATCAAATCCCTGCGCTATGCGTGAGTAAGTGTATAGTCTCTGAGTTTCATACAGGTGGGTTCTGCCTGGCCTGCAGTGCTTGTTTGATCACTGAAAATGTGGCACATACTTTGAGTTTAACAGTCTTACTTGAACTGTTATCACCTAATGATGGTCAACATTGCAAATATATTTATGTAATATACATTACATTTACAATAAAACGCTTTAAATATATGGTACCAAAACTTTACTTCAATTCAACATTCGCCTCAAGGTCCTTTATACTGTACATTCAAGACCCTACAATTATACAGAGAAAACACCAACAATTAAATGATCCTCTATGAACAATCTCTTGGTGACAGTGGGAAGGAAAAATTCCCTTTTAACAGGAAGAAACCTATGGCACAGCCAGGTTTATGGAGGAGCAGCTATCTGCTTTAAGTGTCTGAGGGTATAAAATATTACTATTACACTGTACTAAGTGTTGAAGCATTGATGATGAGTTGTAGATGATATGATGATGATGATGCTCACCCAAACTCCTACCTCTTATCCCGATGTTGTTGACATCTGCTCTGCTGTGTTATGTTCCTACCTTGTGCTTTTATTAGCTAATATCAGTAAGTTAGCGGCCACTCATCTGCACTGCAAAGATGGCAGTTTTGCAGTGACCATAAAGATGCATAGCATAACCAACATGCACAAACTACAACAAACATAGCATTCGAACACCAAACGTCCAGAAATGCACATGGTGAATGCAGTATTAAGGTAGGTAGGTAGGCAATATTTATGCAGTTTCATTAAGATCTGACTTCTTCCTCGTTTGCTCTCTCCTTGGCTCTCCTCTCAGTGAGCATGAGCGTGTGTCTTCCAGGAATTGGCCCAGGCGCACCTGTTTTCCATCTGTAGTCACTGGCAATATTTAAACCCAGCTTTCATCTCCACGTTTCGCCAGATTGTTAACCTACCTCATGTGGCTGTGAAGTGCAGGCCGCTTGCATTTCAGATTTATGTTCTACTTACCTGCTGTTAACTTGTGCTTTCACTTACCTGCTTCTCTCCTCCTACTCTTGGAATAGCATACACATCTACATACCTGCCTGACCCACTATCATCCCAGACTAGGAGTCAACCATGTATCATCGATAGAGGACAGAAAGGAAAGACACTTCTGATTCAGTGACGAGTTACTTACCTGAATAAAACATTCAGGTGACTGCAGAAACTTGTCTGATTTTCTAACAAGAAGCCTACCTGAGTGGCTTATTCACGTTTCTGAGACATCCCAGGAGTATCACCTGTTTCTTTGTCGTAAAATTCTCACCTAAGTTGAACACCCAGCTTTTAAGAAGCTCCATGGTTAACTTCTATTGCTTTTGTAAAACCATCTTGGCTTTTTTCATTAAACGTTATGAATCTGTGATCAGCGATCTGCGTGTGTGTCCTCTGTGCGAATAGTGACACTAAAAGTTATCTGCATGTGTTTTACCTGCACTTTAACAGCGTGGAGAACCCAGCAATGTTCTGTGCCTGAAAAGGAACTCGGAAAAAGTAGGTCATCTGGCTTCATGTTCATACACGTGTTGCACTGTTGGGATGTGCAGTTTATAATATCTGCCTGCAAATCCTCTGGTCTCAGATATAGCTGCTCCATGGACCAGCTATCGTGTGACAATAGTTCACATGAACTTGTTACCTGACAGAAAAAGCCAAAGTGATGTAGAAGCGGACGAAGATGCCAACTTTTGGATGGTTAACTCGTTGAGGTATTAGAGACTTCTTCAGGGGACTTACTTCCTGCTGACAGATGCTCCGTCTAATTACTGCCAGTGTGGTTCAAGTATTCATAATCGCTGTCAGCTGAAATGAGCCGACTCTCATGAGATGATTTATAGCATTTCTGTGCTGTTATTCAAAACATGAGACAACACATGACACGTAGCACCAAAAAGGGGGAAAAGCATGTCGAGCTGGCCTGTAACACCACACACAACTATTTCTGACCTCAGTGGGCACGTTGGCTAATAATAAGAAGGCATAATAAGAATAAGAATAATAAGAAGCTTATTTTTTAATGCAATCAATCACCCATGCTATTCCAAAATATTGTTCTGCCCACTGTTATCAGCTGTACTGCGCATATAATAAAGAAAACTATCACTTGTTGCCTGCTTGTTGCCACATGAATGCCTGCTGAGAGGTGAAACCTGAAGGCGGATAAAGTCGAACCAACATCAGCTTCCTCTTTCCATCCTGTAAATACGGAGCAAGGATGTAGCAGAGAACAGCAGGTCAACAAAGCACACTTGGAATGTTTTCATAAACAGACGTGTTCAGTGTGTCGTTTCGGTGATGTTTGACGATAATGAGCTTTCAAATGTAAAACCAAAACATGCACAAAGGTGCACAGCAACAAACTTGAAGTGACAGCTGATGAAAGTCAGTTAAATGAAGAAAATGGCCTATCTATATAAAAATCCCCACTCACCACTGTAAGCAGTCTTCCTTCATGCTCGGGTCCTCTACCATAAGCCCGGGAGGTTGAGGGTGCTGCACAGTATCTTTACACTTCTTAGGACTGTGCGCTTCTGGACGGAGAGCTCAAATGTCATTCCTAGTATCTGCTGGAGCCACTCGCCTAGTTTGGGTGTCGAACAAGCTATAGGTTCATGTAACCCCTTCTGCTGGGATTACTTGTGTAGTAGCATTCCAACAGCTCCCTATTCCCATCCCTTGTCTACGTTCTTGTTCCAGTAGCCCACTTCTCATCAATGTGCCCTGATTCTGTAACACCTGATGTGGTACTTGTTAATCTAGGAGATGTTCGAGCCAGCATGGCATCCTGTATGGTTTAGGTAGCATGGGGGGCCTAGCCAGATGGACATCATGGTCGAGATTGGTATCCCCACCCTGTTCTGCTATATATAGAGAGAGAGAGAGAGAGAGAGTGAGAGAGAGAGATAGAGAGAGAGATATTGTACATATATAGCTAAGTTATCTGGCAGATAATTGTTTGTAATGAAAGACAGACAGAGAGTACCGCAAACACTGGAAGAAATATTGAAAGTCTACAAAATGTAAGAAAAACTGTTGAGTCCATTTCATATTGTTTTAAAATGTTTGCATTAAGTTCGATGTATTACATACAAACACACCATATTGTGAAGACACCCAGTCTCAATAGGCTTATCCAGTAATATCTCCTTTAAATCGGTCAAACAGTGTTTGGCCCAGTGATGAGGAAAAGATAGCAAAGAAGGTTTTCAGCAACAGACCCGTCGCATCAAGAAATTCTTTGACAAGTGGTTCCTATTTTATTTTCATGGAAGAAAAGGTGCTCAAACTGAGCACCAAAATGGGGAAGAAAGGTGATTTAAGTGACTTTGAATGTGCCATGATTGTTTATGCCAGATAGGCTGATCTGAGTCTTTCAAAAACTGCTGATCTGCTGGGAGTTTTCCACACAACCATCTGTGGTTTTTCTAGAGAATGGTCTGAAAAACAGAAATGAGTGGCGGTCAGTGTTGGTCAAGTTACTTGAAAAAAGTAATCGGTAACTAATTACCGATTAGTTCCCTTAAAAAGTAATCCCGTTACTTACTGATTACTTATTTTCAAAAGTAATTAATTACTTAGTTACTTAGTTACTTTTTAAAAACACGATTTACAACCTGAATAGGTGATAAAGCAATAGATCTTTCAGCCCAATTCTACTTTTTCTACATAATCCATCATACAAAATGTAATCAAATGGAAAAGTCTCTTTTTAAAACTTGTTTTATTAGTTTTAACCTTTTAACTTTATGCATCAAACAAAAATTTAATTATATGCAACATTCTCTGACTGGAAGAAATTTGTTAAACTTATTTTCTGCACATTCCAGCACATAAAATATTTTTGTGTGTGTGTGTGTGTGTTTACACTCACTCTTTCAAATAGATGCAAGTAAAACACAGCAGAAAATAAATAAAGTCAAAGACTAGCGGTCCTGTTGCTCTATTTTCACCTGTAAAGCAGGAGTGGCGTAGGCGGAGGTTTACCCTGGTGCAGGTGTGCCAGAGTTTCTCTGTGAGTTTCCCATTACGTCATAGCGCACTCGGTGCTTGCTTGGAAGTTTAGGGGTGGGGGGGGGGTTCGCTTTAAAAAGAAGTTTTCATCCCACGCACAACGGACACTAATGTTTTTGTCACTTTTTATGGAATCTAACTCAAAGTAAGGTCAGTACTTCCACGCTTTGAATGCTGCACGCTCATACTCTCTCCCGCACCCATATAATCCATTGTTGATCTGCACACAGCTGTTGTCAGGAACGTCGCACTCGCTTACGTCACTGTTATGAGACATTCTCGCAAAAAAATCACGTTTTAGTAACGCAGTAACGCAGCGTTCCTACGGGAAAGTAACGGTAATCTAATTACCGTTTTTGCAATAGTAATCCCTTACTTTACTCGTTACCTGAAAAAAGTAATCAGATTACAGCAGATTACTGCCCATCTCTGGTGGCGGTGAGCGGCAGTGAGCGGCAGTTGGACAATAAAAGACCGGAAAAAACGCTGCCTGATGGGCTGAGTCTTAATTTCTGCTGTGACATTCAGAGTTTGCCATAAACAACATGAAAGCATGGATCTGTCTCCTGCTGCTGTAATGTGTAACGTGTGGGAGATACTTTGTTGGCACACTTTGCCAACTGAAGTTTTGTTCTAACGCAGCGGTCCCCAACCCCGGGCCTCGGACCGGTACCGGTCCGTGAGTCGTTTGGTACCGGGCCGCGAGAGTTGACGCTCAGGTGAGAAATGTATGGTTTTCAGGGTTTTTATCGGTTTTCAGCGTCATTTTGTTATCGTTTTTATCGTTAACTCGGTTTTCCTGGGTCTTTTCACGTGTGTTATGAATAAATCTTCTTTTTTTCGGTACCGGTACTAGTTTTATTTTGTTGTATTTATCAGCGACACCTTAAAGGCCGGTCCGTGAAAATATTGTCGGGCATAAACCGGTCCGTGGCGCAAAAAAGGTTGGGGACCACTGTTCTAACGTGCACTAACCAGTGTCACAGTCACCAGATCCCAATTTAATAGAGCACTTTTGGGATGTTACACGGGAGAGTCGCACCATGAACGTGTAACTGATAGATCTGCAGCAACTCTGTAATGCTGTCACACCAAAATCTGCCAGCAATATTTCCAACACCTTGCTGAATCCATCCCACAAAGGCTTAGATTTCTATGCCTGCTGTTAAAACTCACGACACTAAGATTTAATGTGTATTTGTGTAATATTTATTCCTTTTGGGGGGAAAGTAGTTAATGCAAGGCAGTAAAATAATACAATGGATAATAAATGCATGGCAAATAAAGGCGACAGTAAACTGCAGCTTCCTCAAACTTGGCCACCACCACAGGAACGCCCAAATGATAAGTCCGTTCCAGGTCCTGCTCGCTTTAAAAGCAGTGAATTGCACTGAACTGGCAGCGTGAAGCTGTTTTTCTCCAACAATGTGGTCAGCCAGAATGTAAACAACGACTCCCTGTCATTAAACCTGTATTTATCCTAAACACTGCCCAAACATAAAATTGGACACTCATTATAAATGGCTAAGACTACAACGCCTGTTTCAGGTGGAAAAACTGGTAAAAGACTGACTGAGCGACTCCACTCAGACCGTCACTTTCTGAGCTCTGGGCTGTTTAAGTGTATCCTCAAATCAAATGAGGTAATTGGGAGAAGAAGGAGCCCCCAGCAGCGGTGGGTGTAACACGACGCTTAAAGAGTTGCTATCATCACATGGCAGATGGAAATTTCCATTCAGTGTCCTTGCTTGTTAAATGGGAAGGGTCTGAAGCGCTCGTTTCCAGTAGTCCGCTTCCTCCTGCGCCGCTCTTACACAGTAGGTAAGACCCCGACATTTCCATTAACATCTGCTCTTTACTTTAAGTTTTTTTTTTTTTTCCATCCTTCTTGTGATTAGCTGCCTAATCATTACCCTCCCTTTCTGATACTCTGGAAGCGGGCAGTTTGACTCGGAGGGCTTCCCCCCGCCTGGTAAGCAGTGTGGTGAGGTTTAATGACTAAAATTAGAACATGTAAGTCAAATCATAAATAATAATAATGACAGAGAGCTCACTTGTGCGCGGGTTTATTTGGGTTTGCATGCATGCTTATTCGTTTGTTTGTTTTTTGTTTGTTTTTATCGGGTTTCTTTCTACAGTAAAGCGTGTCTTTAGATAAGGAGCGTCTGTGTGCGGAGGCTTCCTGCAGGGTGGTGCCTGAAGTCAATAAACAGCGCCAAACGTGTCTTTATTTATAAGAGAAAATTGCGCTTTTTTCTTTCTTTCTTTTTTTTTGGTGTGAGCATTTATTGTCTTAACAAAAGGGTTTCTCGAGCCACCAGTTGATCGCATGCAGCAAACGTGGATTTTGCGTGGAGCTTGTGTGTGTTTTGCATGCTTTTCCGCGTTCACTGAAACCGCAGGAAAAAAGCTACACAAAGGCGGCTAATAACGTTTCCAATTTTCATCTCGCTTTTTATTTAACATTTCCCTGCTTTTTTTCACTTTCCATAGTTTCTGTGACTCATAAAGTCTCTCTGTATATAATACAATTCCAGTAATGATTTTTGAAGCGGTGAGCAGCTGGAGAAGATGCTTAAAGAAAGAAAGGATCGTGGTTTATGTAACAGCGGAGCGAGGCACGCGGAGCGTGGCTTGAGGAAGCCCTCTGAGGACTAATAGATATGTTACGACTGCAATCACAAGCTCATACTGTCCCCATGCTTTGATGGAGATGCTTATATGGTTAATCTCAGTTTATTTTGACGAGATTTCATGTCCACGCTTTTTGTTTTTTTTTCTTTTTCTTTGTCTGTCATGGTGTGCCCCTCAGTTACCACCTGGAAGATCATTTTTTTTGACTGTGGGCATCATAATAGATTACAGATTGTAAAGAGTGAGGTTTTTATAATGGGATGCTTTTCACTTTCCACTTTACTCTCTTGAGCGTCTTTTGGTTTGAAATTGGAGAACACTGGTCTTAGTGGCAGACAGCCAGGTGACAGCACAGGACTGAAAACAAAGACTTAGATTGAGCCTGGAGAATCTGCAGGCTTGGGCGTATTCAAGTGGTGACTTAAGGTTCTGTCACTGCCATTCTGGAAGCTAAAAATACCCAGTTGCTACTCAGTGACCGTACACTTTCAAACCAAGGCCTAGATTTTTCTTTTCAACCTACTTGCATAATAGAGGTCTGAGTATGACTCCACCTACATGGATATTTAAGTTTCTAGATGTGGGCGTGTTTTCTTTGAGGAATGTGGTGGTGGCAGTGGTACACACTCGTGTCATAAAGACTGTGTGGAGACATAATGGCTATCAGTTATTGAAGAGAAGTTATTACCTTGCTGCAGCTTTAATAATTACTACAGAGTAAATGTGTAACCTAAGTTTATAAGAAATTTGAAATGACCCATTGCCTCAATGGCAGTGGGTCATTCCAGCTCTTGAGCAGAAGTGCACTTTAATGAAGTTTGACAACTTCCTAAACTGTAACTTTTTTTAAAGAGTATGGTCAGAGTCAAAGGATTGTAGAAGCATAACATAAGCGTGTTTCCAGCTTGGAAAAGGTTTTGTGGATCACGTACCAACTGAGCAGTTTCCAACTATTTCACCAGCTGCACGCTGGTTAAACTAACCTCCATGTTTAATATCCGTGCAGTGCCTTTCAGTCTTACACCAGCTGACTGTAAAGGTCTCTGTGAAAGCAGCCATTACAGTTATTTTAACTGCTTTTCCAAGATAAAGGTGGGAAGGAAATTCCTGCACATGTTAGAGCTTGGAGCTCGTGAAGCCTTACTCCTCACTGACCCCATGGATACCTGAATGACACATGTAGGTCAGATCCTGCTGCGCAGCTGGGAGCTGAAATATTGCCTGCACTGGCTGATCTAACTTGGAGTATGAGCAAATGATCCACAAGCCAGATGCCGTGTCAGTTTCAAAGGAATGGATATCATACAAAGATGCATTGAGCCAGTGCCACAAAGCACAGAAGCAACTGGCAGTTTTCCAGAATGCTGTCGGCACATTCAATGCGAATGTGAAAAGGTAAATACACTGTATAATGTGTGAACTGAATGATTGCATAATTCACAAACCTGGGCTGTTCACTGAGGTAACCACCTGCCTGTATGCAGTAATCCAGCTTTTTTCTAATGTAAAACTTAGCAGAACCTTGGAAGGAATTTACCCCTTTTCTTTTTCTCGCCAACAGGGTGGTCAGGGGTCAGCTGCAGGGGTTCAGTGTCCTCTAAGCACTGTGGGATGTTTGCCAACACAACTGCTTGAGCACTTTAAAAACTCCTGTGGAGGGAATAAGGTGTGATTCCTGATTAGGTTTTTTTGTTTTGTTTTTTTGTAGTTTTAGGGGGCATTCCTCAGTTGACTGATTGTGGTACACCTGGGGTAAATGTCAAGGAGAAAACCACAAAAGGAAAAGAAGGCAAAGAGAGGGAGTGATAGAAACTCGTAAACTATTTTTTTCAGCTAGCAAGCATATCAGGTGTCAGTCACATAGCCCTGGAGACCTGTCGACCCATGTATTTCCCGACCGTTTGACAAGTGATTGCTGGAGTTTGCTAGCTTTCACCAGGTGAAACAGGTCATAAAAAGAGTACTGCTTCAAAAACCTCCTTAATTGTTATCCATAGTTGCACACGTCTTTGCAACGCAATTTCATGGTAGTGACAGTGCAACCACTTGCTAAGCATTCGCAGAATACACAGCAGGACAGGTGACTGCCAGCTCTCAAGGCCTGTGTGAATGGGGCAAGTGATATCACATTGACTGCTCTCAACCACTCGCAACTTGTTGGGGAATGTACATTTTCCCCTCATGATCAGTGGTTTCCTTGCAGTTAACAACCTGGCTATAGGCCTGTGTGACTGGGGGCTTAGCTAGGCTATCTGTCTCCCCATGCTTACTCTGCCTTCATATTTGTCCTGCAGACTTGAGAGTTTTAGAATATTCTCATCTAAAACCTCTGAAGAAAGGACAATATACAGACTTCCCAAGATACTTCTGCCTTTCCTAAAAATGTAGCATTTATAATTTACCCAGAGTAACTCTGAGTTTACCTAATGTTAGCAAGTCCCTGCAAAGGTAAACACGAGTTTCATGTAGGCAACACTGTGCATGAGAGAGGTAATATATTTAAATATTTTCTTCTTTTATCTGTCTGCCAGGAATCAGAACTATGAGTCAGTGCCTTAGCAAGAGATTAGTGCAGAGCACTTGATATGATTGTAGCTCTAAATATCCCACATAGCACCTCTGAATAATCAGAGAACACCGGGTTGATGGTTACTAAAATATTCTCCATTTTTCTTCTACAATTCCTTCCTTAGACCCAGTTAATGTAATTAAAGTGACCTGAATTCATGCTTGTGTAGTGTAAAGACTCTTTTTCTGTTTCTCCTAATTCAATATTGTATGCTTCAATTACACTTTATAAAGCTACTAGGGACAAAGGTGTCAGCTTTACATAAGCAGCCAGAGTAGTTCTGTGTTAAAGTGAACTTAAAATGCAGACTGTTATGTGGAAAGTTCTTACTATGGCGTGATGAAGATATCCAGAGTTCAAAATGGTGCCAACTAGAGAAACATGAAAAGAAGCAGGTTATTTTGTAAATGTGTTCTCCTACTGAGAGAACAGTCTGTCTCCTCTGTGCATCAGGTAGTGACGTCTTTATACAGGTGACCTAACAAAAGTTACTGGCTCCAAGCTCTCAAATTACACCCACGGGTTATTTTTCATGGTGGAAAAGACCACAGATGGAACTGGTTTTAGTCTTTTAGCTTAATTTTAATCAAACTGAAACTGAAGACACCGAGAACTGAGCCTTTGACGTAACAGGAAACAAAAACCCTTCTCTGGCCCATTAGCCCCTTCTGAAGTCATCATCCACACCTCCAGCTAGAGTCAAGGGTGAAACCTTGAGCTTGTGAAGAATTACACATTGTTACAAAACAAAATGCTGTCGTCACTATTAGCAGACATGAGCTGGCAAATCAATATTAACTGATAAGATGGACAGAGAGAGAAAGTCTCCAGGGTTCACAAACAGGTTTGGACACACCAGGTTTATTCCAAAAGGTCAATATGGTGTTTACTTTAGGTCTAAGGTCAAAGTTTTTTGTCA
This sequence comes from Aulonocara stuartgranti, assembly GCF_965226115.1. Taxonomy (NCBI): domain Eukaryota; kingdom Metazoa; phylum Chordata; class Actinopteri; order Cichliformes; family Cichlidae; genus Aulonocara; species Aulonocara stuartgranti. The sequence continues at coordinate 5,386,610 of NC_138953.1, read as the reverse complement.
ATATGGGCTTTTTTTTGGGTTGTTTTTTGTGTGTTACTTGTTTGATATTCGTCATAGAAATCTCCATCTTTATGTAACAGTTTCTTTTGAATAAATGAAACGATTCATTCCTTCACTTCCGACACTGCTGTCGCCTAACAGTGGACGCAAACTGGTATCTTAAATGTCACAGGCAATAAGGGCCGTTCCATATTATGTTAGAAATAGGTCACACCATGTGCGGTTTGGCTACGTCAAAAAGTGTTTGCAGTTGTTTTCAGTGGCCACATACGTCACAGTGATCGCATGAAATGACAGAGGTGCGTTCAAACCCCGTCTTCTTCTTTACCTTCACACATCTAGCCCGTCGCTGTGAAACGATAACGGGAAATGAACAGAAAATGTTGGAAAACAGTTGAGAGGAATTATCTAACCAGCTAACCTAGCACTTTGGATGTAGTATAAAGTTGCCCTTATTCAGGAGAGTCGTTGTATGTGATTATTTGTTCCAGACTAGAGGGAATACCTCAGGACTGAGGTTGAAAAAATAGTTACCAGCCACCACACCTTTTCTGGGAACACTCAGTCCTCTGTGCTTACTTTACCCTACAGAAGCAGAACATTAAAAATCAAACTTCTCTATGGAACATCAAAATCAAGAAATGGATTCCTAACCCTTCCATATGGTAGCAGTTTCAAACTAGATATGAATAGCATGAACGCAGCCTTCCAGGATAGTCTGTTCATATGCTCTCAACATGTGAAAACGTGATATTCGATTCCAGCGCAACAGCAAGGGAAATTTACAGAAGGGAGGAGGGAGTTGTCGTCCACATGTCACACATGATGATTCGTCTCAAGTGCAAACAATGACAAACTGGATGATCTGAAGGAGCATGCGTGCCTCTGTCACACTCTCTCATATGTGGTTATAGTTCTTGCTGCAGGGACACAAGTGAATGTTAAGCCATCCACAGATGACACGCCTCACCAGTAGCTATGGTTAGGCTGTCATAATTCTTTGCAGATTCAGAACGCTTTGATTTCTGTCACTGTTCTTAGGCAGCAGAGGCAGATGGACTTCACTGGTTTAATGGACAGTTTGGTATTTTTTGCGCTCATGAAAAAGAACTTTTAGCTCCGTGAGCTTCAGCTGTCCTTATCTGTTATCAGTACATATTCAGACTGTTTACAAAACGAGTTGCAATCATAGCAAGATCTCTCGTTGGGGATTCCAGTCTTGGCTGTATGGCTCTTCACAGATAAGACTTTAGAGATAACACTTTATTGTTCATCCATCTATCATAGGATTTCATGTTTTGGCAATTGTGAAATGACTGGAAAGTGTAAGCAAACCTAAGGTTAGCAAAACTGTTTTGTGCTTTAAAAGTTTCACGAGTTTTAGAAAGCAGGGATTGTCCGAGGTAGTAACACTGTTCTTCTAGGTCTTGGTGATATTTCTGGTTGGAATGTGGCGTTTGTTCATCGGGTGTCATCGTGTTACTTAGCAACCTCCGACCAATAGGTTAAAATGGCTAGTTTCTAGCATTTATGAATAGTAACACCTTATAAAAGTGTCATATGATACTGATTTTATAACAGTAACATCTAATTTAACAAATATTGAGTATACTCATTTTTGACATCTCCAAAGTGTGCCATATTAGTCCAGTGTTAGTATTAGTATTACATCATTTCACAGGGTAACTTAGTAAGTCAAGTTAACTGTACTTAGGAACCATATCAAAAGGTTGTCAGATAACTGTATGCATGTATTTTAGGCTACGTGATCTAATCCAGCTTTCAAAGTCACCTTTGTTTCAGCATTTTATGCATTTTTGTCTGGTGCATGTTGCTGATGTGCAGGTAAACCATAATTAAACGATAACTTAATGAAAATTAAGGTATGAAAATCTCCTTTCCTACATGGATGTTTATTTGATTGAGCAAAATCTTGCATTCTAATTTTTTATTATGCACTCAATGGAGGTGGTCAGTGTCTGACTGAGTGTAGTAGTTGAGCATTGATGCATGCATGCAGGTAAATAGAGTTTGCTGCATGTAAACATACAATGAGGCCCATATTTATGTCGATTTCTATAAACTATGTCTACCACCCTGTGGCCCTGTGACAGACTGGCGATCTGTCCAGGGTGTACCCTGCCTCACGCCTCTCTATGACACCATACAGTTTGTTATTTAATCTGTTACCCAGAATATTGCTTTACCTTCACCTAGTGGCAGGGTACCCAATTGCTTCTTAACAGGAAGTTTTGTGGCCGGTTGTAGCACAATTTTTAAAGCAAAGTGCATCATAAGAAGAACAGTTTGATTCTTAGTGACTCATTCTGTTGACCTGCAAACAACTAGCGGCCATTTCTGCTGACTGATAACTTTTTGTTCATTTTAATTGTTTAAAGCCCAAGAGAGGCTGGCAGGCTACTGGTGTCAGGTATGAACCAGCTGGTTCAACTTCTCCTTAACAGCTACCGTTGTACATCCAAACTGCCTCATTAAATTGAATTTGTGGTTTCAGGTGGAGGAATGTGGTTGCAATTTGCAGCTACTGTGACGTGTGTGACTTCTTTTTGACGTAAGCACGCCAGAACAACTTTGCACTAACTTTTAGAATGTTTACAAAAAAATGTTGAAAGTAACTTTAGTCATTTGAATTAAGCTTATATTTTTAATGTATGTGTTATTGAATATTTTTGAGATTATCTTGAAGGGATCTCCACAAATATAATTGCTAAGTATCATATGATGTACATAGCACTTACTTAGAAACACGTGCTGACAGAGGACAACTAATGATTTACTTGCAAGTTGTTTGGTATTTGCACCCAGTCACATCGAGTTGAGAGGTTTGGGCTTCACTAACAATAAAGATATACAGAGAAGTTAAAGTTGATGGTGCCAACGATGTTTTGGTCAAAATGGGAGGTTAATAAACCCTCGATCCATGATGGAAACGTCCCTCGTGGCCTCTTGTCAGCCACCTGATTTCAACATACTTTGTTATTCTCCCGCTACAGACATGCAGTTAAAGCGGGAGAGTAACAACGTGTACTCTCTAATCTGGAAGAACCACATGATTACCTCAGCTCTTATTTAGGCAATCGCTTTAGCAAACTTTAAGAATAGCCAGAGTGTGGTGGCAAACACCAGCAGTAGGTGGGCTCTGCCAGTTAAATGACAAAGTGTTCCCAAAACATTGACTGGGGACATGCTAATGGCTCAAAATGTGGGTAGAGATATCAGCGTGAGCAATGATCAACCTTTACTGAACCCAGTGAGAAGAGAACTGAGAACATGAACTCTTACACCCTGTTCTGTACAAACCTATCAGTAAATAAGTGAAGTTTCAATTCCAGGATTGAAACTTATTATTATTACTCAAAAAAACACCTAAAAGAAAGAAGAATCGGAAGATTCAAAAAAGGATAAATATCTGTATTTGTAGATGCTTGTAGCAACTTTGCAATATTTTCAGCCACATATTTCTTACTAAAAACCTTCATTTTAAATGAGCAAAGTTGGTGGACTGGTCCTTTGGGTTTATGTTTTTTTAGTTGTAGGCTGGAACTGAGGCAGATACAGATCATTGAATGGATTGGCTGAAGCCAGCACGTGTCTTTGCCTCCGACGGATACTTCAAGTCTTTGTTTTGTTTGCAGTGCTAATCATGTGACCTCAAACTCTGACCTCAGACACTTTGGTTGGTAGTTGCTTTTCAGCTCGGCTCAGAAGTTTCTTTCCCAACCCCCGAATCTGTGTCTTCGGGGGTTGATGCTTAGTCACAGGTGATTAGCCGAGCATGTGTGTGAAGACCCCCCCCCACACACACACACACACACAGTTTAGCTTTCACAGAAATTGTCTCTCCTGTGCATTTTTCTGCTTCATCATTTTTCTTCTTTGTGTCAAACTTTTGGGATGAATTTGATTTTACTTGCATTTAAAGTGAAATTATTATTACTGCTTTCTTGCTCTGGTACATTTTGAAGTTTCTCACATGATCTCACACACACATTGCTCAAGATTTGTCAGGTTGTGCTCGCCTTGCTAACTACTAGACGAGTGGTAGTGAAACGTGAAAAAGTGCAACAGAGATGGTAAAAAGTTGAGACGATAAGAGATAAAGTTGTGCAGAGCTGCAGGTGACATATTTCAAAAGCAAACTGTCCCCGTTTCCCATTTTAGGTTAAACTTTTCACAGTTTCACTACAAACTGGACAGCAGCTAGTCCTTATTTGCAGCCAAGTATGCGGACTAATAATGGCTCGTGTGGGCTCAAGTAAATTTTCTGATTTTATTTAAACATTAAAACACAGTAAAGTATCGTATAAACGAAGACTTTGTAGCAGTTCAGCATTTGGAGTCTATATTTAAAACATATCTTTTCATGTTCAGCATTTACAAGCTCAGTGCCCGATGTTCTGAGGAAGAAAATAGTGTCTTTTTACCTTAAGTGATCTGTACATGTGTGTGTTTTCTTCTATTTGAACTGCATTACAAAGTAAAAAAAAACCCATCTCTGACACAAACATGACCTTGGGCACGCCGACATCCAGACAGTGAGCCATCTGATTGGTCAGCCTGTGGCACGGCCTACTACTGAAAACACTGACAGTCGCCTACAGTATGTCTGTGTCTGGGCATCTGTGTGCCTGCTGCATGTGCAAGCAATTTTGTGTGTGTGTGTGTGTGTGTGTGTGTGTGTGTGTGTGTGTGTGTGTGTGTGTGTGTGTGTGTGTGTGTGTGTGTGTGTGTCAGAGACCAGTCCAGACAGCAGTTTTCTGTGACCTAAATCATACAGACCACCTGTGTTTGATCTGTATGATTTAGGTCCATTTATAAGTGGTCATGTGTCCTGTCATGTGGTCGTGTCTTGAAGCTGCTGAGGGTATTTAAGAGTTGGTGCACGCTGGTATCTTCAGTCCGATGCCGATGATCAAACTGGCCACGTTACAGTGTAGCTCTATCCGTCCTTCAGTGAGTGTATATAGTTTATTCTCCGTGTGCTCTCCTCGATTATATTTGTTGAGTCAGATGTGTATATACATGTATGCATACCAAGTGGGTGGTGTTGGTGGAGATTGGGAGTGAGCTATCAGGGTTACGACCCCGCTTATGACTGATCAAAAAAGGAGGAGTCTGAGCAAACTGCGCATCCTGATTGGCTGACAGAGGCCCTCCTTCCTCTCTTTTAAAAGCTTCCTGTCTTACCTGAGTCACAAAAGGGCCAGAGCACCTCACCCATCCACTCGTCTCTCTTCTGTCTGTTTTTCTTCAAATCTATTCATTCAAAAAGGGAGGACAAACAAGGAACCTTCCTAGAACCGCTTTAAGAAACCTTTCAGTAAGTGAGCTTGTTTGTTTAGGGAGATTTTTTTTCTTGAAAAAGTGAGCCATGCCATGCACAGCAGGTAGGACCTCTGTTGTGCAAATGTTGAGTGGGGGGTAAAACAGAAACACGTGTAATGTTTGCTTTCAAGGAATTTTCTGTGTAACACGTAGCAGTTTAAAGCATTGACTTCACTCACTTAGCTATAAAGGGGTGTGTTTGCTCGTGCCAAGACTTGTAGACCGTGGCTGATGCAACAGCTTGTGTGTACACTGAAGGCGAATGGTTTCAGACTAAATAGGTAAAGGGCTCTCATTCTAAATTTACAAATTACTGTATTTTTTTAAGCCTGGCTTCTTTTCCTTTTTTGCCAAACACTTTAGATAAGACCAATATCTTATCTTAACATGACTGCATACAGTCTATATCACTATAGCAGACATTCTATATATGAGAAGAAACTTAAAATGACTGCTGCTGTGTGATTTGCCTTGAAACATGTTGAAAGAACCAAGTCAAAATCTTTAAATGCATATTGTATGAACTGTGTGTTGTCTCTGGAGTCTTTAAAAATGTTTTGGCCTCAGGAGTGAGATAGATGGGTCGGGTTTAGAAAAGAAATGAACAAATTCCAGCAACCTATAAAGATTAATTTTACCGATGGTGGGAAGTACTTAATGTGGGTTTCTATAAGTAATGGTTGTATCAACACATCATTTTAACCCAGCTTGACAGGTTAATCCTCTTGGCTGCAGAGAGCAAACCCCAGTCTCCATTTCCCTCTAACAGCACGGCAGACAAGGACTTTGAGAGATTAGGTGTAGCGGCGTGTGTGATGTGGCTTTTAACGATGACACAGCCACCTAATCTCTGTTGGCTCAAAACTATTATGGCTTTACTTCACAGAAAGTACAACAACCTGTCAGTAACAATAAGTTTTTGTGAAAGAAGGTCTCAACTGCATCGGCCAGGACATTGAACACCCCTGGTAGTGTATCTAAAAGAGCTCAAGTTTTGACTGCAAACGCTTGTTTACACTTTGAAGTGGCTCAACCGCTTCCCTCTTTAAAAGCTGTTGCTTAAGTTGCAGGTCTTTGTATTTCTATCAGCTTTCCTTAAGACTGACCACTTGCGGATGGATGGTAGCTCAACTATGTTTTTACTGCTCCACTTGATCATCACCAGGTGGTTGTGGGAAGGTTTTTGTTCATCGTTGATGTTACAGTTGTTGTCGTATTGTGGCATTATCAGAAATTTGCATGAAAAACCCAATGATTGGTTTAAAACATAAGACCTTTTTAAACAGAGAGAAACACTGTTTGATTCAGTGCAAAGAAGCAAAGCTATCATTATGCATAAAGGTAATCAAGGTAGAATAAAGACCTGTCCATATCTAGTTAGTCATTACAGGAAGTGTTTGTGAACTAAAAATCACGAATGTGGGATACTGTTTGTCCGTGATTTAAACAGCCCAGTGCTGCTCCCAACAAAGGGAAAACCAATTCTGCAGGGGAGACCTACCTCGGCACTTGTGCAGGTGAAGCCAAAGGGAAGATATGCTTCACCATATTTTCTAGTCTTTGGCTTAGAATGAAGTTGGTTTGGAAACACATTCAGCGATGCTTCATCTCCTGCTTTGCGTTTCTGTAGGCGCCCGTGCTAGCAGTGTCCAAGCGTTTTGTTTTTTTCCCCCCTTTTCATCCCGTGCCCCCCCTGCCATGGCTCTGCGCCCCCCCTAGGGGGCGGGCCCCATACTTTGGGAAGGTCTGCATTAGTGTATGTTAAGTTCATGGCAGAAGAAAGAGCTGTGTGAATAGGTAAATGTGGTTTGCCGAGCTGTTCCTTTAACTTTACATTAACATATTTGTTCTTCTCAATGCATTACACCACATCATTACTGCTGCGAGTGCCGTGAAACAAAAGAGGATGTCAGAAGTGTCCTTTCTCATGGGTTCATCGGTGTCACGGCTCTGGCTGGTCCTGTACACGTTGCATTAGTTTTTCATTAGTGAGTCGCCCTTAGGCTCTTTTCTTCCAACTCAGTCAAAGAGCTCTTTGTGTGAGGGGGGAAACAGCACTGTAAATCACGTTGCTGCTATTTTCGTTTATAATCACGTTGTCTTCTTTCAGTGTGTTGAGCTCCTTCTTACATAACTTAAACACTACAGAAATTGAAGGCGGTGCCCCTAAGTGGAGTGTCATTTCTTTTCTTTGATGTTAAGGGTTAAGTTGTGTAAACCAGCTCATGCATTATCAAGGGCACAGCTGATGGTGGTCCGACGACCCCACGGACATGCTATATCCATGACCTAGTTTCACGTCACTGGAGCTGACTCGACTCCGCTCAGCAGTCATTATGTACGTCAGCACTTGGTTGTGATATCTTCCTAAAGAGACAAGAGATACAAATAACTTTAGTCATTAACACAACTAATTGAGCCTGTGTGAAATGTAAAAGGCAATAAAATTAACACAAAGTCACCCTTCCTGGTACAGGTGAAGCTGCGTAACAAGTGCCAAGGCACATATAATCTCTTAGGAAGCCCCTCAGTTCCAGGAAATGGTTTCCAGAGTAGAGGGCTCCATTTTTACCTTAAAGGATTTTTTTATTCTTGTGGGAGTGGTCTTCCCCCGGGGCTTTCTACAAGAAACCCTTTCTGCCATAAAGTACTTGGATAGTTAAAGGTTAAACATCATGGTTAACCATGTTTAAGTTGAAGTTTGCCTTCAGGGCTTTCTGCCAAAAAGGCTTTCTGTGTGCCTTCCTCATCATGGCCAAAAACCTGATATGGGCAGATAATAAAACCACTGACAGCCCCTGTAATCAGTTATTCCAGTTCTTGGAACAGTTTAAGACCAGCAAAAAAAGGAAAGCAACATATAAACAGACAAAAAGCCAATTCTGTTACTGAAACTTTGTCTTGTTTTTCCTTTATTGTTTCAGGACTTTTCTCAACGGTAACAAGATATAGCTGAGGTGATTGACAAGGTTCTTGTATCCTGTGCCAGTGAAGTCTAAACCCTGAAAATCCTAGAAAGGTACATTTCTCTGCCTCTGGTCCTCCTCTCTGTACCACTATGCCGGGAATTGTGGAACGCATGGAACTGAGGAAAGTCTCCACAGTGGCTGACGACGACAGCCTTGATGAACAACTCACAGAGCCCACCGACTGTGAGAAGGCCACCATGAGCAGGTCAGTGACTGTGATGTCTTTCTTAATATCAGTAGACTAGAGAAGGCTGGATTTTTGTGGGCAAGCCTCTGGTTATGGCAATCTAATCACAAGCGGATCTTTGAACTCCTGCTTTACCATGATTGGGTATAAATTGGTGTGCATTGGTGCGTCAGAATAAATGACAGAAGTTGTAAATTGGTGTCAAATAATCAGCGTAGACAGCTTCTTCTCTGCTCGTTGCACAGAAAGGTGATTAAATCATAAATCGTAACACGGTAATGTTTTCAATGAATGACTCTCTGTGTTTGCATCACTTCAGGACACCTGCTGAGTAATAAATTGGGATGTTTGATCTGTTTCTAAGAATAAATTGCATATGTTTTAGTCTGAAGCAGCACAGTGAATCTTTTTACACATAGCTTCCATATATAGTTGAGACGTGGACACACAAATGACCTCAGACAAGTGGCATAACCAGTTCAGCTTCTTTTCTGTTGCTTGTACTGGCACTTGCATATAGACATAAAGATTACATCTGTTAGCAGTTTGCTAAAAAAAAAAAGAAAAGCTAAACATAGCACAGAAAGTTGATATACATTTGAACTGAACCACTGTGTTTGTGTCCTAATGCATATCTTTTTCAATCCTATCAGTCAGTATAATGTGGATGATAATGACGATGGAGAAAGCAATGTGTTCCTGACAAATGGGATACCAAAGAGGCAGAAGTATGATAATAAATACTCTATATTACTAACACATGTCTATGGGAAGCTGGATTTTCAATCTCTCTGACAAATCTTTCACCAACAGCACCAAAGCCTTTGGTTTGCTGCACATTGACAGTGTAAACTTAAAGCTAACACTAATGAAATAAATAAAAGTCTTTGTCTGGTGAAGGTTGGTGTGTTTGAGGACAACCGCTTGACAAAAGCTATAGACTCTACTTTATTTTCTTTTGCTTGCACTTAAGACTTGCAGTTAAACATAAACACTACAACAGCTATTGGCAGCTGGTTACAAAAAAGATGTGCCACAGTTGACGTATATTTGAACTGAACCATTAGCTACATTTGCATGTCCCAACGTATAACTTTCAATTCAATTCAATTTTATAGAAGACCCTACAATAATACATACAAACATTCTGTTGCTTTCTCTATTCTGCCAGTGAATATAACATGGATGATATGTTCCTTCCAAATGAGATACGAAGGAGGAAAAAGTATGATAATAAATAGTTTTTCCTTCTACTGGTGAATCTTTCACCACCAGCAGTACCAGGCTTTGGTTTGCTTGCACATAGCATCCACTAAGACTAGCAGACTTGGCAAACACTAATGAGTCATAGAATAAATATAAACATATTTTATTACTCATTTTAGGTTGGTTTATACAGATTATTACAGATTCTTGTCCATTCTTTTCTTTCTGGGCATAGGTTGGTGTCCAACTTCTTTTCTGTTGCTTCCACTGACACTTGCATTTTAACATAAAGACTACAGCTGATGGCAAGTGGTTAAAAGCAAATTGTGGGGCAGAAAGTTGATTCATATGTGACATTAACCATTAGCTGTGTTTGCATGTGCTAATATATATCTTTCTCAATCCTCACAGTCAATTTATGGATGATAATGAAGACGGAGAAGGACAAAGGTGATAATAAGAACTTTATAAAACTAGCACAGGACTATGTGTCTGACAAATCTTTTACAGAAGGTTCAGATTCATGACAAATAACCAACATAGATAGTCCAGTACCTTTTCTGCTCCCTGCACTTGTGCTTGCACTTGCGAAGTTACTCCTCATTTGGCATGTCTATCTTTTGGCTTTAAAGCGGCAGATTAATTGCATGTAAATAATGTGTTTATCAGGGTGAGGCACACTGGTGGTTATTGAATTGGGAAGGTGTTTCAGTCCAGCTAGCTACTTTCTGCTGCTCCCTTGCCACAGCGGGTAGCTAGTTTTTAAAAAAAAAACTGAGTTGTTAGAGTTGATGCGTTTTTAAGAACAAATGAAGAAAGGCATAGGTGTAAAGAGGTGCAGTTACAATTTTTACGTTTACATTTAAAACCCTGACACACACAAATGTCGTCAGATAACCAGCATAACCAGTCCAGCTTCTTTTCTGTTGCTTGCATTTACACTCGCACTTAAACGTAAAGACTACGGCTACAGATTTAGGTAGTTAACAGTAAATTGTAGCACATAAAGTTGATACAGAGACTGCATGTGCTAATGTATATCTTTTTCACAGTCAGTTTATGGATGACCATAGTCCTGGATGGAGGACTATGTGTTGGTAGATTGTTTTTCTTGTGTCTAACAAATCTTTTATAAGTGGCACCAATGTCTTTTTGTTTCCTGCACATTGTCAAGTCAAGGTACACTGAATGCTAACACTAATAATTTGCAAAAGAAAATCTACATATTTCATCACTCATTTGAACTTGGTTCTACTTCAGAGGAAGTCTCTGGGTTGAGAGCAGTGTAGATCGGTATAACCATATAAACAGTTGAGCATCTTATTGCTTGCACTCACGCTTGCACTTACGCACAAAGACTGCATTTGATGACAGGCGGTTACATCATAAAATATAGCACTGAAAGTTGATACACATTTGAAGTGAACCTCTCACTGTGTTTGTCCTAACGTGTATCTTTCTCAATGTTGACAGCCAATTTAATGGGGATGATAATGACGATGGAGAGAGCCACAGGTTTCTGTCAAACGGTATACCAAAGAAGAAGACATATGAAGAAGAATATGTAAGGATTTAGTCACATCAACTATGTATCTCCTTTTGACTCCCAATATAATCTGTTATATTATTTTTATATTTGGTTTTACTCACCATATAATGCATATGCACATGTCAACAATTCATCATCCTGTCTTCATAATTCAAGTAAATGAAAAGTATTAATTATACACACAGACGCACTTACTGTTCTACATCAATTTTTCATGTGTTCAGTTCACTGCTCATTATTTTAAATTAGACCACATGGCAGACCACAGTCTCTAAGTTGTTAGCAGTTATGAGATGCTGTAGGAGAGTGAGGTCAAAACCATAAGAATAGTGCAGAAGAACTGCAGCTTGTCTCCTAAAGCTTCTATCTGTCTGTAGGTGGCTTACTATGCCAAATGTTTAGCTCTTTCTTTTTCTAAAACAGGGCGCATATGATGCTAACATTAATGATTCATGTAGTAAATATCAATAGTTCATCACTCAACTGAAGGTAGTTTTACCTTAAAAAGCTCTTGTCTTTTCTTTTGACTTTGGGCAGCATCCTGGCCACGCCTCATTCGGCATGTCCGTCTTCAACTTGAGCAACGCCATTATGGGCAGCGGCATCCTGGGCCTGTCCTTTGCCATGGCAAACACTGGCATCATTCTCTTTACGTAAGTATGTTTGGACTAGCGGATATATAGTGCATTGTGTTACATGTTTGATAGAGATTAGGTGTTAATTTGGTTATAAATGCCAAAAACAATGATTGCTCCACAGGATATACTTTGAAAGATTATTCAATTTCAGTTCAACTTACTTATCAAATTACAAAATGACAACAACAATAACCTCAATGCACTTTATATTGTAAGGTAAAGACCCTAAAATAAAGCAGAGAAACCCCCAACAATCAGACCACCTCCTATGTGCAAGACCCTGGCAACAGTGGAAAGTAAAAACTCCCTTTTAACAGAAAGAAACCTTCGGCAGAACCAGTCTCAGAGAGGGGCAACCATGTGCCACGACCAGTTTAGTTCGAGGGGAGGGAGACAGCACAAAATACATGGATTAATAATAACTAATGCAATTATAAGCTGAAGCTTGTTAGAGCTCCCTGTCAGTGTCACCCCTCCTTACAGTCCTGAAAAGAGACCTAAAATAAACACCGGTTAGCATTGCATTGTTCTCCACAGATTAATTCATGTCTTCTTAGAATTTATTGTAGTGGAGTTTAAGATGACAGAATTATGGGTTGGGCAGGAAAGACAAAGATTTTCTGCTGCGTCACTAGGTGGAGTGTTTAGTGTGTGTACTAACTAACTTATACCAAATGATGGCAGAAAGTTCTTTTCACTTTTTGTTAGAAAAGGTGACAATCGCGTGTTACCACAACAACCATGACAATTCAGCATTTTGGAATCTTTTGTATGGTATAATAGTGTGATAATTATGGTACAGCTAAGGCTGAAGGGAATGTCACTAATTTGTTTGGAAATCAGAGTGTCTGATTATTAATTGTTGCACTGACAAAGTAAAAATGATTTTTATGACTCTTTTAGATATAGACTGTGGTCACGTACCACTCGGATTAGGGGGCACCTGTTCCCCACGGGGACATCTGAGCTTCAGTGGTCAGTTCCCTCACCAATCTGGTCCCATGCATATGCATTATTGGACTGTGGATGACTTCCATTATCCAACACCCCCTAAATGCCCCCGGTGTACCCACCGCAACTCCCTCTGTCATCCACTGTCCACGCACATGGCTGCAGTCCAGAGCCTAAAAATGAGAACTAGCTGGGGGTGTGAAATAACTACAGGAAGCTGTACAACTTTGTCCCTCTTCCGTCATAATCTCACTGCTGACACACAGTATGGTATTTGAAGAATGCAGCAATGGATGTATTTGTAGCATTTACGTGACACAGACATTAGTCATGCTACAACCATGCCAAAGTCATTTTGAAAGGACAGAATCCCCCCCCACCGAACACAAACATGAGCCAGAGCAGCTTCAAATGTCATTACGTTTTTTTTAACAGCAAGGGGTAGATACTCAGTTACACAGTACCAGTTTTTCATACTTCTACACCTCTCTCTCTCTCTCTCTGCGCAGAGTCCTCCTCATCGCTATAGCCATTCTCTCCTTATACTCTGTACACCTGCTCCTTGTGACTGCTAAGGAAGGAGGTTGGTATTTGCTCTTCAGACCTTTAAACATTTTTAAATGTTACGACGTTAAATGTTATGACTGCTGATTAAGGGATTACAAGTGTATGTTTCCACAGATGATAACATTTTATATACAGTATTTAATTGGGAGGTTACTGTAGGTCACAGGGAGGAGTATGACGCATGAGAAAATGCTCGGACAAGTGATTGTAACAGCACAAAAAAGTAATTGCTGTTATGCCAACTTTCGTTGGAAATCTCCACACCCTTACCTAAAGGCATTTGAAGAAATGAGAATGAAGTAGTTATTGCAAAGATAACTTTTTTTTTTTACAAAGAAGGGGCTAAGTAAGAATTGCAAAAGAGACTGTGTAACATACACCTGATTGTCTAGTTAAGGCTGGTATCCTTAGTCACTCTCTCTGTTCTGGCAGGATCCCTCATCTATGAGAAGCTTGGAGAGAGGGCATTTGGCTGGCCCGGAAAAATGGCTGCATTTGGATCAATAATCATGCAGAACATTGGAGGTAGGCCCTAAATCAGTGTATTTCAATGAAACATATGTGTCTTTAATTGCATTACTGGAGCTACAATAATATCTGTAATGTGCACCTCTAAAGAAGTATTTGTAGTTTGCATGAAACCTGAAGTTGCCCTTGTTGTCCTCTTGCAGCGATGTCCAGCTACCTCTTTATAGTGAAGTATGAGTTGCCAGAAGTGATCCGCGCATTCCTGCACTTAGAAGAAAACTCTGGGTGAGAATGGGCTCCTCTAAAGATGAAGCAAACTAATGTTCGTGTGCCATCTCTTGTGGTCTAACCTTGTGTTGTGTTTGCAGTGAATGGTACCTAAATGGAAATTACCTGGTGCTGTTTGTGTCCGTCGGAATCATTCTGCCTTTATCCCTCCTCAAAAATCTGGGTAGGAACACAAGTGAAAACCGTCATATTTTCTCCTTCACATGTTTTGTAAACTTTATCCACTTGCTCCCACCACAGACTGACTTCCAGTTTCACTAAAGTTTCTAAAGTTCGCTTCCTGCTATGTCTCGCCAAATTCCTCAGTGCCTCCATGTTCTTGCAGCTGTCTGTAAAACATACAGACAGCTGTATAAAGCAGCAGACGGGATAAATTCTTTATGTTAGAACTGAATTTGTTGATGATGATGATGGTGGGGTTTTTTGCATCTGTCACTATTTAAATTTGTTTCTGCTCAGATCACACTTGGTTGGTGCGTTTCTTTAATAGGGCTGACAAGCAAGAGTGACACATATAATAGAAAAGGCATCAAAATGCATTAAAAACAGCTATCTAGGTTCAGAGTAAGAAAGGAACTCACTTTTTGTTTTCTCGTTTCTTTTTTAGGCTACCTGGGCTACACCAGTGGTTTTTCCCTCTCTTGCATGGTTTTCTTCCTAGGTGTGGTAAGTTGAGTGTGAGCAATCGTAATATGTGCTAATAATAATGTGATTAAGAATTGTATGTCAAGAGATCAGTATGAACATAAACCATCTGTACGTAGGTGTTTGTCACTTGGGGTATGTTAGCATCTTTCAGCTAATAGTTTCTGTGTTACGGCCTGTTGCCAGTTACTCAGATTTCCGATTTGCCAGTGTCAGGACTACTAACGGAGGAAGTAGATTTTTCTTTCTTTTCATATTTACTTTCCCAGGTCAACACTCAACTTGTTGCCTAAAAGAACAAAAGTGGTAGGGAAAAGGGTCAAATAATTTTTTTGTTACCACGTTTTAATAAATTTTAGTTGCAACTTCTTATTCTTGAAGAAGGTGCAACTAAAACCTAAGATACAGCCTCACACCTCAACTAAGCAGTAAAACAACCGTCCTTAAATTATTTGTTTTAACCCTTCAGTATGGTTGACGCTATAATGGTATCTTTTGGCATTTTCTTGCTAGGTAGTATGACAAAATTACACTAAATGCAAATTACAAAGATGACATTTTTTAACAATATTAAACTCTTGATTCACTGTCACTCCTCACGTGCACCTTCTTTGGTAAAGGAGCCTGCTTCAGTGAACAGTCTTGATAAACCCAGCATGTGCTACCTCCGCAGCATCAAAAAACAGATAATTTTAGCTGCTAACTGGAGAACTCAGTCAATTATTTAGCAACTAAGTTGCCAGTTTATTTTTCTATGGAGTTGAAGGAAACTAGAAAAGAGCTAAAAGGAGTTTGAAATCACTAAGTTGCTGAGATGCTAATGTTGCTCCGTATCTTTTGGATGTCGTAATAAAAACTGTTAGCTAGTACGTTAGCATACAATATGTGACAATTCTACTTTGAAGAGCACAGTCAGACTTCATGTCAATCTTTTTCAGATAATATACAAAAAAACCCAGCTACCCTGCCCTCTGCCTTTCCTCCATGGCCACTCATCCAATCTCAGCATAAATGGCTCGGACATGCCAGGGCTCTACGCCTTGCAAAACAAGTCTATACAGATGGATTTCTCCCACGCTGACATTTCCCCAGCAATCATTGGCAGCCACGATACCCAGCACTCCACGGGAATACACTCTGAACCTCACCCAGACGTTGAGGAGATGTGCACGCCGAAATACTTTGTCTTCAACTCACAGGTTAGTTCGTTGTACTGGTGCAGAACCTTTGATTGCCTTCACAGTCCATTGCTTATTTGTTATTTTAAGAGGTTTTAGCTTCTGAAATGGAGAACTGTTGGGTTTGTCATTGTACATGTGCAAATATTCACCATTGATCAGTTCCCAATTAATTAGACACTCCAAGACTTTAGTAAAGTTGAAGATAATCTTGTTGCTGGGGTAAAGTCTTGAAAACATGTACACAATGTATCATGGGGCTGTAGGGGTGGAATAGACAAGACACCAGTATGCCAAGCCAAGACATGTTTGACATCTTTGGTGCTGTGTTTTCGGCCTTTGAGTGACAAATGTTTTGTTTAATCTGTGGGCAAATATAATCATAAATCAGGGTACACATTTTAAATGTGGCATTATACTTCATAAAAGCGAGTTAATCCAAATCCAAACTTTGTGTAATAACAGCTCTTACAAATAAAATTTCACGATGATACCTTTCACATAATTTAAGTAGAAAAATGAGACCGTTCAAAAGTAGCAGCTGGTAGAAGTAAAGGTCATTGTATTGTCTGCATGTCATGCTTTGATTGGAGACAAAGAAAGGAAACATACCAGTTTTTATGACCTGAGCAGACAGCAGTGCAGCACTGCTGTGTTCAACTGTCCAGTGCATCAGAAGTCTTAAATGCTGAGGAAAAGGTTTTTTAGTGCTCTCCCTCCTCTCTTTTCTCCTGAGGCTATATCAGCAGGCATTTCTGTTTTACAGCTACTTTACCCAGTAGAAGAATACTTCTCATATATATTACATCATGTTAATGGCTCGTTTCCGTACTTTTTTCATCCTTCCTTAGACTGCGTACACTGTTCCCATCCTGGCCTTTGCTTTCGTCTGCCATCCTGAGGTGCTGCCTATCTATAGCGAGCTTAAAGAGTAAGTATGTTACTTACATTTACATCATCACATCCTGAAAAACCATCAAACATCTTATACATACATTTAAATCATCATATGCTGACCCGTTGCAATGATGTCTTCCAAGAGAGAGGAAGCGAAGAAACAGTTAGTTCTCGATATTCTTGATGTGTTCAAAGCAAAAAAAAAAAGTTGATTAGTAATTCTGACATGGCAAAAATTGTGGTGTCTATGTGGGGTACTCCTAATGTGGATTAGTGGATGCCTCCTAGTAGTGGACCTCTGCCAGAGCTGGTATTGTTTACATTCATCTGGTTTCAGATACCTCCTCGTGCACTGCTGTCAGGGACTTTAACATGGATTTCTAATTAGCATTTTTCAGTAATACTGTCATTTGGGAAGTGCTAGTTGTGAGCTAGCTCCCAGCTACCGCCTCCACCTTATTCGAGGAAACACCAGGGCATTCTGAGGCCAGTCAAGAGATATAATCTCCCGAGGACACACTAGAGAGAAATAGGGGCCTCCTTCCAATAGGAAATGCCTGGAACTCCTCACATATGAGGTGTCCGGGAGGTGTACTCGTCACTTTCCCGAACAACCTCAACTGGCACCCAATCGCTAAGGGGGAGGCAAGTCCTTTGGAGAAAAGTCATTTCTGCCACTTGTGTCTACAATCTTGTTCTGTCGGTCACTACCTAATTTTAACAGACCACCTCCTGCAGAAGTGGCGTGATAATGGTGTTACTTCTGCAGGAAGTGGTTTGTTTTCGACACTTCCTTTTGTGTTCACCCTTTTGTCCAATCCTTATATTTCGATCGTGAAGTCACCTCTCTAAAAGTCTGTGTGTTTGCCATCTACAGTCGGAGCCGGAAGAAAATGCAGAATGTCTCTAACCTGTCCATCCTGGCGATGCTCATCATGTACATGCTGTCGGCACTTTTTGGCTACCTCACCTTTTATGGTATAAGCAACAGTTTAACCAACAGAAAAAAACGATTGGTTTTTGTTTGTTTTGTTCTGCCATTCCGTTCTTTTGTCTTGCTAGAATTCCTATTTTTCCATTTCTTCAGTCTCAGTATTTCTCACGGACTGCTCTTTTATCCCTCTGCATCACAGACAACGTGGAGGCAGAGTTGCTGCACACTTTCACTAAAGTGTACAAGTTTGACACGATGCTGCTGCTGGTGCGTTTGGCTGTCCTCACTGCCGTCACTCTTACTGTCCCCATCGTGCTTTTCCCTGTAAGTACAACCTGCATAAACACACAGTCTGTCTCTGTCTTGTCTTCTGGAAGCCGAAAAAGTTGCCTTTATGGTAAAATATCATGCCTAGAGCTTATTTCTAACCTCTTTCATCACTCGCCTTCATCATTTGGAGCCTCGTTTAGGCAGCAGTTTAATTTGATTTACGTCAGAGCACACGAGCACAAACACCACGCCTGTAAATGTTGAACATTGCTGCCACTCTCTGTCAGTCTGCTTACAGACTGTGTTTTGTATTCACTGCAGTCATTCAGAATGTTTTTGTTTTTTTTTTTGTCATTTTCTGGACACAGCTGCTTTTTCCCAGCGTTGGTAAAAAAGAACACACTGTTCAGTTTGGAGCTCCATCTTGTGCCGTCACCTCAAAGCTCAAATGCACAGACGAAGGCTCTTTAAAAAAACAAAACTTTTTATCACATTAACGCAAACAGGCATACACACTGTAAGATTTCAGCAGTGAGGCCCGACTCTTTTTTACACCCGTTTATGTTGCTCTTTCTCTCAGCATGAAGTCAAAAGTCTGCATGTGTGTGATTTCCAGTCACCACAACTTCACAAGCCACATTCATTCACACGTACGCTTCCCCTCTTACTTGCCTGTCCATACATGGTCAAGGACTAATTTTAGCTTGACCTTTATCTGACTTGAGGAGAACAAGAATGGCTGCTAGACAGAGGAAGTTTCCTGACCCGTTTTGGCTTCCAGGCACTCACGCACACACACACACACACACACACACATCTAAACTGGGTTTAATATAGAGAAGAGCAGCTGGGGCATGAATTCTTCTCGGAAATACCTGAAGTTACAGCAGACTGCCACCAGGGGGCAGGAGCATTCAATCAGAGGAAAGTGCTGATGGAGAATGATGCAGCAAGTGATGGCATGTTATGGAAACACACTGCGACACCGCACTCACACACACGCACACACATTTATACAGACACATTTCTGTACATCGGTGCTCTCTTACATACAGCCTACACATTTTGTTATATTTTAGACGCATGGATGGAGCTTATGCCCGCACAGTGCCACTTCCGCCTCAGTTCCTTTGTTGTGTTTTGTTATGTTAGAGGGGAATCCCTTCAGCCCCCTCAGTCTCTGCAGTGGAAGTTTACAGACTCGGAGTGGACAGTGGAAAAACCCCGACTCTAACTGCTGCCTTCCGGGCGATAGAGAGGTGGAGCCAGTGAGACGAGCTAGAGAAGAGAAACAGACACAAACCTCTGCCAGGACCGCACAGTCCTCCAATTGTGTAGTTTTGTTGATAAGAAATATGCATCTGTACCCACTCTGTCAATGAGGAAGACAGTGTAATGGACTTACTTTGTTAGCATTATTGTGTTATCGTATTGTATTATTGTAGGGTCTTCACCTTACAATATAAAGTGCCTGAGGCAACTATTGTTGAAATCTGGCACTATATAAAATACATTGCATTGAATTGAATTGAATATTGCGGCCATATGTGAAATTATGTTCAAATCATATCAAAAAACGTAATCCTGGGTATTTATGATCCATGTCTAGTCACTGTGTGAAACATATCCAGCTGAGTCCTTCAAGAGAAATAGAGAGAGTTTGACAGAGGACATAGAAAACTGATAGCAGCAGAGAAACACGAGACTGAAACGGGATGCTGTGATGAATTAGGAAAAAGGCAGCTATGCAGCCTTGGCTTGGAGTTAAAAAACTAATGTGCACGTGGCCGTTTTATCAGCGTTGAAGCTGTTACAAGGAGATTTCTTTTAGTTATCCTGCTTTGCAAACTGATTTTAGATTGAATATGCCTGCATGTAAAGACATGACACATAACATTAGTCAGTCTTGGGTGTACTTTTAACTGGTGACAGTGTGAATGAAGTGACTGGGAAAGTTGATTAACAGCGTTCTGATTAAAATACACAAAGTTGGGGAGGTTTTAATTAACTGACCATAACTATTCCTACAATCACCGTTGCCATAACACTGCCGGAAGACTGGCTAGATCTAGATCCGTGCACGGCGTCGGATCAAAAGAACTGCTCAGTCACAGCAACGCTTATGCCAAGTTTCCGTGTGGCATTTGAGAATCTTGTCTTGAATGCTCCTGACCTTCATTTTGTAGGAAAATGTGGCCAACCTTCAGCTAGAGACTAACTTTAGCTTTATCTGCAGCTGTCTTTGACTCCTGTAGAGGACTATAAGAGACGAGACAAGACTGTATGTGTGGGAGATAAATGTCCAGATAAACGTTCAAGCCTGAAAGTGTGTGTGTGTGTGTGTGTGTGTGTGTGTGTGTGTGTGTGTGTGCATGCAGAGGGCGGTGCAGTCACGTGAAGGATAGATGCTTACAGAGGCCACATCACATAAGGCTTTGCCAGGATTCAGGATATAATGAAAGGGTTTTATGTGGAGTCAGACGTGCTCCAGTTCTCAGGCTCCAGCAGGAGATGGAAACCACAAAAGACGGCTGTAAGAGAGCTGATTAACACTTACAGCCAGTAATAACTTACTATCATCAACATAAAAATGTTCCTTTTGTAGCTCTGGCTTAAATACATGTATGTAAAGTCTTGTATGCTACAGCTGGTTTCTCTTTACTTCCTCTGCTCCTGCTTTAGTAATGTACATGTGACTGTGAATATTTGCAGATAGCCACTCAAGCTAAATATATTTAATGTGTCATGAGTGGTCATTTCTGGTGATTAATCCAGGCGTGTGAATGTCTTACTTTTTAATAGGTGTGCTCCTCCTAAGTGTGCTTCTGTAAACAGTTGTGTTATTTCAGTCCAGATGTGCTGAAACGCTTCCAAAAGAGCCGAGGGCAAACAAGCCTGAGGGGTCTTCTATTGAATTTAGGTTAAAAGGATGACACTGGTGTCATGCTGGAGGGGACAAACACCACCCAGACAGAAATTACACAACCTCAACACCCGAATGTTGTTCTTGCTGAAGTACAAAGCGTGTTCTGTATGTAAACCTCTGGGAAGGCAGGGCAGTCTGTGCCTCACACAGTGCAGTTGTTGTCCATCAGGATCGGTGTCACCGCTAGAGAGCACGGTTCACAAATATTCTTCTTAGGTTTGCTTGGCTGCATTAAAGCCTTTTGCCTAGAGAAGAAGTCATGGTTTGTAAAGCTTCAGTGGTTCTACAGCGAGGCAACACTTTTTTTTTACATATATATATATATATATGTATATCCGAGAAGGGGCTTTCCTTACTGTGCTGCTTGTAGTTTCAGTTCACACTTGGTTTTGTCAGTCACACATTTAACTTTGCTCAGAAAAAGTCACATATGCTTGCCTATTTATTACCTTAGATCTTCATCTGTGGTTTGTTTTGGACTGACCGAAGCCTGGCCATACTGATAGGTTAGGAGTGCGCAGATATCAAAGGGTGCACTCCCAAGAGTCATAGTGCCAGATGACAGTCAGATGCTGAATAACTTGAAGCTTTGGAGTGAAATGCTGCGTCCAGGCTCTAGTTTTCCAAGCAGTCCTAATTACGCTGGTGGGAGTAAAGTGAAGGTATGGGTTGGGGCAGTGAGGAGGGGCTGTTTTAAAACGGCTAAGAGAGAAACTTGGGTTTGAATCGTTCATTTTATCTGTGCTGTGAGCCACTAGTTTGTCACAGAGAAGAAAGCACATGCTGGCAGCAACAAAAAAAGAGAAAAGGCGTAAAGACACGCCTCCTCCTCTTCCTCCCCTCCCCCCCCCCCCGGGGCTGAGCCCGCCCTCCTCTCTGCACTGGCTGATGCAATCCCATAGTTCCATTGCGCTGCGGGTGATAATCCCAAACAGTTTTGAATGGGCGCTGTAAGCAGGGCTCTTTGTGACCTCTCTCCCAGAGGCTTACGGGCTAAAGGGGCCTCAGGTTTTACCTGATACCTGCGACCTTTCACCCAGTTCAGGCTTTAACAGGTTGCCTGTAGCTCAAGGATCTCCTGGTTTTCTCTGACTCACACACACACACAAGTTCATAACTCTTGACACACTTCAATCACTGGCCAAATGTGAGGAATCGGCTTCAGTCGCAGGCTGGCAGCCGTGCATATTTGTTAATGATTCGGTTCTTTGACTGAGACAAGAAGAGAGCAACTGACTTTAGTGTTGGAATAAATTGTTTTTATCAAACAAACGTTTATTTCTCTATTTACAAGAAAGCTGAAAACACTGTTTCACCACATTCATCACCACTATGTCACTGTTTCTCCTAGATCCGTTCGTCCATCACCACGTTACTGTTCAGCGGGCGAGAGTTCAGCTGGACTCGCCACTTGCTGATTGCCGCCTTCATCCTGGCCTTTAACAACGTCCTGGTCATCTGTGTCCCCACCA
Source organism: Aulonocara stuartgranti (assembly GCF_965226115.1). Classification (NCBI taxonomy): domain Eukaryota; kingdom Metazoa; phylum Chordata; class Actinopteri; order Cichliformes; family Cichlidae; genus Aulonocara; species Aulonocara stuartgranti. The sequence continues at coordinate 5,364,119 of NC_138953.1, read as the reverse complement.
TCCGGGACATCTTTGGCTTCATCGGTGAGTCCTGACACTGAGTGTGAACAGAGAGCAACATTTCTGCCCTTTCAAAAAGACACATGAACCCAGAGTGAGTCAGTGAGGTTTGCCGGTTCACGCCTGATTGGCACCTTCAGATGAGGGATTGTTTAATTGGATAAAGCCGCTGGAAGTACAGAGAAGCTTAAAATGTCAGGTTAAATCCTTACCTGGTGAGGATTCTCAGGTTTAAGATTGTCAGGAAGAACACTTTCCTACTCACCCCCTTTTTAATAAAGAGTTGCCAGCAGATGCCTGTGCACATGTTCTGTTGGAGCAAAGACGATCACTTCGAGCAAAGTTTAAAAAAAAGAAAAAAGAAAAATCAGCTCTGCAAAACTAATCCCTAAATCAAACCGAAGAGTACTACTTTGTAACTGAGTACCAGCACCTCAAATCAATACTTAATGGCATGCCTATAATATATGAGGCTTGATGCTTTATTAAAGGTATTTTAAAAGCTTATGTTATGCACCTTAATTATTAAAAAGTCTAAAAAACACAGCTGTCACTCAACGTGTCACTTAAAGAATTCCTCATAGTGATTGGTCTGGCTGTTTGTTTCAGTTGTTGTCACCTGATGGCAGATTCAGTTTTCCTCTCGGTTTAATTGCAGGCGCCTCTGCAGCAACAATGCTCATCTTCATCCTACCCGCTGCCTTTTACCTGCGCCTGGTAAAGTCGCTGCCGTTGCGCTCCCCACAGAAGATTGGGGTAAGTGTACAGAAACACACTCGCAGTCACACACAATGCTTTCTGCTGCTGTCTCACTGTATTGGCTTTCTCCATGTATCCACTGAGGGCCAGATGAATGTGATCTGCCAGAAATTTCCACAGACCCCTTCTTTCTTCTGTGTATCTCATCAAGCTGAATCCCTTCTTGTTCTGTCTCTCTCTCTCTCTCTCTCTTCAGGCAGCCATCTTCCTGGTCATGGGAGTCATCTTCATGATTGGCAGCTTGACGCTTATCGTTCTTGACTGGATCCACAACCCCCCAGGCTCTGGGGGACACCATTAAAACACTTTTCTACCGTCTTCAGTTTCCCATTTAGAAGTGCAGCCACTTCCTTGACTGCCCCACAGCAAATCACTTGTTTTCCGTACCCACTGGTTTCCTTCATTTCATCAAATCGTTATAGAACCTCAGGCTATAGACATGAGTGCAGCACTGGGTTAAGACATCTTCAGTATCCTCCCAGAAAGTCCCACTGGAGGGGATCCTTTTAGCTTAGTTTGTATTTTTTTTTCTTTTTTCTTTTTTTGGATGTGAAACGACACAAATGAAAGAATCACAACAAGGGGTACCGGTCTCTGGTTTAAAATGCCAACATGCCACCGAGACAGCTTTAGATCGTCACCATCATCTTGATGATCATTCTTTTCCAGCTAAGAAGAAACAACAATGAACAGATACTCTGCAGCCTGTACTTGAAGCTGGAAGGGCTGGAACGATCATGTAGGTCCATCAGTCCTCTGTGAACTTTAAGGAGTCTTTTGGAGTGTGCCATCATCCATGGAAAAAGGAGCACATCTAGCATTGTGTTCAGTAGTAGCTGTGTAAGAAGCCATTACTATAATTATTACTACTATTTCCTAAAATTCCTGCGGTCGATTAAGCATTCATCTCTTCTCAAAATGACGGTTGATGAGCAATTTAATTCCATTTTTTATTTGGGAAATTCAACATCGATTTGCTGCTGTGTTACGTATTAACAACCAGAAGCTTTGCCAAAGTTGGCACGCACAAACAATTTTCTTTAGTAGAGTTATGCTAGATATTTTCAGCTCCAAAAAGACAAGGATCTTCCTTCCTGGTCTTTTTTCATTTCGGCTGTGCACACAAGATTAAGTGGGTGCTTTCAGTATTACTGTTCACAGATGGATCTAAATATGCAAGATACGAATGTACATAATTAAGTGTATCTACTGACAAAATGGTTGTTGTATATAATATCTTACTTGGCCTCTTAAGGCTGTTTCCCATTCAGCTGGATGATCATTTCCAACTAGCAGTATACATATACCTGCTGGAATCATTATTAAGGCACATACAGTAGAACTCATGAGATAAACATTGAATTGTTTTTTTTTTTAAATAAGTAATTATATGGGGAAAAAATAAGTATGCATTTTAGACAATTTTTAAAAAAGATCAGCTAAAAAAGATACATATGAATAGGTTGACCTAAATATTACAATTATTTTAACTCGTGCCATATTATGCTCAAGAAGAACTTTATTCGAATGTACGTCCTTTGTTTTTGTTTTTTTGCATAATTATATGCTATTTAGTTTGAAGTAATTGTTTGACACTTTGTAAAAGTTTATGAGTTAGATGCGAAGATTGATAACAATCTCATGTAGGCACGTTAAGTAGGAAGTTAACCTTTTACTGTCAGGCCTGTAGGGATTGAAACGCTCCATTAAAGTGTGATGCAATGCTTAAACATTTACGGATATATAGAAATTAATTTAAGGAAATATAATATTTCAGTTATTAAGCTTTAGAGGCTGTGGTAGGCAAATTTTAACTTTACGCCAAACCATGCTAGCTAGTCAGTCAATATGCTAGCGAGGGCTAACAAGTCTCCAGGTTCCTTTGTTTTTACTTGGCATATAAACGAGATTGTTATCAATCTTCACGTGTAAGTCTTGACAATTAAGTGAAAATGTTCCCTTCACACACAAAATATCAAAGAGCAGTAATTTTTAGAAGTAAGGGTGCGGTAAATAATAACTAACAAAGAATGCTTCAATACCTAGATGACCATGCTAAAGGTGTCAGCCATTTTTAAGTATGTTGTGAAGGGTGTCTACCAAGATCCCAAGTTGCAACTCCAGATGTTTTACCTCAACATCTAAAGCTAAACATTTGGATATCCCCTAGCAATATATTTTTTTATATATATATAATTCTTGATGTTTTTTTTAATTTAAAAGAATAATATACAACCGGTAATCGTATTCATTATTTTATTGTGCCTTCTGAATTCTTGGTATTGTAATTGGCTTTTGAAACAGGTGCCTTAAATGTAACAGTGAATGGCGGCATCACAACCTCAGACTTGTTCCGTTTCACCGCTTCTCCCGTGCCATTGCGAGTCACACGCAGCCAAAGTGGACAGCATTTATAGATCCTTTGTGGATCTACGTACATAAAAACAAATAGATATTTCAAATGAAATATATATAATGTGCATGTTTTTGGCCTACAAACATGGTCTTTTTGAACAATTGTATATGCTCTGTAAATAATCTTTATTTTATGGTACACTGACACTCATTGCTTGTGAGCGGGTTGATGGATGAATTCTACTTGACTTCTTCTGCAATCCGTGTTTGTTTTAGTTTCTAATTATGTATTAGACCTTTTTTTTCTCTTGCTGTCAGACAGTAGTTTGTTCTGGGTTTTTTTGGTCCTATATTTGAAGCTTGTATATTTGTAGAAAAGTTGTTCGCTATATATCTGTTTTCATATTTTAACATTAACCTGTCGTCACAATGCATTAACTCAACAGCCTACTTCCCAACACGGTTTTCCCAGGAGTCTCAGAAATAAGGCAACTGGGTTTATGTCACTAGCTGACCGTCACTGGGTTGAATTTTAAAGCCACGATTAAGCCGTGTTGATATTAAACATGTAATTTAACACTCAACAAAATTAGGACGAGACAAGTATTTTATGACCACACTACAGGAAGTTTCTTACAAGACACGTTAGTCATCTGTTACAAGACCAAGTGGTTCTTTTGCTATTGCACTGTGCAATGCAGTGTAGCCATCACTTAAACTAACATGTACTGTAAGCGTATATCTTTATGCATAAGAATCTTCCACGTTCACCAGCTCAAAGCTTTACCAGGACAATCATACACCATTGCTGGATGTATGTCAGTGGCTTGTGACGCATTGGTGTCATAGACATCTTTAAAAAGCCCAGTTTTTGGTCAGGTTTTATTTGCAAGGCATTACTTGAATATTTTTACAGCCTGATAAAGTCACCAAGCTTCTCGACTAAAGGGTCACTTGACCCGTGCAGTACTCACTATCAATATTCAATAATAGGTGTTTGAAAATCTGCCTCACTCTCTCCTCTGGGTCTGTTACTAATGTAAGAGTTTTTCTCAGTTCCTCAGGATGAGTTTTGTCTTTTCAAGCAGCTCATCCAATAAAAAGAAGAGACAGCAGTTTTTTATCAGAAAGCTCTTTCAACCTACTTTAGTATCTCAGGTATTCAGTCTGGCTGAACTTTTCTTCTCACTTTCGGATAGACTCGTATCATATCTCTTTTCCTTTTTTGTGTGATCGAGCCAAGCTGTACAATGCCGTGCTGGTCTAAATGACAAGTCTTCTCATGGATTTGTAAAACAGACAAGTCCCCAGAATGTGTTTCGAAAGAAGGTGTAGAAAAACCACCTGCCTTATTTTTCTATGGAGCCTCAGCCGTGTAGAAGCACTGGCTTAATGTTTCTGCTGTTCACAGTGTTCCTATGGATCAGATTGAACATTCAGATTTGTAATTTTACCTAAACAAAGGGGATTTTTTTTTCCTTTTTTTTTGTATCGGTGATGCTGTTTCATTATGATGAACAATAAAAATGTGAAATAAAAACCATGTTTTTATCATTTTTTAACTTTTAAAATCATAGTTCTTTAAAGAAATCCAAAGCAAACGAACAAGTGGTAATAATAGAAATGCAGTATATTATAAAATGTTTGTAAATGTGGATATGGGAAAAATCCCTTATGTCACTCCAGATTTTATATAACATGCTGGGGTGGGGGTGGGGGGGTTCTAGTTTGTGTCTGAGAAGGTAGTGACCAGAACCATATTTCTGTCATAACAATTAGATGGTATTGGGCCTATAGAAATAAATCTTCAATTTCCTGGATACCTAGCATCTGCTGCTGACATGTAACACCTGCTTGTAATGTCCCAAGAGTCAAAATGAGGAATGTTATAATCTTTCCATTTTTTTCTTTCTCCAAAGAGTTTTTCTCCTGCATTTTGCAAATACAGTAATAAAAATGCATAAATTTCATATATCTGCCACAACACTGTTGAGCTTGAGTAGTACAGTGACCAACAATACTTCATAATGGTTTGGAGTGACTGAATGTACTGATGCTTGTACACTTCTAATGATGTGCAATTCATTTTAAAAGGTTTTGCAGAGTTTTAAAAAAAATCCACTAATACTGCATATTTTCCTGTGCCAATGAATATAAAACTACTTTAAAAAAAAAAAAAACTACTCAACAGTTTATAATTAAACTCATCTCCAGCTGGAGCATTAAAATGGCTATACACATCAACAAATCAATAATCCTAATTTAATATAGCACTCAAAGGCTTTTAGAGTACAAGCACTTTACCATCTATCACACACTGTGTCCAGTTTAGAATCTCTAATTATCCTAACATGCATGCGGCTGAATTGTGGACAAAGGAAACCCACAGAGGCACAGCAGTCTCCACACAGAAAAGCCCCCAGCTAATATTTAAACCAGGAATCTTATTGCTGTGAGGCAAAAGTGCTGACCAGTGCCATATGTTTCTGTATGAATACTCTTGTTGCTGCTTTTCTTTCTATTTTCTACTTGATGCTAAAACTTCCTGTAACTTAAGTGTCATTTTGACTTTCACTGAAACAAAGATTATTCTTAAAATAAAAATTATTTCACTTTGCAAAAGACATAAAGTTATTTTCTGACATTTCTATGCTCAAAGCAAATAACTGTATTGTACTTACCATAGTATTTTTACACCATTATTTTAACAATCATTAAGAACTCATTAACAGGCTTTAATTATGCAAGGACCTGGTGGCCCATGCTTCAGTTTTTCATCAATGCCATTAAAAATGCCTCTATGAAAAATTGTGTTGTCCAACTGAGATTTTATGTGTGAGCACGGCATCTTTACAAGACAATGCAGATTCCACCACATGGAAGTTGTAAATCTGGTTATGCCACACGTGTGAGCTTTGACCTCTGATTGACAATCTGTAGAAACCTCCCTTCACCTCATTGTGCTGCTCCTTTGCCTCATATACCTGTTAAAACATTTTTGTTCTCTTCATACATAAATAATGAACCGTGTGCATTCATAGATTAGCATCCACAAAAATAGTAAGAATGTCTTTCAAATGCTCCCATTTCCCAGAAGTCCAGCTTGCTGCAGTGGCAAAGGGAAAGGATAGGATGCATGAGTAATAAACTGAATAGCACATTTATCTTCCACATTAGATATGTTAAGTAAACACAGGATATACAGCAAATATGACTCACTCTACACACCCAAATCCATTGTTAATGGAGCTTTTTATGAATAACTTAATTTATAATGTTTAGAACTGTGTAACCAGTCAGTAAGCCGTAGCTTGATGTTGCTATTTGTTGTTTCTGAAGAATGTAAAGCTTTAAATGTATTTAGATGGAAGTGTAATTGAAAAAGGGAGCAAATAAAACTGGATCAAGGTGTGCCACTCCAATGTAAATAATCAAAACAGACCTGCTTCTTGTGATTCCTGTTGCTGTTCTCTTCTCTTCTTTTTTCCTCTTTTCTGATTCACCATTCTCCACCAAGACGTTTCTTCTTAACTATATTCTTCTCTCTTCCTCCTCTTAACTCTTTACCTTTGGAACTAATAGTCCCCCCTTTCCAAAACCCTCTTTGCTTCCTGCCCCCCTCCCATACCACCCACTATCTTAATTTTATGAGGATTAGCTGTACCGTTCTGTAAATTCCTGGAATACACTCACCGTTAATAACCTACTATCTGTGTGGGAAAGAGGCTCAGCACAGCACCACTAAACTGCTGAGAACTGAAGTCACATTACCCAGATTTTTTGACCTGAGAAAGTACCTGGCCATAATTAAAAGTTCCCACCATGATCTAATAAGAATTCCAGTTCTGATCATCAAATTCTCCTAATGCAGCTTATAAACCACAAAGTGATTTATCTGGTATGTTGGGTGTGTAAGCAAACTCTTACAAGTGTACTAGACCCGATCGCAAATGTGTTACATGTGAAATATGCTACTTGGCTTCTGTTTTGTGTCCAAATATTTTGTAGAAGTAGCTGCTAAATGAGTCATCTAGTAGGTGATTAGCTATGTCAAGCTAGAAGCTAATTTTCTCAGTGCTTTGTAGGTGTAAAACTACAAATGTGTAACAGCTTTACAATTTCAGTATAAAAACTAGAATTATAACCAATTAAGTTACAATTTACATCTATGTGTGTCCAGATTTACATAATACTTGCTTCATACCAGGGATGGGCACCTCATGCAAAACTACTGTTCCTTATTTGCAACAATAAACCCCAAACCACTCCAGATTTGTGACATGCTAGCTGTATTTGATAGAATTTGTACTGGGCCATCATAACTTTTTGACAGCTTTAAACATTTCTTTTGCATTAGCATCTAATCTCACCACTCCACACACCACACCACTAGTGTTTTTGTTCCATGCGCAATACTGTCACACTCTTGGCAGGAGTAGTGTATTTCCAGTATAAGGAAAAGGGTTTGTTTTTTTGTTTTTTTTAAAGAAGCTGCATAAACTATTGGAATGTTTTATGATTGAATTACTATGCAATTATATAATTCAAAATGCATGATACTTCAAAATGCATGATCATCGTCTTCACAATCTATTTTGTGAGTTCACATTGCCAATTGAGAACCAAAAGATAATCAGTTCATTAAATCAATCGGTTCATGTGAAAGTTTGTGACAAATTTGAGGAAATTCCCTCAGGATGTTCCTGAGATATTTTGTTAACAACTGAACAAAAGGACAGACAACTGAGAACATAATGCCTCCTGGCTATAGCTGTTGCCAATGTGGAGGCATAAAATCCCCACAACAGCTCATCTGAGTCATGTGGCAAAGTTGTCACAGTAGTTTTCTTTCTAGCCACATCCTTCAGATTCTCCTGGGGGAACACAATACTAAGTCTTAGCCCACCTGGGTCTATGGCTAAAAGTTATTTGCAAACATTTACCAATACCTCCACAACGAATGTGAGAAGCATTTCATTTGGGAGCTTCCATTTGGCTCTGTTTACATTAAGATTCTTCCAGATATTTGACCCCCCCAACATGCCATAAGGGTGAACCCAGAAACTAATTCTGGACATTTGTGTCTGTAGTATAATCCTTGCAGAGGCCAAATCCAGGTCTAGAAGTCTGGAGACTCCTCATCCTGTGTATGAAAGCTCCTTGTAATAAAACTGCTAACATTTAAACTAAAGAAACAGTAATAATACTATCTCCTATCATAACCAAGGACACCTTATACTATGCTACACAAATATGCAGTATATGGAAGCTACAGTATTCATTTACATACACTGCACAGCATGAAATCAAATTAAAAATAGTGTACAAAACATATGCCATGATTTTCAGGTTTATATGCAGCCCTATAATGATACACTGATCCTATTTCAGGGGGAGCCGATGCCACCTTTCTGGACATGCCCCTGGGTGTGTCTGACTGATGAGTCATTCTAATTACTCATATATTACGGTCAGTGTGTTCAGAAAACTCATTTTAAACTGTAACATGTCTCCACACGTTTTTGATCTCCCACTGGGTTTGCTCACTTACAAAGAAATGAACAGTCTCTTTTTTTGACAGTTTTATGAAGGAATATCAACCAAAAGACCAGAAAAAACATAAACATATAAAAGTTATAATCTAACTTCCATGTCATTGAGTAAAATGAATATTTGTGTCATGTTCGCGTACCGGCAGGCAAGGAGAAAAGGACCCAAAATGCAGGTTTCAGTGAGGCGAAGTAGAACTCAAAATAACCGCTTTATTAGCAGGTTGCCGGTAAACAGAGTCCAAAAACAAACCAAAAACCCAGGTGGTCAAGAAAAACAAATCCAACCAACAGTTCAGGGGGCTGACCCGGAGGCCGACAGTGTAGGAGGCCAAAACAGTTCAGTTCCGGGGGCCGACCGCGCGGACGGCAATGGCGGCGTGGAAACAGTTCTGGGGCCAACCATGCGCACGGCGGCAGCGGCAATGCAAGTCCAGAGGCCGGCCACGCGGAAGGCAGTGGCGGCGTTCAGGAGGTCGTCCACAGTGGCGAAGATGCCCAACAAGCGGCCTGGCAGATGGCCGACGATGTTGAGCCGCCAGTTGTAGACCTGAAGGCTGCGTGGCCCCCGCAGCACCAGGCGAGGTGGAGGCCGGACCAGACGAGGCAGAAGCGGATGCGGAGGCCGGACCAGGCGAAGCTGAAGCGGAGGCCAGACCAGGCGAAGCGGGCGAAGCTGAAGCGGAGGCCGGACCAGGCGAAGCCGAAGCGGATGAGGAGGCCGGACCAGGCGACGCCGAAACTGATGAGGAGGCCGGACCAGGCGACGCCGATGATGCTGAAGCTGATGAGGAGGCCGGACCAGGCGACGCCAATGATGCTGAAGCTGGACCAGGTGACGCCGATGCTGGAGCTGGACAAGGCGACGCCGATGCTGGAGCTGGACCAGGCGACTTCGATGCTGGAGCTGGACCAGGCGAGGGTGAAGCCGGAGTTGGACCAGGCAAGGATGAAGCCGGAGCTGGACCAGGCGAGGATGAAGACTCGGAGGCTGCAGCTGGTGAGGATGAAGACTGGGAGGCTGCAGCTGGCGAGGATGACGAGGCTGCAGCAGGCGACGGCGAGGAAGCCGGAGCCGGAGGCGCTGCAGGCGGTGGCATGGAAGCCGGAGACGGTGGCGCTGCAGGCGGTGGCGTGGAAGCCGGAGACGGTGGCGCTGCAGGCGGCGGCGTGGAAGAAGCCGCTGCTGCTGCCGGCGGCGTGGATGAAGCTGCTGCTGCTGCTGCAGGCGGCGCTGAAGCAGATGAGGAGGCTGCTGCAGGTGGCATGGATGAAGCTGCAGCTGGCGAGGATGATGAGGCTGCAGCTGGCGGCTGGACGGGCTCCTCGGGCCCTCCAGCTGACGAGGCAGGAAACTGGCTAGGTTCTCCTGAACCTCCAGCTGACGAGTCTTGGGGCTGGACGGGCTCCTCGGGCCCTCCAGCTGACGAGGCAGGAAGCTGGCTAGGTTCTCCTGAACCTCCAGCTGACGAGTCTTGGGGCTGTACGGGCTCCTCGGGCCCTCCAGCTGACGAGGCAGGAAGCTGGACGGGCTCCTCTGGCCCCCCAGCGAAAACAGTCTCAGAACCAGTGGGCACCGGAGCCCCTGGCACACACAGGACAGAACCAGCAGGTGCGGAGACCCCTGGCATAGACAGAACAGAACCAGCAGGTGCGGGGACCTCTGGCAGAGACAAAGCAGGACCAGCAGGTGCGGGGACCTCTGGCAGGGACAGAGCAGGACCAGCAGGTGCGGGGACCTCTGGCAGGGACAGAACGGAACCAGCAGGTGCGGAGACCTCTGGCAGGGACAGAACGGAACCAGCAGGTGCGGAGACCTCTGGCAGGGACAGAACGGAACCAGCAGGTGCGGGGACCTCTGGCAGGGACAGAACGGAACCAGCAGGTGCGGAGACCTCTGGCAGGGACAGAACAGAACCAGCAGGTGCGGGGACCTCTGGCAGGGACAGAACAGGACCAGCAGGCGCACGGGCCTCTGGCAGCGTTGATGCTGACTGGGGCTGAGCAACACATAGGTTTGGCTCAGGAGGCAACAGTTGGGTGCAGTCCTCGGCTGACTCCTTAGCCTCCAGGGGTCCAGAGTCGACTGCGGGTTGAAACTCGGACTCTGGGGAGGCCCTGGAGGTAGTAAATGTCTCTAATCGGGCCAGCTTTTGAGGAACGAAAACAGTCCTGTTGGGAATGTTTTTCTGCTTAACACGAGTGAGAAAAGATGGCTGCTCAGCAGGAGACTGGGTTGAAAAAGGCTGAAGTGACAGTTGTGGTGAGAACGAAACTAGTGAAGGAGCAGATGATTGAGCTATAGGTAATGGAGGAGCTAACTGGGCAGCTGACTGAGCTGAGGGCAGCTGAACAGCTAGCTGGGCTGCTGAATGAGCTAACAGTTGAAGAGGTGTTTGTAGTGAGCGTGATGCAGGGGGTGGTATAGGCTCCCCTGAGCCTCTAGGGCTCGGTTTTAACTAGCTGAACGAGTTCAGAAGAAACAGTTCTGCTTAGGCTTCTCTGCTCTAAGAGAACAGGGCAGAAACAGCCCGTTAAGTCTCCCTCCCCATTCTTGGATAGCGAACCCACAGCGTCATTCATAGATTCAGCAGTACATGTCAAAACTGAATTCAAACTGTCCGGGGTTAACTCTGTATCGACAGAAAAATTCTTAGTTGGCTCCAACAGAGGGTGCACAATCAGAGTTTTGCCCATACATTCTGATACTTCAGCGGAAAAAGCATCAACATAATTAGTCAGGGAGTCTTTTCTTTCTACAGGGCCGGGATGAATGTCCATGGAACAAACCGCCTTCACCTCACTACTCTTAGCCGTGAGAAGAAAACAGTTCCCATTACTATTCGCAGGTGAAGCAATAGGGGTACAGTCAACATCACTCACCATTACCTGCTGTTCTGACGAGTGATTGGGCTCCGGTTGTAGTGAGGAATGACGGCGGTGGCGCTGCTTCCTCCTGGCGGCAGGGGCTGAGGCGACAGGAGAAACTGGTGACGATGGAGAAAAGACGTCCTCGTCCTGCGACCACATCGCCGCCAAGCAGGAGGCAAGTGAATTAAGCCCTGAGCGGCAAGTAGTGGAGCTCTGTGGCCGCGGTGCGGAAACCCCTCTCCCCCGTGGCAATTGCTGCTGTGCGGCGGGCGACTCCGCGGAGAGCTCCTTATGTTGCGGCCGCTGCCGATGCGATGGCTTCGGCGAAGAATACTGGGCGCGGGCAAAGGCTGCAAGCTCCCGAGCCTGTAGCACCTCCTGGGCTTCATGCAGCTGGTCCATGAAGCCCATAAATCCCTTTAGTGTGCGCAAATGAGGATTCCCCTCCAGGATCGCTTCGATTGCATTAATCCCAACTGCCATAGTCTTAGTGTCCTTAGTGTGGGAAACCCACTCGATCAGGCGGTGGATGCGGGAGAGGTCATGCTCCCGGGATGAAACCGCTGGGTCCAGGAAATGGTCGCATCATTCTGTCATGTTCGCGTACCAGCAGGCAAGGAGAGAAGGACCCAAAATGCAGGTTTCAGTGAGGCAAAGTAGAACTCAAAATAACCGCTTTATTAGCAGGTTGCCGGTAAACAGCGGACCAACTAAACTGGGAAAATACAAGATACAGGTCCATCTTAATTTTGCCAGTGAACATATAATTCATTCAGAAAAGTGCTGTAGTCAGATCAAACTAAAATTAAGCGCTTTGGCATCCACTGCATTGAGGGGCCAATGGACAGGCCTATATGCAATAAAATCTTGGACGAGAACTTCCTTCCCTCAGCCAGAACACTGTAGATGAGTCGTAGATGGGTCTTTCAGCATAACAATGACCCAAAACATACTGCTTAGGCAATAAAGGAGTGGTTATTTAAGGAGCACATTACGGCAATGATGTGGCCTAGCCAGTCTGAAGACGAGAGCTAGGAAACCTAAAGGATTTAGAGATTTGGCCTTTCTCAAAATTCCTTTTTGAGATGTGCGCAAACCTGGAGACCAACTATAAGCCAAAAAAGGACTCTCCACCAAGTACTAATGGATCCTTTGCTTTGGAAAAATTTGTTTCAAATTTCTTTATGGTTTAATTTGTTGAAAATATATATATATACACAGGAAAATGCATTAAGCTCTGTCAAATAAGATCACATGGACTTATTGCTTTCACTATGAGAATCAGAAGTCTAGCCACCAACCAGAAGCCTGTTGAGCCAGGAAACCCTGGTATAGGGTAACTGGAGACTCATAACATGGTTTATTTGTAGGTGTAACATTATATGTGAAATACCTTTCAGAATTTCCATATAAAAATGAGAATTATATAACCATTTAAGTTATAGTTTCTATCTCTGTATGTCCAGATATACATAACATTTGCTTCATACTAGGGATGGGCATCTCATGCAAAAGTGCTACTGCTTCACTATTCTTAAACAATTGGCCCAAGCCTAAACAATGCAAATTCTGTCCTGAGATCTGTGCAAACCTTGTGACCAACTACAAGAAATGCTTACCAACAAGGGTTTTTCCAAGTCATGTTTTGCTTTGGGATCAAATATTTCTTTCACTCAACAACATGCAAATCAGTTCATAACGTATTTAATGTGTTAATGCTTGACATTTGGTTGATATACTATCTTACTTCATTAAAATGAAATTACCCTAAAAAGAGACTGTCCAAGTGTAAGTGAGAAACTTTAACAGGAGCTCAAAGACGTGTGGAGACGTGTAGCAGTTGTATGAGTTCTCGGAACACACTGACCTTATAAAGAGTTCTCATTTCAGTGTCAAGTTTCATGACTGCAGCTTACATAGCTTTGATGTTAATGTCTTGATAAAAATCTTTCCATAGCTAGACAGACATGCAGTACAAACATCTGTTCTATTACAGCTGGTAATTAGTAAAAGCAGAGATTTAATTCAGAGGTCACTTAAATTAATATTGAGTACCACAAGTAAATAACTCAATGAGAAAATGGCAACAATAAGCATATATCTATATCTATATAGATATATATAGATATAGATATATATAGATATAGATATGGCGCCTGTGTCCGGCAGCCTCGCCTCTGTCTGTAGCTGTGGCTACAATGTAGCTTGCTATCGCCAGTGTGTGAATGTCCGTGTGAATGGGTGAATGACTGAATGTAGTGTAAAGCGCTTTGGGGTCCTTAATGACTAGAAAAGCGCTATACAAATGCAGGCCATTTATAATAATAATAATAATAATAATAATAATGGATACTTTATTGATCCCCATGGGGAAATTACTTGTTTTTCTCTGCATTTGACCCATTCACTCAGTGAAGCAGTGGGCAGCCCACTAAGCAGGCGCCCGGGGAGCAGTGTGTAGGGACGGTACCTTGCTCAGGGGTACCTCAGGGTAGCCGTTAAGTGGATTCGAACCGCCGACCTTCCGATCATGGGGCGAGCACTTTACATACTGAGCTATCCCTGCCATATATATATATATATATATATATATATATATATATTTTTTTTTTTTTTTTTTTTTTTTTTTTTTTTTTTTTTTTTTAGGGGTGCAACGATACACAAAATTCACGGTTTGGTTCGGTTTGATACTTTGGTGTCACGGTTTGATATTTTTTCGATACAAAAAAAAAATGTATAAATATATATTTTAACTCAAAAGTGCAGTTTTTAAATTTAATGTTGCTGAAACAACAAAGTAATAAAAAAAAAAAATCTATCTGATCGAGAAATCACTCATCTTTGGAAAAGAGAGTTTATTACAGAGGAATGTCTCTTTCCAAAATAAAAGCTATACTATACGCTTCTTCTGGGCTATATTCTCAGCAGCATATGAAACATATCAGGTCCCCATAAGGAGAATCATGTGCTAACAGCTGTCTAAATGACTCGGGTAAAGTTTGTAGCATGTGTGCTTGTTGTTTTTGTCTGCTTCCACTTGTCTTTGCATTAGGATGATGTCGGCGTAAATGTGCAGTCATATTCATTTTGTTCCCACTAGTGCTGTCAGCGTTAATCTGAAATGACGTTAACGCCACAACACGGCAAATCTCCGTTAACGAGCTACCGCGGATCGCCCCGTGCGTGGGGCTGGACGGCTTCCACACGTTAACGAGCTAACTGCGCTAACGCACTAGTTCCCACCAATGTAATTGAGCACTGCGTGGCACATCCGACATACTGTTTTACTTTTGTCCATGACACGTTTACCTTCAGGGTCATACTTCACATGAAAACCAAAATAGTTCCAAACGCCAGATCTGAATGAGGGTGGGGGAGGTTCAATTTGCCATGTCGCAAGGAGAGCTTAACTCCTTGGAGGAGGTCAGCGCCCTGACCCACTGGTGTCAAGACAACCATCTCACCCTCAACGTCGCAAAGACAAAGGAGTTGATAGTGGACTTCTGGAGGTGCAGAGAAGTACACACCCCCATCACCATCAACAGCGCTGCTGTGGAGAGAGTGAGCAGCTTCCGGTTCCTTGGTGTACATCTGGCTGAGGATCTTACGTGGTCAGTACACACAAACAAAACAGTGAAGAAGGCGCAGCAGCGCCTCTTCTTTCTCAGGAGACTGAAAAGATTCGGCATGACCCCCCGCATCCTCAGGACCTTCTATCACTGTGCCATTGAGAGCATCCTCACTGGATGCATCACCACCTGGTATGGCAACAGCACCGCCTACAACTGCAAAGCTCTCCAGCGAGTAGTGCGGTGCTCTGAACGGATAATTGGAGGTGAGCTTCCCTCCCTCCAAGACATCTACAGGAAGCGGTGCCTGAGGAAAGCGGGGAGGATCATCAAGGACTCCAGTCACCCCAGCCATAAACTGTTCAGACTACTTCCATCAGGAAGGAGGTTCTGCAGCATCCGGTCCCGAACCAGCAGACTGAGAGACAGCTTTTTCCATCAGGCCATCAGACTGCTGAACACTTCATAGACACCTCAGCTTCACTACTGGAACTTTAACATTATGCACTCCATACTGTACAGTAACGCCACTGTTTTGCACATGTCTCACTCTGTATATTTTATTTTATATATTTTATTTATTGTTTACTCTATTTAATTTGTAAAATATGTGTACACACACACACACACGTAGAAAAATATTTAGTATACACATCCAGAAATGCATATACTATTATATATTGTACATATATTTATTAGTTTCAGATGTAGCCATTCTTGTATTTTGCTTGTTTACATTATTGTATTTTGCACAACTCTGTTGCTTGTGAAGCTTGCACACAAGAATTTCACTCACATGTGCTGTACCAATGTACCTGCACATGTGATGTGACAATAAAAGTTATTTGATTTGATTTGATTTTTTTGCTTTCACTTTGCAATCTTGCGAACTGTGTATAGAGAGCGACAGCACTGATCTGTGAGTGATGATAATTTGTGCACCAATTCCTCTGACATCGTCTTATTAATCGTTAGCTTACTATGCAAACATGACAAGTGAAATCTCCCGCAGCAAGCTTAAACATGTGAGAGGTTGATCGCGCAGAGAATCGCTGAGCTTATGTGAGTGCCTGTGTAAAAGCAGCAGGATTTATATTTCAGTTCTGCTGAGCCAAATAAGACAGGTCAGGGTGAAGAAGTGACAGCCAAAGAAAAGCTTACCACAAAACGGAGAAGTTATGACAAATCAGACTATAAGGCAAAAAGAAAGTGCAGCTTTATGGTTTCATGGACAAAATAATTTCTGTGGCTGCAATATGACGAGCTAAATAACCAGGGCTGCACATAAGTGGTCCGCAGGTGCGCATTCGCTGTCAAAATAAAAAACGCGCACAAGGGTTAGGGTTAGGGTTAAATTTAAAAACTGTACTTTTGAGTTAAAATATATATTTATAATTTAAAAAGGCATGAACATTTTTTTGTATCGAAAAAATATCGAACCGTGACACCAAAGTATCGAACCGAACCGTGAATTTTGTGTATCATTGCACCCCTAATATATACATATCGTTAGCTTCATAGCATAAGTGCCTAAGTCATTGACTTAGTCAAATGACTTAGGCAATTATGCTATGAAGCTAACGATATGTGTGTGTGTGTGTGTGTGTGAGACCAAGGATGCTCTCGGTGGCCTCAGAGTGGATGCCAGTACCCACTCTGAACAAGCATCTGTCTAGATGTGGTTAACAGACTTTTATGAAATACAATTCAATTTTAGAACAGCTGAGCAGAGTCAGAAAAAGGCCCCGCTCTCATTGATTGAGTGCATCAGGGAAATGTCAGTGTCATCACCACTGATCGACTTTACTAAATGACCTTAAATGAATTAAAACTAGAATTAGAGGACGTAATTAAGCTCGGGGTCCTCACCATATGCTGATGACTCATCTGAAAGCAGCATCAGCACAACACACACAGGATACACACATTTTCCATAGCCACAACAACATGGAAAACCACACACACACAAACACTATCTCTTTTTAATCACTTAAAGGATGTGCTCAGGAGAGCAGGGCTCGGTCTCTGAGATCAGAGATGGATGATTTTATGTGTCTGACTGTAAGGTGCTGTATGACACGCCTACAGTGGCAAAGATGGCAACCCTGTGACATAAACTACATTTAGGTGTGAGAAATAACCACCTCCAACCACAGACATGCAGTACACTACGCATGCAAAAAGGGGGGGTATTGATCGTGACCTCTTGGGGACCGTGTAGGCGTGGTGGAGCAAAACCTAGGTGTGTTAAATCTGCCTGGGAGGTTATGCTAGCCCCGCATGTCTGAAAAGAAATGAAAGTCTTTATTCCTGAGAAACGAAAGAGATAGAAATTGCTTACAAGCACAGTTAGACATTTCTGAAAATCAAACTATGAAAACTGAATAAAGTGTGTACTTAACCTAAACACACAATGAGGTAAAATACTGCTACAGACTCAGCGGCCTGGGAACCAGTCCAGCCGACGGCCTTCACTCATGTGTTTCATTAGCTCTGTGCTCTTCACCTGCTGTGATGGAAAATAAATCTGCTTTACTAACAGCCAGGACAGTGAGAGTACATCACACCCTTTCTAAGAAAATGAACGTTTGCTACGTGTGCAAACAACTGAGCTCGATTTCTGCAGTTTCATATGTCTGTGCGAATCAACCTCAGTCAATATGTTGGTTCAGTTCAGTTCTGGGTACATTCTGTTCCTCAGTGTGTTCACACGGAGCACAGTGCCATCCACTCCATGTTTGTCACTCAATGTCTGTCATTAAGATCGATAATGTTTAACTGGCATATTATATACATGAAGTGTTCAGTTTAATTCAGTTTTATTTAAAATTATAAATTAAAAAAAACACCTAAACAACAGTCATTTCTTGAAACAGAACAATCTTCTCTACACCAGGGATGTGACATCACTCATGCAGCCTACGTTGATCTCAAGTGGGCTGGACCAGAGAAAGTACCTATGCTAGGCATTTCATCGTAAAGATATTTTAAGTTCAGTAACTTCATCTGGAAGAATTGAGAAGAACTGATGACTTGGAAGAATTAAACATGATTTATCAAGATATAGAAATTAACACATTTTCCCATTAGACTCCAGTGACCCCTCAGGGCAGAACAGAATCCCAGCCATGATAGGACTCCCCCGAGTCTAGATGCTGGTGGCGGTAAAGCTGGAGACCGATGGATGGAGCCCTGACTGAGGTGCGTGAGGTGGAGATGAGGAGGAGGTGGGCTGCGCGAATGAGAGTCTGAAAGGGAGAATGATGGAGCACACAGATTTAAATCATGCAAAGCAAAGGCTGATTGGCTCAAAGGTGGACGAAAAGATGATTGGACTGGAATAATGATGTCAGTATTGAAACTGATAGCGTGGGAAAGTGGTAGTTATGTAAAGAACAGAAAGCAGCCTAACACCCAGGAAAGCAGGCAGAAAAGTGAATACAGATCTTCCTTTGAACTTACTCATAAGCTTCAGTTGTTTGCTTTTTTCACTGTGAAAAACTAAAATTTCTACATTAGATGGTCAAAACAGGAGCTTTCTGTCATGTAATTGTTTATTTATTAGTTAATGACTTTATCATAGTATGAATGTTCATGGGGAAGGTGGAAAGCAGGAAAAGCAGGAAAAGCTACAAAACCTCTGAAAATACAGTTCAAAAGTCCAAAACATATGCTCTCTTTCACTTGGTCCAAAGCAATCCGGTGCACCGGATTGGAGTCTTTCCCAGTCCTTTTGTTTGAAAGCTCTACTCTACACCATTACACCACCACCAGCAGCCTGGACTGCCAATACAAGGCATGAGGGATCCATTATTTCAGGTTGTTTATGTGAAATTCTGAATGTTGCAGCAAAATCGTGACTTATCAGACAACATTTTTCTAAACTTCTGTTGTCCAGTGTTGGTCTTCTCTGCTGCTGTAGTCCATCAGCATCAGCCTTTTTTGGCAAAAAAAGTAAGTATATCCTTTTTGTTGAAGTTCTTGCTGTCTGCAATTATAACTGGCAAAAGCGTCAAACGGGACAGGCAAAAAAAAAAGAAAAAAAAAAAAGAAAGAAGATAATGCTATAAATCTAGGAAAGTGTACCACTGCCAAATATTCATGACTCAAACTGATAAAGAATACCTCCTGTATAAACAGTGAGCTCAGCACACACACTCAACTTAATAATTTAATAGTAATGAGGGTGAACTATTGTTTAAAGTTTGATACAAATAAATTATATTATTACCATATCAATATATTGCTCATACTCCTTATATATACTTATATATGCTTATTAACACTTTGATAATAATATCTTCAGACAGGTCTTGTGATCCTAAAATAGGTCAATTAAATTAAGTATTTAAGAAAATTAAATGATCTGCTACTTGAAAAAAAAAAGAAAAAAAAAAGAAAAGCACTTGGGAGCGGTGACGAGGGGAGTAGGTACAAGGTCTTGGATCAGGTAAAGCAAACAGGAGGCTCTGAACACTAGAATGAGAGGAGACAAGATTTAGTGGCTCAGTCTGTGAAGTCCTGGTGGATAGGAATCATAACAGGCAGGTGGAGAAATGGCAAGGGAGGGCCAAGTGGTCCAGGTGAGGCAGCATGGTTTCCAGGTGAGGGTGATTCTAAGAGTACTGTGACAGGAGGGCAGGCAGGTGAGTTAAGCCGATGTGAGCTGCCGAGTACAGACCAACGTCTGGATGCAGGTGAGTATAGTCAGAGGATCTAAGGGGAAGTTGACCGGATGGCTGAAGGTAGAAAGCACAAGGTGAGTAAATGCTACTGTGAAATAATCTTCTCCTTTGAAGAGCTGTGACTTTCCAGTCACCTTTCTTACTCAACATGTGTTAATAGACCTCTCTGCATTGAATCATATCTGTTATTAACCTCTGTCTCTCTTCCACAGCATGTCTTTATCCTGTTTTCCTTCTCTCACCCCAACCGGTCGCAGCAGATGGCCCCGCCCCTCCCTGAGCCTGGTTCTGCCGGAGGTTTCTTCCTGTTAAAAGGGAGTTTTTCCTTCCCACTGTCGCCAAGGTGCTTGCTCATACGGTGTCATATGATTGTTGGGTTTTTCTCTGTATCTACTGTACAATATAAAGCGCCTTGAGGCAACTGCTGTTGTGATTTCCTGTAATTGGACAGATTGAAATGAAATTGAAGTTAAAATAGATTTAATTGGCCATCAGCGAGGTGTAAAATGTATGAAAATACAGTTTAAAGTCTAAAACATATGCTTCTTTCACATACTCTAGCAACATCCAGTATGGGAGTCTTTTCCTGGCTGATTAAGGCCCCCTGGGCCTTATGTTGGACACCCCTGGTCTAGATGGAAATCTCTATAGCAATATTCTTTTCTGTGAAAATTGATACAAACTTACAGCCAAGCTTTATGTTTTAATTCGTCAATTTCTTTTATTTTTACCGTCTTCTTACAGCCTATGTTTTGTTGAACTCTATGCGAAATATGAAATCAACCATTGCTAAATTTACTAGTAATGCAGCATTTCATAACTCTATTAAATAGAAATGACAAACAAATAAAGTATCCATGATCAGCATGTAGTGGTTGCAACACAGCCTTGTGATGATGATGATTCAAAGCTGAACTATCCAAACAACCTACACTGATTACTCTTCATCTATATGAGTTTATCTTAATGGCCACATCATAAAACAGACTTCAAACGCTGGCTGTTATCCTAATGTTGTGAATGATATCAATCCTGTAAGTATTTCCTGTGGATATAATAGATATTCCTGACTGTAAAAATATTTGTGACTCACTGTGTTTGATACAAACTTTGCATTTCACATTAACAGCCAAACAATGACAAAGTTTGCTGTGCTGGTAATCATCTCTCTATGAACACATCGTACAGTTCAAAGGTCAGGTTTGTTTAGTATTTCTCCAACTCCAAAACTATTTTAGGAAATGACATGGTTCTTAACATTAGCCTGTGAATGTTTTTATTATATTAATTCCCAGATGAAATAGGTCAGTATTTTTTAATATTGGGAAACGGAATTTGAGTTTTGGACAGAGCTACACGTTCCCTAATTTCACACAAAAGGTCACGTTTAAACAGATGATAATACTGATAATCATAGGTACGGTTTAGCTCATCACTCTGGTTCACAAAGAGACAGGTGCTTTCTTCTTATAATGTGGCAACATTCATTCATTTTGGGCAAAGTTACAGCAAGCACACACGAGGAAATAGCATCTGAGCCTGAGTCAGTGTCAACACTTGTCTGTGCTAT
The DNA here is from genome assembly GCF_965226115.1 of Aulonocara stuartgranti. Lineage (NCBI taxonomy): Eukaryota > Metazoa > Chordata > Actinopteri > Cichliformes > Cichlidae > Aulonocara > Aulonocara stuartgranti. The sequence continues at coordinate 5,342,761 of NC_138953.1, read as the reverse complement.
CGGCACACAGAAGGCAGCAGTGTTTCATTAATGTTTTAACCCGTGGCCAGTGGTCCAGTAAAGCTTCAGCTGCCAAGCGTATTACTACGGACTCATGAAGCTCTTGCAGGCATATATGAATGTAATATTAAACCCTTTTGATGTGAAAACAATCTTTTTGAAGTTGTCATGTAAAAAAAGGCGTAGTTGTGTTATTTTCATGTCACAGCCAGAAGGAAATAAGCTGGTTCAAGATAAGCAGGTTCAAGAGGCTTAGACAGGGTCAGTATGGAATTCACAATGTAAATACACAATGGGACTGACCCTCTGATGGTACCTCATGAAGAGGAAGAGGGGAGGATAAATCATACACAGACAATCATACAGTGTTCTGGAGTTGTGTTTGTTCAGCTGCATGGAGCTGTTTATTTTATTCTCAAGCTCCATGTGATTTTGGATGTTCCTGGTAAGGTGCTGTATTTCCTTCAGGCAATTAAACCCACGTACTGCACAGCATGACTTGGCACAATTTTCACGTGATAACGGCTGTGATAGAGGGAAAGGATAAGTGAGTACTGGGACTGAAACATGTCAAAGTGAAATCTTTGTGCTAGCGTTTATTTGCCAGTCAAATTTGTCATTTTGATGTCTGATGATGAACTCACCAGCAACATGAGAGACTTTTGCAGCTAATTAGCCAGTTAGCATGCTAAATTCAGTTGCCTGTTTTTGGTGTCTATGCAACACAACATACAGACATCTCCTTATAACTTTAGTTTTTACTAGTTGAAGACTCTCAAAAACTACGAATCCCACAAACTGCCTTTATTCTACATTTATATGTATCCATATAAATGGCCCACCCTATATTAGTCTGCTGTGCATTTTACCTAAGGTGGATTTTTGCTATGTCATCATGCCTCATCACCTGCAAAGTGCATGTGCTAAGGTGTGTGCTTATATAATTGATCACAAGCTACTACATCTTTTAACTAACAATGCTTATGTCATTGTGACTACTTAGATTAAAAATTGGAGCTTGCATGCTTCTTAGTTCTTAACATTAGCCTGTGAATGTTTTTATTATATTTATTCCCAGATGGCTCAGATGCTAGGTCAGTATTTTTTAATATTGGGAAATGGAATTTGAGTTTTGGACAGAGCTACACGTTCCCTAATTTCACACAAAAGGTCGCATTTCTGATGCAGTTAAACCCCTGTTTGCAGTAATGTGCAAAAAGAAGAAGTACTGAGCCAGTACTTTTTGTTGAGTAACTAATTTCTTTATTTATATAGCAAAATGGTAAATGGCTGCAACAATGTATTGGAACATGTGCATTCCTCTTCTTGTTGTATGTTGCTTGCCTTTTGTTCTATTCTCTATCAGGTTCAGTGCTTTATTGTTTTAAATTAAATAAATCCCAGGTGGATTCACACCATTCATACCTGAGTCCTTATAATTTGTCAGAATTTTGAGGGAAGTTTGCTTTGTCAAGGTGAGTATGGTGGCTCAAAAAAGCTGAGCTTCTTCTAAAAGCCTGCTTCAAACTTAACTAATAAACTGGACGAGGATGCATCACTCAGGATACCATGGAAAGGAATAAAAGAACACATTTTAATATTGTTGTAAAACATGTGAAAAGTAAAATCAATCACTAATTACAATCAAAACCACAACATTAGACCATCATGTCAACATTGGATTAAGAGCTAGAACATCACATACAAACATATAAAGCTTTTGACATGCATATTTCACAAGAATAAAAAAAAAACAATGGCCTTTTTTTAAAGAAAACATACTTTACTGTTTTTCAACTTGGTCTGGACCAGAGATGGGCAGTAACGCGTTACTTGTAACGCGTTACTGTAATCTGATTACTTTTTTCGAGTAACGAGTAAAGTAAGGGATTACTATTGCAAAAATGGTAATTAGATTACCGTTACTTTCCCGTAGGAACACTGCGTTACTGCGTTACTAAAACCGTGATTTTTTGCGAGAATGTCTCACTACAGTGACGTAAGCGAGTGAGACGTTAGTGACAACAGCTGTGTGCAGATCAACAATGGATCATATATCAATTGTGGGAGAGAGTATGAGCGTGCAGCGTTTAAAGCGTGGAAGTACTGACCTTACTTTGAGTTTGATTCCATAAAAAGTGACAAAAACATTAGCGTCCATCGTGCGTGGGAAGAAAACTTCTTTTTACAGCGAAAAAAAACCCCTAACCTTCCAAACAAGCACCAAGTGCGCAACGACGTAATGGGAAACTCACAGAGAAACTCGCGGATTCTTCCACTCGGTTCGGTTCGATACTTTGGTGTCACGGTTCTATATTTTTTCGATACAAAAAAAATGTTCATGCCTTTTTAATTTGTCATTTATTACAATTATAAATATATATTTTAACTCAAAAGTACAGTTTTTAAATTTAACCCTAACCCTTGTGCGTGTTTTTTTATTTTGACAGCGAATGCGCACCTGCGGACCACTTATGTGCAGCCCTGGTTATTTAGCTCATCATATCGCAGCCACAGAAATTCTTTTGTCCATGAAATCATAAAGCTGCACTTTCTTTTTGCCTTATAGTCTGATTTGTCATAACTTTTCCGTTTTGTGGTAAGCTTTTCTTTGGCTGTCACTTCTTCACCCTGACCTGTCTTATTTGGCTCAGCAGAACTGAAATATAAATCCTGCTGCTTTTACACAGGCACTCACATAAGCTCAGCGATTCTCTGCGCGATCAACCTCTCACATGTGTAAGCTGCGGGAGATTTCACTTGTCATGTTTGCATAGTAAGCTAACGATTGATAAGACGATGTCAGAGGAATTGGTGCACAAATTATCATCACTCAGATCAGTGCTGTCACTCTCTATACACAGTTCACGCGATTGCAAAGTGAAAGCAAAAAAACAAGCGCAAATTCAAACGCGACTTCAATATGTCACATATTGGCAGTGGCTCACCGATGCCAATGACATAATTACCCAGCTACATTTCTGAAAGAATGCAAAAGCATTGACATATATTTTTCCTTCCTACAATAGCCGGACGGGCAGGGCAGAGATAGATTTTGGTAGCCCGACTGGAAAAATCGCTAGCGTCCTAGCCCCAGGACGTCGGGCTAGCGATAATGTCGGCGTAAATGTGCAGTCATATTCGTTGTGTTCCCACTAGTGCTTTCAGGTTAACCTCGTTAAAATGACCTTAACGCCACAACACGGCAAATCTCCGTTAACGAGCTACCCCTGATAGCCCCGTGCATGGGGCTAGACGGCCAACACGTTAACGAGCTAACTGCGCTAACACACTAGCTCCCACCCATGTAATTGAGCATTGCGTGGCACATCCAACATACTCTTTTACTTTAGTCCATGACGCACTTACCTTCAGGGTCATACGTCACAAGTGATGTACACTGTCTTGATGGTATATATGTATGAATCTATCAATCGTTTGTTGTAAGACTCAGATGATTATTTTTTAAAAGCTATTATTTTAAATGAGAATAAGAAAGAAAAGTATTTCTTTGTGCCTCCCTTTCCCTGTTAATGCCCTATACCTGGTCCCCTGGCAACACTTTGCTAGACCCGCCCCTGCACAGTTACCAGCTGTCAGCTACTGAGAAAAGGATCCTGGGGTTATTTGTCTCTCAGAAACAGTTCATAACTTCCCTTCAACTCATTCATGTCACCTAAAAGGTAAACCTGTTTCTCCATCACAGCTCTGATGATTCAGTAAGGACATCTCCTGGTTTCATCTTCATGTTTCCCTCTCACCACATATCCAAACCGATATCATGACCAGCAGCTTTACAGCTGTTGCTCCAGCCAACATCAGCTGATACTAGAAATTAATATTAAATAAATTCTAACAACAGCTGATCAAGCTTAAACGTGCTGCTGTTGTTTAGCGCGACATCTGCTGGTTTCTTCTTTCTGGCGCAAAGTGGACGATAAACAAACAAGAGAGAAAAGCCGATCAGCTGATCATTGATCAGTTTCATGCTTGAAGTAGCAACGGGAGAGAGAGGAGGAGAGGGTGAGAGAAGAAGAGGCAGCTGTGCAGCAAAGACAGAATAAATCCAGTTTTGTGTCTTTTTCATTGTAGCTGAAGTTCGGGACAAACTGCGTTTCTTTTCACCTCAATACGAAACGCGTGATATTTTCTCTGAATACCGAACGATTCCATTTTTTACGGGATGGTTGGAAACTCTAATAATTAACCTTATGAACAAGATAAAGTTCAACATCAGCAACATCATAGCACCCACCCAGCTGTATAGAAACTCCGTCATGCTAGCTAGTACGCAGTACGAAAAAGTCAGCATAACGAAAATAAACTCCACCTAAACTTGGTTTATATCTGACCCGGATAGACTGCAGGTCATAACTTCTTATATGAAGTTCAGTTCACTTGACACTCGGACCGGCGGCCGCTTCGGGTCTCTGCTCCTCCTGCCTCCCCTTTCCTTCATCCACCTGCTGGCTTCCACCACTTGCTAATGTTACTAAATCTGTGGAAGCTCCGCGATAGCCACCACACGAAGTAATGAATAACGAGCCTATCTAAAGCGTTACTTTACACTGGTTTTTACATAGTACATAAAAAAAATATAACTATAGGTAAAAATATATTTTGTCACTCTTTCTTTTTAGAACAGGTAGTCTCACTGAGATTAAGATCTCTTTGTCAAGACAGACCTGTACAAAAGATATGGAGATGGACAACCACATTCCTTTCTATAGGTAAGTAGCAAAGTATTTAAAGTTTAAAGTTCAGTGTGAACAAAAGCTAAAGTGTCCTGTGATCTGACATAATAGTACTGACCCTTTATCACGGCGAATCCATCTCATAGACCATAGGACTCCAGACCATTACAGACTACAGGACCACCAAACCCTCCCCCGCATCCTCTGATGTCTCCTTCCTCAACAAGCTCAACAACTTTTATGCACGTTTTGAGCGAGGGAACCCCACAACCACACCCAAAACAGACATGACGCCAGACCACCAACCTCTGACTCTCCTCCCCACCCTGGACCCCCACCAATTCGCATACCGCCAGAACAGGAGCACAGAGGATGCACTCTCCATCGCACTGCACTCTGTCCTCTCACACCTGGACAACAACAACACCTACGCCAGAATGCTGTTTATAGACTTCAGTTCAGCATTCAATACAATCCACCCCTCACAACTCATCAGGAAACTGACAGACCTGGGCATCAGGTCCCTCATCTGCAAATGGTTACTGGACTTCCTGACCAACCGCCCCCAACATGTCCGGCTGGATAACCACTGTTCATCTACAATCACAATGAACACCGGTGTACCACAAGGCTGTGTGATGAGCCCTTTCCTCTACTCCCTCTTCACCCACGACTGCAGACCTGCTGATGCTTCCAACACCATCATTAAGTTTGCAGATGACACCACGGTGATTGGCCTCATCAGTGACAACGATGAGGCCGCCTACAGGGAGGAGGTGGATCGTCTGGCTGAGTGGTGCGACACAAACAACCTGCTGCTTAACACCGAGAAGACTAAGGAGCTCATCGTGGACTACAGGAGAAATGCTGACCCACATCCACCCATCCACATTAAGGGGACGGCTGTGGAGCGTGTGAGCAGCTTCAAGTTCCTGGGAGTCCACATCTCCGAGGATCTCATCTGGACGACCAACTGCTCCAAGCTGGTCAAGAAGGCTTACCAGCGCCTCTTCTTTTTGAGGACTCTGAGGAAGAACCACCTGTCCTCAGACATCCTGGTGAACTTCTATCGTTGCACCATCGAGAGCATCCTGACCAACTGTATAACAGTCTGGTACGGGAACTGCTCTGCCTCGGACCGGAAGGCGTTGCAGAGGGTCGTCAAAACTGCCCAGCGCATCGCCGGAGCACCACTTCCTGCCATAAAGGACATCTACAGGAAGCGGTGTCTAAAAAGGGCTGGGAAAATCATCAAAGACCCCAGTCACCCATCACATGGACTCTTCACCCTCCTGCCCTCTGGGAGGCGCTACAGGAGCCTCCGGACTAAGACCACCAGGTACCGGAACAGCTTCTTCCCCACAGCTGTCAGACTCCTGAACTCTGCCTCCTGACATCTGACCCATGTTAAACTCATGGACTGAACCACCACTCACAACCACTAGCACTTTATATAGCCTCTGTAGAAATTATCCACATATCTCACTTATCTTAACTGCACTACTGTATAGTTCTGTGTAAATAATCATTCTGTACATACGATAATTTTTAACCCTACAACTGTTTATAACTTGCATAGTTCACATTTCTGTATAACTGTATATCTCATATTTCTGTATAGTGTTTTATTTCATATTTATATCCTGTACATAGCTTGTACTCACTACAGCCTGTACGTACTTATAGTTATAGAATATTCATAACATACTTCATACCGTGTACATTATAACATACCATAATAGACCCATTTCTGTAATATACTTACATATCTATATTATTGCTAATATATATTGTAATATATCTATATCATGGCTAAAACACTTCTGGATGGATGCAAACTGCATTTCGTTGCAAGGTGCATGCACCTGTGCATGTGCAATGACAATAAAGTTGAATTCTATTCTATTCTATTCTATATTTTCAATTTTATTCCATTAAATTGATACAGTGGGGAACTTCTGTTGAATGAGTTTGTTCACTTACAAAGGAATAAACAATCTCTAAACAATAACATAATATCAACCAAAAGTCAAGAAAATAAAACCGTTGAAACTCTGACTGCTTCTTGTGAGTATGTGTGATCACTTTTGTTGTGAAAGATGCCACATTAGCTGAATGAGGTGTCTTCTCCACGTTGCAGGAAGTACTGACCATATTGAGCAGTCACTTATGAAATGAAATCTCACTCAGCAGGGTTAAAATATCTGGCTTAAAGTAAATCTTTCATTAAAATGCCGCTGTCTTGAATCTGACTTGTTCTGTAAATGCCGTTATTTATGAAAAGGAATGCTTAAACCTATGATCCTCTGAGTATTTGCACCATTCTAACCAGGAAGTCAGTCTGGGCGCGCACAGTGCAGTTTAACAAACTGTGCCCTTCATGCAGACTTACTCTTCTCATAAAATACAATTTTTATCAAGCAGTGAAATGCAAATGCTTGTGACACATTCAAATGCAGATGAAATTTGACTGTCATGTTATTGTTAATGTATGTAAATTGAACAAATGCTCAAACATTACTTTCGGTAGTTTGAGTCAAAAGTAAGCAAGCAAGATCATAGAAAACATTCTGGAGTTTAGTCAAAACTTATGATGTGTTCTTTGAAAATTTCAGTTTCAGTATGATTTAGGATTACTTTTTTTTTTTTAAAGCAAAAAGTAAAAGACGCAGAGCCGACGGCTTTACTGCTGCAGCTGCATGTGACTGCCGCTGCTTTGGGATCTGTCTGTACACTGAGAGCTAATGAGAACAGCAGCAAAGCCTGTACTACAAGGAAGTCTGGCATATCGAGGCTATTTTTTCTATTGTCTGGTTTCATTAACCCAGATGATGCAATAATGCTAAATGGTTGAGCGATAGTTGGTAAGTCCAACCAGGATTCTAGTTATGAGTGTGTTCTCATAAAACAGGTGGTGGTGACATTACATTACTAATCACTAGCTGACAAGCTGTTAAATAATAATAATATTAAATATAATGGAGAATTAAAGAAACAGTAATTCTACAACCAGGAAAATATTGTGATAAATAACTTAATAACAGTACTGACCCACTGTTAAGGCAAATACATCTCATATTTTCAATTTTATTCCATTAAATTGATACAGTTGGGAATTAATGTTGAATTTGTACGTTTGCTCACTTACAAGGAAATAAACAATCTCTAATTGTATGGCAACTTCATTTTAAGGGAGATAAACAGAATATCAACCAAAAATCCAGAAAAAAAAAACACGTTAGATAAAAGTTATAAATGTTATCATGCAAATTCATGCAAAACATGAATTTGAATGACTATGAAACCCTTGTTGGCAACCACACTGGTAAGATGTTTCATGTAGTTCACACGGTCACCAGGTTTGCACACGTCTCAGGAGGGACTTTGGCCCTCTTTGCAGAAAGTCTAAGCTCCCTCCACAGATTTTCTATAGGATTCAGGTCTCTCGACCGACTGGGCCACTCCATGACCTTTTTAGCCAATCCTTTGTTCCCTTAGAGCAGGGGTCCCCAATCCCAGTCCATGAGGGCCGGTGTCCCTGCAGGTTTTAGATCTCACCCTGGGTTAACACACCTGAATCACATGATTAGTTCATTACCAGGCCTCTGGAGAACTTCAAGACATGTTGAGATGGTAATTTATCCATTTAAATCAGCTGTGATGGATCAAGTACACATTTAAACCTGCAGGGTCACCAGCCCTCATGAGCTGGGATTTGGGACCCCTGCCTTAGAGTAAGTTTTGGGTCGCTGACATGCTGCAAGGTCTGTCCACAGCCCTTTTTCAGCGTCCAAGATTTTATGGCCCCTCGGTGCAGTGAAGTCATCTGACCGAAGCATAATGTTTCCACTTCTGTGCTCGACTGTTCATTGGCTCATACTTGAAATTCTCGTCCTCCAAACATGGCGGGTTGATTTTGGTTTCATCTGAACACTTTTCTGAGTCATTTATGTGTTCACTGCGTCAAATAATTATTTCCCCTACTGCATGTTGCTTTGATGTATTCTTATGGCATGGATGACAGTCTTAGCTTTAGGCTTTCAGCTTCAAACCAGGCAGTGTTAAATTTCTGGAGCAAATAAAGAACAGAAATAAAAACATAATTCACACAGGGAAGTAGGCTTACTAGCCGAGCTTTTAAGGCCAACAAGTTCAAGCCTATGGTGCTTTAATCAGGTTGTCCTCAGGATTAACTCATTTTCCATAGGCCTAAAAAAAAATGAAATGGTAGATTTCTCCATAGAAGGTTTTGTTGGACTTTAGGACTTGCACACAGGCACATTTGCATAGGTTTCATATCCCTCTAACTGTAGAGTTAGAGAAATACCTAACTACAAACGACAGTGAGAAAGTACCACCTGAGCTCCACCCTGATGCAGGTGAGAAGCATTTGTGATTTGAAGGATAATACAAAAAAAGAGCTGGAAGAAAGCCAGTAATTAAATGCACTAGCCAACATGCTTAAAAAGTCATTGTTTCTCAGACCTTTTCTGTTTAATTGGGCTTCATAACAGATTTGTAACAGTCAAATTTATCCACCACAACTTAATCCGTCTCTAATGGCAAGCTGCATGTGTCTCTAATTGTGAGGATCAATCAAGTTCAATTCACACCCAGTATCCAGTAAGGGTCCTGCCTAAACCCCCCATGCTAAAAACCAGCCCTGAAATGGCGCGGCTACGTCTGCAGCCTGTCCACAGTTCAGGACACAAGCAGTACACTATATGTTGTAGTGTGTATGTGACAAATAAATTAAATATTTGTAAAAAGTCTCCTCCTTTGACTTCAAAACATGTGATAAATTAACCGACACACAAATCAGAGGGCTGAATATTTAGAAGTGATAAGCCAGCACTCCCATGCGTTACATAACCACACCAAAACATTGCAGAGCTTCTCTGCACCTGGAAGCCCAGCTCTATTTTCTCAGTCTCCGTGGAGACTCAGATCATCGGGGCCCAGACTTTGCCCCACTCCTTCACTTACAAACCTTGAAAGCTAAATTTTCCAGTCACAACCAAGCCAAGCTGCAAGGAGCTTTGTACTGATTGTGTGTAGTGTTATGATGACAGGGCAGACTACACATACACATGAATGTCCCTGTGAGATTGCAGCAGGTGTTTGAGCAGTTTGGTTTTTCTCTTTTTTTTGACCATTGCAACATCACTGCAGGGCAGACACGTGGTAAACCAGTTATGGTTGAACAGAGCGTGAGCATTTGATAACATTTTGCGTAAAGATCACTTTAGGAATTGCTGTTGCTAAGTCACATGATTAGGTAATAATATGAAAATCACAGCACAACAGGTAAACTCAAGCATGAGGCACAAAACTAAATTACTCCATGCTTCGGTTGTCTTTGTTGCAACACAGTAACAAGTTTTGCAGCTTTATAATTACTTTGCAGAAAAAAGCAACATTTTATTATTTATATATTGTATATAATTTAGGTGCTGTTCATATATGAACTCTGTTTTATTTTATTTATTTAGCTTTACTTATGCATATATTTCATCCTATATTTCCATATTTCACACAGTTTTTGAAAATAATACCGGTAAAAAAATTATGCTTTTTAATACTAAATAATAGCACATACAAATGTACTCATTAATATCAGGATTGTGCAAGTTTTTTCTACTAAATGACAGTTAGCAATAGCTAACTACTTATGAGAAAAATGTATCAAATCCTTCAAATGTCAAAGGGTTAAATGAGTAAATTAAATCTGACAGCTACAAAAAAAACATCTGCTTCTGTGAAACACAACCAGGCTCATAGACATGCAGGCCTCTGGTGTAACTGACTGGAGGATGAAAAAAAGAAAAAAAGAAGCACGGAGAACAAAGAGGAGAGAACTTACAGAAGCAATAATTTAATAATTTTGCCAATTTTGCAAAACAAAAATGCAAAATTGGCAAAATGGCAAACAGAGACAGCAACAGACACAAGTTGCTGTCTCTGTTTACTATCACACTGTGTGCAGTATTGCATCACATGTCATTGTCCTGGCCTTTAACTTGTGGGGAGGTGTGTGTGTGTTTTGGCTTCATTAAAAAAGAAGTCTTGGGTCAATTTGACAAGGGTCATGGATACGCAGGCTGAGTGAAGACAACACATACTCATTTTAACAATTCTATCCATAAAAACTATGCAAGCAATAACACTTAATATTGATTCAGTGAGGGACATTAACAGTTCATTTAAAGGATCTGTTACCCTTGCTTTCGTCACATTCAAAAAGTTTAATGTACATTACACCAGGCTGGAATAGGGTCAGATAACAAGAGAAATGATGCCTGAACTCTTGTGACATCAGGCTATTCACTGCTAAAAGCTAAGTGCTGCTTCTTTTCATATTTGCTTGGGAAAACATTACATAATTCTAGTGTCTGGTTAAACCAGGACATCTGTAGCTAGTCCACACAACAGGCCTTGAGATAAAAGAGCAGGTTAACATGCACACTTGAAATCAGTCGGCGAGTTGTACTGTCACACTACTCTGCCAAATAGCTGCACTCATAGTAACACACATGGCCAACAAACTGTGAGGACCTGTAGTTAGTCACTTTCAAAAATGGCTTATATAATAAGACTAAAACAATATTGCTTGTGCCATAAACACCATTTGCCAAAGTAGTATTTGTGGCATAGCGCTGTTCTATGTTGCAACATTAATGATGTCTTCAAATGAAAGCACAATTCATGTTTGCTTAAACTTTAGTGACGCCAAAATGCAAATAAAAAAGAGATACATTAACCATATGAAGTTAGAGCCAAAAGAGGGTTAGCTTAACCTTGACAAGGAATGGCTGGCTTGGTTCTATACAAAGACTGGCATGAATGAATAAATACTAACTAAATGAATTACATAAAAAGCAAATTAATTTTAAAAAGGAACAGAAAATCAACTGGCAAACTTGCAGCGACACAAGGTGTTGAGCTGCTAGCTAAGACTTGCACATAGCTAAAATATGCTAGTTTTACCTTTTAACATTTCATTTACTGGTTAAGGTTAGTACAACTAATTAAAGAAGTCAGTTGTAAAGGTATAATTGGTGAATTATAGTTGTGCTATATTTGAATGGAGACCAGCCCGGCAGTTATACCTGCTTGTTTTTTCTTTGCTAGATTATGCTAGCTGTATCTTGGTTTCAGCTTTCTATGTTGGACAGGCATGAGTGCTAGACTTTATTCAATGGATTAAGTTGTTTTATGGTCGCACTGAATTAGATATATATATATATATATATATATATATATATATATATATATATATATATATATATAAAAAACACCCAGCACGCCCCTGCGGGCGGTTTATCCTTCAAGCTCGGGTCCTCTACCAGAGGCCTGGGAGCTTGAGGGTCCTGCGCAGTATCTTAGCTGTTCCCAGGACTGCGCTCTTCTGGACAGAGATTTCCGATGTTGTTCCCGGGATCTGCTGGAGCCACTCGCCTAGCTTGGGAGTCACCGCACCTAGTGCTCCGATTACCACGGGGACCACCGTTACCTTCACCCTCCACATCCTCTCGAGCTCTTCTCTGAGCCCTTGGTATTTCTCCAGCTTCTCGTGTTCCTTCTTCCTGATATTGCTGTCATTCGGAACCGCTACATCGATCACTACAGCCGCCTTCTTCTGTTTGTCTACCACCACTATGTCCGGTTGGTTAGCCACCACCATTTTGTCCGTCTGTATCTGGAAGTCCCACAGGATCTTAGCTCGGTCATTCTCCACCACCCTTGGGGGCATCTCCCATTTTGACCTCGGGACTTCCAGGTTGTACTCAGCACAGATGTTCCTGTACACTATGCCGGCCACTTGGTTATGGCGTTCCATGTATGCCTTGCCTGCTAGCATCTTGCACCCTGCTGTTATGTGCTGGATTGTCTCTGGGGCATCTTTACACAGCCTGCACCTGGGGTCTTGCCTGGTGTGATAGACCCCAGCCTCTATGGATCTTGTGCTCAGAGCTTGTTCTTGTGCTGCCATGATTAGTGCCTCTGTGCTGTCTTTCAGTCCAGCTTTGTCCAGCCACTGGTAGGATTTCTGGATATCAGCCACCTCCTCTATCTGCCGGTGGTACATACCGTGCAGGGGCCTGTCCTTCCATGATGGTTCCTCGTCTCCCTCCTCTTTCTTGGGTTTCTGCTGCCTGAGGTATTCACTGAGCACTCGGTCAGTTGGGGCCATCTTTCCAATGTATTCTTGGATGTTCCTTGTCTCATCCTGGACTGTGGTGCTGACACTCACCAGTCCCCGGCCCCCTTCCTTCCGCTTATCGTACAGCCTCAGGGTGCTGGACTTGGGGTGAAACCCTCCATGCATGGTAAGGAGCTTTCTTGTCTTTATGTCAGTGGTTTCTATCTCCTCCTTTGGCCAGCTTATTACCCCAGCAGGGTATCTGATCACGGGCAGGGCGTATGTGTTGATGGCCCGGATCTTGTTCTTACCATTCAGCTGACTCCTCAGGACTTGCCTGACCCTCTGCAGGTACTTGGTGGTTGCAGCCTTTCTAGCGGCCTCTTCATGGTTCCCATTTGCCTGCGGGATCCCCAGGTACTTGTAACTGTCCTCTATGTCTGCAATGTTGCCTTCTGGTAGTTCAATCCCCTCAGTTCTGACTACCTTCCCTCTCTTTGTTACCATCCGACTACACTTCTCCAGTCCGAACGACATTCCAATGTCATTGCTGTATAGCCTGGTAGTGTGGATCAGTGAATCGATGTCTCGTTCACTCTTGGCATACAGCTTGATGTCATCCATGTACAGGAGGTGGCTGACAACTGCTCCGTTCCGTAGTCGGTATCCGTAGCCAGTCTTGTTAATGATCTCACTGAGGGGGTTCAGGCCTATGCAGAACAGCAGTGGGGACAGAGCATCTCCTTGGTAGATCCCGCACTTGATGGTAACTTGTGCTATGGGCTTGGAGTTGGCCTCTAGTGTTGTACGCCACATCCCCATTGAGTTCCTGATGAAGGCTCTTAGGGTCCCATTGATCTTGTACAATTCTAGGCATTCCAGTATCCAGCTGTGGGGCATTGAGTCATAGGCCTTCTTGTAATCAATCCAGGCAGTGCACAGGTTGGTCAGTCTGGTCTTGCAGTCTCGGCTGATTGTTCTGTCTACCAGTAGCTGGTGTTTTGCACCTCTGGTATTCTTGCCAATTCCTTTCTGTGTCCCGCTCATGTATTGACCCATGTGCCGGTTCATCTTAGCCGATATGATACCTGACAGGAGCTTCCATGTAGTACTGAGGCAGGTTATTGGTCGGTAGTTGGAGGGGACCGGTCCCTTCTTGGGGTCCTTGGGGATCAGGACCGTCCGGCCTTCAGTTAGCCATTCCGGGTGTCTTTCGTTAACTAGCAGCTGGTTCATTTGTGCTGCCAGACGCTCGTGGAGTGCAGTCAGCTTCTTCAGCCAGTAGGTGTGAACCATGTCGGGCCCTGGTGCTGTCCAACTCTTCATACTGGAGACCCTTTCTTGGATATCTGCCACTGTGATGGTTACTGGACCCTGTTCAGGGAGGTCGCTGTGGTCTGCCATCAGATCCTCTAGCCACTGAGCATTGCCGTTATGGGTTGCATCCTTCTCCCATATGCTCTTCCAGTATTGTTCTGTCTCCAGCCTTGGTGGTGCTGTTCTCTTATTGTTCCCTTGCCACTGAGAGTACACCTTTGCTATTCTACATGAATAGGATGAGGGACCTATGGATTCTTCGATACCCAACATCCACAATGACGGCGAAACAACTAGTAGCTCAGTGTTCCAACATTCGAAAGAAGGGACTGCTCTCACAGCTAGAGATTGACGAGGTACAACACAAATGCTACGGCAAGGAGGAGTCAGGACGCCAGGTCAGGGGGGAGATATCATCACCCCCACCCGAGATTGGGTACATAGCCCCAAGTGCGATAGGAGAAGGATCGTTGAGTGCGAGAGGAACTGACCTGAAAAATAGGATCATGGCCAAGCTTGAAACCTGGATCCCCCGTAGCCGGTTACCAAGATTACGCGAAGTACCCTCAGAAGGTCTGCTAGATGATGTTAATGCAGCACTACGGACAATACCTACAACCACGGTTACCGACACTAACAAGCTGATCTACAATACGGCAGCAGTGATCAGTGAGATGCTTGGCTACAAGTTGAACAGCCACAAGGGGCAGTACCCTCCATGGAGAAGGAGGCTAGAGGGCAAGATCAAAGTAGCACGGAGGGAGGTTAGCCAACTAACGGAGTTGCAGAAAGGTGCGACAAATAAGGTGCCTAAGAAATACAGCAAGCTGTCCATACCTGAGGCCTTGGAAACTGCCAAGCAAATATATATATATATATATGTATATATATATATATATATATATATATATATATATATATATATATATATATATATCCTATCGCACTTGGGGCTATGTATGTATGTATGTAGTATTTATTCATTCATGCCAGTCTTTGTATAGAACCAAGCCCCAACTGACCAAGTGCTCAGTGAATACCTCAGGCAGCAGAAACCCAAGAGGAGGGAGATGAGGAACCATCATGGAAGGACAGGCCCCTGCACGGTATGTACCACCGGCAGATAGAGGAGGTGGCTGATATCCAGAAATCCTACCAGTGGCTGGACAAAGCTGGACTGAAAGACAGCACAGAGGCACTAATCATGGCAGCACAAGAACAAGCTCTGAGCACAAGATCCATAGAGGCTGGGGTCTATCACACCAGGCAAGACCCCAGGTGCAGGCTGTGTAAAGATGCCCCAGAGACAATCCAGCACATAACAGCAGGGTGCAAGATGCTAGCAGGCAAGGCATACATGGAACGCCATAACCAAGTGGCCGGCATAGTGTACAGGAACATCTGTGCCGAGTATAATCTGGAAGTCCCGAGGTCAAAATGGGAGATGCCCCCAAGGGTGGTGGAGAATGACCGAGCTAAGATCCTGTGGGACTTCCAGATACAGACGGACAAAATGGTGGTGGCTAACCAACCGGACATAGTGGTGGTAGACAAACAGAAGAAGACGGCCGTAGTGATCGATGTAGCGGTTCCGAATGACAGCAATATCAGGAAGAAGGAACACGAGAAGCTGGAGAAATACCAAGGGCTCAGAGAAGAGCTCGAGAGGATGTGGAGGGTGAAGGTAACGGTGGTCCCCGTGGTAATCGGAGCACTAGGTGCGGTGACTCCCAAGCTAGGCGAGTGGCTCCAGCAGATCCCGGGAATAACATCGGAGATCTCTGTCCAGAAGAGCGCAGTCCTGGGAACAGCTAAGATACTGCGCAGGACCCTCAAGCTCCCAGGCCTCTGGTAGAGGACCCGAGCTTGAAGGATAAACCACCCGCAGGGGCGTGCTGGGTGTTTTTTATATATATATATATATATATATATATATATATATATATATATATATATATATATATATATATATATATATATTCATAGCCTATTCTTAGGTCTTAGCTGTTTTAGGTAGGGTTTCTTTAAATATATTTTTTAATATTTTAATATAAACCAACTGTCCAGAAGTTTCTTCTGCAATATTTAATCATAGCAGATGTTCTTAGTAAGGATGTGGTACTTATTGCAAAAGTGAGGGGGGGCTGAGGGACTAGGATTGATGTCTAATTCTTTTTATATTCTTGTGTTAAGAGCCTCCTTTGAAATAACTTCCTGTTCTTAGAAAGTGACTGCTTTTCCAAGTAAGATAGATGATTCATCAAATAGTGTCTGGGGCCTTTTTATTTTACCTAAACTGCAGACTGCAGCAGACCTTTATTCTTACTTTGCAGGTCATACCTTTTTACTCTCTCTGTTTGATTGGTTTGCTGTATTGTGTTAGCACAGTCCCACTGCTCTGTCAATATTTAAAACTGAAAGCCCTCTTGAGCTTCATTGTGAAACTTTGGCAATATGCTGCAACAGCTTCTCAGAATAAATGAATGAAACTGCATCACTAAGCCTGTGGAAGTTAAGTAACACAACTTACTGTCAGAATGAAAATCCCACTACTTCTAGTTAATTATAGGGATATTTTTAAGAAGACACCTCTTCCCAGCATCAGCATACTGACTGTGTACCGTTAACTTCAGTTCAAACAGGAAGCTGTTCACAGTGAAGGCATTTCTTTAGTTTCCTGTGTTGGATTGAGCTGAGCCACACAGACCACACAGGAAACAAGATGCTCTCAGCAAGCTTTTTTAGCACTCTTGAAAACTTTATCTCAAATTCTGACAAAAGGAAACAACACTTTCACCAAATCTCGTGGTAACAACAACAGTCAGATCACCACAAAAAATACTACACACATGACTAGGGCTGCACGATATTAGGAAAACCTGCGATGTGCGATAACTGATCAATACTATAATAACGATATGACTTGCGATAAAATAAATAGCAAAAAAAAAAAAAAAAAACACGAATACATAATTTCCATTTTACTGCAACAGTTGTATTTAATGAAAGCTGCTGTATTAGCAGTGTAGCAACAAAGTGCACTTTAACTTTGAAACATAAAAAATAAAAAAATTCTAAGGCTTGAATTCTGAAAGACATCCTTCCCAGTCTCTATAATTAGTTTTAAATAAACATAACTTAAATTATACTGCAAATTATCTCAATGCAGTTGTTCATCATTTTACCACTCACCAAGTAGTTATGATCTAAGTCAAAGCTGAAGAGGAAACTTTACTGTAGGGCTTGCGTAGTTTTCAGCTTGGCTCAGTTCAAACATGGCCTGCATTTGTATAGCGCTTTACTCAGTCCCTAAGGACCCCAAAGCGCTTTACACTACATTCAGTCATTCACCCATTCACACACACATTCACACACTGGCAATAGCAAGCTACATTGTAGCCACAACTGCCCTGGGGCGCACTGACAGAGGCGGCACTGACATGACGGTCATGCGGCATGTTTCATACATTTGTGGAATGGCGACATGGGAAAAGTAGTTTCGTGAGGGGATGCGGTATCTCCGGTCCACTTTACATATCAGACTGGTGAAGCCCTCTCTGCTAACTGTATTTATAGGCATCATGTCTTTGTCAAAAATGTGTAATGGCCTCTGTTATTTCTTTGTAGCGCTTCGACGTTTTCTCATGAGTTCCACTTGAAAAACTCTGATACAGAGACGGCTGTTGGACTGCTGTGCTCTTTGTCTTAACATTAGCAACCTTTGCTTGGCTAGCCCTATCTTTCTGGAACTCTTCAAACAGTTCTCTGTGGTTGTATTGAAGATGATGGTGGAGATTAGTCGTGTTTCCTCTGGTGGTTGCCACGAGTGTTTGGCAAGTTTTGCAGAGCACCTGTGTTTGGAGAACGTCGTCTTTATCAAATCCAAAGTACCTCCAAATAAGCGAGGTACTATTTTTTTTTTTAGGCACGAGTTCATAGTCAGTAGCGTTCTCGTCATGCGTCTCGCTCTCAGCCTTTACAACTCTGACTCGTTGCTGCAGCGTTGTTCACTCCCCACCTGCGTAGGAGGTGGGCCTCTAATCCATTTGACTGGTTAATGCCGTGAAGGGCTCTATTCGACTGGTCAAATGTGTAAAGGGGTTTCTTTGATTGGTAAATTCTTTAAAGCACGTGTGTAAACATTTTAGGGTACCCAATTATCGCAGTTTACGGCGTCTTTTGCGATGGGCCCATCGCACAGGCTGATATCGCGATGACAATAAATTTTCGATTTATTGTGCAGGCCTACACATGACTGTGTCAGTACCCACCCAGTACCCACCCAGACAACGCAGTCATTACGTTTGCAGATTACACCACTACCACCGTGGTATAATCTGCAAACTTAGCCCCCAGACATGAGCCCCACCACGGGGCGAATGAGACGGCATACAGAGCGGAGGCTCAGAGGCTGTCAGATTGGTGTGCAGACAACAGCTTGGACCTCAATACCACCAAGACAAAAAGAGCTGGTAGTCGACTTCAGAAGAAGGAAGTCTGAGCTGCAGCCCATCAGCATCAATGGGGAGCTCATGGAAAGGGTGTCGAGGTTTCAGGTTCCTGGGTGTGCACATAGACACAGACCTCCACTGGAGCTCAAACACCTCAGCGTTTGTAAGGGAGGCCCAACAGGGTCTCCGTTTTCTGAGAATCCTCAGAAAAATGGACCTGAAGAAGGAGCTGCTGATCGTCTTCTACCGTTGCTCCATTGAAAGTGTGCTGACATCTTCATGGCACTCAAAAAGGCACTTCGGAGGGTCATTAATACAGCCCAAAAAGGGCCGGACCCCTTGGATCTTCCAGCGGAGACAGGAAACGAAGGCGGGACGGCCCCCTCGGACCCTCCAGTGGAGGCTATCCCGAAGCCAGCAGGCATGGAGTCCTCTGGCAGACATGAAGGCAACTGGCGCTGCGCTGAGCACTGGCTCTGCCCAGACAGCGCTGACATGGTGTAGTTCTCTGGGGGCTGCTTAACCTTCAGGGATCCAGAATTAGCTGGGGACTGAAACCTAGCCTCTGGGGAGGCCCTGGAGTGCATAACTGTGCCCATAGCAGCTAAAACAGAGAAACACCCTGGGTGGAAATTAGATTTTCTCCCTGCATAGAACGAATGAGTGAGACTGGTGACAGAATGAGTGACAGAGCTAGTGGTGACACTGGAGCCTGGGCTACGGATAGCGGGGACACTGGAGCCTGGGCTGAGGGCGAGTGAGCAGCTGACACTGGAGACTGAGCTGAGGACGAGTGAGCAGCTGACACTGGAGACTGAGCTGAGGGCGAGTGAGCAGCTGACACAGGAAACTGAGCTGAGAGCGAGTGTACAGCTAGCTAGGCCGAAGGCTGCTGGGCAGCTAGCTGGGCCGAAGGCTGCTGGGCAGGGGATAAGCAGTTCTTATTGCTATCTGCTATCTTTTGACTGTGTCAAGGAGCGTCTGCGGCGTGAGCGCCGCTTTCTTTCTGGAGGCTGGACCGACGGGCCGGACAGAACGTCCTCCGGTGGGTCGGGTAGCGAAGCAATTGTAGCTTGGAGAAGGTGTGGAGTGTTCCGGAGAAAGGCCTGCATGGTCGGGGGAAGTGATCCAAACAGCCACGGAAGGTCAGAAAAGAGCCGTTGTAGCCGGCCTTCAACTGTGCGGCGAGGCTCTTCCGGAGGGTGTTCCAGCCACAGCCCAAGTAGAATCTCCACATTGTAGATGATGTCATCTTGGAGCTCATCGGACGGATTGAATGCCGCAGGGTCCATGCTGGCTGGTTCGTACTGTCACGGGTTACTGGGGCAAGCGTGTGTGGATTATTTAGACAGACAGAGGGAACACAGAGAAGTGGGAGCAGGCAGGCACAAAACAAACCCTAACGAATGGCAAACTGAACCCAAAGACATAACAGAATAAACAAGAACACAGAATAATATAAAGAAACACAGAACACTGAGTCATCAGACTCAGGACCATGACAGAGGTTTTTGCTTTATCCTTATTATTGTACTCAAGTACTGTATAATAAAACACTGTTTTTTGTTTAAAGGTACTGTAATAAGTGTACCTGTGAAACATTGCTGGCAGAGATGTGCCTTACACTCTGCCCTAATATATCAGCTGCAGGCTAAAAATGGACAGTGACAGTCACAAGTCTGTCATTGTACCTCATGTCTGACAAATAATACAGAACATTGCTAAACTCTTGACCCACCCCTTGTTTCTTCATAATTTCTAAGGAGGAGCAATTTATAGATATATGAGCAAGCATTCATTCAAATACAGTAAATAAGGTAAAACAGTAATGATAATGAGCTTTAAAATCATCCTGAACTCCTGAACTCTTGCATGCATGCTTTCTTGTCATTTCTTAAAGTAGTCTTTAGGAAGGACATTCAAAGCTCTTGTTTGGATGTTGGTTCCCTTTTGTTTGTTTTCAGTCAGGATGATGCCATCATGCTTCAATAATGTTGCGTTTCAGCCACCTGATAGGCCGATCCCTGACATACATTGGCAGTGTATTTAGGTTCACTGTCATGCTGAAACAAAAGAAACACTTTGCAGATGGTATTGTAGAGTGGATCAAAACCTGATGGCTCTACTCTGCAACACCACTGGCTGAAAGGCAGCACCAAACCATGACAGAGCCTTCACTGTTGTATTTCTCTCCTGATCTCCTCCATAGCCCTGTTGCCACTGATTTTTAGTCCTGTTTTTATGTAATTTTGTAATTTTCCTTCCCTAAGAATAGCTTCTGATGGTCACCCCTCTGCTGAAACCACTAGAAGATGTATCAACTGAAGAGTCAGATACATCTATCGGGTACTGTGTCAAGTTTTTGCTGGAATTTTCCTTTTTCTTAAGGACATGACTTTCAGTTAGGTCAGGCTTAATAAACAAAAAGACATTGCTTTGAAATCTTGATGTACAAAGACTGGACTGAAAATAAGTGAGAAAGCAGACAGTGACCAAAGAAAACCTTTGAAAGAAAACCTTTGAAAGACCTCCAGAATGCTTGCAGAGCCTAATGTTTAATATCACTTTTTTTTAAAAAAGTTACTAGAAAGCCTGCCTCCTTGGAAGCAAAATGTTTATTTAAATAATAGGTGTCTCAATACTTTTGCACAGTAATGTATATGTGTTTGCTTTCCTGTACCCTATTATTCTAATCCTCCCGGTTGCTGCAGCTCCGCTAATTCCTGTGCCACAGCAGAGTCCTTACTTTCCCCTGCGCTGCGAACCGAATAACCTCTGTATTTCCCAATTTCTTTTTCTCCCCGCTGGCAGTGTGAAACGTTAAGACTCGATTCATGTTTTAAAAGCTACTCTATCGTGCATAAGAGTACAAAGTTGCATATACTGCCTTACAAAGCCACGCAGCTGGAGCTGTGTGAGTGGTGAAACTGAGATAACTAGCTCGAATTTTAGACCCATCCTAAACTAGCCAGCCCAGACACTGCACCATTGTGTTAGTTTCTCTTTTTAACACAACAGGTTATTAGATATAAAAAAGTGTAGTGACCATGAAGTCACCATCTTTGGATCTGACTGAGAAGTTGAAGCACTCTCCGTGGGTGGGTAGTGACTTGTCAAAGATATAGCACTGCTTTGGAGTAAATCATGATTTATCGCCCTTGGATGCAAATGTGGACCCAATTGAGCTTTGTGTTGCATGCAATAAGAATTAAAACTGAAACTTGAGCTCATCGTCATCAAGAAATGGTTTAGTTTGATCTCAGTATGCGAGGTAAAGGCTATTTTCCAATAGACTTCTATAGAACCCCACTTTTTTACTGGACCAGGGGACTCCTCCCCAATATGTCACCCAGTGTAAGGCATTATAAGGCGCTTCTGTGCAGGCTTAACCTTTCTGATGAAAGAGCTTTGTCCTTTTCCTCAGTCTGTGGTGGTTAGTCTGTGAACATAAAAACTTGAAGACAGTATCTTCCTGTTTCTTCTGGAACAAGGAAGAAAAACAGTAGGAATAAATGAATGCAGTCACTGTTATTCTTCTTTGGTGTCGAAATCTTAGCTGGATGAAACCTGTAAGGTAAAAACATGTTTGATGGCTAAATTGTGGCATGACCTTTGAAACACTTCTCGGTTTATCTGTGTCTTTCATTGCCTGTCTGTCACTGTATAAAACACACATCCCACAGCAGGGCAGCGGAGGCGAGCTGGGAGTCAGCGGGTTCACAGGGCTGACGGAGGTCCATCTCGGGTGGAAAGTTTTTTTGGTGAGGGAGACGAGCGCCCGACCCTCCCCTCCAGGGCCCCTAAGGCTAATGTGATCCCCCCATTTGTGCGCCTGTCATAAAGAATGCACCCGCTAAACCACTTTCCCACCACTAAGAGGATTACCAAGGTAATGCTCCAGAATCAAGAGATGCTCCGGTACAAGCGGGCAATGTGAAGATGAATTTAATAACCCATGTACAGTGCTGGATTGAGTTCATCTCTGTGAATCAAACTGGCGCCTTTCTTTGATGTTCAGTGTGGCTACCAGCTAGGCAGCCTAGGCAAGGAGGGAATCGGTGCTGATTTTGGACTTTAAACTAATTTTTGATGTCTTTTTCTAATGATTCAATTACAAAATTAGCTGATTGTGATTTCTTGTCACGGTGTATTCATTGTTGCCCTGAAAAAAAGTGCAGAAAGTAAACAGCAGTGCAGCAACAACAGCATCACCACTCAGTAGATTCCCACCAATCACTACTGCTATCTTAGGCCATTTGAACAATTTAAATGTTTGTTTAGTTGAGGTTTTTTTTTTTAGCTCAAGCCAGTTTAAGCAGTGTATTAGTTCCTTGTCCTCATTAATCATCTATCATACCGAGAACATTTCCAGGTATCCATCTGAATAATCACATACTTTGACATTTAAAGGAGCCAAGTTTTATTTCCTACCTAAGGTGGTTTCCAGAGCCAAATGGTGGTGAGAATTTGCTAAAGACAGTGGGCAAGATTTTGCTGTTTCTTTGGATTTGGCAGGAACTTTATTGATAAAATCATATCAGTTTTTAGTGTCTTGTGCAGGAGTCAAACATTTGGCATATTAAAAACCCCTCACCACATTTTTAAGCAGATACGATGTGTAACGCACAATCCTAAATGCCTTGTGACACTCTGCGATATTTAAGCCAACAGTGGGATTGGACTGGCTTGGTTTGGCTTGGGAACCTGTCAGTAAAATTAAACTTGAATGCAGCATTAAAAGCAAATGTCCAAGAGCTCAGTACAAACTGTGAAGAGGCTCCCGCGATGGTTGTTGGACTTTATAGGTTTTCCCACTGTGTTAGGAGGTCGTGTTTAGCTAAGGAATGTTTACGTAGGGACCCTGATCCCGTCAGAGACCTCACATCCGATCAGGATCAACTATGCCTCTGTTCAAGTGCGTGTATTTGTGCGTGTGTGTGTAGGCGACATGACAAGGTTTCCAAAAGATAACTCACTTCCTCTTCGGTGATTTGTTTGTCTTTCAGTCTGATGGCCAATGGCCTGTTTTGTGTCATCAACGTCTAAAGGCATCTAACATCGACCAAAAAAAGATGCACACACACACACATGCGCGCATGTGTAAAAGCACTTATAGAACAAGCAATCTAGGATGAAAGGAGGAGTTTACTTTATTAAAAATCTCTACTGAAAAAGGCCAAAATTCTACAGATGGTTGGGGCTCCATGGGAACATTAAATTCTTTCCAGGTTGACTCCTGCAGTGTCTCCATCCCAGCTTATGCTGCACCCTTCTCTCTTGGTGGAAATAACCTGGTATCTCCTCGCTTTTTTGAAACCCGCCATTCCCTGCATTAACTTTTGTTTGCACCAAGAACCCGAGGATGAAAAACCCAGTGACCTTTATTTTCTTAATAAAACTTGACCGATCGTCAGATCTCCTTCTTGGAAAAGATAACAAATAAGAAAAAAGGCTGCCCGTCTATATTGTAATAAAGATCCTCCTTGGAGGTTAACCGTTCCAAGAACACTCGCAGTAGGGATGGGGTGAGTAAGGTTGAAGAACAAGAAAATCCCAGTTTAATGTGAGGGAAAATAAAAAGTTAATAAGTATTGTCTTGAGGGATGGAGGAGCAGGTGGGGAGCAATAGTGTTAGTGATCCGGGCTGGTCTCAGGAAGGGGGCTTAGTGGGAGACTGGTGAGACTACATGTAATGTACTGAGAGCTGTTCACTTGGCAGTGTGCAATGGACTTGCATAAGAAAATGGAAAGCTGCCTGAGAGGTGATTAGCTCAGGGGTGATCAGGTGCAGTGACTCCAGTGAAACGCAGGTATATGTAAAGTTCTACTAAACCAAGAATAGGTCATAAAGGTTAAATATTCTAGCTTTAACTATAACACATTCATGTTGAGAAGGTCACCAGCCCGCCTCTCTTTAACTTCAATCGTGGGATGAAACTGGAGCACACCTGCTCTCAGCTTACCTTTGTGGCACATGTGCAAATAGGGTACTTACTGGGTGGGAACTGTGCTTGTGGCCTGTCATTATGTGAAATGAACAATGCTTTAATGTTTTTGAACTTTACTCTGACAAAAGAAAAGGCAACGCATTTTAGTACAGTTAGAACTTGTGGCTGACTTTAAGAAAACAAATCGTACTATTAGAGTAGGAAAGCAGAAATACTACACCTAGGCTACAACCAGGAACTACTGAACCAGTCAAACCAGCTGGATGCGAAAACAAAAAGATTTTTCCTGTTGTACCAGCACAGTTTCTCTTTTAGAACCTGCTGATGGTAAATGTTTACAGAGACGAGCCAAGCGAATACTTCAATTCATTGTTCAACCATTTTTAAGGTGTCTTTTTTTTTTTTAAATCCTGATTTCTGAACTGAATTGGAATCTGTTGGTACTTACTAACGGCAGTCCTAGCATTTAAACAAACTATACCAACAAAAAGCACTACTGGATTCATCATTTCTCTGTTTAATAGTTTGGGAAAGTTGCACATTCTTGCTAAGTTAGCTTGTGTAAGTAGAAACTTGCCTTCTCTTGGAAGCAGCTGGCTAAGTTAATCCTGAGTATGGTCTTGTTATGTCCAAAGACGAAAGTAACACCAAACTCATACTTCAAAAAATGAAATCCCTTATTGTGTGAGCAGTGTTACGCAACCATATCTCTCCTGTTAAGTAATCTTTTTTTTTTCTCTGTTACCGACTAAATGACCATTGTTTCCATTTGAACTCCTTCCATGAGGAACTGGTGTCACAGGTCACATTTCTCTGTGACACTGGCGCTTCTGAAAGGTCACAGTTCTTTGTGAAAAACAACTTGTGTTTCCTGGGAGGACATCAAAATTAAGATGACTCTGGACAGTTTAAAGAGATTTATTTTACAAGTGATTTAATTAGATTTATTTTTGTGAGTGAAATATCAACATTTTTACACTCTGAGTTATCAGTGTTTTACACCTTTATCTGCAAAGGTGTGTGTGCCGCTAAATCCCTCATGATTCGCTCCGAGCACATACACATACACACGCCCATGCAACTTTGGTTTGTTGAGTTGCATTGTTACAGGCTTTGCAGACAGACAGCTCATTTTTGCTACAGTACAGTCTCTGTGCAGTCACTCAGATCCAGTCATTGTTACAGTGAAAGCATTGTTTCTTTAACTTCTCAGAACTGGATCTAATTGAGCTGTCACATGCCAAAGTCAGCAGTTATAGTGGCAGCATCAGTATTACCGCTTTACACCAAAAATTTATTTACGTTTATTTAAAATACCTATTTTCACGGAGATGACCCCATCATACCTGTTTAGGTTCCCTGTCCCTCAGTTTTAAAAGCTCTTATGCTCTACTTTAATATTTTTATAGGAAATTGTTTATTATTGTAATTGAAAATGGGAGATGTCATTAATCATTGGGTAATGACAATGAGTAATGACATCATTACTCATTGTGAAAGTGAGTGGAAGATGACCATCCACTCACTTTCTTCTGCTTAAAAGAACATTTCCCCGCCCCATAGCCACCTCCACCGGCTTATCCAGGGAAGCATCGAGGCATTCCCAGGCCGGCCGACAGATGTCCTGGATCTATACAACTGCATACTTCACTACCCAAATCGTGAGACCAGAGGTGAGTGGAGTCATAGACACAAGAAAGGTTCACCACAATCTCCAGTGTAAGTTGGAGACCACCACCTGATGAAGCAAACAGAACCACATCATCCACAAAAAGCAGTGATGACATTCTGAGGCCATTAGAGTGGAAGTCTTCCACCATAGATAGCAGTGTCCAACATCCACTGGAAATGAGTCTGACTTATTGCTGGCAATGTGGTCCAAGCCCTTGCAAAAGTTGCACAAGGACTTGCAAGCTCGTATCAATGGGCCAGAGCTTTTCGGTCCATGTGCAACCGTTACAAGGGCTTGGACTGCATTGCTGGCAATAAGTCAGGCTCATTCCCAGAGGATGTTGGACACTGCTATCCCATTTTTAGAAGCACGCCGAAAGGATATTCTGAGGGATAATGTCGAAAACACTAGTTGGGCTAACTCCCACATACCGTGAAAGGATAAAGAGCTGGTCCGGTGTTCTTCAACCACGATATCTGCCAATCCAGAGGCACCACACCAAATCTTCATGCAATTCTGTAGAAGTGTGTCAGCCAGAACAGCCTTACAAAGTACCCATATACCAAAAGGTCATAGCAGGGCCCTGAGTTTTGCTTTCCTGTCTACTCTACTGTGCACTTTAAAAATAAAGGCTAACGTGTCAATTAATAAATGTTGTTCATACATCTGGTACAGTCAGTTCTCTCCCCTGGGGTGTCACTTAATTCTGTTTTGTGAATAGTAGTGAAGTGGCTTATTTAGTACAACGTGTTCTATTGTATCAGAGACACATGACGGTCACTCCCAGCTTATCATTTATCAAACAGCATGAAGGCCAGAAAATTAATGCAAACCACAATCTTCCTAAACCTGACCAAGTTTTTTTTTAAGTTCAGTAAGTCAAAGAAAAAACAAGCTAAACAAAGTGTTAAACAAGTGAATCAGGAGATTCTGCTTGACAAACCTGCAATTTATGGTTTCTTTGAGAATAACTGCACACTGGAATCTAACAAGTCTGTCATTCAGTCCCTGACATGATAACATGCTTGTTTCATGTTTTCTTTTGTTTTTTGTCAGTGTCTTTGGATGGGGTAAAGCACCTCTGTCCCACTTCAATTTCCTGATCCGTCTTAGACCTGCAGGGTCAAGCCAAAGTCCCAAACAAAGGCTCACACAGAGAGCCACACACAGTCTCATTCTTGTTTGACTGAGAGCAGAGGAATGCAAATGTGTGAGTGTGGGCGAGAGGGGGAGAGAACAAGAGATTATGAAGAATAGTGAGTGAGAGCATCAACAGAAGTTCTTTCATTCATGAATGTCTCGTCTTTACACCAAGAGTGTGAATATTTGTTCACTTTCTCTTTCATTCACAAGGAAATTACTGTAAACATTTGATTGTTTTTATGGTAAATGGACTGGTTCTTATGTAGCGCTCTTCTACTCTACCTGAGCACTCAAAGGTCTTTATACAACATACCACATTTACACAAGCACCTTTTCATTCTTTTTCTATGTAAGTGCTTTCTATCTAACATTTAAACACATTCGTACTCCGATGGATGCATCAGAGAGCAAACTGGAGTTAGTATCTCGCCCCCAATATTTGCCATGCAGACTTGACCAACCAGGGATCAGACTACCAACCTTCCTACAACCACACCTAAATATCATCTATATCTTTTATATTTTTTATCAGATAAGTAATAGATAACTACAAGTCATAGAATGGAGTCAGACAAATTATTGAGATGCAGCAGCTGTTTTAGCTAGCATCTCTCTATTTTGGTTTTTTACTGTATACACACTCGGCCCACTTGTAGCGGTTGCATTCAAAAATTTACCATTACCTGCTTACCACTGGGTACAAGTGGAATACGTTGGAGAAAAATGGAAGTTTGCAGCTTGTATTATCTTGGAATGTGAGTAATTCAAAAAACTGAGTAATTTTAGATTAGCAGCTGGCTAAGCTGATGACAGTAGTATGCTAACCTTTGGTTTCTAGCAGCTAAATAGACCCATCATGCTAACATAATGCTTTAGCATTATTAACTACTGTGATGTTACCCATCGGTTTTAGTTTCTGATTGGCCAGAGGACCAGTAACACCAAACACCAAGATAGCAATGCTGAAAACCAATCTTCAAAATTTCACAGACCAGTGTGTGACGTCACAGTAGCTGGTTCCGTCTTTTATAAAGTCTGGGGGGACTGACTCTGTTTTGGCTAATATGACACCTGACTGGGGAACCAACTTCAGTCAATAATAGCTGAATACATGGATGTTTGTATATGCCCACTTCCAGAATAAACTAAGCTGTCGCTTTCCTGCTTTGTGCCCTTTTTTACTGAAAATGTGGCTTTAGATAATCAAATTCGCTGCAGCTTTCACGGGCTGTTTTTATTCCAACCCAGTGTCCCTCATCAGGCTGTAAATCGGTTCACTCTTAAGAGAAGTGGAATGTGTGTAATTCGAACTTGTGTCACAAGATCACAAAGCCAAAGTAAATGTGAGGCCATGAACATATTGGAGAGCAGCTCAGGGTGTAAAGAGATAATAATGTTGCATAATGTGTAGGAGAAGAAAGATCTCTTTACGTGCTGCTCCTAACGTTTCCCCTCCAGCTGAGACATTGACTGCGCACTGGACTTGCTTTTTGCTTGTTGTGAACGGGTATTACAGACAACTTGTTCCTTTTTTGCAATTCAGATCAGCTTCATGAATCACTAAATTCCACTGAAGATGTTTAACCATAAAAACCAGAAGTTGGCCTCTAATTCTACTTTAAAGGGAGGACAAATAACCACAGACAACTCCCAACAGAAGTCACACTCAGCACACTGTGTTTAATAATATCCACAGTAGTCACTGTAGTATTATAAGTAGTAATACAAATCCAGGCAATACCTTTTCTAAAAATTGTTAGATGTTGCACAGCTGGTAGTTGCAATCCAATCTTAATCTTAATCCAATAATACAAGTTGCTTCCGTACGTTTTTTGGACGTTAACTACTCCCTCAGTTTTCAGCCGATTTTCTCAGTTTAAACTTCTGCTGTTTCTGCTATGACTTTTGGTGCTCATAACTTCTATACTTTTTGAGATACTGAATTTTTTATGCAATATTTTTTGCCCATTTCTTCCACATTATCAGTCTGGTCACTAGTTTTCCTTGCCCGGTTGAGCTGTGTTTTAGCTCAGTGAGATGAGCAGCCGTTCTCAGACTGGGAGGCGCGGGTTCAAATCCTGCTTATGGCAACATTTCTTTCAGTTAACAGTTAAACTTTTTTAACTCTTTTCAACACAAATTTCAGCTTTTTCACCCCTTTGCAGCAAAATTTTCAGTTTTTTCTGCTGTTTTCAGAAAAAAAAAACTCTTTTCAGCAGAAATTCTGCTCATTCACCTCTTTCCAGCGCAACTTTCTGCTTCTTTCCATCTTTTCTGCAGAAATTCTGCTCATTCAACTCTTTTCAGCAGAATTTTCAGAATTTTCACCTCTTTTCAGCCCAAATTCTGCTTATTCACCTCTTCTGCAAAATTTTCAGCCTTTTCACCTCTTATCTGCACAAATCTCAGCTTTTTTCAGAAAAAAAACTCTTTTGAGCAGAAATTCTGCTGATTCATCTCTTTTCAGCGCAACTTTCTGCTTCTTTACCTCTTTTCAGCAGAAATTCTGCTGATTCACCTCTTTTCTGCAAAGTTTTCAGCCTTTTCACCTCTTATCAGCACAATTCTCAGCAGCTTCTGCTCATTTCAGCAGAATTGTCAGTCTGTCCACCTATTCTTTGCGAGAATGAGCGTGGCTTAGTGAGATGAGTCGCCGCCTTGAGACAAGGAGGGCCAGGTTCGAATCCTGTTTTTTCAGCTGGCAACTTCAGCGTTAAGGCATCCACACAGCATTTTCGCAGGAAATGCAAATTTTTCTAGTTTCAGTTGTATTACTGATAGTCATGGTTCAATGAATAGTATTAGCCATATGAGTAAGCAACTGGGTGGCAATGAGACAGTACAAGAAGGTGTAATAAGCAGTTTTAAAAGTAATATTACCAATAAAAACAATCTACAAGGTGCTAAGAGTAACAGTAGGAAGTCCAGTTCATGCAGTGGTATAATGCTATGTTTTTTGTAAGTTAAGTAGTTATAGTAGGAAGTGCTTATCCCTGAGTCTGGTTCTCCTGGAGGTTTCTTCCTGTTAAGAGAAGAGAGTTCTTCCTGCCAAATGCTTAGTTGCTGGGGTTTCTTCTCCATCACTGTAGGGCCCTAACCTTACAATAAAAAGCACCTCAAGTGAACTGTTCTGGTAATTTGGTGCTATATAAATACAACTGAATTAAATTGTATTGAATAGTATAAAGTTGATAGCGATATTACAATTTGACTATTAGATAGTAGTAACTCATTTTATAAGTAGTATAACCTGTACAAAGTGTCTATTAGATGGAAGTAGCAAAAGTAAAGGGCTGCAAACACTACTACAACTAGTATGTGTACTTCTTGCAATGCTTCTATTTGGACTTTTTACTTTTTACCACATATTAATACTACTACCTTTATGTTGTGACAAAAATCGTTAATAAATTTTAACAGTACAACTAGTTCTGCACATGCATCAGTACATTTAGTGGTTTTATATATAGAAACAGTACTCTGGTAGAAGTAGTACTAGTACAAGAACTACTGAGTGTAGCACTGATGCAGGTAGTAGATCTTGTAGTAGTGGATATGTTGCCCACACCCCACCAGGTGTGGTTCTGAACCTCACTAGCATATTCTAGTATGTTATGTATTGAAGGGTGTCATTGAGCTGGCTGTTGACCATTGAACGGTTGGAATATGGCGTGCATGTGGTCGGCTACTCAACGTTTGGCGGTACAGTTGCATCAGTACAATCAGTTCTCATCTTCTAGGCGTCAGTTAATGTTGCTGCTTCACAGCCTCTGGAATGCCATATTTAGGCACAAGTTGTCCTTGGGCCGTATTTAAGGGCTTATGGCATTGGCAAGACGGGGATGTCATTCCAACTCACCAACTTTACCAATAAGCATGGTTTCTGCTGCAAAGGGATCAAGCCCAGTGGGTGAAAATGAAAAAACCAAAGTGAGTAAAAACAAATCCATTGAGATGGTGGGGGGAAAGCCAAACAATGCACAAAACACAAAAAAGGTCAGTGGGACGTTAATTGAGTGTATTGACTAAAAGAAATTTTAAATCCAATTCACTTCCATTCAACTAAAGATGAACTGCACCTGTCTGTCACTCAGTAACCACATGTGTGATTATGGGTTTATTGCTTATATTGTTTAAACAAATAAGAGAAGGACAGAAGAAACAGTTGAAAATCTAACACATGTAAGAGTAATGATAATACTGTGAGCATAATCTAAATAGAGGGTAGTGAACAGCACAGTGCTAATGCAAGTACTGCCTTCCATGTGTTGTATATGACTTCTGTTTGGACTGTTATCTAAAGTGTAGCAACAGAAGGAAACGTTTTATCTACAGGTAAGTCAAAAGCCAGACCATAAACTGTACTGTTCTCAGTCAGCATTAATAATAAACTTAAAACCCGAGCAGTAGAAGATTATACACCATACACACACACACACACACACACACACACACACACACACACACACCTGACCTGACAAGATGAGCCAGCAGCGTGAATAAGGATCAGGATAACCGTCACATGATGGCGTTTGTGCGTAATCTCCTTCAGACGGGGAGGTCTGCTTTGAAGCTCCGGCACATCCTGATCTAGACTGACACTCTGGCCCTCAGAGTGCACTCTGAGTCTTCACTTTACCTTAATTTAAGAAAAGAAAAAAAAAAAAAAAGCGTTTAACTAGCTTCACAGTGTATCTGTGGGGTTCAGCGAGGCCAAGTTCTGCTTTCAAAACAGAGCAATCCTAATCGCACAAAAAAGCCATGAGAGAGTTCCAGCGTAGAGCTACTTGAGAGTAAAAATAAAATAAAATAAAAGTAATGAGAACGTTTAAACGGAAAATTCTGAACTGATATATATGTTACTATAAAAAAATTAAGTAAAGCCTAGTTATCCACGGATTTAGACATTTGTGTGTGTTATGTAGCACTGGTGTAGTGTTTATGTGGTTTGATTATTGTAAATGTATCAGAGAGCGCCCGTGGTTTCCCAGCGAGGGAAAGTCAATCTGTTTGTACACAAACCACGTCACCGTGCGTAAAAGGTCTCCACCCTCTTCCTCCCTCTTTGCTGGTTTGGGCTGATGCAATGTGGCATCTATAAAAGGAAGAGCCCTCGCCCCTTTTTTCTAGCAGAACTGGGTTTTCTCTCCGAGCTCGCCGCATTTCTTGGACTTTGATTCAAATAGTCAATACATCGAAATTCTTTTCGCGTTTTTGCTTCGGTTTATTTATCTTTTTGCTCCTTGGCCTGTTTCTGTTTATGCTTTTTAAAGTCAGATCTGGTCTACTAGTAGGTCCATTCATTCATTCATTCAAAATTTCAGTCTTTATAAATATATATACATATATATATTAAAAAAAACCATAGTCTTCTCAAGGATCAGCTGATTTTTATAAAGAAATCGTCTGGACGTTTTTTTCTTCTTACTGAAAGGATCTTCAGGCATCCTAAGACATCTTCAAAAGGTAAGAATGTCGACATTCTCGTTTACCGTCAGAGGGAAAATTGGCGGATGTGGGCGGAACAGTATTTGAAATTTAAAAAAATCAAATCTTTACAAGTTTTAACACACTGCACAGTTTCTGATTGCACATTTTATGTCTTTACCTTTTTATTTTTAATGCGAGGTATTTTTCTTTAATTAAAAATCGTCTGTTATCGGGTGTTAAAAGCTAATCAGTGTGAAACAGAATGATTTCCTGTCACAGTACACAGTACATGTGCAGATCTCTCACTAAAGACTCATAACATGTCATTGTCTGAGAATCCCGAGGCGTTTTCTCTTATTAGGTCAGCCCTGATCCAAATAAATGAATAATGGAGTGTCCGCTTGACAGTGATGCTGCAGTGCTGGGCATGTATTAGGACACGGGCTTTTTACTGCCACACAGATCACAAAACACACACAGTGCGAAATGAAAGACATAGAAAAGTGTCTCTTGTGTGTAATCTGAAAAGGCTCTAAAGATAACCCTGCGCCTGAGCCACGGCCGCTGCGCAAAATGGGAGAGCCATGCCCATAAAGGGACAACACGTGTCATTGTTTCCAGTGGAGCCGGTCGGGTCATGGGAATAATGGCATTAAATGGCTCTGACCATTTAATGCCATTGTGGCTCTGTTTGGATCTTCATGTGCGTAAAAGTCATCCAAGAAGGTTATTTTACTATATGCCCGATTTAGACAGCTATGTCTGATTGTCACCTCGTTTTTGTTTCATTGGCAGTTTCTAAAATGGGATGTTTCAAGAAAAAGGAAAGTGAAAAGTCCAGATTTTAAGACGATTTTTGAGGGGGAAATGTGCGCAAAGTGTCACATTTGTCCGCGTGTACTGCGGCTTTTTTCTTTTGTATGTGTGTGTGCCATTCAGTATCTATGGAAGAGTTGGGGTGATGCCGGTCTGGTATTTTTCCACTGCCGGTGCGTCACCCCTCCTCCCTCCTCTCTTCTTCCTCATCTGACTCCGCCGTAGCTAAAGCATTGTCACGTGGTCTCAGATTCCTGAGTAACGCTGCGGTGGAGCCACTATAATATTGATTATTCTCAAGGCAGCGTGAACGCGCACAGCTAGAAATGGGGGGAAAAGACTGAGGAACTGACGCAGTATACAGAAATATAAGAAATACAGTTAATTAACAGTTAAAACAACTTTTTTTATTTATTTTTTTTAGCTTTAAAATGCCCGAGATGAGAGATTTCAACAATGTTCCAGAAGATGACAGCAGCAGCTCAAACAGCAGTGAATACCCATGCCCAAAGAAGGTGCCACTGGATGGGTAAGGCTCACTTTACACACACTATAGTGAAAAATATATACTTAAGAACTGAAAACTGCACATGGTATAAACCACACTTCACAAAAATAACTCTTGATTCTTCTCTTTTCTTTTAAAGCCAATACCCCGATTTTGACGCAGAGTGCCAAAACTTCCTCCCTGAACACACGGGCAAGAAGAAGTATGCTACTGAATCTGTAAGAGCTTCTCTTTTTCCTCCAGCACATTTATCTTTCTCCTTTAACCAGTGATGTGATGTCTCATCTTGTCCTAACCGTCCTGCGTCTTTTCCACAGCACCAGGGTAGTGCCTCCTTTGGCATGTCCGTCTTCAACCTGGGCAACGCCATCATGGGCAGTGGCATCCTGGGTCTGTCCTTTGCCATGGCCAACACTGGCATCGCCCTGTTTGTGTAAGCATCTATTACTTACGTCTGTCCAATGCAAAGAGGCAAAAGGAAACAAACAAAGAAACTCCTTAAGCTAACACCAGAGTCAAGAGGTTAAGATGTAAAGAAAACCAAATAAGCATGACTCAAAACTGGTGTGTTTTTATTTCATAATCCGCATTCGGCTCAGATGAGCACGGGCAGGTATGGCTTTGTCTGTTGCATTGGTGTGACAGCTTGTGATGTATAGCATCTCATTGAATCATTGAATCTCTGCACGACGACTTTTCGCCGCCAGCAGAGTGTTTATGTGTCCTTTATGCAACTGCTCGACCCTGAGAGTCAGGGTTGAAAGTTTACAATTGTTCAAATGTTGTTCAGCTGAAGTACCAGCAATCTTGAGATTTTTTTTAAAGTGCATCTCATTGTGAGTGATAGTGCCCCCTGCTGGTTATTCAGCACATTATTTGTGTGTGTGGAAACACTGAAGCCACCTTGCATCAGCCGCGTGCTGCATTTCTTAATTTTTTCTTTTTAGCCCTCCGTTTCTCACTCACGCTGGCAGCATCTGCTGGAACTTTTCACAATCAGTCTGTCAGCAACCAATTGAAAGAAATCAGATTATTGGGTCCAAATAAAAAATCTAATATTTTTTTGAGTCCACTCGCAGTATTCGACATCTCTGGGAGTCAGAAACAAAAGGGAGTGGCAGGAAAAGCAGCTAAGTCGAGGTAATCCTGCTGCTCCACGCACGAATTACGTAAATGGAGAGATAATGTACGCTTGCAGGAGATCATGAATGGAGCTGCAGCTGGCCAGTCTGATCCCTGCATCTGCAGGAAGCTGGGGATTACAAACACCTGATGGCTCCTACCCAGCTGACAAACCTTGCTACCTGCGCCTTATGTCTCTGTGTTTATATGCTGAAGTACTGTCTGGTGCTAGTAAAGCAGATCAAGCCTTTGCAAACTAAGATGAGACAGAATAAGGACGTCATAGACAGACGAGCAGCCACTAAAGCAGCTGGACACACAGCTGAACATTGCGTTTATCAAAGACAAGTCTCAGAAGGCCAAGAGATTTACTTTCATCTGAACTATTAATAACGCCGAGTGTACAGTGCTGCCTCTGCAGCATCCCAGGGGCAGGGAAACCTTTCGTCCTTTGGATTCCTGCTGATGCTGCTTGTGACTCAAAGAACTTAGAGTTCTGGGTTTGTTTTTGACAAGGCAGATTGCAAACTTGCACACGCTCAGGTCTCGAAGGAAACACTAAAGGTACTGACACTTTGCTCTTGGAGCAGAAATCATCCTAACGGCAAATTCTCCCAAAACACACGAGATCTGAGCCATCACAAGAGAGAAGGGATGTGAGACATGATCAGTAGACCCTGCACAGCAATATGTGACCTTCACGTCAGCCAAATGTCAATGTGTTTGTTCACCAGTCAGGAAAATACATTTGTCATTCAACTGGCCTTCAAAGGCCCATGTTCAGCACTTCAGCCTTGATCAGAACATTTCATCATTGATTTTTCTGCTTTTCTTTTTTTTAAATCTCCTAATTATATCAAGGTCGCAGGTAAACATACAGCTAAAGCTCTCCCTTGTCTGTTTACAGGATTCTTCTTGCGTCTGTCGCCATCTTCTCCTTGTATTCTGTGCACTTGTTGCTGAAGACGGCCAATGAAGGGGGTAAGTCTATCAGACAAACATCCCCAAATGCCAAGTGTGTATTTTTTTAAAAATACTTTTGTTCTAAATCCACAATTTTTTGTGTCTTTAGGCGCACTGGTGTACGAGCAGTTGGGTTACAAAGCCTTCGGGACACCGGGGAAATTCGCAGCCTCCCTCTCCATCACCATGCAGAACATTGGAGGTAAGAAAAATGAATGTTACGTAACTGTAATAGATCCAACATGTGCTCACTCAGAAAGCTAAAACACTGCTCCTCTGTGTCTGCAATGAGAGCATGGAGGGGGGAAGGCACGGGGGGAAACCTTGGTTGATGGAAACCAGCTTGTTTTGTTTGTTTTTGTAGCTTCCAGTAAAACCTTGAGTCATTTTACAAGCATCTGGGCCCCTTGCCAAATATTAGAGATCATTATTTTTATGGCAGAGTTTCCTCCTTTTCTTTTTTCTCCCTCAGTTTTACAGGAAAATGTGCTAACTGGTGTTGTTGTTGTTTTTCTGTTTTTTCCCCAACAGCCATGTCGAGCTACCTCTACATCGTGAAATACGAGCTGCCCACTGTTATAAAAGCTTTCACAGGAGCCAACGACGAGTGAGTGACTTTGATATTTTAGCAGCTTCCACACACAAACGCAGGTCTGGAAAAGTTAGAAATGACTGCATGTCTGTGCGCACCGCTCCAACAGACACAGCGCCTCAAACTGGCCGACATGACCTCTTTAAATGCACCGTGTGGTGTTTTCTTGTAAACAAACATAAGCTGTGTTTACATGAAGAGGGGAAAGTCATACAAACACTGCTGGATGGCTCCACTAGCAGCTAAACGCTCTGCTTGGTGGCTTTGAATTTTCAAGCTTTATAGTAATACTAGCCATTTCTTTCTTTTTCATGTTTCACTGCTTTATTTCACCTAACACAGGAAACACTGCTGAAACTGGCGCATTACTTATATGAATATTTTTAACAAATCAAATAATGAACCTGGAGGTTGTAGACTTATTTCCAAGAAATCCAAGGATAAATCAGTCAAGCTGGCCTCTGTCCAAGGAACATCTGATTCGATTTTGGTAGTGGTTCAGGTCAGACCACCAGACCATTTGTCGTGCAGCCAAAGATGTAGACTAAATGTCAATACAGCATGGTTTACTCGCCCCAATAGGAATGTTTGCTGGTTGCACTAGGACTACAAAAGGGAGGTGTTGGTGAAAAAAATAAATTCCTAGAAGGAATGAAAGAGAACCGGAATGCCCGAAAGAAGCACTCGAGGTGGACATGTTAAGCAAAATGGCTGCCAGTTGTTTTTCAAGTGCTGAGTGTCGGGGAAGGTGAAGCAGCGGCTTTGTCGCTCTGCTTGGAGCACAAGCTGTGTAGGAGGACTGTCTGGCTGTTTTTAAAT
The DNA here is from genome assembly GCF_965226115.1 of Aulonocara stuartgranti. Taxonomy (NCBI): domain Eukaryota; kingdom Metazoa; phylum Chordata; class Actinopteri; order Cichliformes; family Cichlidae; genus Aulonocara; species Aulonocara stuartgranti. Next base: position 5,305,143 of record NC_138953.1, on the reverse strand, counting down.
GGACGGACAGTGTTCTGTCTTTCTGAGCGGCTCTTTCAAAGAGCCCTTTTAGAAAATGCAGCTGGTGCCGCACAGAGATGGAGCGCGGGATGATCTCACCGCCACCCGGCTTCGAGTTTAAAAAATTGATGTAGTTCGCTCTCCTCTGTGCCGCTTTGTTACATCTATTTTTGTAAGCTATGCAGTCATGCTTGCGGAGGCCAGTTCTTGTCAGCTAGTGTGCAGAGGCTGAGAGGTTTGATCAGCCCTAAAAGCTGCAGAGGATTTCACAGGAAAGTAGATTCAGCGTGCTGCTTTCGGCATCACGTAGCTAATTAAATTACTTGTGGTCCTGGTTCATCAGTTTGTAATAAGATCAAAGCTTCTTAATATGCAAGATATACACAAGAAAGATGATAAAACTAACAAACAATTCAAACTCATTGACAGTAGATTTCACAGTAGAACACTGCAAAACAACCTGTGTTGCCCCTTTAACACAGCTACAGAAATCTTTACCTATTCATTGGTGATCTCCATTAGCTAACACTGACATGCTCTGTCTTGTATTTCAGTCAATGGTACGTCAACGGTGACTACCTGGTGTTGCTGGTTAGTGTTGGCATTATCCTGCCCCTGTCGCTGCTAAAGAACTTAGGTAAGGAAAGTGTGTGTGTGTGTGTGTTTTGTGGGTGGGTGCTGCGAGTCAGATGCATTTCTGAACAGGGTTGGGTTCAAAGTCAGTGACGCACTTGCACACATGCAAGATTTCAAAAGCTTTAAAATCTTAATAGCGTAGCGTGACGTGATACAGGAGGGCATCGCTAATGATTGTGTTTTTCACTCTTTCAGGTTACCTTGGTTACACAAGTGGTCTGTCACTGCTGTGCATGGTCTTTTTTCTGATTGTGGTGAGTATGACACACCTTTCCTCATTCCTCATGTTAGCGTATCACCGCATATCCTTTACACACATCCTTTGGCCTGTTCTTGTTTTGCCAATTGAGTTTCAGTCTTCCAGTGAAATCCCTTCCTCCTACACAACAGAGCGGGATTCCTTTGTTTTAAAAAATGTAGTCAAATGAATTCATTTAATAGTGGAACAGGACAGCACAACAACAGTCAAGTCTTTGTTTCTGATCATGCCGTAAATGTGGTTTTAATGAACCTTTGCTTCTTTACAATAAGGAGCTAAAATGGGAAATTTGCTCTCTGCTCCTTCAAGGTGATCATCAAAAAGTTCCAGATCCCATGCCCTCTCCCTGATATTCACGATGACAACTTGACTCATTCGTTGAACATCTCACACAGCTCACACAGCGACAATACTTCTGACGAGGACACCTGCAAGCCAAAATACTTTATTGTCAACTCACAGGTAAAGACTTAGAACATCTGTAGAATTGAAATAAACCATAATGAAATCATTTCTACTTTTTAGACGTTAGTTTAATGAATTTTATTTACCTCCCTAGACTGTTTATGCTGTCCCTATTATTACCTTCGCCTTTGTGTGCCACCCCGCCATCCTGCCCATGTACGACGAGCTCAAAGAGTGAGTATACACTGCCGTCTTTTTAAATTTCCCTGACATATAAAACACAATTTACAACTTTTTTACAGTCATTTTTGTCTGCTGTCTAAATAAAACATGTCTTCAACTCTCTGCTGAACAGCCGTTCCCGCAAGAAGATGCAGAATGTCGCCAATGTTTCTTTCCTGGCTATGTTCATCATGTACCTGCTGGCTGCCCTTTTTGGATACCTGACTTTTAACCGTAAGTCAAGACAGTAAAAATGTAAATATGTACACAAATTTTTTACGTGGGGAAAAAATGTAACTAAATTTAGTTTCTTGACGCAGTTAATGTCAACACACACCTATACCAGTTCACAAGAAGTTATACAAAATGTTAAATGGGCTCTGTCATCTAAGGTTAAGCGAGAAACTTTCAGGAACAGTAGTTATGCAAGACTGTGAAAAAACCCACCTGATGCCACTGAGCAGTGTGCTAGCATGTTTGTGTTCCCGCGCGTCATGACAAAAACAACTGATAGACCACCAAGAAATGTTCCTGGAACTTACCAGCAGTTATACAAGAGAGTGATAGTGAAAACTGTGACAGTGTGGCGTGCCCCCCCCCCCCACCAGTTTGTAGTCGGGATGAGTCGACATTGCGAAATTATATTTGTTTTACCTACTTAAATACTCCTAAAACAACATAGAAGTCTCCAAAGAATTTAGGTGGTTTGTGGCCGTAAAACTCTTGCTTAAATATACATCTAACAAAAAAATGCTTTTTTAGTTCTAGTAAAACACTTATTTTACATTAAAATATCATAACAGGGTGTTAAAAATGAAACAAAATGTTTTTTGTTGCTGTGCATGCTAATGTCAACCTGCAAACCTTTGTAAAACCACAAGGCTTAGCAAACCATTGTTTCAGTTAGCTTAGCTTAAATTTAAATGCGGAAAATTTAAAAATTCTGAATAAGCACACAGCTTAAGGCAAAGGAAAATGTAAAAACTAGACCCCAAAAAACAGAGTCAAAACATGTTTGCTTTTTTCATTAGCTGGTTAGCTTAGCTCGATCCAGAGACGTCTCTGAAGCGCTAGCATTCTTCTCATTATTATTTTACTATTTATGTAGTACAGATTCTTAAAAATATAAATAGCGTGTAGCCAAATTACTATACTAAGATAAGCTAATTAGCAGCTACTCCCACCTTTACACTGATTGCAAAGATATGAAAGAAATTTAGCTTGTCATGAAGCAAATTTTTATGCTATTAATCCTAATGGCACATATACACATATAAATATGGGTGATATAATATATAAGGTTTTACTTACTTTGCGTTTATAGAACTTCATAATAAAAAATCTTTGACTAACAATGCAAATTTAAATTTTTTCTAAAATTTAATTTATAAAATGGTATCAGGTTCTAACCATTAGTTATCCATGTACAGTCCTGTAGATGAGTAGATGACTTTAACCCTGACTTAAGTGGAGGACATCTGTTGTCTTTGTCTATAGAGCACGTGGGAGATGAGCTGCTGCATACCTACACCAAAGTGTACAAGTTTGATGTGCTCCTGTTGATTGTCCGTCTGGCCGTGCTGACCGCCGTCACCCTTACTGTCCCTGTTGTCCTCTTCCCTGTAAGTTTGAAAAAAAATGTCACAGAGATTCTAAAATATGAATTACTACAAATAATCGGTCATGTGGAATAACCTCCCTGTGTCTTTCTCATTGTGCAGATTCGTACCACTGTCAACCACCTCCTGTGCCCTTCTAAGGGATTCAGCTGGGTTCGTCACACTACCATCACTGTGTTCTTGCTGGCTGGCACAAATGCCCTGGTTATTTTCGTTCCCACCATCAGGGACATCTTTGGCTTTATAGGTATGTGTCTGCATACAAGATACTGTAATAACATCTTAGCAACAGTAAAAGAAAGGATTGTGACTAAAATGTCAAATGTCTTTACTCTGTCAGGAGCTTCTGCTGCTGCCATGCTCATCTTCATCCTGCCTTCAGCTTTCTACATCAGACTGGTCAAGAAAGAGTCCATGAAGTCTAGGCAAAAGATCGGGGTAAGATGGAGTTCGATGAAATGAACAGTTTTGGAACTTTACACTTATTTGTTTCCTTGCCAAGAATTCGACATGGTTGTAGCTGCAGTAATTAGCCCTTTAGTTTAACTTCATATTAAGCAAACACTTGAATTAACTCTGTTCAAAACCACAATTCTTATGTTTGATTGTTTTTTTCTTTTTCTTTAATTCTCATATTTTTAACTAAAGGATAACACAAATAGTGCAACAAATGGGCTTTATCTTCTGCATTGCTAAGCTAAAGTAAGATAATTAGCTTTATACTGAACCGAAGACAACAAATTACACATTTGTTGAACTGTGAAAGGTTTCATTTAACTTGGTGTGAATGAACACATTAGCTAACTGTGATCTTATTTTGCTCTCTAGGCATTAGTCTTCCTCGTTCTCGGTATCGTGGTCATGCTTGGCAGCATGACCCTCATCATCCTGGACTGGATCAAGAACGCCACAAGCGACAGCGGACACTAAACCTCCAGCTCTCCTGCTGTTTGCTGCTGGCTCTTCGACATCCTTGTAACCAACATCAAACCTATTGTAAACAAAGAAAAACACAAGAACTCGCTTCATGTTCAGCATTGACTCGCTGAGCAACGGACCATGCCATTCCAAGAGAATGTATCTGAACTTTGTACAGTATGCTGTGATAGACCACAACGTCAGCGTTTTACTTTTTTTGTTTGTTTCTGTTTTTATTGCAACTTTTTTCATTGTCATTTTTGCTCATTTTTATTCTTCGTGTTTTGATAGTTTGAGGTATGGGGCTTTGTTTTGCTTTTATTTTTGAATAGTTACTAAAGGTACAGCTGAAAACAAAATTATTTTAACGTGCCTCACGCCACAGAAGAAATAGTCATAGAGTTCAAAATAGAGCTTATGCTCAGGTACGCTGCAACTGTCCTCTGAGCTCGGCAACAATAGATCCTGCTGACAAAACAAAAGAAAAACCTTGTGAATTTTCCAAATCCTGACAAGTGGGAACAGACTTAGTTACGTTCTTTACAACAGTTTTTCTTTTTTTTAACTTTGCCAAAACTGTGTTTGTAAAGCATAATTATATAGTGAAAAGCACTTAAAATCAGCACACTTGTCAGTTTTCACAGGCAAGGCCTAACACAGCCTATTTCAGTATTTGTACCAAGCCTCTGCAACCTTGTTAACAGTGTCAGCTTTCCTTGTAAAACTGTGCGTCACTCAACAGAACCTGCCCTTTCAAACCCAGCACTGGGCGCTGCAGAGGTTCTTGCGTGAGGTCTCTCCTGAAACTGTATTTAGTCTTTATAACCTGCTGAAGGTCTGCGCAGCGACGACACTACTGCTTTGAGAAGGCCTGCGAGCCTCCCGGTTCCACTTCCCCCACTCAGGGGTTGTGGGAAACTTGAAATTTTTTCTTTATGGGAGAATACTTTGAATTTTGACCACATGCCGTGGTTATAAGATACCTGTTAAACTTGCAAAAAAAAAACAACCTAAGAAACAACTAAAAACAGGTTGCACTCTTGAACACCTTCAACCAAACAATAACGAACAAGAGAGCTCGACGCGGATTCCTTCCCACCGAGTGGAGAGCCCGTCGTAGATGGCACACTGTGCTTCCAACATTCACACGTCACCGAAATGTTGTCATCTATTTATGGAAGACCGTGAAATCAATGTAATTTAAAATATTTTACTATATTTATATAATATTGTACGTGTACATGTATATGTGTGTATATATATATATATATCTATTGAGTTCACCTGTAAATATGCTTTTTTTTTTTTTTGTACAATGTTGTATTGGAGCTGTAAAACAAAACAAATCCCAAGGTGGTTAATACCAAATTTGTTTCAGTGCATCGGAGCTTCAGCGGTTCTTCTCCGTTAAGACTGACTGAAATTCTCGTTTAGGAACTGTGTGAAAGCCCCGTTGTTGAGCGGTATCAGTCTTCTTTTCCTTTTTGGCCCCTGAACACAAACACAGCAAAATGTTGTTTCTGCACATCTCCGCTTGAGAGTACGTCAACCAACTCTTGACCTCAGGAGCAAAGAGGGCTTTGCCCATCAGTGTTACACTGTTGTTTCAATGAAACACTATGTATATCCTGTAATTACTGTCCAAATAAATCAAAGACAAATGGTAACTTGAGCTGTGTACACTCTTTCTTGTCCTCTGTTGGACTGTTTTTTGTTTGTTTGTTTTTTTTTGGGGGGGGGGGATGTGGAAGAACTACTATGTTTAGTTTTTTTTATGTCCAAAACTCCTATGCACTGTGCTAAAGAGAGAGACCAAGTTCAGCTTAGATAGACCCAGGCCATATTTTGCTGTAATACCATTTTGTACCATGAGATGGTGCAGCAGGTCAATGTAAACTTTTTTATCAATGAAAATACATTTTTATTTACAACAACAGTGTGAGAAAAGGAAAAGCTTCATGAGGGAAAAGAGCAGCTAAAAAAATTAAAAACATCTGTCAAAAAAAAACACTGCCGGTGTCACCCCTCCTCTCTCTTCTTCCTCATCTGACTCCGCCGTAGCTAAAGCATGGTCACGTGGTCTCAGATTCCTGAGTAGTGACCCATCACTTCCCTTACCTGTGGCACCTGGATGTCTCTAAACCACATACATACACATACAAATATTTAAACTCCTCCAATTGGAGGAGTTTAAATATCTCGGGGTCTTGTTCACGAGTGATGGAAGAAGGGAGCGGGAGATCGACAGACGGATTGGTGCAGCGGCTGCAGTGATGCAGACGCTGTACCGGTCTGTTGTGGTGAAGAGAGAGCTGAGTGTAAAAGCAAAGCTCTCAATTTACCGGTCGATCTATGCCCCTACCCTCACCTATGGTCACGAGCTGTGGGTAGTGACCCAAAGAACAAGATCGCGAATACAAGCGGCGGAAATGGGTTTCCTCTGAAAGGTGGCTGGCCTCTCCTTTAGAGATAGGGTGAGAAGCTCGGCCATTCGGGAGGGGCTCAGATGCTCCACATCGAAAGGAGTCAGTTGAGGTGGTTCGGACATCTGACAAGGATGCCTCCTGGGCGCCTCCTGGGTGAGGTGTTCCGGGCATGTCCCACCGGGAGGAGGCCCCGGGGCAGACCCAGGACACGCTGGAGAGATTATATCTCTCGGCTGGCCTGGGAAAGCCTTGGTGTTCCCCCGGATAAGCTGGAGGAGGTGGCTGGGGAGAGGGAGGTCTGGGCCTCTCTGCTTGGGCTGCTGCCCCCACGACCCGGCCCCGGATAAGCGGAAGAAAATGGATGGATGGATGGATGGATGGATGGATGGATGGATGGATGGATGGATGGATGGATATTTACTATATGCAATAATGAATTTCTATACATTTTACATCAGATGACCACTTTGGTTGTAAGATTCAGATAATTATTTATTAAAAGCTAGACATTTAAAATGAAAATAAGAAAGAAAAGTATTTCTTTGTGCCCCCCTTTCCCTGTTAATGCCCTACCTGGCCCCCTGGCAAAACTTTGCTAGACTCGCCCCTGCACAGTTATCAGCCGCCAGCTACGTTAAAAAAGGATCCTGGTGTTATTTCTCAGAAACAGGTCATAACTTCCCTTCAACTCATTCATGTCACCTAAAAGGTAAACCTGTTCCTCCATCACCTGTTCAGCTCTGATGATTCAGTAAGGACATCTCCTGGTTTCATCTTCATGTTTCCCTCTCACCACATATCCAAACCGACATCATGACCAGCAGCTTTTACAGCTGTGGCTCCAGCAAACATCAGCTGATACTAGAAAGTAATATTAAATAAATTCTAACAACAGCTGATCAAGCTTAAACATGCTGCTGTTGTTTAGCGCGACCTCCACCTGTTTCCTCTTTCTGGCGCAAAGGGGACGATAAACAAACAAGAGAGAAAAGCCGATCAGCTGATCATTGATCAATTTCATGATTGAAATAGCAACAGGAGAAGGAGGGGGAGAAAATGAGAGAAGAAGAGGCAGCTGTGCAGCATAAAGACGCAGAAAAACTCCAGCTTTGCGTCTTTTTTTTCATTCTAGCTGAAGTATGGGACAAATTGCGTTCCTTTTCACCTCAATACAGAACTTTAAAGTTCAACCTCATCGGCTGTAATTGGTCCAGCCTAGAGTCGATCATGACCAATTAGCCAATCCACGCCTTTAAATGTTTATACCATTACAAAAAACAAACAGACAAACAAACAAAAAGACATCAGCCCATAAAAACAAAAAATCACCGTTGGGCATACCAGCTCTATGCTGAGAGCCAGGGTTAAAAGTTTACAATTGTTCAAATTTTGCTCAGCTGAAGTACCAGCAGTCTTGTTTGCCTGATATTTTTTTTAAAAATGCATCTCATTGTGAGTGAGAGTGCCCCCTGCTAGTTATTCAGCACATTATCGTCAGTCTGCTCACTTGTGTAGAAAGACTGAAGCCATCTTGCATCAGCCAGGTGCTTTTTAGCCCTCTGTTTCTTACTCACACTGGCAGCATCTGCTGGAATTGATCACAATCAGCTTGTCAGGAACCAACTGTAGAGAAATCAGATTATTGGGTCAAAAAATATTTATATATATATTTTTGAGAGTCTACTCGCAGTACTTGAGATCTCTGGGAGTCACCCAAATGGTGTCCCTTCAGAGACACAAGGGGGAAAGCAGCTAAATTGAGGTAATCCTGCTGCGCCAGGCATGAGTTACGTAAATGGAGAGATAATGTACATTCGCAGGAGATCGTGAATGAAGCGGCGCTCCAGCTGACCAATCTGATCCCTGCATCTGCAGGAAGCTGGGGATTACATATGCCTAATGGCTCCTACATAACTGACAAAGGCTATTTGCTCCTTGTTTTGTGTTTATATACTGAAGTGCTGGCTGGTACTATTGATGGTCCAATAATCAGACAATTGACATTAGAATTCCACCTTTAATGGTCGCCTTCCTTTTTACAACAAGTGGAAAGTCCCCACATAAAACTTCCGCCCCCCCTTTCCCGCCTGTGCATAGCCAGTAGGTAGATTACATACATCTTAACAATCTCCCCTTTTTCTTTAAGAAAATGAGACAAGAGACTAGCACTAGGGCTGGGTATCGTCACTGATTTCTAGAATCGATTCGATTCCGATTCACAAGTTCCTGAATCAATTTGATCCACGATTCGATTCAATTTGATTTGAATCTGGGAAATTTTGCCTCAGACAGTCAGAAATATTATAATTCAGATCAGTATATTTACATATTTTTGTATCTATAAAAAGGAAGCTGACACTTGCAAGACTTTATCAAAGGTGTGAGCATCACAGCAGATGCCTTTGTGTCAAAGTAGCTGAAGATAAAACACAGAAAAACATGAAGGTGATTTTCCTGGCCTGGATTTTATAAAAATATTCTGCAGTAGATCAAAAACGAAAGAAAATCATTAATCAACTTATGAACATTACCTCTGAAGTTACAGCGGTTTTATTAGAGACACGCTAAGCGTTTTGCATTTTGTATAATTTTAAAAAGTTTAAATTTGTTCAGAAGCCTATTGAACGGCAGAAATTAGGTTTTCTTTTCGGAAGTAAGTAAAAGGGAAAAAAAACATCGGCCGACAGCCTGTAAATAACTGTAGTGTTGTGCGTAACAAGCAAGTGAATAATGCAGAAAACAGATTTCAGAGATAGACGGGAAACTGTTCTTGAAGTACACCGAGAAAGAGAGAGAGAGAGAGTGAAGTGATTTTATTGTGGTGGAAGCAAAACAGCAAAAATCAGAGGGAGTCCTTGACGATGTTTATGTGAAGCTTAGTTTGGATCTTCATTTGCTGCTGGTTCGGTCAATATTGTTTGGAGAGAGTGTGGTGGGGCGTGGTCTGCGGTGCCGTGCAGGGAGGGCGGACGCACCTGCACGGCATCCATAATCATGCCCGCTGGGTTAAAACACGGGGACTCAGAGCACTCCCTTTTCCATTTACAGGATTCTCCTTAAGTTTTTCACCATCTTCTCGTTGTATTCTGTGCACTTGTTGCTGAAGATAGCCAATGAATTAGATAAGCTTAACAGGCAAACATCCCCAAATGCTTGTTAGTGTATTTTTTTTAATCCACAATTCTTTGTGTATTTAGGTGTACTGGATTACGAGCAGTTGTGTTACAAAGTCTTTGGGAGACTGGGAAAATTCACAGCCTCCCTCTTCATCATCATGAGGTATATTGGAGGTAAGAAAAATGAATGTTACATGACTGTAATAGATCCAACATGTGCTCACTCAGAAAGCCAAATCACTGCTCCTCTGTGTCTGCAATGAGCGCATGGAGGGGGGAGGCACAGGGGGAAACCTTGGTTGATGGAAAGCAGCTTGTGTTTTTTGGAAGCAGCTTCCAGTAAAACCTTGAGTCATTTTACAACATGTCGTGATTCTTTTCTTTGGAACATCTGGGCCCCTTGCCAAATATTAGAGATCGCTATTTTTATGGCAGTTTCCTCCTTTTCTTTTCTCTCCCTCAGTTTTACAGGAAAATGTGCTAACTGCTGTTGTTGTTGTTGTTGTTGTTTTGCTTTTTTTTCCCCCTCAACAGTCATGTCGAGCTACCTCTACATCATACGAACTACCCACCGTTATAAAAGCATTCACAGGAGCCAATGTCAAGTGAGTAACTTAAATATTTTAGCAACTTCCACACAAAATTTCTTTCTTGTTCATGTTTCACTGTTTTATTTCACCTACCACAAGAAACACTGCTGATACTGGCATATTACTTAAATAAATACTATTACCAAATCTAATTTGATGGACCTGGAGGTTGTACACTTATTTCCAAGATATCCGAGGACAAATCAGTCAGGTTGGCCTCTGTCCAAGGAACATCTGATTTGATTTTGGTAGTGGTTCAGATCAGAGCACCAGACCATTTGTTGTGCAGCCAAAGATGTAAACAAAATGTCAATACGGCATAGTTTACTCGCCCTAAAAGGAATGTTTCCTGGTTGCACTAAGACTAAGGTGTTGGTGAAAAACAAAAATTCCTAGAAGGAATGAAAGAGACCAGGAACACCTGAGAGAAGCACTTGAGGTGGACATGTTAAGCAAAATGGCTGCCAGTTGTTTTTCAAGTGCTGAGGGAAGGTGAAATAGGCATTTGTCGCTCTGCTTGGAGCACAGGCGGGATGTGTAGGAGGACTGTCTGGCTGTTTTTAAAGGACGGAGGGTGTTCCATCTCTCTGAGTGGCTCTTTCAGAGGGCCCTTTTAGGGAATCAGTCAGAGACACTTTATTTATCCCCAATAGGCAGTTAAGATAGATGATACTATGCCAATCACACATACAATACACAAACATCATATTGGGGAGACAGGTCAGGCTAGGTAGCCCTGGCTGCTTGACCACACGAGCAGCGACCCCAGTCGAAACAATGGAAAATGCACAACATGAGGAAAGACAAGAAAAAAGAACTCCCCCCAGACTGAGCCACACAGGGAGATCAGTTTGAGAACAGAAAAAAACACCTCAGCACATGAATCATCACATCTCACAACATAGAAGGCATAAGCTTCGAAGCATAAGCTTTGGAGTGGGGTTGTGGGGTGAGTGTAGGTCTGTGTCAGTGTACATGCATATGTGTGCGTGTGTGTTCCGTGTTCAGCTGAGAGAAAGTGTCCCTTCACCAAAAAGTGTCCCTTCACCCGGCTGGGCAAAAGTCAACAATCTTCAGTCGACGCAGGTAACCTTGAATGAGGAGGAAGAAAGTCACAACACAGTCTTGTTATCTAAGGAGAATATTTTGTTATTCCCGTCAGCTTTTGCCTTGAGCATCCAGCTGGCGCCAGGGGGGCCTTATGAGATGAAAATGGTAGTTGTTTTGGTTAGTGACAAACAAAATGCTTTCAATTTTACAGTTGATGTAGCCGGTGTTAAACAGGACTAAAAGCTGTAGAGGATCTGAGAGGAGTCTGATGAGAAAGTGGATTCAGTGTGCGGTTTTCTGTGTCACAGAACTAATTAGTTTACTTGTAGTCCTGGTTCATCAGTTTATGATGAGATCAAAGCTACTTCATATGCAAGATACACCTGAGAAAGATGATAAGACTAACAGAACATTCTAACTCTAACTAATTCATAGTAGATTTCACAGTATAACACTGCAAAACAACCTAACATGGTGTGTTGCCCCTTTAACACAGCTACAGAAATCTTTACCTACATGATGATTCATTGGTGATCTCTGTCAACTAACACTGACATGCTCTGTCCTGTATTTCAGACAATGGTACATCATGGTGACTACCTGGTGTTGCTGGTTAGTCTTTGCATTATCCTGCCCCTGACACTGCGCAGGGACTTAGGTAAGGAAAGTTGCGATCTTGTTCTTTCGTGACCATAGGGTGAGGGTAGGGACATAAATTGACCGGTAAATTGAGAATTTTGCTTGTACACTCAGCTCTCTCCTCAACATGACAGACTGGTACACCGTCTGCATCATTGCAGCCAGAGCACCAATCCACTTTCGATCTCCTGCTTCCTTCTCCTGGTACTCGTCCCTAATCTGGAGTGGGCACACCACAGCCACGACCATGGCCTCAGATTTGGAGGTGCTGATTCTCATTCGCACTTCTTCACACTTGGCTGCAAACCATTCCAGTGCGAGCTGGAGGCCATCACCGGACAAAGCCAACAAAACCACATCATCCACAAAAAGCAGAGATGAGATTCTGAGCCCACCCAAGTAAAGCCTTCCGCAACTTGGCTATGCCTAGAAATTCTGTCCATAAAAATTACGAACAGAATCAGTGACAAAGAGCAGCCTTGGCAGAGCCCATCACCCACAAGTAACGAGTCCGACTTATTGCTGGCTATGCGGACCACTCTTGCAACGGTTGTATAAGGATTGAATGGCCCAGAGCAATGGGCCAAACACCCCATACACCCCATATGTCCACAAAACACATGTAGACTGGTTGGGCAAACCTCAAGTATTTTGAGAGGATACAGAGCTGGTCCAGTGTCCCTCTTTTGGGCTGTGCCCGCCAGGGGCCCATGGACTAAGGCCAGTCTGGTGGCCGTGATATTCCGAAAACATATAAACAATACATAAAAGAAAAGAAATTCCCTTTACACACACTAGCACACATGCAAGATTTCAAAACCTTTAAAACTTTAATAGCTTAGAGTGACGTGATACAGGGGGGCATCGCTATTAATTGTGTTTTTCCTCTTTCAGGTTGCCTTGGTTACACAAGTGGTCTGCCACTGCTATGCATGGTCTTTTTTTCTGATTGTGGTGAGTGACACACCTTTCCTCATTCCTCATGCTACCATATCATCCTTTACGCAAATCTTTGGCAAATGCCTGTTCTTGGTTTGCCAGTTGAGTTTGAGTCAGAACATGTTTCAGTCTTCCAGTGAAATCTCTTCCTGCTACACAAAAGAGCAGGATTCCTTTTTTTTTTTTTTCTAAAAATGTAGTCAAATGAATTAATTTAATAGTGGAACAGGACAGCACAACAACGGTCAAGTCTTTGTTTCTGATCATGCTGTAAATGCTGTAAATAAACCTTTGCACCTTCACAATAAGGAGCTAAAATGGGAAATTTGCTCTCCGCTCCTTCAAGGTGATCATCAAAAAGTTCCAGATCCCATGCCCTCTCCCTGATATTCACAATGACAACTCGACTCATTCGTTGAACAGCTCACACAGCGACAATACTTCTGACGAGGACACCTGCAGGCCAAAATACTTTGTCATCAATTCACAGGTAAAAGCCTTCAAAACTTAGAACATCTGTAGAACTGAAATAAACCGTAAGGGAATCATTTCTAGTGTTTGGATGTCAGTTATGATTTTTTTTTTTTTGATCTCCCTAGACTGTTTATGCTGTCCCTATTATTGCCTTTGTGTGCCACCCTGATATCCTGCCCATTTACAACAAGCTCAAAGAGTGAGTATACGCTGCCATTTATTTAAATTTCTCTGACAAAAAAAACACACTTTTGAATTTTTTACAGTGATTTTTGTCTGCTGACTAAATAAAACATGTCTTCAACTCTCTGCTGAACAGCCGTTCTCTTGTGTAATCAGTACATAGTTTTAGTTTGCATCATACTTCTGAGTTAAAAGAATATGAAAATCATTAGATTTATTAGATAGGTTTCTATTATCCTATACTGCTGACTTACTGTGAGTGAGTTACACTGTTTCATGACATTTCATACTGCTGAGTTATGAAGAGAATATTGTGTTCAGAGAGTCAGGGCCTTTTTTTTTTTTTTTTTTTTTTTTTGATAGTAGAGACAACAGAGCACATTGCACGGGAGCTTCACACTGTAGGAGTGTTTAGCTGATTTTAGAGTTTAGAAATGTGTTAACATAGAATGTAGAACACTAGAGACACTGCCCCCGATATAATAAAGGCCTCACTGTGTCGTGAACTTAGGAGTAGATTGTAGGAGACCCCTCCCCCACTTGAACTGTGAAAGTAAAACAGAGAGGAGTTAATGCTGAGTGGAAATTCCCCAGAGAATGTTTGGGTGGGGGTCTCAACATTTGTAAATGGATAACTGTGGTCTGGAAGGGAGATGGGTTTTATGACCTAGGGAGTCACCTACACCCACAGTGTTTTAACTGTCACGCACACACATCCACACGCACACTGACTCATGTGCACACACATACACACAGGTATGCGTACACAGTCACACACGAGCACTCACATAGGCTACGTTCACACTGCAGGCGAAAGCGCATCAAATCCGATTTTTTTTTTTTTTTTGACCCTATGCGACCCATATCCGATCATACTATGACAGTGTGAACGGCACAAATCCGATATTTTCAAATCCGATCTGGGTCACTTTCGTATGTGGTACTGAATCCGATACATATCCGATGTTTTAGAAAGCGACTGCTGTTTGAACGGTCAAGTCGCATTAAATCCATCTTTTACATCACTGACACAAGACAGACGCCAATTATCAGCGCTGGAGAAGTCATCGCGAACGCTTCCTGGCCATCCCGTGTAGATGTCAGTGAAACTGTTGGGAAGACAATGTTGGAGAAACGTGAACATTTTTTGTACTGTATAATCTGCAGTTTCTGACAGAAATCTGCAACTATCCTTTGAAGCACCGCTCCTCTAAAACAGCAATAAGGATCATTATTAGGTTATCTACATTATTATGTAAATAACTTAAAGCAAAAATTGAGAAACGTAAAGTCCGAAGTCTTTATATTAATGGCCATCAGTCAAACAATATTGTTTGCTCTGGGTCTAAACAGAGCGCGTTGTGTGTGACGTCTTCTTTTGCGCATGCGGGCCGCTTTGAGGGTTCACACTAGAGCGCGTTTGCTGTCGCATTTTATTTGTAGCAGACAAAAAAATCGGATTTGATCAAAAAATCGGAATTGAGCATCAAGACCTGCAGTGTGAACGTAGCCATAGACACGCGGGAACGCGCACATGTAGGCATTCATGTGCTCGTGCACATAGACACAGACAGAGTTTGCAGCACGCCGTGGGGGTTTTATGATGGGGACGCCTCTATAAAGCTGGCTGTAACGAACAAAGGGGTGAAGATTTTTTGCAGAGGGACACACCGGCCTCGTCTTCCCTTCTAGAAGTGCATGCTTAAATGAAGATGAATAAAGATGAATAAAGGTTTTGTGAAATGACTGAGTTCCGGTGCCGTCTCTGGAAGTTTTGACGAATAAAAGAACCGGGGTAAAACTGATTTCGCAACAACACCCACCTTTTGTTGGAAGCAGAAAAACAGGGAGCCAAGGTCATAACTCAGGCTTACTGACAGTTAGAAAGAATGTGAATGCTTGGTTTGTGGCTGTGGCGCATTTTGTATAGCTTCTTTTCTTTTGTTTAGTAGCTTTCTGCCTTCACCTGAGAGGGTGTGCCCTAGGTATGTGCCTTCGGGTCTCCATAATTAGAGTTTATTTAAAGATACCTTGTGGCCCTAACTCAGCCAAGTGACGTAACATAGCCATAGTATTTTGCTTACACCCTTCCTCTGTGTGGCCAGTCACTAAAATGTCATCTACGTAGAGTAGAAACTGTCTCTGCCCCTCAAAAGTGAAGCCAAACAGGTGTTGTGGGTCGGGGTGGAAAGGCAATTCAATTCAATTCAATTTTATTTATATGGCGCCAAATCACAAAAAAAGTCGCCTCAAGGCATTTGATAAGTCTATCACTGAGAACCATTGTTCTTTTGGAGTGACTTGATTCAGTATAGTGTGGGGATTTGCTAATTCTGGTGGCATCATTTCAGTGATTTCATTTATTGCTCGCAGATCATGCACTAGACGGTATTTTGCAGTATTAGCTTTCTTCACCACTTAAACAAAACATCAGTCTTTGTTTTATTATTATTATTATTATTATTATTATTATTATTATTATTTAAATTCTCCTTTCTCAAAAACAGAAAATGAAATTGTAGTTGTTCTTGGCTGAGAAACATAAAACCTCTTTTTGTTTTTTCTTTCGAGACAAGAAACTAAGTTTTAACTTTTCTGCCTTATCACCTAAAGCAAAGCAGACAACCCATCTCCCAGCTGGCTCTGAACTTATCATCATCAAGGTCGCATGGTGAGAGCCACTTCAGAAGTCACAGTACTCCTCACATTTCAACATTTCAAAAAAAAAAAAAAAAAAAAACTAAACTCAGCACACTACACAGAGAACAACAGCCAAGACACAACTGGAAATGCTGTTCTTGTTTGTCCTCCTTGAACTTTAGAATAAACTTATTACATCTGCAATAGTAAATCATATGCCTAATCATTATATGTCACTGTGATCCACGAGTGTGATCACAAATTTACTTATTTTTCAATCCAACAAAACAAACAAACAAAAAAACAAAAACAAATTGCTGATGGCATGAACGCTTTACACACATGAGTCAGGATGCAAATAAAGGATGCTGCCAAAAACAAATCAGAAGTATGAGGGGAAAAACTGAGCTCACAGACAGCTGCATGTTTGAGTTTAATAGCATGCAGCTCCTGCTCTAAAAAAACGTGTTACTTGCTCATCAGCTTAGCAGTGACCACATATTTAATTCAGCTTCTCAATTTTGTAGCTTTAGCTGTTGCATACAGGGTTTAGCTTATTAGTTGTTAGTATAGGTGTGCTCTATATTTCAGCAATGTCTCATCTTGGATGACAGGTTTTCAAGCAGGTCAAGTGCCTCTATGCACTTAATTAGTTTAGATATTTTCTGTATTACCGTCATCTCATATGTCATTGTACTGAATTTGAGCAAACCTTAAGCTTGATGCAGACTACTTTTAACAATTATCCACCTCACATCATATTAATATTATTTCATTATTAATGCTATTATCTTTTCATATAACAGCAATAGTATATTACAATATTTTATTTATATTTTATTTTGCATCCACCAATGGCTGTGGGTGATCTGCAGTTTCACCCTTTCCCAAGCTGGAGACATTTTCCTTTTCACACACTTTCCTTGGCTGAACAATGACACAACCTTAATATACTTTATGCATCTCTCTATTTCATTTAATATGTGTTTGTGTGAATTATCTGCTTTCTTTCATTCTATTCATTCTGGGCATGGTCTTCATCCTAACTATGTTTCATTGTTAACACCAGTTTACAGGTTGTTATCCTTGCTATTATTAGTTTGAATACATTAAAGATAAGCTCTAATGTAATTTAGCCTTTTGTTTATTTTACTTTATTCCTCTTGTATTTATATTTATTCAGTCGGGTCTGTTTCCAACCCTTTTTAAACTTCAGTCGGCTGATAATACAATCCTGTTTTTGTGATCTCTACTTTGATCTCTAATTTTCAGTTCTCCCTTCAGTTTCGATTTCTCATGCTTGGAAAAGTCTATACTCTTCCTTACGTTTTTTTTTAATGCTTTTACTTTTTTGTCTGTCTCTCCCTTTCATCTGTCTGGGTGGTGGCAGCCACAGTGGTTGCAGCTAATCATTCCGTGTCGGGCGTTCTCTGTCTTACAGTCCCTTTCTTTTGGATTATTCCTGCTCCAGCTTGTTGTTTTTCTAAACATTTCTAATCAAGTGTTAATTTTTCTTGTTTATTCTCCATTTTCATAGATTTTGCTGGGCCGTCACTGGCACACTTGACTTCAGAGTGGTTTACTGATACGGCCTTCGACTTCACCCTAAAGGTGAAGCGCTATCAGTTTTATGAGATGAAACTCAACCGTTCTCCTTTGTCACCAGTACGTGAGCCTCAGCAAAGAAAACAAAAAATGGAAGTAGTTCAGCAGCGTATTGTGCTGTAAAATCAACTTACTTCCAGACACATACACACATATAGACATTTGCGCGCTTATTTAACTTAAACCTATTTGGTCACGAAGTAATTTCGGCTACCTCTAAAACCAGCCTACACTTAGGTCCTTTTGGTGAACTTAAACCTATTTTACGCGTTTCTTTAAACCCTTACGGCGGGTTAGACCAAAATAGTGTTTTCTCACCCTCAGACGTCTCAGTGGTGTTTCGGATCATCAGACTGAATCCCACCGCCGTGGACCAGACTATAAACACCGGCCCGGACCTGAATTCACGTCCCAGGGCTTTCGTCCTCGTCTAAGAGGGCTGTGCACAGACTTCGGTGCTGGCTTCCCACGGCGTCAGGAATCAGTGCTGGATCCTGGAACAGAGTCACAGATAACAGTTCTGATGTTTCTGCCCCGGCTACGAAGGACCAAAATAAATGTCAAGAGATTTATTCTAAATGACACTTCTTCAGCTGAGAGTCAGAGAGTGGAGACACACACGTTGCAAGGGCGGTCACAGAGCGCTCACATCAGAGTGGGGGCCCTGTGAAGTGCGCTTTGTTACCACTCTGGTCTTTATTTATATACAAAAAGTAATACAATAGTGAATACATCTGTTCATAGACAGAGGAATGTTAGTGCATATGCAGGTGTGTGTGTGTGTGTGTGTGTTGTGGGACTCAGAAGGGAGTGGAGACAAGAGTGGTTCAGCTCTTATTATCGCTGTGGGAAGAAACTAAGAAAGAGAACAGAACAAGTTTTTGTAGTGAACAACAGTCTAACACATCTAAGAGGTCATAATGCAGTATTCTATCATATGCAAACTTATATCATTAAAAGCTTATAATGACTACTAAGTACAATTTTCCATTGACACACACCAAGGTTAATTATGGAGTTCCACAGGGTTCAGTGCTAGGACCAATTCTGTTTACATTATACATGCTTCCCCTTGGCAGCATCATTAGAAGACATAGCATACATTTTCACTGCTATGCAGATGACACCCAGCTCTATCTGTCCATGAAGCCAGATCACACACACCAATTAGTTAAACTGCAGGAATGTCTTAAAGACATAAAGACCTGGATGGCCGCTAACTTTCTGCTTCTTAATTCAAATAAAACTGAGGTTATTGGACTCGGCCCTGAAAATCTTAGAAATATGGTATCTAACCAGAATCTTACTCTGGATGGCATTACCTTGGCCTCCAGTAACGCTGTGAGGAAACTTGGAGTCATTTTTGACCAAGACAAGTCCTTCAACGCACATATTAAACAAGTATGTAAGACTGATTTCTTCCATTTGTGCAAAATCTCTAAAATTAGAAATATCCTGTCTCAGAGTGACGCTGAAAAACTAGTTCATGCATTTATTACTTCCAGGCTGGACGACTGTAATTCATTATTATCAGGATGTCCAAAAAACCCGCTGAAAAGCCTTCAGTTAATCCAAAATGCTGCAGCAAGAGTACTGACAGGGACTAGAAAGAGAGAGCATATTTCTCCTGTTTTGGCTTCCCTTCATTGGCTTCCTGTTAAATCCAGAATTGAATTCAAAATCTTGCTCCTCAGATACAAGATCTTAAATAATCAGGCCCCATCTTATCTTAATGACCTTGTAGTACCATATCACCCTATTAGAGCACTTCGCTCTCGCTCTGCAGGCCTACTTGTTGTTCTTAGATTATTTAAAAGTAGAATGGGAGGCAGAGCCTTCAGTTTTCAGGCCCCTCTTCTGTGGAACCAGCTTCCAGTTTGGATTCAGGAGACAGACACCATCTCTACTTTTAAGATTAGGCTTAAAACTTTCCTTTTTGCTAAAGCATATAGTTAGGGCTGGACCAGGTGACCCTGAATCCTCCCTTTCTTTCCTCACCTTTCTCACTCACTATGTGTTACTAGACCTCTCTGCATTGAATCATATCTGTTATTAGTCTCATGTCTTTCATCCTGTCTTTTTTCTTTCACCCCAACCAGTCGCAGCAGATGGCCCCGCCCCTCCCTGAGCCTGGTTCTGCCGGAGGTTTCTTCCTGTTAAAAGGGAGTTTTTCCTTCCTACTGTCTCCAAAGTGCTTGCTCATAGGGGGTCATATGATTGTTGGGTTTTTCTCTGTATCTATTATTGTACGATCTACTGTGCAATATAAAGCGCCTTGAGGCGACTGTTGTTGTGATTTGGTGCTATATAAATAAAATTGAATTGAATTGAATTGAACTGAGGAGTACACAACTTCAGTGACCAGCTACATCAGGAAGTGCATAGAGCATGTCACTGTCTCCAAGATCGTCATCAAACGTGCAAACCATAAACCCTGGTTTTCTGCAAAGCTACATAGCCTGATGAAAATCAAAGACTCTGCCTTTAAGTCCAACAATAGGGAAGCTTACACTACAGCCAGAGCAGACCAGGCAAAGCGAGAGTATGCAGAAAAAATCAACACACACTTCACAGGTTCAAAGGACACTCGGCGCATGTGGTAGGGCGTTCAAACAATCATGTGCTACAAGCCAACACCTCCGGCATGCAGCAGTGATCCCTCTTTGCCAGAGAAACTGAATGCTTCTTTGCAGAGTAAAACCATGAAAGGCTTCTGGACCTGACAACATAACTGACCAGGTGCTTTGGGAGCGTGCTGACCAGCTCACAGGCATCTTCACGGACATCTTGAATACATCACTGAGCTCAGCTCTGGTACCTGCATGCCTCAAAACCACAACATTCATCCCAGGGCCAAAGAAGTCCACTGTGATCTGCCTCAATCACTACTGACCAGTGGAACTTACACCCATCATCACAAAGTGCTTTGAGAGGCTGCTATTGAGGCACATGAAAACTCAGCTTCCAAAGAATCTGGACCCGCTACAGTTTGCTTACCGCCCAAACCACTCCACAGATGATGCCATCTTGTCTCCTCTTCACCTTTCTCCCTCCCACCTCGACAAAAAGGACACTTTTGTCAGAATGCTGTTTATTGACTTCAGTTCAGCATTCAACACAGTCATTCTCCAGAAGCTTGTAAAGAAGTTGGACCTACTGACAATAGATATCACTCTCTGCAATTGGATCTTGGACTTCCTAACTGACAGGCCCCAGTCTGTCTTCATAGGAAATAATACTTCCAAAGTCCTCAGACTGAGTACAGGTTCGCCGCAGGGCTGTGTGCTTAGTCCACTGCTGTTCACCCTGCTAACACATGACTGTATTGCACAGTAATTCTCAAATCACATCATCAAGTTTGCAGATGACACAACAGTGGTGTGTCTCATCTCCAGCAACGGTGAGTCTGAAAACAGAGAGGAGGTACAAGACCTGGTGGACTGGTGTCAGAATAATAACCTGTCTCTAAATGTTCAGAAGACTAAAGAGATGGTTGTTAACTTCACGAAGAGTTCAACGACCCTGCCAGTTTGTAGTCGGGATGAGTCGACATTGCAAAATGATATTAGTTTGACCCACTTAAATACTCCTAAAACAACATAGAAGCCACCAGAGAATTTAGGTGGTGTGTGTGGAAGCAAACCTCTTTTGCTTAAATATACATGTAACGAAAAAATGTTGTTCTTCCCTGTAAGTTTGAAAAAAATGTTAGGGACTGTAAAATATGAATTACTACAAATAATCGGTCGTGTGGAATAACCTCCCTGTGTCTTTCTCATTGTGCAGATTCGTACCACTGTCAACCACCTCCTGTGCCCTTCTAAGGGATTCAGCTGGGTTCGTCACACTACCATCACTGTGTTCTTGCTGGCTGGCACAAATGCCCTGGTTATTTTCGTTCCCACCATCTTTAGACTTATAGGTATATGTCTGCATGCAAGATATTGTAATAACATCTTAAAGAGCAACAGTAAAAGAAAGGATTGTGACTAAAATGCCAAATGTCTTTACAATGTCAGACATTTCTGCTGCTGCCATGCTCATCTTCATCCTGCCTTCAGCTTTCTACATCAGACTGGTCAAGAAAGAGTCCATGAAGTCTGGGCAAAAGATCGGGGTAAGATGGACTTCGATGAAATGAACCGTTTTTGAACTTTACACTTATTTGTTTCCTTGCCA
Source organism: Aulonocara stuartgranti (assembly GCF_965226115.1). NCBI lineage: Eukaryota > Metazoa > Chordata > Actinopteri > Cichliformes > Cichlidae > Aulonocara > Aulonocara stuartgranti. The sequence continues at coordinate 5,283,243 of NC_138953.1, read as the reverse complement.
AGGATTCGACACGGTTGTAGCTGCAGTAATTAGCCCTTTAGTTTAACTTCATATTAAGCAAACAATCTTATGTTTTATTGTTTTTTCATTAATTATCATATTTTTAATTACAAAACAGTACAGTGCAACAAACTAATACTATATCTTCTGCATTGCTAAGCTAAAGTGAGATAATTAGCTTTATACTGAACCAAAGACAACAAATTACACGTCTTAAACTGTGAAAGGTTTCATTTAACTTGGTGTGAATGAACACATTAGCTAACTGTGATCTTATTTTGCTCTCTAGGCATGCCTCTTCCTCCTCATCTGTATCACGGTCATGTCCAGCAGCATGATCCTCATCATTCTGGACTGGATCAAGAACGCCACAAGCGAGGTCTCTCCTGAAACTGTATTTAGTCTTTATAACCTGCTGAAGGTCTGCGCAGCGACAACACTACTGCTTTGAGAAGGCCTGCGAGCCTCCCGGTTCCACTTCCCCCACTCAGGGGTTGTGGGAAACTTGAAATTTTTTCTTTATGGGAGAATACTTTGAATTTTGACCACATGCCGTGATACCTGTTAAACATGCAAAAAAAAAAAAAAAAAAACCTAAGAAACAACTAAAAACAGGTTGCACTCTTGAACACCTTCAACCAAACAATAACAAGAGAGCTCGACGCGGATTCCTTCCCACCGAGTGGAGAGCCCGTCGTAGATGGCACACTGTGCTTCCAACATTCACACGTCACCGAAATGTTGTCATCTATTTATGGAAGACCGGAGATGTGCAGAAAATGTTGTTTCTGCACATCTCCGCTTGAGAGTACGTCAACCAACTCTTGACCTCAGCAGCAAAGAAAAAAAAAAACCTCCAAGCTAAAGCCAACAACAGAATGTGGAAGAACTACTATGTTTAGTTGTTTTTTTTTAATCTCCAAAACACCTATGCACCGTGCTAAAGAGAGAGACCAAGTTCAGCTTAGATAGACCCAGGCCATATTTTGCTGTAATACCATTCTGTACCATAAGATGGTGCAGCAGGTTAATGTAAAATTTATTATCAATGAAAATAAAATTTTATTTACAACAGTGTGAGAAAAGGAAAAGCTTCATGAGGGGAAAGGTGCAGTTAAAAAAACAAGCTGTCAAAAAAAAAAAAAAAAAAAACAGCAACAGCCCTTTTAAAAATTAAAAACACTGCCCACTGGTGGATGAAGTTTTAGTTGCAATTTGCAAAAAGTACCTTTGAGGGCTTTGTTTTAGAAATGTAAGCCAATCAATGCCTGTAGGAGGCAGTGTTTAATTCAAATAAAAGAAAAGTTAAAACACACACGTCTTTCAGATTCTTTAGTATTTAACAAAGTGAGTGTTTGTTCACATGGAGACAACTTCAACTCCACTGTCTTTTAAAAATGAAGCAGTGGGCTCAGATAATTTTGAGTTTTAGTTTATTTCTCCAGAGAAAGATTTCTGCAGAGCTGAAACACCAGCTTGACAATGCTGCCCCCAAGCTGACGGAGGTTGACATTGTGCTCCAAGGATCAGACACCGAGGTTCATCCATGGCACCAATTCAGTTGGCTTAAGCGCTGTGTGTGTGTTTAGGCCAAGGAAGATGAGTTTTTCACTGCAACTTGTTTTACTGAAGCTATGCAAGTGTGTTGAGACTTCATTTCAGGATTTGTGTGGTGTGTACCCTGAATAGTTTTAAGGGGCAGGTCAAAATGAAACTTCATTCTGATGCAAGAATACCTTTAACAGCTGGTCAATCTGCCATCGTAACTGAAAGTCCAGAGGTTACGTTTCTGATATTTGCAGGGTTTGACTGCCATTTTTTAAGCACAAATTGGGGGGGGGGGGGGGGGGGGGGGGAGAACATAGTTGTAGATACTCCTCCCTCCTTCAAACATGGGCTCAGAGTTCACGGAAGCTCACCCACAAATGCAGATTTCATGATTATTTTCTTACCTGAATTTGTGAATTCGTAACAATTTTAGGTACACAAATGATGTCGGCCTGAAAAAAACAAACATCTTTCAATGAACAGATGCCCTATCATCAGCAGGACTCTTATCTCAGGCTGGTCCTTGTCCTCCACATGCTTTCTTCTTGTTCTTTTTGGGGACGAGTCGACTTTAATATGAGTCTGTGCCTAACACATGAATTGGATGATAGCAGAGTTAAGACTCAATTTGTTTGCATGTCTAAGTGAAAGAGGTGCATCTTCAACATGTTTATGTCTGGATGGGAAACAAAAATGTGTCATAATCGTGCAAACTGGGATGTTTAATCTAAAACATGAACACTAATGTGAAAGAATAGTGGGTTTAACACGACGGTAATGTGGAGTTCGTCACATAAACCACCTCCAACTCTACACTTCAAAGACCAAGGAACTGGTTGTGGACTTCGGGAGGTCCAGATCAGGTCCACTGCCAGTTCAGACAGAGAGAGAGGAGGTGGTCAACGCATACAAGTACCTCGGGCTGTGGGTGGACAACAAGATGGACTGGTCATGCAACACAGAGCACTTGTATAAAAAAGGCCAAAGCCGACTGTACTTCTTCAGGAGGCGGAGGTCCTTCAACATCTGCAGGAAGCTCCTGAGGATGTTTTACCAGTCTGTGGTTGCTGGAGTACTGTTCTATGCTGTGGTGTGCTGGGTGAGCAGCACAGCAAAGAAGGACTCATCCAGGCTGGCTCTGTGGTCAGCATGGAGCTGGACACTCTGGTGATAGTGGCAGAGAAAAGGACAAAAGAAACTGCTGGACATTATGGACAATGCTGGGCATCCTCTGCACACGGCCATAAACAACCAGAGGAGTCTGTTCAGTGACAGGTTGCTTCTCCCAAAGACAAGAACCAACAGACCTAAAAACTCCTTTGTTCCACACGCTATCAAACTGTTTAACTCCTCTCTGGAGGGGAGAGGGAGGGGAAACAGGAGGACAAAGGAGGAGGGAACTAAGCTGTAGTGCCTTTTCACTGTGCAATACTTTTTGTTAATATCCAACAGTGCAATAGACTCACAATACTGTGAAATGTGCAATTCCCTTGTATTCTTATTCCTATTTATCCCTTTTGTATACTCTGTATTTATATATGTCTCTGTATTGTGTGTGTATATGGTACATTTCTGCTCACATTCTGTAACTTCTGTCGGTGCTGTGCTATTGGAAACCAAATTTCCCGGAGGAACCCACCCGAGGGATTAATAAAGTTTTATCTAATCTAATGTGTGACTGTTTTACAGTACTTTGCAAGAATCCTGTTTCCAAAGAGCCAGACTGCATTGTAATTTTGTTAAAAGCAGTCATTAGCAACAGCACTGCAGAGGTCAGTCCAGTCCTTGTGCCTGACCATTTTCAGAGGAATGCTTTAACACTGACTTATGAATTATTCAAGCATAACTCAAGGGACGAACTAGTGTTGTGTCTACAGAGTAACAGACAACTTGGCAAAGAACCCATTTTAACTTCTTTAAGCACTTAGATACTTGCAGCCTGTTGCAAAAAGACATTTTCCCCAAATTTCTTTAGTGTATCTATAAAGCTGAAAAGATGAAACCATTTGACAGCCCAAAAAAAACCCCAAAACAAAAACAAAAACAACCCAGGAAAAATAGTATCGCTAGTAGCTGAAAAATTGGCAAATCCCAGTCGATATAAGGACACACAGACGTTTAGTGTGTCCTCCTACAAATTTGAGGAAATTTGACAAACAAAAGCAGCCAAAGAAGACTTAAGGAAAGCCTAAAAACTGATCTACAGCAGAGGAACAGTATTCTGAAAGTCATGTCTTCAAAAGAAAAATCCATCCGTCTACTGTTCACTTACACCTCATTAGAAACAGGGAAGGGAAACGGAGAAAAGACTGAGGGTATGCCAAATTACTCAAGAGCTGGACTGAAAATCAGGTCTTATTGAGATGTTAATTCCACATTCCTGCTTTAAATTATTGTCACTAAGCGCAGACAGGATAAAACAGTGAGTGTCTACAACCACGTGTAAAACACGGGGGAGGCTTTGGTTTTGGGGTGCTTGTCAGCCAGTGGTGTTGGTGATGTTCCTGTTCCATCATGATGATGATCCCAAACACACTGCTAATACAGTAAAAGCAAAGACAGAAAAAGACACTGGAACAGTCAGACTCAGTCAGCTTTTTTGTTTAGACCCAGTATGTATCCATGTATGTCTACACGTTTCAATACATTGTTGGCTCTAGACTTTTGCACAGTACCATAAAAGAAACCTAAGAAAAAGAGCATTTCTCTTCATGTCACGCTGTTCTCCAACGACCATGAACGCACCAACGCTGTTGGTCACTCTACATATATCTACCTTGATATTGTTTATTAGATTCATGTCACACCGTGTAGCCTGCAATTAAATCTTACAGTGACCCGGCGCTCTAACAGGAAGTCTTTCATGCAACTCCTGTCACAACACACACAGAAGCACGTTAGGAGGCAGCTAATTTATTCAACTACTCTCTGGATAGCTTCCACAGTTCATGTATACTCAGACACTTATTACACATTCAAGCAAGGGGGTGGAGTTTCTAAACTACCCCCTCCCACCCAGGAGCTACAGCTCACATTATACACTCACTGCTGATTGGTTAACCCAGTTTGGGTCCAATCAGGGCCCTGATTACAATCACGTTCATTAGATTCCAGCCCATCACTGGGCCACACAGATTGATAAAGGCAATAAACTAGGATCTCATCTGAAATATTATTTAACATTTAAAAAAGGACACTGACAATATTCAGTTCAGAAGCGATCAGGATGCCCTAACAGAGAAATTCGTTGTACCAGCTGGCACCCTGGAAATGTCTTTCACTGAGTGGTGCATCTTTAACATCATCCACCCCACCCACCCCCTCTCCCCACACTAGCCTGCGCTCTTTACAGTAGTTCCCAAGTCACATGATCTATGCAAAATAAAGGGCTCTTGCATTACAATTTCTGATTGGGTTGTTCTTTTCTGACAAAATATGAAAATCTATAGAAAAAAATCTTCATCATTCAATAAAAGGTAGAGATATCAAAAAAAGAAAAGAAAAGGGGAAAAAAAAGCTGGCTCTCCATCATCTTTCAGCTCGGAGGCCAAATTCCAAGGAGAAGAAATTGCACTTGAGCAGCTCAATGGGTCTTTGAGGGTTTTTGCCACCTCAGCAGCAGGGCGACGTTTCATTTCTTGCGGGCATGCTTGTATTTGTCCACGTAGGCCTTCACCAGGTTGGCCACCTTACCAGAGTTCACCTCCCCACTCTTGCTGTGACACACCTGAAGTGGAAGAAAAGCCAAACACATAAAGTCAGGAAATACCGATCCCTAAATGTAACAGTCTGTATGTGGTTGTTTTAAAAAGCAGCGGGCTTTTATTTGGCCTTCACAAAACCAAAAGTATCTAATGTTAGCAGCAACTGTTGGCAAATACACTCAATAATGAGAACAATAATAAGCTAGCTGCTCTCAGAGTTTGTGTGAACATTACACCTGGCTACCACACAGCTAGGTGTCTGTATTCAATATAATTTAAAGGCCGTGTATTGGGCTCTGATTGCATTAAAAATGCAGATGACAGTAAAAGAAATCTGAGGGTTTACCTTCTCTACTGCCTTGCGCACAATCTCCTTGTACTCCTCCTTTGTAATCTCCTTCTTTTGGTAAAATGGTTTGATGGCTGTCTTCACTTCATTTATAGCTTTCTCTTGGATCTGTTGTTTCTGCAACAGTAAGAGGAACTTGGATTATCCAAAAGACAACAAACAGAAAAGGGCAGAGAAGAAAAAAACTTTACTGAATGACCTTTGATGGAGTGACAGATCAGTTACCTTTTCTTTTTTGGAGCTGTCAGCCTGGGCCTTGTTATGCTGGCCGGGCTGAGTTGTAGAGGATGGCAGCGCCTGGCTTGGTGCCGGCTGGCCTTGTGTCACTGCTACAACCCCAGCTTTGGTTGGGGTTGGAAGCAATGCTGGTTTCACAAAACTCACCTTGGTATTGGCCATCTAATGCAAAATGGAAAAATCACAGAGAGAATTATGGGAAGAACTGCTTGGAGACAGTTATTGTGCCCATTTATAAAATAAATAAATAAAAACATTAGACATTCAGGAATTGGAAACTAATCCTGCCAAGACTACCATACCTGTGCAGCGTGGCCGTCTGGCTGAACCGCTGCTGTCTGGCTGCCTTGCTGCATTGGTGGAGGTGGTGGTGGAGGAGGTGGGAGGCCCTGAGCACCCACAGCGGGCACCTGCAGCAGCGGCACAGCAGGGTGGAGATGCATGGGGACCTGAGGAGGCATGGCATAGGGTGCTGCAGGCTGCAAGCTGACCGGCAGGGCTCCTCGTGGGGCCTGCATGGGGTAGTGATGAATAACATTAAGCTGCGGAGGATGAGGTGGAATCACGTTCATCAGAGGCACCGGAGCATTACCGGGGACTGCCTGGAGAGGAGGATCGCTTTTTGGAGGATCTGGAGAACAAGGACCACAAATAATAATGAAAAAATGTGAGGGGACAGTGAATGTGAGAGGCTAAATAAAACTCTGTCTGTGCTTATTCACGTAGGTTTATATAAAAAAGTGCAGGACAGGATTCGCAGAAGGCAGAATGAAAAGAGCCGCCTTATATCAAAAATAGATGTTGTGAGACTTTCAAAGGAATAAATTAACTTCAAAGAAATCACAGTTTCCTCTAAATCGAATGGAGTGCAGATACCTGGGGGTAATTTCTAGTTGTTCTCTCCTCACACATGAACTAAAATTATCTTCTTCTCGTTGGCTCAAAGAGAATATTCAACACATACCACCATAATGTATAACATGCTTCTTTACTTTTCAACTCTGCAGTGCAGACAACGCAGTGATGCCTGATTTTTTGGAGGTGTATCGACAAAATAAAGAGGTCTCACCTGCTGCAGCTGGTGGCTGCTGCTCTTCCTCCTGCCGGCTCCACGTGCCCGGGCCTCTCTCCCTTTTTGAGTAATAGTCTTGAACATCTGCAGGCAGTGTCCTCCTGACAGCCCAGCTGGATGCAGAGGACCAGCCTGAGCGGTCAACCATAGGCTCGCCTGGCTCAGGCTCTTTCCTGCGCCCGCCACCTCGGTTTTCATTGAATCGGCTGTATGCGTCGTTCCCTGAATTGTTGCCTGTACCTGAGAAGTTGTTCCTCGACTGCCAGCGGCTGTCAGACATTTCTTCCTGTTGGTTGTAAAAGTTGCGGTTGCCACCACCACGTCCTCCGCCCCGGCCACGTTCAAACCCTCCAGGGCCCCCTCGACTTCGTTGTTCTCCTCTGTTCCCACCACTTCCACGATGGTCTTCCCAGCGTGAGCTGCTGCTGTACCCGAAGTCCCGGTTCCTTCCATCAGCATCTCCTCGAATCTTTTCTGTAACCCAATCGGGATTGTCTGAGCTCTGGCGATCAGGAGAACTTTCTGCAGGGACACCATTTTCAAAGTGGCCAGCGCTGCCGTGATACCTCCGTCCTTCACTGCCAGACCCACCACCGGCTCCAGATCTCCAGCTTCTACGCTCCTTCCTCTGAGGAGACTGCTCTCTAGATGTCGACCATTCAGGGCTGGGCCCTCGTCTGTGTGATCTTGTTCTAGATCGAGATCTAGACCGGGACCTTGACCGGGATCTTGAGCGGGACCGTCGCCTCCTTCTGTCCCGACTACGATCTCTCCTAGAATAGTCTCTGTCTCCATCCCGGTCCCTGTCTCTTTCTCTGCTGCGAGCCCGTGAAGAGCGCCTCGGGGAAGGGCTGCTGTCACGTTCTCTAGACCGTGAACGTGAACGCCTGCATGTTTCTCTCTTTGAGTCCCTCTTAGGTGACCACGTGGAAGTTGGAGAGTGGAAGCGAGATCTCCGCTGCTTGCCATTCTTCCTCTCTTGGCTCCTGTCTCTCTCCCTTTTGTCCTTGGCGCCTTCATCTTTGGTGACGTGGCTTTCAGAAGTTGTAGGAGGTGGTTCTACAGGCGCAGGGGAAGCAGTCTCACTCGGAGGTTCCAAAACGGGGCTGTTCCCATGCTCGCTCGTGGGTGAACTGCAGTCCATGGGGACAACACTTGTGTCATCCTTGGATTCTTCCACAGAGTTGTCGACTCCCGAATGCTCTATTGATGCCAGCATTTCTGCCTCAATGACCTCTGAAACTTTCGCTTCTTGGTCAGCTACATTTTCCTCTCGAGCAGAGGGAGAACCAGGTTGTGCTAAACTCCCACATGATTCAGCCTTCACTTTCTTTGAAGATTCTTCATTGTTGGCATCTTCTGACTCTGCACAAATGTCCATTTCATCATCCTGCTCCACCTGCTCGTCACACTGTGGAGACACTACATCTTCCAGAGCATTCTGTGTGGAGGAGTGGGATGGGGATGGCGAAGTCCTTTCCTCTGGATGCTTTTCTCCAGAGGAAACTGGACTGGCCTGCTCTTCCTTCTCTTTTTTGCTCTCGACTCCTTCAGAGCACAAACCAGGGCTGCTAACAGCTGATCCTGAGGGACATGAGACGTCACTCTCACCTTCGTCGGCTTTCTCTTCTTGCTCGTGCTCATCACTTTGTTCCTGAGCTTCCTCACTCTCCTGTCCCACATCATTCATAGCTCCTCCGGCTCGCTGCTCATCAGAGGAATTGAAACCATCCTGTTCCTCATTGAGACCATCTTCAGCGTCAGACTGCTGCTGTTCTGAGTGACTTCCATCCTGCTCCTGTTCAGTTTTATCTTCCTCTTCTTCTTCCTCCACCTCCTCCCTGTTTTGACTCACGTCATTTTCCTCCTCCTGTGATGCTTCCTGTGCCTCTACCTGTGCTTCCTCCTGCACTTCCTCACATGCCTCTTCCACTGCGTCCTCCTGTGCTTCCTCCTCGCTAGCTGCTGGACTGTTAACAACTTCCGGAGAGCTTTTTTTTCTCGTTGTGGCTTTCCGTTTGCCGCTAGCCTTTCGGTTTGTCACTCGTTTCCCTTTCCTCTTGGCCGGCACCTGAGAAGCCTTGCCAGGCCTTGTGGACTGGCTAGCAGATGAGTCGGAGTCTGACAAACTGGACTGTGGAGGTGTTGAAGGGTCAGATGCAGGAGTCTCTTCTTGAGTTTTGCTGCTGTTGCGTCCTGATCGTCTCGACGGTAGAGACTCTGTCTCTTTGGTGGGGGCTTTGGAGGTTGAAGCTCGGCCACCTCTCTTCTCTCCTCCTTTGGGACACGTGATGGCGCAGACAACACCCTGAAACACTACACGGCAGAGAGACTGGTTATAGAAGCCTGTGATTCACTATTATTTTGGTCCAGTGTTTCCTATGAACAGCAGCTGCCGTTTGAATACAGTCATTTGATTTTACTTCTTATTGATATCTAGTTCAAGACTTTAATGGTTCTTCTACATTTCATCCATCCATACAGTCACTACAGTCACCTAGAGACCATACAACATGAAACAGAAAACCCCAACAACCAGACAATCCCCTATGAGGATTGTCTGGTTGGCGTAATAAGCATATGCTTCAGCCAATACGTTTCGATTAGCCTCGTCTCGTGCTTTCTTGCTTTGTGATCATAGAAAAAAGTCAACTGTGTCGAATGTGTCTCACCAAAGTTGCTCGGGGTGAACGGTGAGCTGGAGGTAAATGGAAATGAGCCAAATCCAAATGGAAACGTGTTGTGATTCCAACTGGTTCCATGGAAACTCTGCCTGTAAAACCAACAAACAGCTAGAGGTCAGATTTTATCTCAGTGCGTTCTTCATTCCTACTTTTCCACAATTTTAAAGTCCCAAAAACCCAAAGAAGAACTCATTCTAATGTCCTGTTTGAATGGACCCCAATCAATGTTACCAAAACAAACTTTTCAAGAATTTACCAAGTGAAACATTTCAGTGTGCAGTTTTAAAGCTCCTGTGTTTTATACTCAGGACAATTCCTTGTGTGCGCTGTTCTATAGTCCTGACTGACAGACTAAATCACGAGTGTCAAACTGAGGCTGTGGATAGGATCTAATGAAAGATGTTGTCAGTTTGTGAAAACGGTCACAGCAGTGGGAATTTTATTACCTTGAGGTGCCATTAGCAGGGATGGGAGCAGCAGGAGAGAGCCAGGGACAGTGCTGCACCTGGGGCTTGCACTGCTTGAGTCCAGTGTCATATGGTATATCTTCTGCCAGCCACTCAGGATCTGCACTGAAGGACAGTGAAAGCAGGGTAAGAGTTACAAAAGTGCTTTCTACACAGCACTAATTTGAATTTCAAATGTAAAGTTATAGTCCAAAATAAATGGTTCCCAGGTACCCAAAATATCTCATGTTCAGAAGTAGATTTACCCATCTGCCCTGCCGTCCAGCTTCTGAACATGAGATATTTTTTGGTTTCTACAGTTAAAATAGGTCTAAACTGTAATCTGTCAATTATTTGATGTTACCTATTCTTAGAAGAAGCAGACTTTATATCTATAAAAAGGTCTATACTTACAGCTAATTTTACAAGTTACTTTTTAAGTGCTCCTCAATACCACTTTATGATGCAGTGATGACCAAGATCACCATGGAAACACAAATGTAAAAACATCTGTCTAATTTTCATGTAATACACTGATGATAGTTCAAAAATAAAAGCAAGAAGCTAAAGTATGTGGTTAAATTTACAACATTTTTCCAACTTGTTTATCAGTGTGAAAAGAAAAGAAAAAAAAAAAATCACTGCCACTCCAAACGATATCCGAACCGAAACATCTTCCACACACAGTGTGGGGAGTTTCAGAAACGCTTTCAGGCACCAGTTTTAACCACCACGAGTTGTGGTTTTCTTCAGGAGTGTCATTAAACTTGCACCTTTCCATATCCAAACACCAACTTTTTCTGGCATGTCTGCCTGAAGTCAAATTTGAGTGAACTGAAGGTCAGCACATTACAAAATCAATGTTTATTCATCTTAGTTTCCCTGATGTTTCCATCTTCAGTTGCTCTATCCCCAGTGGGTTGAAAACCACGGGAATAAAACAGTTCCACTGACGGAGTTGGTAAGGATGTTTTCTTTATCGTTTTCAGAGTTTCTGTCTATACACTGCAGCCTCAGGAGACCCTCTGCCAGCATCGAGAATTTTGTAAGTTTTTTATTTTTTCTATTTTTAAAGACATGAGCTAAAACTGTTAAGCTACAATGTATCAGTCTACTCTTACAGTTAATCCTGCTTACACATAAAAAGTCAACCTTTGGTTGTTTAGGTGACATGTTAATAGTGCACAGTTAGCACAATAATTCATCACTGCACGTGAATGAAGTTAACCATGATTCAGAGCTGTCCTATCAATAAAGCCTTACTGACATAGGATGTGAAACATAGTCTTGCCCAAGATGTTTCCTAACCCCGTGTTTGCCTACTGGTGGTGGTCAGAGGGCCCGGTGGCGCCAGTGTCCGGCAGCCTCGCCTCTGTCAGTGCGCCCCAGGGCAGCTGTGGCTACAATGTAGCTTGCCATCGCCAGTGTGTGAATGTGTGTGTGAATGGGTGAATGACTGAATGTAGTGTGAAGCGCTTTGGGGTCCTTAGGGACTAGAAAAGCGCTATACAAATGCAGGCCATTTACCATAGTCTGGCCTGTTTCTAAAACAGCAAGACGTTAATGCATGCAATATGTCAAAGAGGCACTGTGTGCTGGAGTTTTGTGCAGTGACTCCACTAATAAATTTTAATGTTAATGTGTTTAATACCATAAAACTTTTTAAAGATCCACCTACTATGTTTAGAATTCAACCCAATTTTTTGACTTCTCCAACTGATCGACTGAGCGCACTTTAAACATGATCGCTGTAAGCACTTTAAAAAAAAATCCTGACAAAGAGTACAAACTACAAAAAAAACTACTAACATATTATTTCATTAAATCAGTGTCACTTACACGTCCTGTGCTGACGTAACTAATGAAACACAGGGAGGAGGTGACCACGTACAGCAGTCTGTTCCTCTCACCTGAAGAAAGAAATGCAAAGAATCAACAGTGACATCAAACCTAACAGTGAAACGTGTGTGGGACAGATAAAAAACAAAAAAATAAAGCAGTTACCTTTTTTCTGCTCAGTGAGGAGGGATCCTCATCGTTACCTATAAACACATTTAAAGACGTGAGATTGCTGACACAATGCGAGAAAAGGCTAGCCACATTTCTGGGGCAGAAGCGCTCTAACATACATTTCCTCACAAGTCCTTTTGTTTTAGCGCCTGCCGTCCTCTCCACCTTTTGCCGTCTCAACCTTCTTGTGGGCTTGCTTCTGAAAAGATAACCATTTTATCAGTTCTTGGTTGCACTCACAGTCAAATGTCAAGGGCCGGCCTAAGAGGCGACCCAGTAATGTTAAGAAAGAAACAGTCTAACACTCACTTGAGACAGACTTTTTGTTCAGGGTTTCTACAGCAGCAGTTCTCAGCATCGCTTTGAGACAGTCGCTTCCTCACAGGGACCTTTGAGGATAGAAGCATATTTATTTATTTATTTTTTAAGTACATATAAAGACAAAAGTCATGTGAGGCAGTGTGGTGGCTTGACAGCTGGCCTACATGTGACTTGGAAACAAAACTAATTTTGACTGCTGGCTTTACCTTCTAGGTCAATCCCAGGCTAACTCAAAACCACTTCAACCAAATTTTTTTTTCAGCTGTTAAAATTCTTCTTAAATACACTTCAAATAAACTGACATCATGGGAAAATAACGCTCCGTATTTCTCGTTAACAGCAGGCAGCGGGTGTCTCAGCTTTACAGCACAGGAAATTTCAACAAAGCTTAAAACAACAGCAGTAAACAGAGAAAACAGCACATTGACCTGCACACAGCCGAGAATCCTGTCCCATCTGTAAACATGACTGAAAGGTCTTCTATCCACGGGGCAGGAAGGAGCCATCTGCAGCTTCAAATTAAAGCAAACAAAACATCATTAGTACACTAATACGAATGAAAGGCATGAATGCTTAAAGGCTTACGGGCTTTTCCAGTCTGACATGAGGGAAATCACTAGATGCTATTTTTGGCATGAGTACTGGCACAAGAATATCATTGCTAACGCCTTTGAACTTTTCCCTCTGTACTCAAGGCTTTTTACTGCCAAGTTTAAAGAGAATAAACATAACTAAAATGATCCGACCTTCCCCAACTTCCCTGGTTTCCTCCAACAGCATGTGGACCGGGGCCCAGTGTCAAAGGTGAGCAACACTAGCTAAATGTAGCTCAAAAATCCACTAATCACTAATGTCAACCAACACCCAGCACAACAAAAACTTGTTATAAGGAGCTACAGGTAACATCTTGTCTGCAACAACTTTAGTGAGGAAGTAAACTACGGTTAGCCTGCTAGCTGTTACACTGATATGTGTCTTTGCTAGCAGGTAACGTTAGCCAACATTAACAAACAGAAAGCCAGTTTTAGCACATCAAACCGGGCTTTGATGGCATTGGTTGCTTTCTCACATCCCAAGTCACCTTTGTTGTCAATGCACTAATACTCATTAAAATATCATTCTGGATCTAAGACAGAATATAGTGATTAATTCACAGACAGACCAGATATATAATTGTTCACTACACATGACATGACCTAAAAATCACTTCCACTTAGTGCCACTACTATATTAGCGTTATCTGAGTGTCACCTCTGCCCATGTGAGGAGGCATCTGAGGCAGAAGACATGGCAGCAGCTATCAGGCATGGCGAGTTCGCCTCCAGCCAGGACGCCCAGGCAGATAGGACACCTCTCCGCCTCCTCGCCGTCTGCCCCATCAGGCGGGCCCTGGCCGCCTGTATACGCCGCAGAGGATACACACAAGTATGAAAAATATTTACTTACACCAATCAGTCTTAAAAAAATAGAGTCTGCTATGTTTATGCAACATGCAGCTAAACGAAGGTTAGAATTTCTCACCGCTTCCAGCTCCAATCATGTCCGGCCCCTGGCTGTCGTGATCCCCACTACAACAGAGGGAAGGTGACAGAAATGAAGAGTTGGTTAGATACTGCAAGATACTGAATGTAGCATGTAACAAAACAATCTCTTTTTTCCCCCCTCAGAAGGTTAATGGTAGATAAACAGCCTTAGTTATCAGTTATCAGTTTACTATGAAGCGTCTTTGTTAAAGATTTGCATTTTTATCAAATCCTCTGAACAAACCTGTCAGACACTTCCTACTAGCAGGTCCCTTGAATTTTGACAAATAAATAGTGAAAAATACAAATGAACTGCAGAGGAAAACTCCCACCTGGCTCTAAACAATATAAGACAAGATTGAGGTAAACCTCTTTCTTATTTTAGAAATAAGCAATGATGTCCAAGCTCAGTTTTCTCTGGGAATCAACTGTGCACATCAAACCTGGTTCATGCTGTAGAATAGAGACATGCAGGTATATTTACGTTTTAGGATGATTACATTATGCTGGATCAACATCCTGCACATGAATTTGCACAATACAATTAAAGGATACTGTCCTTTCTGGAAGAGGTACATTCACTTTTAAATCCACATTTATTCAGTCTTACACAAAAACAAAATCTGTCAATGCAACATCAGCTTAGTGGAAATACAGCGAGTCATCAAACTGCCACTTTCACAAAACACATATTCTGCAGAATAAGCAACACTAAAGTAGAAATCTTTATGACAAGTTTCAACCTGAGCTTGTGTGATTTACACTGCCATCATATTTTTGCAAAGTTCTGTATATATTTTTAGGGCCCATTAGCTGGTTCCAGGACTGAGAAAGAGAGAGAGAGAGAGAGAATGCTTTAACACTGTCCTATTTTACAGAGGAGGGAAGGGAAAAAAAAAGAAAAAAAAAAAAAAAAAAAAACAAGGACTAAAAGCACTTTATAATGAGACTGACAAGAACCAACAACAACCACGATTTTCACTGGCTCATTTGAGGTTGGCATCTTTCACTGCTCTGCATCGATCCGTGTCTGAGAACGGTGCCTCCAAATGTTTGCATGCAGAGTTTGCATGTTATCACACAACAAAAACATTTCTTTGTGTCTTCACAGCAAATTTGTGAATGAACACTGTGTTCAAGAGAGTTAACAAGACTGAAAAACTCAGTCAATGGCTCTTTCCCTCTCACTCTCTCATCATATTATCACAGGTTTAACACTTAACACAAAGCTTTGACTTAGCTGGATTCAATTCAGTTAACATCATCATTGCTTCTCATGTATCAGCTCAACTCTTCGTGCATGAGCAGGTGTGCTAAATCGCTAAATCAGCAACCAATAAATACTAAAACACGAATAAACACAGCCTGGCCAGAGAAACTCCTATCTGACAAAAAATACTGGAACCATTTAAGGGCTGTACCTTTAATATTTAATCAAAACAGACGGCAGAAAAAGGAGAATCAAGCATGACCATAAAAAAACAGCATAAGGGAATAAGGAATCTTAATGCTAAGCATAAGTATAAAGCATAAAGCAGTCCAGAATGAAACATGCCTGCGGAGGCAGATGTTGCCTTGCAGATTAAAGAATGATTCACCGTCTATTCCTCTCAGTAAAGAAAAAAGTTTGTTGATCTAACACTGAGGGATCCGTACTTTGTATGAGCAGATCCCAAAGCCAAGGTGTATTTATAAGGAGTGGAAGTTAAATGCATCCCACTAATAACTGTAGAGACTGAGTGAATGGTGACACTTTCTGTGAACTTTTGAGTTTGTTTTTTTTACTGAGATGATCAAAACTTGTTTGACTGTCTTATTGATTAAAACTTTGAGTTTGAGAGAGTTGATTCTCTCAAATAATAGCACAAGTAGTTTTTAAGAGTACAGTTAGAGTACTGGATTGGAAGCAGTAAAGTAGGAGAAGTAAAGTTGCTAAAGTCTTAACAATACAATCAAGACGTGACTGAAGTGCTGACTTTCAGCTTGAGTTCAAGGGGTTTAGCAGAAGTACTGGATTAACTGTTCAGGAATTACAACCATTTTTATACATAGTCCTAATACTTCCCAGATATTCTGTCAGGCTTTTACTATAGCCACCTTCAGCTGCTGTGTGTTTGTGGGTCTCTCTGCCTTCATTTTTGTCATCAGTAAACTGTTGCGTTAAGGTGATTAAATGAAATTGAAGAATATCCCATTTCTTTGTCTTGACAAACTCTTGGGTTGCTTTTGCAGTGTGCTTTGGGTCATTATTCATTTGCACTGTGAAGCACTGCCTCATCAGTTTTACAGCATTTGACGCAATCTGAGCAGAGCGTACAGATCTGTACACTCCCAACTCCTCCTGCCACTTCTATCAGCAAGTCACACCATCAATAAACAGTAGTGACCCCATTTCTCGGCTGCTCTCGACTTGGCTACAGATTATGAAGTTATCTTGCACTTTATTGGGGCCACAATCTACCCCAGATTTTATCTCCTTTATTTCTTTTGAAATAACAAAGCGATAAGCCTCAGATGCAGAGAATACGATACTTTCGCTGAAATCCCTGAATAAATAATTTATCAGAAGAAAAATAGCCACTGTGCAATATGACCTAATCACAGATAATACACCCCTCTACTGCTGTAATAGAACTTTAAAAAAAAAAAAAAAAAAAAAAGGTGGAGTACCATTAAAGAACTGAGTATCTATTGCAAAAAGATTGTAGCTTAGTCACACCTGTCAAGTGGAAAAAAACTACTTTTGCAATAGTTGGGTTGCGGTCACGTGGTTCTGATGACGTGCGGAGGCAGCGCGATTTTTGAGTGGAGGGCGGAAGTAAACATGGAGGACACTGTGGAGAGTCAGGAGAGCAGCTATTGTGCAACTTTAGACCCCGTTTCTCGGGAGAGATATAAACAGATAGTTAAAAAATATATCGGACGTGATCCGTATTCTTTGAAAATGTCCGAATACACCACAGAAGTAAAGGATTTGCCTACTATCGAGGCTGTGGATATCACCAACTACTTGGTCCTCCAGACTTCTTACTACACTAGGCAGCAAATGAAAGCTTTCAAGAGTCTGGAGGCGTACAATTTTTTTGTCAGCGGGTGGGTCCACAACCTTGGAACAAAACGTCTCCGTGATGGATACAGTTTGGTGTTTGCAAGGGTGAGTGTTTGTTCTTATATTGCTTTATCTTAAACACGCTAACAGTTAGCGGTAGCGGCTTTAACGTCAACAAACATGCCACATCCTTAGGACTTCGTTAGAGTGACAGTTGTTTGTTTCAAGGTAAACCATTCTCAGCCGTCTGTTGCATATCCAAAATCGCCTCTGCACATCGATGCTGTTCTGCCTTAAGCTTCATTCTTTTCTCTCGTTTGAGAACTGATTCCGATCTGGGTTTTCGTTCGTAGCCGAGATTGACCGTCGGAGCCCAGTCCTCCGACTCTTCGTCATCCAAAGCACTTGGGCAGCCTATAGTCCCAATCAAGTCAATATTAGACTACTAACTTAAAAGCACTAAGTAAACGAGAATTTAACGACAACCTAATACTAATAAGTTCGTTTGCAAACATAACATTACCTCTGACGAAGTGGTCGCTGCAGACACGGGCATTGGCAGACTCTGCTCCTCCCGACTGTAAACGTAAATTTAAAATCCATTTTTTCCTACGTTTTTCGGTTAGAATTTTCCATTTTTCTCCTCTTCGTTGGGCTATTTTTGGTACCCTAAAATACCGTTTATCAGTTTCTCTGGTCGACCTACTGGAGCATCCGTAAACACAACAGGACATAGGCATTTTGCGTACTGTCTGTCTGTGATTTTGCGCTTATCTTTTTCACTTCCGACCGCCAGTCAAATTTCGCGCTTTACGTCGACGTCACGTCTACGTCAAATGAAACCTAGCTATTCACATCTATTTTTAAATAAGATGTGTATTAAAGCAATAATCTATCTAACAATGTAAAATCAGAAATTCTAATAAGTGTTGTAAGAACTAACCAATCAAAACTCAGTCAATAACAATATGATACCCAAAAATGCAATAACAACATATCGGTGGGACTGTCAAAAGCTAAATGTGTTTTATCAGTTGTGACACGGTACAGATTTGTATTTCTCGTAAGTTTCATTGTTACCGTTCTAGTGAGAAAGGCCTTGTGCCAAAAAGTGATTTCTGTTTTTATGTGTAATGTCTTTTCTTATATTAGTAAAAAAGACTGTAGTCATCAGGGTTCATGGAGGGATAATATATCACTTAAAATATGTTTATACAACTATTATGTTATATTTGTTGCAATTTCTGCTGCCCTCTTGGTCAGATCACTCTTATAAAATACATTTTTTTTAATGTAAATAAGACTGTTTAGGTGAATGAAGGATGTATAAAACCCACTTTCAAAAAAAATAACTGCAGCTTCTACCTTGTGACAGGAATGTTGTTTGTGGCTCGAAATGACTTGGTATCATTCATGACATAGGGTTTGACAGGTTTCACAAATTATAGGACAACAAGTCAGTGACAACTGTCTGAATACAAGCAATCTTTCTTTCTTTCTTTTTTCTTTGGGGGGGGGGAGCAAATACCGGAAATCACTTTTTTGCCACAACAGGGGAGAGAGAGTGAAAGGTTCATTAAAGGCCCCACAGACACAATTAAAGCAACAAGGAATTCCCCCCCCCTCTTTTTTTTAAATTACTCCATAATATTCGTCTGTGTTGTGCTCATTTGGTCTGATATCTTGGCGTGGTAGATGTATTTTTGGAACTGATGAGGGAATTTTTCACTACTTTACTATTACAAACCTACTACTGTTAGTTACAATCACCACTATAGATTGTGTTGCACTCAGACCAAGAAGTGAAAGTGAAATGGTTTAGATTTGATTTATTCCGGCACGCTTGGTTGGGTAACAGTTGCCTAAAACCAATACAAACAGGTACAGACAAGATTTTTGACCAAGTCCATGTTCTAGCGTCTATCAGTTGAAGGAATGTTTGTAGCCTGAACGCACACTTGAGTAACTAACAGCCTGAGTCACTGTGAACAAACCCAACTCCGCCAGGCCACCACACTTCTGAGAGTCTCCCATAACTGACCCCGAATCAGTCTGGAAATTCCTATCCTCCAAATATGAACACTTCTAATTTGTTTAGCTAAAGCTCCTGCAACGGACTAAGAACACAGCCGCATTACTGAACAAGTCAAACAAACGAAGTCAACACAGGCCATTTCAAGTGTTTCTACTCGGAACACCGGTTAACTGCGAAGCCCGAAGGCAGCTTGAAAGTCAGTCTTTTAAATGTAAATGCTAACTTAGTCTAAAAGTCATACTGCATCAGTAAAATGTGGGGTATTTGAAAAGCTTGTTGCGTGTTTTTGCCAGTACGGCCTGGCTGCTGGAGACACAAAATTAGCTCCAACTTGTTCAACCAGTGCCAACACGACGGCCACAACACGGTTGTTGTTGGTTAGCTAGCGAGCTACTGCTAGCTAAAAACACAGCTACATTTGGAGCTAGCAGACTGTTAGCACGGCGGTAAATAAGGCTAACTACCGTTTAATATCAGCCACGATGATTGTACTGAAGGTCACAAGTTAGCTAGCGAGTTTAGCTGAGAGCTAACTAGCGGCTTTGAACAACAGCACCTGCTTACGTTGCTTTTAGCCTCCTAGCAGCTAGCTCCGCTTAGCTAACGTCAGGTGTCGTTACTCACCGTTTGAGCGCAGCTGCGGCTGGTTTGCGCCTAGTAAACGGCTTTTTAGCGTGCAAACTCCTGCTAGGGAATGCTGACCAGTCACACAATCTGGGAATTGTTTAGGACTAAAGAGCGAGTGTAGCTTTCCGAAAGTCCCAGCCACATGTCTTGCAGTCGGGCTGCGAGTTGGTGCCGTTGGCGCCCCCTATGGGAACCGCCGAATATTACAAAGCGAATACCTTCTATCTGGCATTTATTTACATGGAAAGAGAAGCAGCAACAAGTGGATGAGAAAGCAGACTTTTTTCAGCATTCACTTACGCTTTCTTCGAAGTTATAGGGGCTTTCGCCTATATTGCCGATTTATCTCATTAATCCAATAACTCCAAATGATTAAGCCAAATAAATCAGTACACAATTATAATAAAACTCTTACTGTAATTTAAAACGTGAATAAATACATATGAAACGTACATACAATCAAGCACACATGATAAGTCATGATGCAGTAAACAGAGAGCTGAAGTTTAGTGTGTGATGGAGTTAGTCCAAAGTCCCAGGTCCTATCAAAGATACATTTTATACTGACTCTGTCCAGTCTGATGAAAACAACATAATAGCAGTGTACAGATGTCTGTTTTTACACAGTAGTCTATTTCTCTTCCCGCCTACTTTAGAAAAATACACATCTACACAAACCATCGCTTACTCGCTTAATGTTACCTGAGGCAGAGCATGTGCTAGTAGTAAAAACAAGCCAGATATTTTAAACAACCACAAATTCTGTGCTTATAATCACGCAACCTTGACTGAAATGAGATTATTTGTTTGGAACAAAGACCACAACAGTCAAAACACTGCCAGCACTTTCTAACCGACTGAAACTTTATAGCAGGGAGCAGAGGTGTGTTTAAGGATGAGCTGGGGTGTGGCTGCACACTCCGAGGAAACATCTGCCCACCCACTGAAACTTCTGAAAATAAATTACAGTCTCATCTGTCATTTTGTCTTTGGACTAGAAAAACCAACAAAAGTTCTATTTGCCATTTTAAAGTTTTAGTGTGCTTAATCAGTTTGGCATTTCCGTTTCACGATCCCCACACACATGGCTATTATAAATAAGGGTATTAAAAGTCCATTTCTACCCATACAGGTATAAAGTAGATAAATGTATCCACTAGTGTGGCTTTTCAAGGGCAGGAGAGGTAGATTTACACACAATGGACTTTACTGTTTTCAAGTACTGACTTCATTTTTCATGGTATAGATTCAGCTAGATGCTGGAAAGATTCTGAAACCAGAACGGTGTCTTGAACCTGGAAAGGTTCAAGAAATCAGTTTGAGATTTGTGATATGGTGCGTTATCCTGCTGGAAGAAGCCATCAGAAGATGGGTACACTGTCATAAAGTTACGGTCATAGTCAGCAACAGTACTCAGATAGGCTGTGGTGTCTATACCGTGCTCAATTGTCAGTAAGAAAGTAAGTAAGAAGATATCCTCTGCACCATTACACCAGGCTGACTGGCCTGAAGACGATTGGACTAGACCAGTGATGTCACAATGAGCTTGACCACGCGAGGAATTAGAAGTGATGTAAAGCTTAGATTAGCCACCAAACACCTGGTAAGCAGACAGATGTGCGACTACAGATCTTCTTTACTAAACGTACACATAAACTTCATAAAGAAGTCTTGATATTGTTCTATTTATTTTGTTTTTGGGTGTGTGGCAGTAGTTATAGTAGTAACTTCTTCCCCCTGAGCCTAGTTCTTTTGGAGGTTTCTTTCCCACTGTTGCCAAGTGCTTGCTCGCAGGATGTTGTCTGATTGTAAAGGTTTTCTCTGTATTGTTTTAGGGTCTTTACCTTACAATATAAAACACCTTGAGATCGCTGTTGTTGTGACTTGGCATTACTTTTAGAAAATTGAACTGAATTGCTAGAGGAACTACTGAAACCTACCAAAGATCTAAACCACAAGATTAGTGGCACAGTTGCATTGCCTGTTGCTAAACTAAACCTACATTTATGTAATCTAAAACAAACATTTTTCTTGTTGCCCACACAAATATCATAAGGACGGCAATCAGGTTAGCGCCTCAGCTGGGCACTGAGCAGAATCAAAAACCAACACAAAGTGTCAGATTACTGCTGAATGCCCCAACACAGTGTGACTTTTGATGAATCCTGAAAGCTTTCTGCAGTGTCACATTATGCACAAAAGATGTTTTGGGAGCTGTGGGAAGTGGAGCGCTGAGCAAAGTCATTAACTATTCAATTATGTCAAAAGGATCGAGCCAAGAGAAAGTGTCCGGTGGTTAAACGGAACAAAAGGTTGAGCTCACCAGCAAATGGAGGTTGTTGGGTTGTATCAGAAAAGAGTGCTGTTTGAAGTCCCAGCAACCAAGCATGAAAACAGAGGGTTGAATATTAAAAGCACTGGCATCTGTTCAGATCTCTCTGAACAGAGAGACAGGCCCAGGGAAGGAGTCGTCTGAGGTTCACGGTGTTACCAATTGTTTAGACCTGTTTTTAACAGACTGTCATGTCCCTCATTGTAGATCATTTAGATGGGTTTGGAGTAACAGGAGCAGGATCCTTCCACTCTTTGATTCTTTTATGTTTTTTCCCCACTCATTCATTCATTACTATTCTCCTCCCTCTCACTGGTTACATCTTTGAATTGCATCTGTTTGAAGTCATTCCTTTGAAAATTATCTGTGGTTGTGTGAATTTTTCAGCCTTTTCTGTTTCTTGTTTCAGTATGCAGTTACCACTCAGTCGACTGATATACTTTTCCTTTCATTATTCTACATATATAATGACATTCACAACTATTTTTTTTGATGGATGTGTTCAAGCTCAGTCAGGTTGGATGGGAAGTGCTCATACTCAGCATTTTTCCCAAAGCCTGTGGAAGTTTCCTGAAGATTCCTCTTTTCCTCTCCCCTGACAGCTCCCTGCCACAGCTGCAGGAAGCCATCATCACCATGATCCTGCTACCACTGTGTCTTACTATAAGGATGCTATTTCCTGCTCAGTGTCTGTTGTTTGGTTGTTTGTTTTCTGTACGCCACTGGCAATTGTGGTCAAATAGTTCAATCTTTGTTTCATCAGAATGGAGGATTGTACTCTTCATGCTGGTTCGTGGGCTTTTTTGCTATCTCTTAGCAGCCTGTCACGTGCCTTTTAGTGAAAAATTCTTTCAACTGGGACATTACTGTAAAGGTCACTTTGGTGAAACACTGCACTGGTGTTCCCTCATGCCTACAAAGGAACTCAGTGACTATGCTGTTCGTTCAGGTTCTGGGTTACCTGTCTGAAAAAAAGGCTCTTTGTCCCAAGCACTCAGTTTGGCTGGGCAGCCAGATCTGGGGAAACTGGTATTTGACAGCAAAAATGTAATGATAATTGGAAGGCTCCAGACTTCATCCGTTTCAGAATAATGGAGGCCAGTGAGCTCTTGGGTATTTTCTGTATTCCTTTGTATCTCCAGTTTGTTCCTTGGCATAAGCTTGTTTCCAAATCTACAGACAATTCATTTGACCTCATGCCTTTCCCACTAACTGAGACCTGATAGACGTGTGTGTGTGTGTGTGTGTGTGCGTGCGTGCGTGCGTGCGTGCGTGTGTGTGTGGCCTTTTGCATCTAGTGCTTGACATTAGGCACAGGTAGACTCAAGGAGCTAATAAGAATGTCAAAACAGCTCATATTGATATAAATTCAATTAACAAAACAAATAACAGTGCAGGTTTTATTTTGCCTTTATTGATTCGAGTGCAGATTGAGAAATGAATTGAATACATGTTAAGAAGAACATTACTTTGTTCATTTATCAATTATATTTTTTCCCCATTGAGGCTTGGTTAAAATATATATATTTAGGATTACCCAATTTCTTAACTACTCATTGCTAACTTTTAGCATTCAGTTTATCCACTATTTATCCAGTAGTTATTCATAACCATAAGCTAACGATATATACTTAGAACACTTGGTAGTCTCTTTCAATAAGCTGTGATGGAGACAAATTTGTTTGGGCAAGCAGCATGAGAAATGTTCCCCATCAAAGATGTGGAGTACCCGCTATGGGTAACCACTTTAACCGTTTATCCATGAGTCTTACAAGAAAGGCTTTGTGTGACCCTGACAAAAAACAAAAACAGCAGAGCTACCCAAGTGTCAGAATTTTCAATATTGGAAACGACCTTCTAGACTTTTGCTAGTCTGGTTCAACAATTTACTCTCTTTATTGTTATCCACTACTCTTGGCTGTCCGCTTAAGTATAATTTTCACACTTTATTAAAAGCATTTCATATTTAGTTTATTCACTGTCAGTTAATTTTAGCTACCTTACGGATAAAGTTAGTGTAAATTACTGCGTGCGCACTCACAACAATGGCTGAGCGTAATTGGAGTCATGTGCGGACGCATTTTACCTCCACACACATGGTTTGTGATACATGTAGCAAGAAAGTGAGGTGTTGTGGCAACACCACAAATTTGTCAAACACCTCAGAGTAAATCATATCACAGAATATGACGAGCGTATGTTGAGGCGAAGTGAAGAGGAGGACAGGGACAGGTGCTGCTAGGGCGAGACAGACGTCTCTCACGGAGTCATTTAGTGCGGCAGGCAGGCGATATGTTCAAATAGCGCACAATTTCATTTTTTTTATTTCTATATGATGAATTCTGCATTATTAAGTGATGAGAACAAGTAATCTGATGACCTGTAATCATTATGACGCTATAATTTGAGATACAGTAAATAAAATACGACCGTGGCTCAGGGGGTTGGGAAGCGTATCTGTAACCGGAAGGTCACCGGTTCGATCCCCGGGCGTTGTGTCCTTGGGCAAGACACTTTACCCTACTTGCCTACTGGTGTTGGCCAGAGGGGCCGATGGCGCGATATGGCAGCCTCGCTTCTGTCAGTCTGCCCCAGGGCAGCTGTGGCTACAACCGTAGCTTGCCTCCACCAGTGTGTGAATGTGAGAGTGCATGAATAGTGGCATTGTAAAGCGCTTTGGGTGCCTTGAAAAGCGCTATATAAATCCAATCCATTATTATTATTATTTTGTACAAAGTATCGGTAACAGATCAGTATCGTCGATACCACCCTGAATTTTACTTGGTATCGGATTGGAAAGGAAATCAGTGGTACTTCTAGGCCCCATCCTTGTTTATTATTTCCCAAGGAGGCTTCTAGACTTCTGATTGGCCAACATTTCTACACTGTTAGGAATATATCGCCACCTGTTGCTTTGGCATGTTCCAAGCAGCGTTTTCCTTCATTTCTGCGTTTACGTGTGGACGGGATTATTTTTTAAAACGAAAACGGAAAATCTCCGGTTTCAAAAAAATACCCGTGTACGTGTGGACGTAGCCTCAGTATTGTTTTAGTATTTTAAATGTTTACATACAGTTTTCAGCAATTAAATCCTTTACTCACTAGTAACTAAATGTAGACTCGCCAACAGTCTTTACACATGCTCAATCACAGTACTAGAACCACCTCAATAAATGGTATTATAAAAATATATATAATTTTATTAAATTTAAATAATTGTTGTTCAATTTACTCCACATCCGTAACACACTGAACGCAGGAAGTATACGTGGTGCTAATCGTGGCAATCAGTGCTAAAGTGGGAGAAAATGAAGCAAGAAACAAGAGTAAAACAAAACAAAATGTTCAGTGTTTTATTTAAAAACTATAAACAGTCACCAAAGTAAATAAAGCCAATCTCTAACAGACTGTTAGGTCTATGTATAGTCACACATCCTACTGACACTGCAGAAATGAGGATGGTTGGGTTGCCCCGGTCAGATGCTAATACGACAGGCAGTCATAAATGTTACACAACACACGGTAGAGAGGACAGTCTGAGGACGTGAGCCGGAATGTGGCATGGTATTAAGAATGAAAAAATAGTACAATAAAACTCCACACTATATTAAGATAGAAAAAAGTAGTGAAGAAAATATCATACCTGCACATAAAGCAAAGAACACAGGAGAAAACCTGTATAAAAACTCCATGTATTTAAACCAATTTACAAATACAAAAAAATTTTGGTACGCGCACTGTGCCCGTACAATGACAAAACGCTTACAGTGGATATATGTTACTTGTTTGTGTGTCTGTGTGTGTGTGCCTGTGTGCGTTGAGGGGAGGGTGTGCGAGGGAAGAGGAAGGGAGGAGAATAACTTCAATATTTTTTTTTCTTCTACAAAATGACATGAGATATATTATTCCATACTCTTTCAGCCAGCAAAATGAGTTCTACAAGGTATTATAATACAAAAAATGTCACAGTTCCACAAAAAACTGTTTTCCCCCTCCCTAAGCTTTACAGCATCAGTACCTTTGCAGAATTATTTACAGGTTTTTAAGTACATTCATCCACTGCTGAGTATAGAATCACATTAGATACAAGTGACCAGGGATCATAAAAAAAGCAAAAAACAAAACAAAAACATACTACTTTATTCAATCCTGCCAAAGTAATGCTTCTATTACTCCACAGAGCAAGATCTCCAGTGGCTGCATCGGCATGAAAGAGGATCTTCTTTATATATATTCACAACATATTTACAAGATTCTTTTTCATTAATTGTAATGGTATTTATTTCAATAATAAATAAGTGAAAATATATTGACTCAAGTAAGAAAACCAAGCTACCAAGTGTCTAAAGGAAAAAAAACAAACAAACAAACAAACAAACAAAAAAAAAACAAATAAAAAAAATTCTCTGCGCCAGTTGCCAGCCGAGTCCTCCTCCACCCGACCCAGTGGGACACCTTCAGTAGCCCTGCCCCTTGCTCGACTCCCCGCCCACCCGTAATCTTCAGTCAACCGCCGCTCACGCCACACATGAGCTCACGTGACAGAGAAAAAAAAAAAAAAAAAGAATTAAGAAAAATAAAACTTGAACAGAATGTGCTCGTGTTTGGGGTTTCGTCGGTGGAGTCCCGTCGGTGAAGCAGTCTTAATGAGCTCCCCCTGGTGGACAGCTGGTGGAAGACCCCATGGCAGTTTTTTGTTTTTTTTTTCACCCCCCCTTGTGTGTGTGTGTGTTTGCATGTGTGGAGATGGAGGGCGGGGGTTGTGAAACACAGGTTCAGCAAGGAGGGGAGGGGCGTGGTTTGGGGCGGGGGGGGGGCCGGCAGACGTGGCAGAAGGAGGGTTCCTTGTTCCGCTTCCCACCCTCTGCTCTCCCCCTGCGGACCCGCTACGGCTCACCGGCGGCTTGCTCCTCTCGTCACAGGAGAGGGACGGGTGGGTCGGTGGGGGATCAGAGAGTTGTAGAGGTTGTTCTTTTGCCGTCAAGCCTGGAGCGAGCGCGTCAGTTCGTAAAGGCATTTGGCGAGCGTGGTGGAAACCTCCATGTTACTTAGCGCGAGTACGGAGAGGTGAGTCTCATGCCTCTTTAACAACCTGAAACAAAGAAGAAAAGCCTTCAGCTTTATTTATTTTATTTTTTTTTGGGGGGGGGGGGGGGGGGGGGGTGTTATGCTAAATTCACTTAATGCAGCAGGTTACTCACGTGCGACCACAGTCAGAGTGCTTGGCGATGTTCTTTAACGTTAAGGCAGCAGTAAGTCGTATGTGTTTGGTCACTGGTCCCTCTTTCTCATCCTAGGGGAGGAAACGGTTAAGAAATAGAGTCACGTACTTATACACTAGGACATAAATTATGATCAAGTATGCTGACACTTTTGCCAGCAAATAAAAATTAGATACAAAATTTTCGGAACGGACGAGATCCAATCAGAACTAGTAAGTTGTCTAGAAAGGCGGGACAAGTTTGGAAGTGATCCAATCAGAAGTCTGCCCTCAGGATCAGTACACCTGGCTCATGAAAACATGACAAAATATCAACAGGAAGAGAAGAGCAAATAAGAACTCTCATCTTAGTTGGTGAATAAGTTCAGATTTAGTCTATTATAATCTTATGACGTTTAATCGACTAAAACTACCTCAAATACCTCAATCATGACTAAAAGAAAACAAGTGTCAACTTGAGCTTCTCCCACCCCTCACAGAATAGAAAACTACCAAATTCCTTTAG
Source organism: Aulonocara stuartgranti (assembly GCF_965226115.1). NCBI lineage: Eukaryota > Metazoa > Chordata > Actinopteri > Cichliformes > Cichlidae > Aulonocara > Aulonocara stuartgranti. Next base: position 5,255,580 of record NC_138953.1, on the reverse strand, counting down.
CCTCAGATTTCCAGTCAATCATAAGCAGCAAGATGATGGAAGCTTCAGAGCAGCTTAAGCCCTCCTCAGTCAAACATAAGAGTGTGTGTGTGTGTGTGTGTGTGTGCGCGCGCGCATATATGCAGGGAGAGATGAAGGTAGGCGTCAGCCTTGTTCTACTCACAGTGAAGTCCCTGAAGACCAGGTTTCGAGAGCCTCTGCGTAGGGCCATGAGAGCTGCGCTCGGATGATTGACGATTGCTTTCGGTGCTCGTGGTGCCGGAGTGCTGCCTGCCGCTGGCGGGGTCCTTCACAACACATCAGGCATTAATATTTTTCGAGCAGCGTGACATTTCCTTCTATGTTGAACATGATTTGTCTTTTAGTCTTACACATTATGATAAACAGAGACGGGTGTACATACTGGGAAGAAGTCTGATTGGGACTTTGCGCCTGCTGCTCCTCTAGCTTGAGTCCGGCTAGCAAAGCCTCTCGAGAACAGTGCTTATCCTGGGAACACAAGGAGCAGAAGCTTAATTTCATTTTTTTTTTTTTTTTTAAAGCCACTATCAAATAAGTAACAGCTAAAAAGTGCAAGAAATAGAAAGTAAGGAAATTTACCTGCAGATGTGTGATGAAGGACAGTCTCTGCCGGGGAAAAGGTTCACACCCTTCCCACAGACACTGCCCTCCATACACATCTTTCCCCCCGTGTTGCGTTGCTGCGTGGTAAAACACTTGGGAAGGTGTTTCAAACCACCTGAATAGGAGAAATTGGGAATAAATGAGGAGAAGCCTGAAAAAAGCTCAGTGAAAGTTAACAAGAGTGTGAATGCCCGTACCGTTTACAGGACTGCCACAGACACTTAAAGTTCTGCCCTGCTTTCCGGCTTTGCTCTGGCGGCACTGCGGAGGCTTGCTGTGCTGGGAGGTGAGGGCTGTGGTTACCCGCTGGTGCAGGCTGGGACGTGGGGGGCGGGGACGGGATAACAGCAGGCTGCGGAAGAGAGAGGGTTTCAGAAAAGCTGCTCCATTAGAAGAATGCTGCGGGCAGCATCACAGACAGCAGCTCATTTCAGCGAGAAAGAAACGAAGGCGTCGCGATTGTTGGCTGAGATGTAACCACGGCCGGCTAATGGCAGGAGTTGTTCTCTCAGCCGCTTTGCTGTGGGAGGTGGGTATCAGCGAGAGCCACATGGTCTTAACTGGCCTCACCTTCTTAACCTCCAAAAACTCTGCGCTTTCAGAATTGGGTTTTCTGGTCTATGAAACTATGAGAAGCTTTACACTGAGCAGCAGCTTAAACGAGCAGGGTAACCTGTATCCACCTGCTGCTACTACTGTCAGACATTACTCTTATCCTAATGTAATGTGCACTCAAATTGTATACATACAGTTACAGCGCCAACTTAAAAAAATAAATAAATAAAAAATCTTAAGCTACTAGCAAGAACATAACGAGGGAACCTTTTTACAGTGTTCTAGGGCTGTTTGATATAACGATATATATCGGATGACGATATAAAAACATCTATCGTTTAATTTTACGCTATCGTTTGTTTCGTGGTGTCACAAAATAAACTGTTTACAGCAATATTTTTTCATCTTTTTGATGGACACAGTAGTGGCTATATTAATTTCTTAGAGTTCTCTCTTTCTCTTATATTTTAATATAACCAATATAATACGGACGGACAAGCGCCTGTTTTTATGCGTTGTCGTTAGCAACAATGACGGTAAAACCATCGCGTGTCCGCTTGCTTATTTTCCACGTAAACCTTCCACGTAAAGCTCAAGATCCTGTTGAGACTTTTCAGAATAAACTGAATCATGTGAAAGAGTATGCAGAGTATTTACGGCAAAAAACAGCCGTCAGGTGCTAAAAAATAAACCTTAGACTCAAACGTTAGAACAGAACATTTCCCCGCAGCACGCTGTGTAATAAATACTCAAAGAAAACGGCAGCCGTTACAACTTATGTCTAAAATGTATCGTTTCATGCATCAGTTAAAAACACTCGACTCTAGATAAAGGACGCCCAGTTGGAAACACTTCACGCAAGTCGAGCTGCCCGAGATTCACAGAATTTACAGAAAATGTTAAAGATGGCGCTGGCACGGCTGGCAGCCTCAACCCAATTTCCCTCGGGATGAATAAAGTATGATCAATCAATCAATCAATTTATGTCGTTATCGGGATGATAGATGTCTTATATCGGGATATGAGATTTTGGTCACATCGCCCTACAATGTTTTACATGACAGTCATTGAAGCGTCTTATAGTACTTCACAGTCACAGAGATCAAGAACAAACATAATTTCATGCATTTCAGGCTCATTTGTCATCCAGCAGAGGCATCTGGTATCATGTATTTGGCAAGAAAGAAAGCAATGCAGAATAAAAAGCAAATGTTCTTCCAGTCACTTTCTCTGCCCATCTGTACCATGTTTTGGAGCAGGAGATTTGAAAGAGTAAATGTAACTTAAGTGAAGCTGACACAGGATTTAACAAAAGACAAGCTACTGACAAGACTTGCTGATACAAATGCTTTAGTATTTACTTAGCGTGACAGAAAAATCAAGACACATTTTTGTGGCAGACCTAACACAGTCACACTACGAGAAGACGGCGCGGATAAAAGCGGTTTGTGGCGACACTAACCCTACAAGTGACTCACCGCTGTGCCAGCTGCCTGTGTGGGTGAGCAGTTCCTCTGCTGAGTGGCGTTCTCTATTGCTACTTTGGCTACTGTGCTTGGGTCTGTTCCTGCTGGCACCGCCACCATCGTGGCACTGCTGCCGGCATTGTTGGGGTCGCTGATGGTGATGATGCGCACTCCCACTTTGTTGGGGATCCCCGAGGATGCCGTTGTTGCGCTGCGGTCCTCGTTCTCGGCCGGCCTCTTGAGGCCTCGAGCCTCGGGGGCCACCCCATTAGCAGGAGAGCCTGCAAGACTCTGGGAGGTAACAGTAACAGAAGGAGGGAGAGATGAATTGGGGAGCAGTTGCTGTCTTAGCACAGGCGCAGCATGGGCCAGCCCCAAAGGTCCATTGGTTAATTCCGAGGGGGGCCTGTTGCCTATTGCCTGGGGTCCGTTGGCCAGGCGCTCAGCCTGCTGGGCTTTGGCAGTGTCCTGCTGCGGTGGAGGAGGACTAGGAAGAGGGGGATCTGAGCTGTTGGCTTTCTCAGAGGGGCCCACCTCCCCATTCCCCCAGTACTGTTTGGAAGCGATGTGATTTGGAATGTTTTTGTTAAAGTTGCCGCCACTGTCACTCCGATCAAAGTCACACACCCCATTGACAAGAGTCTTTTTGGGGTCGGGGATTCCCTCGGGAGGGGTGTTTGGGCCTGGAGAGAGAGCCTGCTTCCCGTTAGCAGGGTGACTCTCCGTAGCGGGGCCATTGAGTGCTCCCTGGCTGTTCCCTGAGTGGTATGGAGGTAGATTCGACTCCATGCACTTCCGACCATTTAGCAGCTTGGCACCTTCCGCAACGTCACCGTTACTGGTTTTGCCCTTGGAGGCGTCTCCTTCTGCCAACGAGGAGTTCTCCATCACCTCTATCTTCCTCTCATGGACGTGCAGCCCTGTGGCATCTTTGGCCTCCTCCTCCTTTTGACAAATGATTTTGTCTCCTCTGAGTGGAGCTGGCAGTGGCGGTGGCGGTGGGGGCGGCGGCGGAGGTGGAGGAGCTGCCGGGGCATGTTGGGGCACAGTTCCAGTTGAGAATGGAGGAGGAGGGACACCTGGGGCCACAGCTCCCTGGCTGACAGCAGCAACAGCAGCAGTAGAAGTGGTGAAGCCAGTGTTGGGGACCACGGTGAATGTGACTTGTCCAGGAGGGGCAGGGCCCTGAATGATAGTAGCTCCCCCTGAACTGCTTGCAGAAATAAGCTGGCCTGGCAAAAGCTGAACCGTCTGGAGGCCCGGAGCTCCAGCAGCTGGAAGCTGACCTGGAACTAGCTGAACATTGAGCTGCTGAGGTTGAGACGAAGGATTTTGGGTGGTGTAGCTTGTCTGATAGATGACCGGTGAACTGGGGGTTATCGTGTTGTTGGGAGGGGGCACCTGTGGAGCAGGTAGGATTAGCTTTCCTCCTGGAGTAGAAGGTCCCCGCTTTGGAAGCAGTAGCTGTTTGATCAAGCTGGACTCAGTGGAGGTAGGCTGAGAGGAAGGAGGCTGGGAAATAAGCTGGAGAGGTGGCTGTTGTTGGTGCTGCTGTTGATGCTGTTGCTGCTGCTGAAGCCGTTTCATGGACAGTGCGTGGCTGACAGTTTGACTGGGCTGGACCTGGGTGTTGGAGTGAGAGGTGGGAGGTGGGCATGGATTGGAAGAAGCCCCGGGTTGCCCTGCTAGCTGGATAGTTTGGGTGCCAGGGATGGCAGAGGGGTTGGCGAGAACAATCTGGTGGATGGCAGGGGTGTAGGCTGGGCTCTGCTGGGGGTTGGGACTGACTATTACTACACTCTGCGCTTGCTGCTGAGGCTGCTGGTTGGGAGTAGCTATCGTAGCTGCTGGTCCACCTGACTGGTTTGGAGCTGGTTTGGGGGCGATATTCTGAAATGTGACTCGTGACCCCTGGGAATTGGGCACGCTTGTAATACTCAACCCCTGTGCAGCTCCCACCTGGATGGAAGAGGCGGGTGTGGATGCAGCTGCAGCAGCACACTGAGGTTCTACCTGGGGAGCTCCACCCTGAGGCCCAGACAGAGGAGGTGTTTGAGGCAGGGGTGGGTGCTGAGTCACGCCTTGTACCCTGGCGGTGAGGATATGGCCCTGTGGTACCTGCTGAAATAGCGTGACAGGTGCCCCAGTGGGGAGCATGGGGGAGTGTTGCTGCTGCTGTTGTTGCTGGGCCGCTCCTGGAGGGGCGGGGCTTTGAGGGGCGTGGTTCTGGGTGGCCGGTGCTGATGTTGGAACCTGGACCACTGGACCAGGCCGGACCTGCTGTGGCTGCAGTGCTGCCAGAGGATTTGGTGGCATCTGTGGAGGCACCTGCGGGGGCACCGGGTGTCGGGGAACAGTCGGGTGGCTTACGGCAGGAGGTTCCTGTGCTGTGGAGGCCATGGATGGGGTGGAAACACCGAGGTTGAGGCTGGGGCCTGGAGGCCGGACGAACTGGGGCCCGGGAGGTAAGCCTGGTAACAAATGAACAGAGAAATACAAAAACATTGAGGAACAGGGTGAAACTCGTGTCCTATTTACTTACAGTATAAATCAGTAAATAAACTGCCTCCCATGACCTCCAATTAACGCAAGGAAGACATTTCTGTTCAACACACATCATCGTTTGATTAATCACCCCGTAAGCCATATTTTGTGATTAAAGTTTCCCCATTCAGCACCAGCTGTAGTGTCTGTGATGTTCAGAAGCGCCCCACAATTTCAACAAAATCCTTAAAACAAAATGGGAAAGTGTAGTTTTGGTCATTTGGGCAGGTTTTGCACCTGCAAAAGAGAAAACAGCAGTGCCTGTTCAGGGACAACTTAAAAGACATGTCCTAAATGCATCTCTCTCACACACACACACACACACACACACACACACACACACACACACACACACACAGAGAGAAATAGCATGTGTGTGTCATTTTGCTAGGGCCAGTTCAAAACAGGCAGTTTGTGAGTTGCAGCATTCTCAAGAAGCACTTACACAAAGAACAGTGATGCAAGTGTTTAGTTAGCACAAACCACTGACAAATAAGAATTACAAGGAAGAAAAATATGTCCAGCTATCTTTAGAAAACCAGTTTGAGTGTTACACAATTAAAATGATTAAATGTCAGGGTTTTTTTTTTTTACAACCCTCACAAGGCTCGTTTCAGGATCATCTTGGTTCTTGGGTTAAAGCTCGAAGTAAGTTTAAGTTAGTGTAAAGACTTCAAACTTAGATATAAGACTCTACGCTACGAATGTAATTCAAATCAGTTAAATCCGTTATTCATTTAGCGTCAAATGAGTCATACGGAGAAAACAATCAGACGACCACTTTTGGGCAAGCGCTTGGCAACAGTGGGAAGGAAAAAATAAATAAATAAAATGAAATAAAATACAACTCAGTCAAACAGAACGTTGGGAATGCATCAGTAGAGCAGCAGACACACTGCTTACAAATCAACTTTTAGCCAAAAGATGAGAGCTGCTCATCCAAACAGCCTCAAAGTTAGCATTGCGCTAATGCAGGCCCTCAATAAATCTGCCAAGCTGGATGTGGATCAGGCAAACAGTTAAAGAAACAGACTGACACGTTACAATAGTTATCAGCAAGAGTGTAAAAGACTAGCTCTAAATAATGTCTTCACTGTTCATTTCATGACCTGACGCAGCAAAGCTGCACTCTCTCAATTTCACTAGCCAGGTCCTCCAAGTAACTTCTTTTCCTTTGATCGTTTCCTCAATATATTTGCTTTTGTAATTAGTTCAGCCATCTCAGTCCCAGCGGTACCAGCTCTGCTCTCTACAACCCCGCCAGCATCCACCTCTGCACTATCACTATTCTGGTGTGTGTTATAGCTCCTATGACATTTAGATGTTTTCTGAGTTGTTGACCAAAACCTTTTTCTATTTTTTCCCCCTCTCTGAATCCCATCAAGTCTGAGCCACAGGCAAACAAATCATAAGGTCAGCATGTAAAGTGAGAAAGCAAAAGCTGGCTCTGTGTACAGGTTTATGTGTAGCTTTTATGTGAAAGTGATTCACTGTTATAGCTTTACCTGGGGGTGGGGCCTGAGGGTCTCCAGGTGCATCGTGTCGGGCTGCTGGAGGTGGCGGCGCCGATGCTGCTGCTGCTGGAACCGGCTGTTGCTGCTGCTGAGGCTGCTGGTAGTACAGCTGGATGGGCAGGGGGATCGACCGCCGCCTTAGCCCCACCAGGAGGATCTGAACTTGCCCGTTGGCCTTTGGCTCTTCTTGCCTCCGCATCGTGTGGTTGGGGAACACAGTCCTGTGGTGGCAGGAGTAAAGACACCCATAGAATTCTAATACTTGATTTGTGTATCTACACATCCATATTTGACTAAATCAGACATTTAAAGCATACAATTTTCACATTTTCTGGTCCTTCAAACCTTCAAGAAACTTGTGTCCTACAAAGCTGGAGGATGCATGTAATTATTACTTAAACTGATTTATTAAAGTTGCTCTATAAAATGAGAAAACTGTAGAGAATCTGTTGTGGCTCATCTCTGTTCAGAACACAGACATTAAGTGGTGTTTTACACTGGAGCAACATAGAAAGGATCAGACAGGAGGAGGAATCAGGACTGACCGCAGGCATTTGAGAAAGCCGGTGGAGTTCAAGATGTTGCTGCGGCCCATTTTACTGCATGTGGCCAGGTACTCTGAGTACATTTCAGATCGAGACACGGAGCCCTCTGGGTTCGTCTCAAAGTGTGCATTTAGCCTGTTTGGAAGAAGCAGAGAGCATCGACGGAGAGGGTTTAAAGCAGGGAGACACAGCAGCTCCTTCCTCACACTAAACTCTGTTTTTCCTTTATTCAAATTAAGACTGTGCACGACTAGGAATACATTCATCTCACCACTGCAGTGTAAACTTCTCCCCGTCCAGTTCAACAATGCCAGGCGGAGGTTGAGAGGATTGAACTGAAACTCTTGTTACTGAGGAGATAAAAATGGAAAAACCCATTTACATTAGAAACTGATTTAATGCTACAAACTGCACTGCAAAGCAAAAGGAAAATATGCACCGACTCAATTTCAAGAAGGTAGTGCTACCCAGGCTAACCACTAGATGGCAGCAAAGTGATAACTTTGCAGTAGCAGGCCTGCAGAGTACAACTTAGGAATGACACTGCCAAGGTTAGAAGGGTTTCTCTCTCTCACACACACACACACACACACACACACACACACACACACACACACCCACCCCTCTGAGGAGTTGTTGCAGTTGTTTTACATGTGCACTGCCTTTTTCCTGACACACAGACGCGTGTGGTAAAAACGCAACCCCGCATTTATTTTTAAGATAAATCAGTGACTTTCTGAAGTGTTGCATGTTTGTTTTACTTAAAGTTTGTATTTTTCTGTCTGCTTCAATGCACTGGTTTCACCACAGACACACAGAAAAAGCTCAAAAACATTTTACAATAGCTTCTTGAGTTGTTTTTTTTAAACTGTGCCCCCTCTGCCATGGAGAAATCTGCAGGCCTGCTTTGAGTACTCATTGTGTAAAACCTGATGTAAAATGATGCAAACAGACTTCTGTTTGGTTTCCTGTTGGGTTCGTGCTGGTGAAGCTGCACTCCAGTAACTCACACGTACAGCTCACAGTTCTGAGGAATTATCCGATACCCTCTATCTGTACAGCACACCAACAACAGAGTAATCTCTGGTGGATTTAGTGGTGGTGCTTTGAGGGCATTTGCATTATCTAGACGCCTTTCTATGCTCTTTTTGCATAAAAACTCCTCTTCCATCTCGACCCCTTAGTATCAGATGAAAATGATACAAGGCAATGATATAGGCATACCAATTGTATTGACTTAAATTCCAGCTCTTAAAAGTTTTGATGCCGTCTAAAAATATCTTGTGTGAAGATTTTGAAAAAGGCCAATAGCGATACAACAGCTGTTCTTCAGCAAGCATGGTGTTTACTGCTACGTCAGTCTTTGTTGCCAGCAGCACATGGCTTCTCAGTAGTTTGGAGACACTATAGAGGATCAATGCAAAACCCAATGAGGTTACGGATCTGATGTGCCAATCAGATCCGTGGTTTGATCCCTGGCTCGTACAGGCTGCGTGCTGAACTAAGGGCAAAATACTGAACCCCTTAACTGCCCCGGATTCATCCATCAGACTACAAACACTCTATACAAGAACCATTCCATATACCATAACATCTACTAAGAAACAAGCTAACTGCTCTGAGATGGGTAAACATCAGAAAACAATAAGAGGAAAATGTGGAAAGACTTCACGAGTAAGCAGGAGAAAAACGAAACCATTCCTCTTTAAAAAGTATAAAAAAAAAACCATCAAAGAGGCTTGTGTCCTCTCTGTGAAACACTGCTATACACAGATGTAATTACTCATGTTTGCAGAGGTCTGCAGGATCTCTCACAGCTCTTCATCAAGTTCAAACAGGAAACCCCTCCACCATCTCCTCTGTGTGTGTCCAGCAGACCTCTTTTGACTGTCCTGTCTCAAAGTCTGCTTGTTGTTTACAGACTCTTACAAGCTGTACAGTAACGACCTGTATCTGCACTTTTTCCCTGGATGATGCAGCTGGCATAAATATTAAGTTGGACCCAGAACGCTGATGTATGACTGACAGCCTAAGACCAGGTGAACTAACTGACAGCTCTATCTCAGGTGGCCACACTCAGCATCTTCACCATTTCCATCTGTTTGCTCTACATCACACCACTGAATGCAAATCAAAGCAAAACAAGCTCTTTTTAAATCTCCCCTCTCACTTCCGGGTGTGACTGTATTAAGCCATTCAGCTGTGTCAGACCACTGCTCACCTGGTGCTGGAGCTCCCTGCACGGCCGCGGGTACCTGCTCGACCAGCTGTGGTCGGACCTCAGCTGCCTGGTCGGCGTTCGCCTGATGCTCAATCAACCGCACCGCTGTTAGGGCGTCAGGTCCAAACGTATGAAGGTCTACAGATACTAACCGAACCAACAAGTCTGAGCAGGAGAAGAAAGAACATGGGGGAAAAAAAAGATTAAATAATGAACTGTGATTCATGAACAGCTACTTTAGTACAAGTCCTCCTTCTTGTGGCTGCTCCCTTTAGAGGTTGCCTCCATCTGACACCATCCCCAGCATCCTCATCTGTCACACCAACCCTCTGCATGTCCTCCTTTATCACATCCATTAATATATTTTAGAGCTGGAAATGAGCCTTCTTTAACAGTCAGGCTAGCATGACAAATTGGGAAGCAGACATTACCACAAGTGGCCTCCGTGAGTTATAAAGCACGAGGTAACGGTCGATTTGTACCTATGCTGTGGTCAACGAAGGCGATCTTGCTGCATGGGATCTCTCCGAGCTGTGCCAGCAGGTATAGCACCTCCAAGGAGGCCATGAGGAGCATGAGGTCCGGCAGGGTGAGGAGCAACATGACCTCCCTGTATGAGTCCTGGTCCACGTACTCACAGATTAGCACACCATTGTCCTCCACTTTGCTGAGGTTACCCAGGATCTCCATGGCTAAAAGACGCACAAAACACACACGCAGTTAATTAACCCATGATCCTTTGTACACAAAAATACTTTGCTAGAGGCAGAAACTAAAGTAGCAAACACCTACCTCTCATTTTGAGAAACCTGTCCCTGGACATCAAGCATTTAGTGATCGTGTGAAAGATCAGATGTGTCGTCCGAAAGTCAACGGGATCCAGCTGGAGCTACAAGAAGTCAGACAAGATTTATACAACGGTGCCACCATCACTCCAGCAAGTCAGCTGGCAAGACCTGCAACATTCATTAAAGACGTTTTACAGTGGACTCGCTGCCCCGCCGTGCTGAGAGCAGAGGAGGAGACAGGAAAGCCAACATTCAAATATTAAGTGCACTCAATCAAATCAAAGCACAAAGTTACTGTAATTTAAAAAAGAAAAAAAAAGTACAAGGACACATGAATTCCATGATGGCAGCCACGATGTGTTGAGTATAACATATTAGGAAAGAGAAGGTGTTTGAAAATGTTTATATTTACATTCTTGCAGTATCGCATCTAAAACCCATGACTCAAGTAATGACATCAAAAGCTCAACTGTCTCTGTGAGGCACACAGTTTCCACTAAATATGGGCCACACGGACATGTTTTTTATACCAATAAACATTCAGTTTAAAAGGAAACAGGCCGTGGCCAGTGGCCAGGCTGTGATGCTCACTGCGGCCACTGCTTCCATTCACACAACTCAATTTGAAATATTTCTGCATGTTGAGTCTTCAGTATTTGTCTAAAGCCGATAAAAATAAATAAATATGAGAATTCACCCCGGTCTAATAAATATATAAATGTTATGCTGAAAGGCCAACAGTGTGGAAATGATGCTGATACACCATCTGTTGTCGTTTCTCCTGGAAACCTACAGCTACAGCTGATACACCACGTGTCTTCTAATGAATCTAGTAGATATGTCCGCATATTTATGAGCAGGAACTAATTTAATCATTAATCCATCTGATTTTGGAAGAATATAAGCATGTTAGGCTGTTCAGCAAGTGAAAGTTCGACAACAGTCACTGCTGATTTCCACTGCTGAAGTCCAGGAGCTGGCAGCGGTTAAGCTACTCTGGTATCCTTTGTCCCACACGCCATCAAACTGTTTAACTCCTCTCTGGAGGGGAGAGGGAGGGGAAACAGGAGGACAAAGGAGGGAACAACTAAGCTGTAGTGCCTCTTCACCTCACTGTGCAATACCTTTTGTGCAATACTTTTGTAAATAGTCAACGGTGCAATAGACTCAATACTTGAAATGTGCAATTCACTTGTATTTTTATTTTTATTCCTATTTATTCTATTTATCCCCTTCGTATATTTTATTTATATTGTCTCTGTATTTATATATATATGTGTGTGTGTATAACTCTGTAACTTCTGTCGGTGCTGTGCTTTTTTGGAAATCGAATTTCCCAGAGGAACCCACCCGAGGGATTAATAAAGTTCTATCTCTATTCTTTATTTTTTGTCATTTATACACTGACAGGGCGTTTTATTATTAGGGGGTACCGGGTGGGACCTCCTATTGCTTCAGAACTGACTTAATCATTTTCAGCAAGGTGCTGGAAACACAGGCCAAAATCACTGTACTGGATCTTGTGGCTGTGGAAACCTATTTGAGTGCAGCGAACTCATTGTCATATTGGAGAGTCCAGTTTGAGATGATTTGAGTCACTGTGAACTATAGCCTCGGTTTCCTGTTCTTTGCTAACAAGAGTGGCTTCTGTAGCTCATCTGCTTCAAGGTTCGATGTGTCGAGCTTTCAGAGTTTACAGTCCATCAGCAGTCTCTGAAATATTCAAATGCCTGTCTGGCACCATCAACCAAAAATAATAATACAAAAAAAATCACCTTCCTTCACTATTCTGATGCTTGGTTTTAAAGCAGGTCATCTTAAACATGCCTGAATGCTTAAATGAGTTGCTACTATGTTATTGGCTGATTAAATAGCTGTGTCAGTGAGCATGTGAACAGGTGTACTTAATAGCATGCATGGAAGTAATCCTTGCCTCTACTAAGGTCAAAACATGAAATCACTTAGCTGGAAATGATCCCAGACTTTAAATATGTGGCTAACTAATGTCGGATACACCCGTCACGCTGTCATTTCTTGCATGCCACACTGGCAGCTTAAGAGAGAAATTGCAGATTGAACTGAGTCTATATATTTTTGCTGCTGTGTTTTGGTAAGGCTACAAGGGGGAAAAAAACCCAACAACACCTACACAAATCAAATATAGAGCACTGCTTTTACTACAGCCTAACATGTGCCACTTCAATGAGGCGAAACCCACAGCTCCACAGATCTGCTGGCCACAGATGCTGCTGTTATGACTGGACAATCGCTGCAGAGGGGAGGGGTTTAGCTAACACATGAACTGCACTGAAGGACGCCATCACACTAACATCAACTCAACTTGCTGTTCTCAAGCTCCACTGAAGTATTTTGGGTAAGAAATGACAACTCTGTGTGTCACAGTGACCTACATTTGAAAGCAAATTTCCTTCATTTCTTGTTCAGCTTAACTACTTCACTGATCTGACACATATCCCTAACACGGGAAAGGGTACCTCCACGTGAAGCTATTTTTAGCACATTGTACCATCACAAACCCACACCTACCTCGGCAGCCACGTTGCCCAAAGTGTCCAGTCCGAGCTGTCGGAGTGAGATGAGGTTACAGTGGGCGCAGAGCAAAAGGAAGCGCAGGCACGTTCGGTTGGCCGCCAGCAGCTTGACGTTGGCCTCCTCGAAGGAGAGGTTACGCAGGATGACGGCAATCTGCAGCACCCGCTGGGCCTCCATGTCGCTGATGCCCGCGGTCCGCGGAGGGTGGAAGAGGCTCTGCCAGCGCTCCGCGCACGACGTACCATCTGCAGAGAGAACAGGAACAACTTACAGCGGGTGAGGGTATAAGCACATAGTGTATGAATGGGAGGGGTGCTCAAAGGAGGGACATGTGTACTGTATAAGTGTGCATTTACCTTGTGCTGGGTTGTTCTTGTCCCAGATCAGCTCCCTGACTTCAGCGTCCTCCACCACCTCTTTCCAGAACTGTGAACAAATAGAAGCTCTTAGCTGTGCGCTCCAAATTCAGCTAATAATTCAGCTGGATCCAAATTCAGCAACAGTGGGTTTTTGGGATGGTCAGACTGCCTCGAACAGCCCTAATAAATCTGCAGCTACCACAGTGTGAGCATAAAAAAAACTAAGCTGGGGTATGAGTAAGTCAGTTAGACTTACTTAAGGAACAACTTTAAAAAGAGGGTGACCTCTGTGGTTGCAAAACAAACTTGAACTTTATAAAAGTGCAAGAAAGAAAAATGACCATACAGCTCTCATGATTTATGCTAGTAAACATTGTCAGTGGCATAGATCAGATCAGCTCACCGTGAAGCTGTAATCTGACACAAGACCTGCTGCCAGTCTTGTGCATGATTGAAATATTACAAAAACAGCCTGGCTCAAGACTTTTGCATAAGACTGTACAGTTTCAAAATAAATAAAAACAAGTCTTCAGTAAATTCAGAACAACCTGTAGATGTATTGTTGATTTGAGGTCAGCCTTCCAACAGGATACAAAGTATCTTTGACCTCACTGTGACCTCGTGACTTGGAGCCAAAGTAAAGCCTGTATGACTGAGGCAAAATTAAATCCTACAGTGCATTATTTGTCTGTCCTGACTCGACTTTTATGCATGCCTCTTAAATCGACTGAGATCAAAGTCATTTGACCTCCATTCTGTCTTAAAGATGCCTCAGAGAAATCCCTTTGTCAGGATTAAGTGCTGGATTCCTGCCAATCTTCACACTGTACAGAGTCACACGTGCTCTGTGGCTTCTCAGTATAAGCAGCGCACATTTAGCAGGAAAAGGTCGGAGAACATTAGACTTTTTGTAAAAAATAAATTTAAAATGTAGAACTTACCCTGACGAAGTCTCGGGAGGTTTTCTCCTTCCAGTCCATCCCAAACACCCCAGAGAAGCTGCCTAGCGCTGCAAAGACACAGAGGGATGTTAGAGGGAGCGCCTGGGCTTAGCATGGTATTATCTCTCTCTTTTCCCTTCTTCTTCAATTCCCCTTTGACAAATTATATTTAGGGGTTGCTAAGAAGACAGAACCTTTGATCCTAGAACAAAGAGGTGAGAGAGGGGAGGCGGCAAACTGGGAAAATATTTGGAGATTCATGCCCACAGAATAATTGCTCCTCTTTAGGGAAGCACAATTAAAATGAAAATGCTTTTTTACTAAACCAAGGTAAACAACCTCAGTCTTTTTATCTAAATGTTATAATGCTACTGTTCAGTATGTGAAGAGCTGAGGAACGTACAGTCATCGAAGACGCCGGCGTGTGCCAGAAGCAACGTGACCAGTTTGGGGTCCTTGTCCAGCTGCATGGCGTGCTTGCTCTCGTTGGAAAGCAGCGTGCAAACGTTAACGGCAAAGTCCACTTCATTGGGTAGGCCCGAAAGGAGAGACAGCACCAGTTTGTTGTAGTCACATGGTGGAACGAAGTCCGTAGACAGTCCATAGCTTTGGCGGAGATAGTCTGAAGGGGGAAAAAAAAAAAAAAAAAAAAAAAAAAAAAAGGAGAATTAAATATCAGTGAGGTGGGAGAAATGTCACATACCTGCTTTCTATAGCAACCTCAAGCAAACAAACTCAGTTGAGGTTATACAAGTGCTGTACAGGTTATACAAAACATATTTTATACATAACAGTCACAGAGTCACAATAAACACACTAAAAAATCATCTAAAGTAAATAAGGCTGTTTGCTCTTTAAGGTGTCACCACCTTACTTAACAGATCCTGGATCCTGAAACTGATTGGAAGTCGGAGTGAGGAGACCAGCGTAGGTGTGATGTGATCCGGCCGTTTCTCCCCGTCAAAACACGAGCTGCTGCAATTTAGTGCAGCCAGGCGACAAAATAACGAGCGATCAGAGCCAACATATGAAGAATGCCAAGAGGTAATAAAAGCATGAATTACTCTGTCAAAGTCTTATGGCAGGAGCTAGGCCTTCACCTCACTGAGGAGCTTTAGCTGCCTTATTCGCTGTAGTCATTTTTACACGTGCTCTGTAGCCCTGAACCCTTCCAGGAGAGAGTGGGAACAAGCGCTCAACACCTACACTGAACTCGCCAGCTTTGTGGTACAAAGTCTGTGTGCTGATGTGAGCAGTGCAGGTCACACAGCAGTGAAGCGGTGAGCACTGTGGCCTCACAGTGTGGAGCCTGTATGACACCCTCCCCCTGCCGTCCAAAGACAGCCATGTTAAGATAAATAGTGACTGGCAATCTGTCAAGCTCACGACCCTGACTTTGACAAGCAGTTAAGATGACGGATGGGTGGATGGAGAACATGGCTGACAAAAACTAACGCTGTGTGCTACATTTTTACAAAAGGGTAAGTTCAGACTGTGTCGTGACATTTTTCAGAGTTCAAGTATGAGATCAGCTTCTGATTTAGCTGCGACGCTGTGAAGTAATGTCACTTGTGACATAAAAGAAGATGCGGTGGTAGTCACGACACGAGCGGGTGACAAGTGTGAAAGAAGCCAAAGTGTTAATTAGGAGGTTTAAAGTCAGGTAAGGTTCATCATGGGCCTCCTGTCAACAGCCATCAGTGACTCTGCAGTTGGTTTGGAGTTTTATTTGATTTTAAATGATCAACAATGAAGCAGGACAGCACATTGTATGAGTGTTTTCAAAGTAATGACAACATCATGTAAATCTGAGCAGTGAGAAGGCGGCGGCCTTCAGCCGGTCCCTCAGAGGACTACATTTGCCTGCACACTTTCAGCAAGTTCAGCCCCTGTTTCCATTTCCTTTAACTGAAGTTTCAGCAAACGAAATGGGCACGAAGTTGTTTTTAGCTCAGATTAGTCTGATGTGTCTGGTCTCGACTTATGAACACCCTTTAACTTTTAATTGCATCTGAATGTGAATCAGTCAGCCTCCATGATGAAGGTTTTATAATCAAAAGACTTGTAATCCCAACTGCTAGCTGTGTGGGAAAAACAAGGCCCGATTTCACTATTATTACTGAGAAGCTCTCCGGTGTGGAGGTGCAATCATTTTGTAAGCAAAGACCTGAGATTCCTCCCTGTGCTACTGCCGGATTTTCTGCCATCCATCATTTTGTGTGCATAGGTGTCATTTCCCTCCCCCAAACAGTGGCTATTTCACTGTGGTGCAGGGTCTTTGTAGACTGCTGCCTCTGGAAACCAATCATAACAGAGAGAGAGGGGGGAGTCCTGCTGAGTGAATCTGATTTCCATGCTGAAAAGGTTTGTGAAGCCAAATGTAATTCAGCTGAGCTGCCATTATAGCAGCTACGGCTCTATTCAGAAGCTGCCTGCCTGAGCTTGTCCTCCAGCACCTGCAGCGAGCCGGCCGCCGAACAGAGGCGCAGAGGACTGATAGACATCGGCTCGTCTGACGGGTGCAGGCTTTATGAGCAGGAATGAATTAACAGTTGTCGCGCGCCTCAGAGACAACAGCGTAAAGAGAGGTTTCCAGAAAAGCTGTCAAATAATTACCGCTCACTATGCAGTATAGTTATATTTAAATTCAGGGCCTGTGGTACAAATGGGCTTCATTTCTCAAAGATCTACCAGAGGCAGTGCACAAAAATCAGCCAGTATCCGCTCACTGCAGACACATCAGTGTCACTGTGAATAAAAGATACCTTCTTGCCATCAAGTATGTATGTAAGGGGTTTCATGATCACACCAACGGGACGCTAATATCGGTCTTCATAAACAATTTTATGGTAGCTTCAGTAAGTGTTGCAATGATAACACGAGGGCCATCCCACTTGTGCCGAAGCTTTGCTGCCATGATGGAAACTGGCAGCTGATAAATCAGCCACACATTGCAAACACCAGCCAATAGCAGCCTTGTTAATTGTTACTGGCCTAGCAGCGAATCAGAAGGCAGCGTCTAATCGGAATCTGTTGTGTTAAATCAGTTTTACAGCAGTTAAATGTTCAAAGATGGCGTGATTTCAAATGTTGGAGTTTACAACCAGCGTCAAAATGTTTAAATAAAAACAAAAATTCTAAATCAGCTCATAAAAGAAGGTAAAGAAATGCACATTTAACATTTATCGCTACGACTCTTAAATAATATAGCCAAGATGACCATGTGCCAAGCCTACAAGCATGCTAGCAACCTGTCAAAAGTCTCAACTTCAAGTTTTGCGAAGATGATTCCCAAAACGTTGAGGGCCAGACGTCAAACCAAAGAGTTTGGTGCATGGCGGCAAACATTCATGCCACCTTAAAAAGGCCTCATAGTTCCATATTATCCTAATAGAGCACATAGTTCTCACACTTAAAACTTACTTGTGATTCCTAAAGTTTCTAAAAGCAGAGCCCTTTAATCATGAGCCCCCTAGTCTGTGGAAACAGAGCTCATAGTTTGCATTTGGGCAACAGACGGTACTTTTACAGGCTCTACGTTTTTTACTGTTCTTTTTAGGCTCAAAACTTTATTTTCATATAGCTTCTTTAAACCCAATTCTGAAAATGTTGGAACGATGTAAAAAAAATTTAAATAAAACCAATTAAATGACTTAAAAAGCTCATAAACCCATAAATGTTTTCACAATAGAACTAAGAAAACATGTTTAAACAGATGTTTTACCATTTAATGGGGATAAAAAGAATTCTAAGGCAGCAACAAAAGGCTAGAAAACTAAGATATCCAAAAAAGACGCAGCTGGACAAAGATTTTGCAACTATTTAGATTAACTGGCAGCAAGTTAGCAACATGCCTGGGTATAAAAAGAGCATCTTAGAGACCCAGAGTTCCACTCATCTGCAAAAAACTGTCTATAAATTGTAGAACACTTGTGTTCCTTAACATAAAATTGCAAAGCCTTTGATCATCTCATCATCTACAGCAAATACCATCAAAAGATTTAAGAGAATATGGAGAAATCTCTGTGCGCACCGAGCAAATGAATACCGGATGCCTGTCATCTTTAGTCCCTCAAACAGACATGACTGACATGGAAATCACCGCATGGGCTGTTTAATGCTGCAATTAGCAGAGCAACAAACTGATGAACTCATTAATCTTCTGTAATCTATTTTCTTCTTAAATATACAACTTGTCAAATGTGTCGATGAAAATATTTTCCAATTCATTTGTAAGTTAAGTGCTAATGTATTTATAGGCAAAACCTGAGAAATTAAGCCAACAATGAAGCCATGATGAAATTGGTGGTTGCAGCTCTAACTCTGTGGTGGTCAGGTTAATACCATCTTTGTGTGCTGCTTAAAGTTAGGTGAATGTACAGCTGCTGTTTCGACCTTTAATGGTGAAAACAACACGCTGAGAGAACCACAAGCATAAAAAGTGTGGGCGTCGAAAATAAAAGTCGCCGTAAAGCTACGCAGAACTGTTACACTTTGTCATCATGAGCTCTCCTTCCATCATACAGATTACAACTGATTTAAAATTAATGGTTTGAGCCAAGGGCATGCAAGAGCGTTTGAGTATTACAAGCACAGAATTAGTGAATCATCACCGCTCAATACGACATAATACTTACAATCACAAGCTTTAGGGGAAAAAAAGCAGGAATAAAAGTGTTGTACAACAAGTATTATGGGGGAGTAACTGTTCTTTGGCTAGTGAATGAAGGTGGAAGGGGGGGAAAAAAGAAAAAAAAACCTTACAAGCTGCAGTTAAGTTCACCACCATTTGTCGTGTTTTCTGCCCCTCCATGGTCGTGTTTTGGAGTCAATTAGCTCAGCGGGCAGCAAGGAAAGAGCCTGCGACTGAAAGGCTGGAGACTCTAATCTAAAGTGAGGCAAAGGGAAAACCAACAAGTGCTTCCCTCTTCCCTTCATCAATAACTGTTGTCAGGACAGTCAATTACCTCTGAGAGCAGCCCAGCGGTCAGCTCTACAACGTTGTGAGGCTAATGGATATCTCACACTGTGTGTGTGTGTGAGCGCCGCCTGACAAAACAGACAAGAGGCCGGCCTTGGATGCATACGCAGAAACATTTTGTGTGAAATATAATGGGACTCTTCAGGGGCTGCTTTTTGTAAAGAAAGTGGCTGCATGCCTGGCTTTGAAAAATAATTAGTCAACGCTTAGGTGTGTGTAAGCAACTTCCAAGAAAATGAAAAAGGCACAGACAAATCACTGCATGCTTCGCAGGCTCAGCTCAAACACAGCAGCACTTAGCAAGGTGAAATCTGAATTAAATGAGTCACTGTGTAACAAAAGGGATTAAATGAAAAGTACAATAAAGCAGAGTCGTGAATTGGACCAACAGCAGAGAGGCTCGACTATCCCACAGGTCGTTTACTTTAGTTATCCTGACACAAGACCAAAATGCAGATTTCTGCTAAAATAACGCAAATTGGTCTCTTTGGTTTTACTCGTACACAGACCAATCATGCTTAGATCGCTAGTCAACCTCTAAAGGAAAAAAAAACACTCATATTTTAGAGTCTTTGAGCCTCTCATCGTGCCATCTTTCTCAGCAACAAATTGATTAGCCATCACAGATCAACAGTGACTGGCTGGTAGATGTCATTAGGTTTGCAGATAGAGGTTAACAAGGCAGACGCCAACTGTCTGAAGAAGTAACTGAAAGACTGAGACTGAGCTACGCCTCAAGAGCAGCCTGGCAGGCGAGCCGGTCCGTTCTCTCAATTGGACCAAAAACTACATAAGTCACCAAATACACTCGTTAAGAACAGTTCACGCACCTGTGCAGCCAAGCCAAGCAAAGTCTATGTGTGGGGTGAACTGGGCTGACACCAATGTCTGGCTTTTCCTAGCAAAGAATAGACCTTCACTGAATAACTACACATAGCAGTAAAGAGACAACACAGTGTGTTTGAAATCCTGTAATATACTACAGCAAACCCTGCCAGGAGAATCAGGACTGAGGGGGTTTCCTGTGTAGTATTTGGACTGCAGAGAGTATAAAGTCTTGATTATATGCAGTCGTCGACACCTGGTTATTCAATGGCTGAGCAGTCATTCCTACCATTCAAAGTCTGCTGCCATGGGTAGTTGAACTATAATGTAAATTATCCACAGTCAGGAAAACAACCAGGCACGAGGTCATCTGCGTTAAGTCTGGCGATCACTGTAATTCTACATCAGACGGACCCAAGTGGATCCTGGTGGACTTGAGGTATAGTTGAGCCTTAACAGACCCAGTCTAAACAAAAACCCTGCATCTTAGCAGGTGGATCTGGCATCTGTGTAAAGCACAAAGGCTGTGGATGAAGGGAGAGCTGCCTGCCGAGAAACACACATAAGGATGCCCTACGCATGCTTAAAGGCTCAGACGTTTAAAACTAGAAAATTACAATTAGACCTTTTACAAAAGGCTGTATCACATGAGCTCATTAGTGTTTCTAACCTCCACAGCAGAACGAGCAAATGAAGCCTGCTTGATGCCAGAACATGAAAAGCTCACATGAATTTGTAACACACCACAGTGTGTCATCTAACACTATCGGAGACAAAGCTCTCCGATTCGTCACAATAAATTCAAGTGATGAAAACAAAAATCCTAGAAACAAATGGCAGAGTCGTATTTCTGTGCATATGCTTAACCTGAGGGCTGATCAGCTCTGCATTTGTTGCACACACCCAGCGCTGATGAAGTGATGCGCTGCTGCAATCATGCCTGTGTGAGGACTGAGTGCTTGAGTTAGCCAAAGGGCAGAGAGAGACCGAGACACAGACGGGATGAACTTCAGAGAAATGAACAAGTGAGAAAGAAAACGTATGCAAGCAGAAACTGGACACCTGTACGTGACACAGACGTGACAGAGAAACACAGTGATCACAGACAGGACTTTACCTGATACAATGTGTTGCTGGTAGTTATAAGAGTTGGGAATTGCACCGATTGGAAGAGAGGCTTTGGGATTCCCTGGCTGCGCTTCCTCGTCATCCTCGCCAAAGTGGTGGACTTTCTCATACTTCTCCAAGTATCTGTGCGGCGGGAAGAGAGAGAGAGGGAAAACAGGATAAGCAAACATCTGAGCTACTTCCTTTTCAAGGTGCAAGGTTGTTTTTTTTTTTATGCACACGGGCAGATTTTTGAGAGCACAGAAGGGCTGAAGTCGATGTTTTAGAGTTTTAAGTTAGTTGTTGGCTGAAGCTGTTCTAAGAATGAGGGCAAACAAAATTTCAGATTAACTGGACTGCTTTAGAAAATGTGAAGGAGAACTTTATTACTCTTAACTGCATCTTCATAAGTTATACTTCTTTTCCTGCTGACAAAGGCCTCCACCCATTCATGCTACAAAGTGAATGCGTAATGCAACAATTAAATGACAGAAAGTAGGGCTGCTCGATTATGGCAAAAATGATAATCACGATTATTTTCACTGAAATTGAGATCGCGATTATTTGACGATATTTATTTAACCCTTTAAGACCTACTATAGAACCAAGTCCGCCAGAGCTTATATTATTTTTTTTTACATGTTGTAGTGCCGTTTGTGGGAGCATTTCAATTTGCTATGCAACGGTTATAGCCCATATTTTAATAATATGTATGCATTAAGTCCATAGTAACTACATTAATTGCAAAAAAGTGCAATAAACTACAAAAAAATTGAAAATCGTTTTTGTTTTTTTACATGTATTTCTACTTGGAGAAATTTAAGAGGTTTATCCCTCAAAACTTTAAATACAAAAAAGTTGCAAAAAAAAGTTTACAACAACAGGAAATTTATTTTGAGTGTCTTCATAGTTTTATTTTGGAGATACACCAATTTTTATATACTGCAGGAAAAACGAAAAAACAATCCTATGATGCAAATTTGCAAAGAAAACAGCAGGTGCATCAAAATAAACTATTTCCAGCAGTGCAATTTGAGTTCTAAGCATCCCAGCAACTATTCAGAAAGGTCAAACATGACCAGTATAGGCTTTTAAGGCCTACAAGTAAAAAACTACAATTTCCGCGAAAATGACGTCACTTCCGGTTTCGGCCAGGAAATGGCGGACATGTGACAGTTCCCGCTGACGTCTGTTTCACTGTGGGAAGTGTTACGAACAGCTGATAGGAACGGCAAAGCGTGTTTCTGGAATATTATGTTTTTGTTCCTGCAAGCGCTTTTTATGCAATTTTTGCAAAGCTATATGTGGAACGAAACCGTGACCTAGGACAAGCTGATGGCATCAGATGTAAGTACAACTCCTCCGGTTTCATATGCAAAACAAATTATTGCGCTAGCTTACACGGTTCAGGTTCTACAGGGATTTAACAATAGTTACACAACACGGAGCGTGCTGCTCTGACCGGCTTTAAAGGGTTAACAATGACTTTAAAAAATAATATAAAATAGTGTGCAACACCACTGAAGTTTTTTTTACCTCGCTTTTCAACCAGCGGCAGTCACTCTCCTCTCCAAATAACTTCTGTTTAGCTTTCCGGGCTTCCCTCGGGTCCTCTTAATCAGCGGTCTCCAACCTTTTTTGCGCCCGACAATATTTTCACGGACCGGCCTTTAAGGTGTCGCGGATAAATGAGGGAGGGGCTAATAATCGGCTCAGTCATTTTTAATGATCGTTGAAAGCCCAGATCGTAATCGTGATTAAAATTCGATTAATTGAGCAGCCCTAACAGAAAGTTCCTGTTTTTTCAGTATCCACTATAGAAATGTATGACTTTTACAGTAGTAAAAGATTACTACTACTACTACAGTAGTAATCTTGCTATTTTTTTTATTACAGGACAGTCTGTGCAATGAGCTAACAGAACTTTTTCAATAATGTTACACATTTATTTCTTACACTTTAAGCCCAAAGCATAATTTCTTTATCATGTCGAAAAGCAGAGGTATCATTTTCTACTTCTTTTTCTGATATTTAAAAATACCCGAGGGATTAAATGTGTCGCTAAACTTCTTTACAGTGACAGAAAGGAGAGCTTACGCTGGTCCAGCCCGCATAAGATCAAAGAGGGTCCGATGTGTGCCACAGTGTAAAATCAGTCTGACATCCCAGCTCTAAAGCTTTAGGAAACAGAGGCAACGCAAAGACCGTTTTCAATTTCAGCTTTTTCTAAATCCGGATCTCTGAGTCGGAGAACAAAAACAACAAATAACTTTTCTTCATACACACATTTCCTTCAGTGATATGGCTTTAAATAGCTCGGCGAGAAGAAGCCACAAAACAAAAGAGCAGCCGTGATGGCAAAGATGGAAAGAGCACAACTGGCAATGATTTGTTTATATAATAAAAAAAGGAAAGAAAAACCCCAACACAAATAATGCTCTGTGATAATCACACACTCTTGCATGGTGAAAAGTCCACTCTTGAATTTTCAGATAGTGCTAAACATGTGCAACTATGCCCGATAAAAAAAAACAACGAACAAACAAACAGTAAAACTAAAAGGAATGAAAGAAAATAACACTGTTTGTAGTTACTTCTCATAGTTGCGTTGGAGTAGGTTTATACTGTAAAGTGCCAACACTGAAGTACTACCATCCTTAAAGACACAGCTACTAGACGATACAGCCGACCGCATCCACAGTAATCTCTCACTGCAAAAAGCCACTGATTGGAAGAAGAAGAACCCACAAGCATAGGAGAAACTACACGAGGAAGACAGCAACTAGTGTGGCTGCCGACACGGATCTGAACAGACTGGCTGATACAAAGAGAGTCGGGTACGGAAGCACTTTGCGTTTGCAGCGGATAACCACTGGCTGATAACTGATTCTCAAATGATAACATCCAAATGATGCAATCATCCTTTTCAGACCACATGAGAAAATGCTTAAAATTTAGTAAAGCACCTAAAAGATCTCACAGAACTCAAGGTGAATGAGTTTCAGTTTGTATTAACATTATTCTCATGTCATCCTTAAACACACTTTAGCATTTTGTTGACATTCCTGCTGTGAAGTCAGCCGTGACCCCCTGTGTTTACAATGGCTAACGTAAGATAAATGCTTAAAGCTAATGTACTGTAACTAACATTACACCTTGTAGTCACATCAGTAAGCTACTCAGCAATCATCCCAGCATTTCAGTCTGTGTCCTGTCAGCAAAACATATTCTTAACATTTCCTGTTACTTTAATTTACAGATGAATGCTTTTATGTCCATTTTTGTGATTTATTTAGGCTAATAAGTCTAGCAGGTGGAGGGGATTTAGGGCAGTGTGTCAGATTCAGTTAATCTAGAGCTAAAGCAGAGTCTCTTTGAGGAATGCCCACATCGTTTCTGCAGACTCTCCTTGCTTCTGTTATGCATGTTGCAGACAGACGATTCACAGCTGGTCCAGTTGAAGAACTAAAAATGCATGGGTTGAGTGTCACTGGGTCTCCTACTAGGATGAGAAAACGTTGATGTGACCGACTCTGGACGTCTCTGTGGGAAATGTGTTACAATAAACTATTTGGGAGATACTAGAGTGAAGTAACTAAGGGAAATATGTCAATTAATGTAACACACTTCAAATTACAAGCAGAGTTGAAGAATGAGACGATGGAAGTAAGATCAACACCTGCTTTCACTGGAAACAACAAAAAATTATATAAATAATGTGCTCAAATTAAACTCAAAGCAATACAAGTAAAAGGAAAACATAAAAAAACAAAACAAACAACTAAAATTTCCGTAATGAATGCGACCTGTACGCAAAAATGCCCTGAGGCCTTTGGGGTCACTTTACTGCTTTACTTTATTGATTGATTGATTGATTGAATCTTTATTTTGAACATGTTGAAAAAGTATATAAAAAAAATAGAATTAAAAGAGACAAATGAACAAAGCAAACAAAAGGAAAACGAGCAACCACAACTCCAAATAACGTCCATGTTCAAAAAGGAGCAGGAAGAAGCATAAGCTTATTTAATCCCACCCCTTTTCCACTATCTAGTATCAATAGACTACAGAAATACCTCCTTGCAATTACATTATATGTTATGTGTAATTTTTTTTTTTTAAATATATACACATATATGTTTCTATCTATCCATACATACGTATATACACACATACGCACATATACACATTTTCAATAACCCCATTAACACCTCAAGGATACACAGCCTACAATTATATATATATATCCATACCAACAAACCCGTGCATGCGCACACACATGAAAATATTAGACAAGAACACCCTATCAAATCTCTACCTTTTCCCTGTACCCTGTAAAAACCATATCCTTAAACCGCTTTTTAAACTGCGCCATGCTTGGACATTGCTTCATATCTTTACTTAGTCTGTTCCACAGCTTCACTCCACACACAGAGATGCAAAAACTTTTTAATGTTGTACGGATACGAGGATGTTTTAAATTTAATTCCCCCCTCAAATTGTATCCCCGTTCCCTTTTAGAAAACATTTTTAGAATATTGTCAGGAAGCAGGTTATTTATTGCTTTATATATAATTTGTGCTGTGAGAAAATGAACCAGATCTGTGAATTTTAGAATTTTTGATTTTAAGAATAGTGGATTTGTATGATCTCTGTAACCAGTTTTATGGATTATCCTTATGGCCCTTTTTTGTAATATAAAGATTGATGATAGCGAACATTTGTAAGTATTGCCCCAAACCTCTGCACAGTAATTCAAATACGGTGCAATCAGGGAACAATAGAGAATGTGGAGTGATTTGTGGTCCAGAATGTGTTTTACTTTACTCAAGATTGAGACACTTCTTGAAATTTTGTTATGTATATGATTTATATGAGACTTCCAGTTTAATTTATCATCTATAATCACACCAAGAAACTTATGTTCAAGTACTCTTTCAATTTCCACACCATCTACATGAATCTGCACTTGTGCATTTCTAAGGGAATTCCCAAATAAGATAATTTTAGTTTTACTTAGATTTAGCGATAGTTTGTTCCTGTTAAACCATTTTTTAATTTTGCACATTTCTGAAGTAATTGTATCCAGCAGCTCCTTTAGATTCCCCCCAGAACAAAAAATATTTGTGTCATCTGCAAATAATACTAATTTTAATATATCAGATGCCTTACAAATATCATTTATATAAATAATAAATAATTTTGGACCCAGTACAGAGCCTTGTGGAACACCACAAGCAATGTCCAAGCATGATGAGGAATGGACACCCAGCTTCACAAATTGTTTCCGGTCACTTAAATAATTTTTCACCCATTGCAGTACAACCCCCCTAATCCCATACCGTTCCAGTTTATTAATTAATATGTCATGATTGATTGTGTCGAATGCTTTCTTGAGATCCAGAAATACTCCAGCTGCATACCGTTTCTGATCTATAGCATTCGTAATCTCCTCAATTGATTCGATTAATGCCAGAGATGTTGATCTTTTTGATCTGAATCCATATTGACTGTCAGAGAGTAATTTATATTTATCTAAGAATTTGTCTAATCGTTTATTAAACAGGTTTTCTAGGATTTTGGAGAATTGTGGTAGTAAAGAAACAGGCCTGTAATTTGTGAAGTGGCGTCTATCCCCGGTTTTATACAGCGGCACAACTTTAGCTATTTTCATTTTGTTTGGCACTTTTCCCGTCTGAAATGATAAGTTGCAAATATATGTTAGAGGTCCTACAATTCCTTCAATGACCTTCTTGACGATTTTCATGTCAATATCATTACAATCAGTAGATGTTTTATATTTACACATGTGTACAATGTCAATTATTTCTTTTTCCTCCACTGATGTGAGGAACATTGAGTTAGGGTTCCTATCAATCAGGTTTTCACTACATTCTACTGATGGCAGTGACTCAGGAATTTGTTCTGCCAGTTTTGGTCCAATATTTACAAAATAATGATTAAAGCTGTTGACCTTATCAGCAGTGTTTTCCATAATATTGCCATTATCGATAAAGTATTGTGGATAACTTTGTTGTCCAGAATTATTTTTAATGATACCGTTTAAAACATCCCATATTCCTTTCATATTATGTTTATTGTTGTTCAATATTTTACTATAATACTCCTTTCTACATACACGTATAATATTGGTCAACTTATTTTTGTATTTTTTATATTTATTTTCAGCATCTTTTGTTCTTTGTTTTAGGTATTCCCTATAGAGTGTATTTTTCTTTTTACATGCATTTTGTAAACCCTTAGTGAGCCATGGTCTATCTGAATATTTGTGCTTTCTGTTGTATTTTATTGTTGGACAGTTTTTATCGTACAACTCCATGAATATTCTTAAAAATATGCCATATGCAATATCAATATCAGCTTCTTTGTACACATTGTCCCAGTCCTGATTTAATAGATCGTTCTTAAATGCAGTCATCGTTTCTTCCGTCCTTACACGTCTGTATCTCAGTTGTTCTTCATGCTGATTTTTCTTATAATTAGTGTCATAAACTGCAAAAACTGGTAGGTGATCACTGATGTCATTAATTAATAATCCGCTCACAATGTTGTTTTCCATATTGTTAGTGAAAATATTGTCAAGTAAGGTGGCACAATGTGGTGTAATTCTGCTAGGCCTGGTTATTTTAGGATGTAAACTCAAACTGTACATAGTGTTTAGGAATTCGTCGCTCATTTTATGCTTTTTTGGATTCAACAGGTCAATATTAAAATCACCACAGATAAACATAACTTTTTGATTTGTTTTAGAGAATATTTCCTCTATGAAGTCATTAAATACTTGAATACTAGAGCCAGGTGTTCTATATATACAGCTAATTATTACATTTTTTTCTTTTTCCTTATAAATTTCAATTGTTATACATTCTAGTAAATTATCAATTACAGTTGTCATACTTTCTACCACCTTGTAGTTTCGGTTTTTATCCACATACACAGCTACTCCCCCTCCACTCTTGTTCCTTCTATTTACAAAATTCACTTCATATCCCTTATTAAAACTATGTTATGTTACAGCATTACCTGCTGGTGTTATTATGAGGAGTGCTTTGTGTCATCAAAAGGAAACGCCCCATTGCAATTAAACTCTCTCAAGGGTGTGCAGCCTACTACCCATTTACCTTTGAGTGATCTGACTTTATCTCATTGCATAACAAGGTGATATAGGCAGTATTTCCTCTAACGTAAAATTAGGACAGAGTTTGTTTGTTCCCTGAGTGTGGCAGCTAAAAGCAAATGTCTGCAACACCAGCATCACAAACAGGCCAGCACGGCCTCAACTGCGGCCCTCAAACCGGTTCTTTAAAATGTGAAGTCAAGCTCCTTACTGTGTGACTTATCACCCTGGCACCGAATCATGCAAATACTCAACTAGCTTCCAGCTCGCCAAAGGAAAAGGCAACACAATAAACACACCAGATTTCTCCCCCACCCCACAAAAATGCAAGAGTTCATGTTCACTCCTAAACTGCCCTGCAATCACTAGAACTGCAGAAACAAAGCAGGGAATGAAAGGAGCTAAACATCCTTTTATGGGCTCTGAAGTCTTAAGTAAAGAATGACATACAATGGAAATAAGCACACAAAAAGAAAGTACCGTCTTTGCATAACATGCACACCTCTCACAGTCATAAAGGGGGGCTTTGCATGCTTTCTTAAATTTTAAATGCCGCACTTTCCATGCACCTGAACTGCCGGTTGTTAGGCAACTTTGATTTCAAATGAATGAGCTACATACACATTTTCCTCACTTTTACCTGCTAAAAATCTATGGTAGAAGCAGCTGCAAGCCAAAAGCAAATTCCCTCTCATTCTTGGGAACTTCTCACTCAACTTGCATGGAAAAGAAAAAACGTTCCGAATGAGCATGTGACTGCAGATTCAGACTTTTTTTACATATCATAAATACCTCGTAAAAATGTGCACAAACTGCACACGCACACACACACACACACACACACACACACACACACACACAGTAAAATACCTTAGTATTACCAGTGTGGCAAGCCCAGCTTGTGTGGCTGTGAGTCACCGAGCGAGTGCTGTTTCTGAATTAGGCTCTGCTAGTTCATCGTGGCCGAGGTAATCCCCCGTTCGCTGGCTGCCGGGTGACACGCTGGACTATAAATACACTCAGCCTTCATTTGCAGAGAGAGACAGAAAGTGAGTGAGGGAGGAAGAGCAGGAGAGCGATAGGGCCTACTCCCGACTGCAGCGTCATCAACCGCTGTCTGAGTACAAGCATGAAGAAAGGAAAAAAAAAAAAAAAAAAGGGGGGGGGGGGGGCATGGGAAGAGGGGAGAGGAATGGGCTGCAGATGCTTGTGCCTTCACTTCCCCTTTTTCCCCACCCTCATGCGCGCATTTTGAGAGAAACATCAGTCCCTTGCAGCTTCAGTAGCACGCGACCACCAGGCAGCACAAACCGCCGTGGCTTGCCTCAATATTACTACAACCGTTTAGGGAAGTGTGTGCATGTTTTTTTTTTTGTTGTCACAGAGCGCCTATTTTCCCTCCAAAATAAATGGGCTGAGCACGCCCGCATGGGGGAAACTCGCAAAGCGCGAGCAGTGATGAGCAGACCCCGGCGCAGACAGCTACTGTCATTAGCGCGGCGTTATTTACGGACATCTGGATCAGGGATTGGGCACTCTAGTCTTCAGTTACTCTCAACTACCCAAATGCCCCCAGTGCGTGTCAGTGTATGAGAGTGGACTGCCCCCTGCTGGACGAGGACGCTGAGATTACAAACACACACAAAGTGAAAGTTTCTGCAGAGAAATGTTTGCTGGGGTTTAATGGAGTTGGCTGCCCAGCGCAGGCTGAGGGTGGTTTACTTTGTCAATAATCACGGGAGCGATTATGGAGGTCACTGAGCCAACTGAGAGCGGGATCACTGACAGCATTAACCATTTGTTCAACTTAAAGCCAGTACAGAGCATGCATGTCAACTGACTCATGATGATGCAAAGTTGCTTAAAGAAGACTAATCTTTTCCTCACTTTCTAACATGCATATAGCGTATATAAAAAGGGTGGAGACACCTTAAAAAAATTGCCAAAATTTCAAGTATTGATATCAGCACACTTTTTCTCCTTTTGGCGCTGAAAAATGTCAGTAAGCACAGAAATCCTCATACAGTCGTTTCATGCACTGCTTTGTTTACGAGTGGTGGACAGTCAGAAGAAAGCTGCCTTAAAAGCAGAGCAGCTAAAGCAGAGGAGATGTAACGATGCCCAGTATGAGACATATAAAGATTATTTTGAACTGTGAGTCATGCAAAGCCACTCCTGTAGAATCCACTAATAAAAATTTGGCATTGAGAATGAAAAGCGCCACATTGGCACTGTGCTCTGCTGAATGGAACCAACGCTAACTCGTCAAGGAAAAGTGTGACCCGAGTGTCTCTATCTTTTTTGGAAAATCCTGACATGAGCTGTTAAAGGGTCCTTTCCGCTGAAAAGGATGCCTCGGCTACATCGGACTTTGCGATGATAGCTTTTCACCACGCAGGCACATCATTGCCTTGAAAATGGAGATGGTGACCACTCACACATTTTGTCTAAAACCAGTTATTTTGTAACGCTATAAATAGTAGGATGAATCATTGGTATGGCTGTATATTCAGAACTAGGGCTGCCACGATTAGTCGACTAGTCACGATTACGTCGACTATCAAAATCGTCGACAACTAATTTAATAGTCGACACGTCGTTTGAAGATTTGTAAGATCCCAGAAGACACAGGAATAAGTAGTAGGATTTAAGAGTGTAATAACGGACTGAAGATGGCAGCACTGCATGTACAAGGATGCCAGCTGCCGTTAAACCCCGAAGAAGAAGAAACTGTGTCCCAGAATTCATAGCGCGGCCCTGCTCAGTTTCCAACAATGGCGGCAGTTAGTTAGTTTTAATGTTACTCTTATTATTCTTTCTGGGTCACAAAATAAACATTTAACATATTTTCAGACGAGAATGTAGCTGTGTAAACTTCAAACATCTGCTCAGTTTATCAAGACACCACATATTTTCAAAAGCGCTCCGACGTTTCCGGAGACGTCTGTTACCCACTAGCTCGTTAGCTAGCCGGAGTTACAGGCTCACTAGAGCCGTGAGAACACCGGACTCCCGGCAAATCGTTTTCAAACCCACCCCGTCTTTCGCTACTCAGGTTAAATATATATAAGTCACTTAGAGAACTTAAAAATGATATTGTTTGGCTTTTTTCAGTATTTTATTTGTTCCTGAGTAAATCGGTTTGGCTGAGATTAAAGTTACAGTTTTTACACAGCTTAATAAACGTCAAGAAGATAACTGATTATCAATAAGCTGTACGTTTTACGTTCAATGGATGCATGATCTGATTAGTCGACTAATCGCAAAAATAATCGGTGACTAGTCGACTATCAAAATAATCGTTTGTGGCAGCCCTATTCAGAACATGCTAAAGTGTGATCCATCCAAACTGTAGCTGTGATTGGTTTTGTGGGTTCCACTATTGCCCCGACAAGAAGAAATCAAAAAGTATTTATAATTTCATTACTAAGGACATTTGTTTATATAATAAATGTAAAAGCTGCAATATTACACTGAGGGATTTTCTAGGCTGTTAACTGTCTGGCTGATAAAATTGGAGGGAAAACAAAAATCTGCCTAAGTGGTTAGTCTGAATGTGAGAAAACAGTTCAAACTGAGCACAGTCTAATGGATGAGGTTAGAGACAGTCTGTGCAAATATTGTGTGTGCATTTAAGAGTAATTTGAAACAGTTAATTACATTCTTCAGTAAACCAGTCGTATTTTAAATGCAGTTCATACATGTGGCACTTTAGGCTGTGCATAACACAATGACACGTGTTTACTATGTGTGGCCAACGCGATCAGAACGACAAGAGCCATTTAAAATAAATAAATTAAAACCTTCCCAAAAGCAGACACATTTTCTCGTTTGGCTCTGAAGTTATCTGCTTTCATTTCTTCATCACATCCCATCTGCCTTCACGGGTCCCGAATGCAGCAATGAGACCCTTTTAGACACTTAAGGGGGATCCACACAGCAAGCGCGGGGCAAGTGGGACCAGCGAGTGGGCTGGTCAACCCTACTAATATGTCAATCATTATTTTCCTTCACTCTTATTGGTAGATGCTTTGATCACTTGTGTCAAAGCTGTGGAAAGCTTAATCTGGGAGGCACGCCTGCAGAATAATGACTTTGGTCAGACAGACAGGTATCTGTAGGTGACACTTTGGAATCATCGGTTAACTCAAGCTGTACACTGACTCATACTTCTAGGGGCCGACAAGCAACATGCAGTTTACCTGTATGGTCGACTAGTGGCCCACATTCCTAAAACACAACATGCTAAAACAATTATTGAAGTCAGTGCTACTTCAGCTTACTGGGAGCGTGCTCAGCTTTAGGTTGCCAACTGGCTCTGGCTCTCTTGTAATTTGCCTCCCCCACCCCTCCTCACTCAGACCATCAGTCTATAGATCTTCGCTGCACAAGGTGCTTTGACTGCTCACGACTTTGAAGCCACATCTATTAATGAGGGCTCAGTTCACTTCAGTAAGATGTGACGGTTAACCTGGATGCCACCTTCCCTCAATTTGAATGCAGCCATCAGTGATATGCCTGTGCCTCCCCAGGTCAAAGTCTCCCGTGAGAAGGCCTATGAAAACAATAACACTTGTATGGGCTTATAAAGTGTTTCTCACTAGTGCTTGCTTTAATTGTCTATATAGCATGTACATAATCTTATCATGGGTGTCTTCCAGCACTAGAACATTAGAGATTTACTCTTTAGAGAGTTTACTCTTTTAAGACACGGGTTGCTATTAACTTGGGATTGACTAAAATACAGAGAATAAACTCCAGTTAAAAGCAAACCGCAAGCTAAGTCATGCAGTTCTGCTAAAGAGCTTAAGAAAATGGCAAAGTCTGGTTGTGGCTCTGCCAAATACATCTGCCTGTTAGCAAGGAAACTGAGAGAAGGAGATTAGGCTATCAGTGGTGGCCAACACTGCTGGAGGGCAGGTCAAATTACAGACAGACCCAAAAAAAAAAAAAAAAAAAAAAGTCCCAAGAGCCTTCAGATGTTATCTGTGATAGAAGGTTTGCTCTTGTATTGTGCAACATCTTCTACTAATGCGTATAAAACCACAGGAGGCAGCACTGGTCCACATGCCTCTCTCGATAACTCATCTTCATTTAGGCGACCCTGAGCAGCAGCTAGGATGGAGCAGGAGGAATACAAAGAGAGCTAATGCAAGCCAGATCAAACGCCACTTCATCCAGATGTTTCAGGAGAACTTACAGGAGGCTGTGCAGCATGGCACAGGAAGCAGTGGCACCAAACAGCCACCACGGTGCATGGCATAATCTGATAAAACGGTGTGAAAATTAACACCTGCTAGAAAAATATGTGTGCAGTCCAAAAGCTGGGCAATAGTTCAATGTTGTGTTTTCATTGGTTTGTTGCCTTCTAGAAACGGCAATATCACGTGTGTAAAGCTAAAGACCTGATGTTTAACGAACTGCACAGATAAGTGTCGTTAGCGGTGATTCCACACTTTATCTGGAAGATCCGTGTAGAATGTGTAACAGCTGATTTATTGGACATTTATCAACTCGTTTGTTTTTACCATTAACCATTACTCTAAGACCAGAATCAGCCATTAACTGCTTCCCCAAAAGAGGATTTCGCCCTATACCGGACATACTCCAGCTCCACCAGCTCTGAAAAGCCATTCTAACCAGAACCTGCAGCAGGTGGAGAACTGGTTCATGTGTCATGTTCACCAAAGCTACAATGGCAGAGGAAGAGTCCATACATGGCTACAAATAAAAGCAAACAACAAAAAAAAAAAAAAAAAAAAAAAAAAACACAGGTGTGACTTCATATTTAATTTGAGAATGCATGCATGTCTCCTGTTGCAGTGCACATGCACTCAAATGCAACCTACCATAAATAACACATCAATCTAAACCGACTGCCACCATAGACAGTACAAAAGATTGCTTTTCAGACCCAAAAGCTACATCAAAGTCAAGGTACAAGTGCCTTAGACATACATCCTTTCAGTGAACACCAGGGGGTGATCCCCAGGGTGGGGGGAGACTAACCAGAACATAAAGTCCATGTTGTGAATTTTGCTCATTTTAAGAGTCAGAAAACGTGTGACCGACAACCCATTAACCAATGAGTTTTAGTCATATCCATTCCTACTCGTCACATCTAGTTTGAAAACACCAACAGGGCAGCGGTGAAAGTATCCCAAACCAAAAGCAATGTCTATATTTCATTCTTCGATTGCAATGTAGATCTATTAACAGATGTTATCCCTGAAAGTTGCAGTTACTTCAAAAGGTTTTGGTCTCTTTGGGCAAAGCATGGTTCACTATACAGACAGAGTGACAGGACACAAGATCCCCAAGGCTGATACGATTCTATTCATTTGACACTTTCTCCTAAGAACATAGATTCAAATAAGCATAAATTTGCATTAATCATAATCCACTAGCAGTGATGTCATGCTCACATGAGTGTACCACCTTCTAATTGTAAGGGTCTAAAAGAAGGGTCACAAGGCAGAAACGGTTGAGAAATGCACAGCTAACAGAAGAGGACTTGATGTGAAACATCCTACTATTGAGTGAAATGAATAAACCCATGAGCGGGATTGCACCTGCTTCTCCGTGTTGCTGTTAGCTTTTAAAGAGTGGTCTGCACAAGAAGCACCCTGCTGAACTCTGGAGACAGATCGCTTAGTGTTGGCTGATTCAGCATCAAGCAGTATACACAAAGACCTGTTTCTGTTTGTCTAACCACAGTATTGAAGGAAAAAAAAAAAAAGCAAACTCATAAGCATAGCATGAGTCAAAAGGTGAATCCAATTTGAAACACTCATGAATGAACATGTCAACAGATCACTGTCACGTGTGCTCATCAAATCAGACTTATGATTTCAAAATAAATGCATTTTGAAAGAAGGCATTTGGATAAGTAAATATAACACAAGGGGCTTTCTGAAAACTCTCCCCGTTTAACAGTTTAAATGTGTTACTGAAAGCCAGAATAAGCCATAAGTACAAAATAAAACAACTGATAAATTGTCCATTTGCAGAAGCTGGAGTGAATGTTCCTTGATGTCAGGCTCAAGGGCCCTATTTCCTCCCAATGGGGTTGCAGCAGCGAGGGCAAACAAAGGTTAAAGCGGGGTATCCGTCACCTGACTTGGTTTCTAGGTACAGCACGCCTCAGTTTGGGAACAAAAAGTAGTCGAAGACTAAAGCTATTTCAAAACACTCTTCATTCACTCTCAAATTACAGAGTTTGCCCGAACAAACTGCATGATGGTGTATTAGTGGGAACAACAAAAAAAAAAAAAAAAACAAGGTTGTGAAGGTTCAAAGTTTGCTCCAAACCACTTCCAAATAATATGAAACTACTAATGGAAGAGAAAACCGTGGGAGACGTGAAATTGTGTTGACTGAGAATCACTTGAATCGTTGCAGCCATGGGAAAAAGTGGAAGCAGTGTTGAGTAACTGGAGGCCAATCCAGCAAAATTCAGGGTAGAGTACATATAGATATGTCAAATTATAGAAGGGGGAAAAAGGTAGCAGGCTGACAGGAACAGATTTGGAGGGGAAACGTATAAACTGGCTGCAGTGATGTAGCAGACTGTCCTATTATCTCCCCAAACTCCTTAAATCCCTTTAAATTTTCACACTTTTTCATGTTGTGTACAAGTCCTGGCCATATTCAATATATTATTTAACACTCTCCTTCACCGCCCTCCCTTGGACAACATCCTTCTGTATGTC
The DNA here is from genome assembly GCF_965226115.1 of Aulonocara stuartgranti. Taxonomy (NCBI): domain Eukaryota; kingdom Metazoa; phylum Chordata; class Actinopteri; order Cichliformes; family Cichlidae; genus Aulonocara; species Aulonocara stuartgranti. The sequence goes on along the minus strand of NC_138953.1, from coordinate 5,219,707 downwards.
TGACTGACTGATCAGGGATTTTCTTAATGTCGCACCTCTTATTTACATATGTATCTCGTGCCCCAACACTGCCAGTAAACGAGCCCAAAAACAGAGCTGCGTCTTGACTGCGCCCTCAGAGTGTCAGAGTGATCTGAAGCTGGTGCTTTGATCCAGACACGAATCCATCCACCCCTGAAGTTGAAATGAAATCAGCGCCATTGGTGAAGATTGATGTCAAAGCAGCGCTCACAACACGTTGAAAACGAGCTGGAAAAATGTTTCTGGCACGCGTCGCTCACTTATTACAGTGACATTCAGATATCAAATAGATGGCAGTGGGAGCTGGCACTGAACTTCAGCGCTGCTTATTACTCTGCGCTGAGTGGGAAGCGCTGACCAGAGAGGGGGGCCACATCGTGATCGTCCCATTCATTCAGAGAAAAGAAGTCAGGGCAACAGGCGGTGCGATCCTGGTGAAGGTTTTCAGAGCTGTACTTTTCTACCTGGGAACTCTTGGAAAATAATTCAGAGAGTGGATAAAATAAATAAGGAATGAACACTTTAAGATGGGCCTGTTTAAGATAGCAGACTTTAAAAAAAACAAAAAAACAAACTAAACTGCACCCAACCTGACAATGCCCTTAATCATCACTTATAAAACACAAACTGTTGCCTGTGTGTTCACAATAGTTAAAGGAGCAAACATTGCTCACAAACTGCCAGGCTGTCAGTGGTTACAGCTGGTCATTCAACTGGATAATCAAGGTTAACTGATATTAGCAAACATCCACCCAGCTCAAGTGTCCTTGAGAGAGAGAGAGACACTGAATCAGACACTGAATCTGAACCCTGTGTACCTGCCTATGACCTCTGAACCCCCCGCGAGACAGCAAAAGAGAAATTTCCTCCACAGCATTTACAACATTCACCCACTTTTTGCCAGGCAAAAGTAAAAAAAAGGGGGGGGGGACAGCATGCAGGGAAGAGAGAATAGTCTCTTCATTATCAGCGGCAGTTGAAGCAAGACAAGCCCTCGCTGCCCGCTGCCTCTGACATCCACTACACCGAGCCACCTCAGATAAACTTTAGAAAGCAGCTCCGAAGGCTCTCGTGACACAAGAGCGCAGCAGCTGTAAGCGAGGCCTCCTTTCCTCTATGTCTCATCTTCCTTCCCAATATTATAGGCAATAATTACAGTGACTAAGCTCAGCGAGACAGGTGAAAGAGTCTCAGATGGTCGTAACGTTTATTTATATCATTTTCTGACTCAAGTTTGCATCTGGTATTTATGAATGTGGTCTTGACATAAAATAACAGCTGCATTTATTGCTCAAATTGTCCACGCAAAGCAAACTTAAAGAAATCCAAAAGCTGTTTAATACTAAACCTGTTAGACACAGGCAAAAAAAGAAAAGAAAAAAAAGTCTTATGTCTGTTAAGTTTTACTTAGGCTGTGAGGATATCTGGATAAATCCCAGCACAGAAAACCAAACAACTTTGCACTGCAGCTACTTGCACTGTAGTAAGAGGAGGACTAGAGACGACCAACTGCTGTCTTGTCAGAGGTCAGGGCTTCCTAGTGGACCATTGCACCAAATCACATGATCATTTGCTTGAGAAAAGCTGTCTTGTAACGCATTCTGCCATTAACACTGATATGTAGCAGGTTAATACTTTGTAACCAAGGAGGTATTAAGACTTTGACCAATTCTAACTGCATCCATAACTGTGGGTAATCTGTGAACTATCAGCAGATAACTTGTTGACATAGAAACTTGCAAAATATCCACGAGCGGATTACAAGTGTTTCACTGCAGGTGTGATCCCTCGTAGGCAGGTGCTGGTGAGGGGAACAATCGTTGCATGCATGAGGAAAGGAGTACAGCGAAAGAGGCCAGCACCAAAACCACAAATGCCAGCTGTTGGAGAAGGCAGACTCTCATCATGACAGATAACTTGGGTTAAGAGTTTTGGAGGGGGGCTGTGTGAAATGCACATCAGAGCCCACATATCTGCTCAGTGGTGCATCAAAACCAAATGTCCTCTCCTGGCTACAACATTTTCACCAGTTTGACATACAAAAATCCTGCTTTAAACCGTGCTCCAAAAAAAACAAACAAACAAAAAACAAAAACAAAACAACGCTACGATCCACACTTGACAGCCCTCACATTTAAGACTGGTGTTCTTATCTAGCCCTGCCACAGCAAAAGTACACAATAGAAACTTAAGCTGCCTGACACAATGTTGTCCTAGTGCAGGTTCCCAGCAGAGAGGCGCAGAGAGGGCTGGATCCTGCATGCTGACTCCATCTCTACATTTGTAAACACTTCCCACATGCTACCTGAGAGGACAAGAGCTGCATGCTCCGTGCCACTTACCGAAGGTAGTACTGTTTTAAAGCGAATGCAGCGTTGGAACAACTCCTCGGAAAGTTAAACTCCTCTCCAAGTTCAATCCATTGGTTTTTGTCAGATACCTGAAAAGAAGAAATGAGTTCGTTAAGAGATGAAAAACACCGGCGAACCACAAACAAAAAAAGAGCGGTTACACCGACAGCAAGCCATCTGGTCTGCCACAGGTTCCCCCCGCAAAAAAAAAAAATGAGGCAACACTAGAATCATTAATCAATAACTTTTGGAAACTGCTCTAAAATATTTTAGGAGGAGGGAAAAAACACCAGAGTGTTTAGTATAAAATTATTATTTTTATAAGTTTAGCCTCACATGTGTTTATTAGCCGTGCTTATTTACAATTGAGTACAATAGGTACAACTGCCTGACTCCCTTTAGGTCATTATCGTTACTGTTCAGGCTAGTTAGCACTGTAGCTAACGAGCTAACTTGACTTTCCTCATTTTTGGCGTTAAAACCTAGCGGGGCTAAACTCCAGCAAACTGCCCCCGGCGGTAAACAAATGCTTTAGCTTGAGGCGACCCGTTTGAATTAGGAGTGGGCTTTTGGTAGCGTTTACTGTATGCACTGCATGGGCCTGTGAGGCCTACATTTTGTCATCAGCCATGAAGCCGAAGAAAGATGGCTATGGCGAGAAAGAAAATTCAGGCTTCCCCCCCCCTCCCGGGTGAAAACTACCGGTAAAACCCCGGGCGAGACGCCGCGACCTAAGCGGTGTTTTCCTAGGCCGGGCTCCGAGCCGATAATCGATGTTAAACGTGCCCGCTAATTTTGAGTCGCTCCAACTGCACTCTGACTCGGAGCGGTTGTACACTCAATTCAAACCACACACAACAACACAAGCCACCACATTACATAGAGATACATGGCAAACTAGCACAAGGCCAACACCGACCCACTAACGCTGTTCTGGAAGCTTACACTTGTCCCGTGTTACCCATACGGAGTTGTGGAGTGGTCCACCGGGAAGTCCACGGAAGGCAGAGTGTGGAGAAAATAACACTTTTAGTTCGCACTCACCTTAGCAAAGCCACCTAAAGAGACGACTCTGATATAGAGAGCATTCAGATCCAGCTCTTTCCCACCCACGATAGGAATCTTCTTGAACGGCGATCTGTTGGAAAAACACAAGAAATAAATCCACATTTGTTTAAATAACACTTCTGGCAAACTCGCCGCTGCATGCAATGGTGATTTAAAGTTATATTTCTTGGAAATAAAGACGCCCCAATCTCACCCTCTGCTTTGGTGAAATTGCCGCAGCTCGTCCAGGAAAGCCTGTCCTTTCCTTCGCTGATCTAGTAGATTTTTCCCCGTCGAATTTGCCATTGTTTTTGCATGCAAAAACGGTTATACCCCACTTCAGTCGCTTCTTAAGACACCAAGGATCCCATACTCCGCCGGCGCTCAGTCATTCGCCAAGCTGAGTGTTTAAAAAAGTTAAAGAAATAGCTGATAGCAAGAAGAGCGGCAGCTCGCTAATAAAGACTGATGCACACAGAAAGCAAGCCCGATTCAAGCCCGTACTAAGTTCCAGCGAACAGTCGCAAATACGACCGATTTACCGGCAGGTTAGAAACGCCATGGCAGAAGGTGTTGAATTAATGCTTTTGGTCGCGGTTGTATTCGTTTGGAGTGGTTTGACAGTGTGTTACGGACGCAGCTCCGAGGCTATCGCACACACTGTAGAGCGGCAGAGGGATCCAGTTCTCAGACAAAAAGATGTGAAGGCCGCGGAGGCCGGCCTACCATGCGTGCAGCGACCTCTATGCCCGAAAGAGGAACTGCACCGTCCAGAACCGAGCGACCGCTGGAACAATAGAGACTGTTTTCTTTTTTAGGGACCGTCTGCCCTCTTCCCTCCGTGTGGAAAACGGGTCAGGAGGTACTTGGAAATGTCCCGTGGGGGAGGGGATAATACTAATTAATTGAGCACCCTTATTTTACCAATAAAATACGAGAACATATTAATCGCTGAATATTTTTATAAAAGGGAAAAAAATGCAGTAAAATTATTTCAAAATAGCCTTTACAGAAACTCTTTATAAACTGACAAGATATTTTTATTATGCTTTTCTACAGTAGAATAAGAAGTAAAGATACACTGTTCATCTCCTTCAGAAATGAATGAATATAGCGATCAAAATATCAGTAAATTAATAATAGTCTTTATATATGTTTTTTTTTTAATCCTGTAAACAATTTCCCTTTTAATGGTGATATTACCTAAATGTTTACATTGCACAGTATCCTGGTGCAGAGATCAGGGAAATCTTATATGTTCACAGTGACTGTGTAGCATTTATGGTGGTGCAAAATTTCCCTGCACACTGTAATTGCTAACTTTAAAGTTAAGGTTTTGGGTAGTTTGCATATGTTCAATACAGTCTTCAAGTTTGTTTGTTTTTTCCTGCCATGCTGCTTTCTTTTTTCTCTTTCTTTTTCTGGTAAGCTGCCACTATCCCTTGCTGACCACTTCAAAACGACTTTATCTCACGGGATGGTTGGAAATTACTCCTGATCCCTTTTTCCTACAACTGCCAAGCGGATATCTTCTTGATGGGGTTACATTCAACCATTACACGTACCCCTTTGCTCAATGAAAAACCTGTCACAAAATGGCGGAGACGTACGTTAGCAGACCCCATTTTGAGGAATTGACACTAGACAGTGGAAAAGTGCATGTCCCTGCGCGTGGTTTTCGAAATTGGGCTCTTTTTTTTGCAAACAATGTGCGGCGCAGCGGAGCTCACCTCGCGTCTGTTTGGACTCCCCACCCGTCAACCGAATTCTGGGCTAACGTGTCGGTTAGGCGCTAGCCCGTTAGCTTTAGCGAGCGTTAGCAAAATTCGTCACTAATCTTTTCTGAGGGAATCGCGCAAAGCCAGCTACTCTGTCATATTTTACGCCGACGTGAAATCTAGTTCTACTCTTTTTCCACTGCCACTCGATAATAAGCGCTTTTTCTGGAAAGAAATTGTTGCCTCCGTGAACTCTTTGGACGGTAGCGGTGCCTGCTTCCTACTTTAGCCTGTCAGATTCCAATCCCCTGTAATCACTGCTAACAAAGTTACCTCTCCGTATGCCAGCTGCTTACATAGAAGCTCACAAACAGGCAGCAAGGATGCATATTTTCCCTACATTCATCAACCGCTAAAACCCTTTTATTACTCTCAAGAGATTTGGCTAACAATCTCTAGCCTTAACAGAAGGCTAACACTGTTAAGGGCGTGCTAAGTTTTGTAGCTACAGGCTAGCCGTGGTGCGTGCGTGCGATCACAGAGCAGTTGTAGCTAAGCCAAACAGCATTTAAAGCTTAATTTTAACAGTCGAAAATAGTCAGTAAATTGTTTTTTATTATATTTGGATTTTTTGGGGTTAATGCTACCACCACCGACCGGTTTTGCCGAGATGGCAAATGTAAATGCAGAGCGAAATGGTCGTTTATTACGCGTTGTCAGTAAAATGGATCTCTGCTAACATTTAGGGCAGAAACGTTCGTAAATGCTGTGACAGTTTACTGTCAAACACCAAAATGTTTATTCTGTGCATTTGAGTGTCATAAGTAAACGAAAACCAGCGGAATTGATTAACAACTAATAAAGAGTGGAATTGTTGGATACTGCGTTCAAATTTTAGAACTATTCTTTTAGAATAGTTAAGATTTTAACAGAGCCTGCGTTAGTGGCTTTATTCTTATAGTGAAGTACTTTTGAGGAATTTTTTTGGACTAAACAAGTGAATAAATACTACTTCTAAAGATTAGCTGTTTGTTCTAATAAATCCTTAGCCTGTTGTATGATAAATCACAGGAACCTTGAAATGCTTGCATGGTTCAAGAAAGTCAATCACCTTATACTTGTTTATAAGTAGAAAAATTTTATCAGCTAATCTCCAGCTCATTTCCTTCCTCCCACAATCATAAATGTACCAACTAAGGTGAAAGAAAAATACTACAAATCACATTCACCATTATTAATTCATATCCCTAAAGCGCACTTTGGGGAACAACATAGCTCTGTCTTTCCTCCATTCATTATAATACATTAATGAAGCGATGGATAGTGTGCTGTGGCTGCATTTGAAAGCTCCACAATCAGTTATGCCATCACTACAGAGGTCCTCATGTGATGTGACAGTCAGGCCTCTCATGACATATGGCGCAAATGGGGGCAGTTAGCCCAAGCTGCCTGCAAGCACGCAGACAAAAGATCCCAGTGGGATGCTAACCGCATGTAACGTCCTTACACTTCCCTCCACCCTGTGGCCTCTGCCGGAGCTCTTATCGCACAGGAGTCATAGTGTTGAGAAGCCGTTTGGTGGAAAAGGGCTCCATCTTCTGGTAGACAGGCATTGTGTGGAGGGGTAGTGAAGAGTCCCCTCATTGCCTTAGGAACATAATGAGGGATCAGTTGAGAGATTTTAAACTGGATACAGTGCTACAGTTGGAGCAGGATGCATGCTGGGAGATTAAGGGAGGGAGCTGCATGGGGTGGAGACTGATCCTAATGCAGATGGAAATAGTGTAATTTAAAAAGTTGGTTGTAGAATGAAAATAAGTACTTTAATTTTGGTTATTGATCAGGTTGCGTATTTGTGTTAGTATGTGAATCAATGAGACAACAGGCCTGTCTCTTTACTGTGAACATGACTTCAAAAATCCCTCCAAGATGGAAATAAAAGGACGTTATGGAGGACGTTGGAGTCGGATGATTCTCTGCGACACAGATACATTGTATCATAGTTGGTGATAATATGTAACATTAAAGTGTTTCCATATCTGTTTCGTGGCAGCAGACCTGAGTCAGTGACCCACTGCCTGTCAAGTAAGTGGTGCAGGAGGCGGTCAGGATTAGTCATGGCAATTTTATTTATATAGCACATTTCATTACGTGCCAGCTCAGTGTGCTTAACGTAAAAGATAAAAGCCTATATAGATCTAATATACCTTAAAGCAATAAAAACAACAATAAAACCTTGCCAAGAACCTTGGGAAGAGTTGAAAGATGTGCAGCTGATGACCTGAGAGGTTTGATTGGGTTATAGACAGCAAGTCAGAGATCTACTGTGGTGCAAACCACTGAGAGGTTTATGAAGTAACACAGGGGTTTTTAAAGGAAATTCTGTATTCATGAAGTGATGTTGATGTGTTTAAAGTTCTGTACATTCTGAACAAGCTGGTGTCGTTCTACTGATGGATGTATATGACGAATGACTGTTCAGGGACCTCCTCTCGTGATTCAAAAAGCATTTCAGAGTTGCTCTGTTGGAGTCACCGTCTCTGATGATGCTCCGCCAGCAGATGGAGAAACTGAAAAACTGAAGCCCAGTAAAGAGAAAAAAACTTGGACTAGAACAATAAGCGAAACTCTCCTCCCCAAGCTGCCAAGGAGGAAAGATGTTATTCACATGATTCTTCTCTACGGATACAATAGTTTGGTATTTTACTTTGGTAAAATAATGCATAAAATTCAATGTTTTCATGCTGTTAATTTTTTGGGTGATGCAGTATCAAATTGTATTTTTTTAAGATGTACTAATTAGTTGATATTATCTTTATATATATTTATTATAAAAATATAATAATGTGAATAAAACTTATTTTAAAAAGGTTCTGACATATTTGCGTCACAGCTAAGGGAGGGTCAGTGCCACCCCAAGGCCCCCTTTAGACGCCCTGCTTTGCATCACCCACACTCCACCATTGCTGTAGAGTGATCCAAATGTAATAAAATCACAGTGTTGTCGATACTTAATGATTTTCACATTACAAGGATCATTCCAACTTACAAAACAGAGCTTTCATCAAATCATATTACAAATTATAAATCATAATCATAATTCAAATGAATTAAAAACCGGGATTTGGACCCAGCCGTCCAAAAACATGGCCCTTCTTTTTTTTTTAACCATTTTGCTGTTGTCTAACTTGTGCCCTTTGGGTCACTGCCTCTCTTTGCAAGATAACGTGGTGGTTCAGTGGTTGCACTGCTGGTTTTACAGGAAAGTGTCCCAGGTCATGGTCTGCACTTGTTAGGTTGAGTTAGGCAGGCATAGTTCCTCCTGTGGGCGGAGCCTCGTCTTCCCGCTCTTAGGCCACCACACCTGTTGCTCACCTGCCGCCTCATTTAACTGAATTTTTGAACCAGCCTCTGCCTGGATAGTCTGTGTGGTAATTGGACTCCTCGAGTGTTCCTGACATTAATGTCTTTGTTTCCTTGCAATCCAGAGCTCTCTGTGTGGCCGAGGAGTGGCCTTCTCGCTGGATCTACTCTCTTGCTGAACCCAAGCTGGTTCATTCCGTCTGAAATCTCCCATTAGTTCACTCCCTGCCTTCATCCACCTACCTGCCCACCCTCCTGTCTCCTCCACTACCACCCTCAAGCAAACTAGTGCCGCTTACAGGAGTCTAAGCTTATTTTAGATGGCTAACAATCTAAAATAAGCTGTTCCTTACACGTCTAATCTTTAAAAGGATCGGAAATTGTCACAACAGGTTACGATGGGGGAGATCTTAAAGGCGTGGTAGAATTGCTGTGATTGCTTTTAATGTTGCTCTTTTAGTGATATGTTATTGCACATGACGCACATGTTAGTGTTCACTTATCTGTACTGAATATCAGTTGTGTTTTCTTATTATTGTATGTTGCAACATCTGCTGCCCTTTAGACCAGGTGTCTCTTAAAAAATACATTTTAATGTCAAGGAAGCTTTTATGTGGACAAATGAAGGATAATTACCCCAAAAACAAATTTAAAAAGATGAGATTGGAAGTGCTTTGTAAAAAGAAATCACTGAATCCACAGATCTCAGCCTTAGAAGGAGAAAGTGCCAGAGTCTGGCACACAGTGTTGCAAAATCTGTGTCCCTTTGGTGCTTGTCTAAAAAGTCAAAACCTGAATCTTAATCCTGAATTTTCTGTCTTGGCTTTTTCTCGAGAAATGTCCTAAAATAACACTTGTGCATTTGGACACAAAACTTAGCCCAGACTGGGAACCTCTCACCCAATGGCAGACAGGCTGGCTGATGGGGATAAGCTCACTAACCCCGAATTGTATAAGTGATGGACATTAAATGTAATTTCTTCCATTTAACTTTACCATCAGAAAGTGAAAACAGACATAAAGCGAATAAGAATGCAATTTGCAGAAATAATAAAGTGCAGTAATAAAGTTTTAAAAGGTTCAAGGTAGAATCTAGTGTTTTGCGCTATTATAAAATGTCACACCTCTTTAAGTGAATTTCTTACTCTAGAAGCACAAACTAAAAGGAAAAAGCAGCACAAAAAATGATTCTCCCTCCACCATGCTCTCCTCACAAATGTTCTTTGGTCTCTTTTTGTCCTCTTTTTCAGAGAGATTAGCAGCAGACAGTAGGATTTGTAGACAGGTGCTGTTATTAGGACTGTTGAACACTCACTTTCTGTATTTTCTGTAGTCTTTTCCTCTTTTGCAGGGACTCGTCGATGGTCCTGTGAAAGTTTTTGCAATCCACATATGATCCACACCAGCCATTCATTCTAGAAAAGAGCAAACTTTGTCAGTAAACAGACTTGACCTTTTTTTTTTTAAAGTGGGATGATCTCTACAAACCACAGTTTTTTTAATTATTGGATCACTGGACTCTCAGTAGCTTATGGAGGAGCTGTTTTTTCGGAATTCAGATACCTTTCCATGCATTGAAACATGAAAAGTAAATTATTTGTTTTTAATTTAGTTGAATTGTTCGTCTAGATTTGTGAATTCTGTGAAATTCCAGTAATCCCAAATGCTTCACAAACATTTTGTCCCAGTTGGATGCTGATTTAATGTCACAATATTGTGGCAATCCCTTTTGGCCTTGAATGATTAGCTGAGCGCAACTATGAAGAGGATGAAAAGTGGAAAGGTTTTTGGTGCAGTTGACATACCTTTAGAGGGATGAAGATTTTTTAGGAGAGAGATCAGTGGACTTTCTAACCAGACTGTTTAAGACAATCTTGGAGAGTTAGGATGACTGAAGAATGGAGAAGACGTGCACTGACTGATGTGCAGAGCTGTAGTAACTAAAGAGGGTTAGAGGGAAGTTGCTTAACCAAATCATGAAGCTGTGGGGAAGAGCTGTCGAAGCTAGGCTCAGAACAAAGGTGACAATCAGTGAATAGCAGTATGACTTCATACTAAAAAAAGAAAGAGTGTACAGATGTGATGTTTGCTTTGAGTTTGATGGGGAAGTATAAGAAAGTCAGAAGGAGCTGTGCTATATCTTTGTAGATGAAAGAAAGAGTATGATAGAGTACCAAGACAGGAAGTCAGGAGTGGCAGAGGAGTATGAGGACAGTGAGACAGTATGGAGGTGTGTGATGGGAGTGACAGACGGGTTCAAGGTGCTGCTGGTGGGATTAGACCTGCTCTGACCCCCTTCTTGTTTGCAGCGGTGATGGGCATACTGACAGTTAACGTCAGGCAGGATTCTCTGTGGACTATGATATTTGTAGATTGTGATCTATAGTGAGATTAGGGGGCAGGTGGAAGAGAGGTTGCAGAGGCGGAGTTATGCACTGAAGACAGAATACATGTGTGTGAATGACACGGAGACCGATGGAAAGGTGAACATGTCAGGAGCAGAGATCTGTAAGGTAGATTTAAATCCCTGGGGTCAGCCATCCAAGGCAATGAACAGCACACAGGAGAGGTGAAGAAGCAAGCATAGGTAGGATGTAGTAAGTGAAGCAAACTCAGAAAAGAATGAATACCTGTATGTCATCTCTGTTGCAGTGCAGACAAAATGTTTGTATGCAATGACAACTGTTCACTGTCACTAGGTGGCACTTATGTGTCACTAGATATTCTGGTCTTATGAATGGTTTACAGTCCGACTTAACTGGAGTGGATAATTATTACTAATATCAGTAACAGCTCTGTTCTCATAAAGTGTTAAGCTGAAACTGGCACGCCCGAGTAAAATCCAGAAATTGATTGTTAAACGTCTGAATTGCCACCATAAAAAGGCTGATCTGGCAATAAAAGAACACCCTCTGAGTCACCCTCTTACTGCCAACCGGCACTTTCCCGGTTTGTAGGAAGTAACTGTGGCTCACTTGTAATAACAGAAACACACAGATTTGAACAAACAGAGAAAAAACATCACAATGCAGAAAGAACTCAGCAGTGAGGAGTGAAACATGGATTGGAAAACAGACTTTGTCCTCAGCTTCAACTAGTATTACAAGGCTGTTTCAAGCTTATTAATAACGCCTGGTTTGGCTTGAATTATGGTAGTATTAGCAAATATTGTATGGCCATCATGAAATTTCATGATTAAAAGGAGCAGCTTGTTGTGAAATGTCAAAATCCATTACACCAGTAGCATTTAACAAGTTTCACGTGTGTTTTCTATTTGACAGCTGAACATTATTCAGTTTCAGGAAACTTAAAAACGGCATCTGACAAGGGTGTGGCTGAAACTCAACACAAACCTGACCTCTTTTCCCCTCAGGAGACCCTGAATAGTACATTAAAAAATACTTTGATGTGTGTGAAGGGACTCATCCTCTTATTGTTGGCTACAAAGTAGGGCAGTGTTTGTTCTTCTTCTTCATGTGTTTGACACATATCAACCAGGACTGGCACACTTTTCAGGGACTCCAAAACATCAAGCTAGACGTCTGCCTTTGCATCTCCCACATTTTCCAAAATAAAATATATATTTTTTGCTAATCCTGTAGTGAACATGTTTAAATTAACCCTCATTCACCATTTACCTTACAATTTCTATCTTTGAATTGCCACTCTACTGCCATGTGAACTATGTGGCACCAATAACAGCACAATACACTTGTTTATTGTTGTGCCCCAGCATTTATCTTCTTCTCAGTCTTGCCATCTTAATACAGAATCAGCTGGCTTCGCTCAGCATTTCAATGTATTTACTGTGAGCAGATCAATGTGAATATCGATAGCAATCCTGGTATTGGTATCAGATTGATACTAGTGCGATAAAATCGATACTGTCAAGAATCGGCTGTGCACAGCAGGCAGGAGAGGACCCAAACGCAGACTCGCAGATGGAACGTGAACTCAAAACAAACCTTTATTTGCTTAAAGGAAAGTAATACAAAACTATACTGGGAAATTATATGAACTGAAAACACAGAGAGGCACACAGGGAAACACACAACCATTAGGGAAAGCGTGGAGACGCTGACAAAAATAATTTGCTGTATTGCACACCAATACCATGTGCACCAGTATTTCTGCCACCTGTCTGTATCTTTGAGAGAGAGAAATGCACACAATGAAACTCAGTGATGAAATGTTTGTACTTTGGAGCAAAGCAAGCCCATTTTATCGCAATATTAAAGCAGCATTGGAGTATTGGAGTTAATGTGAGGTACAGGTTTCTATATGTTTGCGTTTAACTCTGCTCAAAGTATTTTGAAGAGGGAAGCTGGAAAAATGGGCCGGAGCCCTCAAAATCCCCTAACGGTATAAAAAATTGGATTGTAGAATACTATATACGCTTATGTTCAGTATATTTTTATAACTTTAACTAATTATAACTACACAAATGCTTGCCCATTTAATTCCAGAGAGAATTGTTGCACTCTTTAATACAACATGACCAAGAAACAAAAACAACAAAAACACAGAAGAAGAAAAGGTGAATGTTTGAGCCTATAGTTCATTTCAGTCATTGGTTGTTTCAAAGAAAACTCCTACTGGAACGCCTTCACCGCTGAGTTATGCACTTTTCCCATGTTTTTTCTTTCTATGAATGGATTTCAGTAAAATGACCCTCAGGTGAGGCTGAGGCTCCGCCCCCAGCAGAGCGAACGCTCTGATTGGCTGGTTCGAACAGCGCTGCCCACAAATATCCAGCAGCAGTAGCGACTCTGGAGAAAATTAGTGGCGAGGAGTCACACAAGTCAACATTTCCACAAGGAGTAGAAGTTTTTCGTCAAGAGTCTGCTTCCTGCTCAGCCGCTGGTAAGTCTGAAACTGTTACTTTCTTTGTCACAGGAAATAAATAAAAGAAGGAAAATGTATCTGAAAGTTTTCGCCTGTGCAGAGGTTGTCTGCGGGTCCTCCCGAAAATCTTTGAGGGAGCCTCGTGGACTGTGCTAACACGGTTCCGACTAAAGCGCCGTTATTTTTCCAGAACCAGAGAATATAAACTGAATTATATACGGGTTTTAATAGGTCTCTGAATTAAAATAAAAATATTCAGACGTGTTCCTGACTGTGTCTATTTTGTTTTGGTTTTTTTGTTGTTGTTTTTAGAGAAAACTCTGTTTTTGAAGCACAGGTCAAGTTTGCTTTTAAAAGTTGGTTGCCTATTTTTTTTATTATTATTATTATCGTAGTTAACTGTTCTGTGGGACAGTTGCTTTTCTCTTCATACAGACTGTAATTATGTTTTGAGGCACTTTGCAAACCATTTCGCATCCTTGAACTGTAAAGATTCCTCTTGACAGGTCTGTGCGTGCTGCTGCGGTGTGTGTGGCGACGCCTCCCGTTATGGAGCAAGGCCAAATTTAGGGTGGGAATAAATAGTTAAGAGGATTAGCAGTTTACTAGTACATATCTAACCTAGGAGACTGTGTGTGTCGAGGTGTTGCAGGGGTAGAGGCTGAAGGCGATGATGTGTTTGTAGAGGAGGGTGGATCGATATCAACACCGGTGTTGGTATCGATACTAGCTTGATAGGATCGATACTTTGTTTCTGTCCTCTAATTCAGTATGTAGCCAGCTGACTTGTCTTACATAATTACATATCTTTAAAATATATTTTTTGGAAATGCAAAAATACACTTCAAACATACGTTATGTAAAATGTCTGAACTTTTTGTGTTAACTGTAAGTTCTGTTTTATTTTTAGCCTATAGCACGTTTAGACATAAGACGTTGATCCAAAAATGTGTGCAGAATTTGGTGAACCTGGCCCTGTATTTATTTTATATTGGATCGATACCAACATTTGCAGTATCGCACAGCATTATGTTTGTTGACAGTAGAGTAATATAAAGAGTAGGTTAGATTAGCGGCTCTCATGCAGCTGTTTTTGCATCAAAGAGCGCCCGCTGTGCCCACACAGTGAAGAGGGAGTACTTTTACATGAAGTCTCGGGTCCTTGACAATCCTCCTTTCCTGCTGGAGGAAGAGGGATGAAGTAAAAGACCCGCAGGTGCTTCCTGCAAAGAGTGTAACAAAAGGGAAGGACCATTCACACATTGCGCCATAGGTGCTGGCAATCAGTTCATGGTTGTTTATTTTTGTCTCACAACAAGAAGACTTTTTTCTTTTTTCCCCTGCTGCCTTTAGCTCGTCAGCCTCAATAACAAAAAAGAAAATGAATATTTTAGCATTTTATAGACAGATCCTATATAGTACATCATATCTGTTAATCTCACCATAATTGCTGGGTGTGAACATGCCGCTGGTTTGACCTGCACAGTCCGTTTAGAAAGTGACTTCGATCATTAGGATTAGCATCAGTGATCAGGTTAATGTACTTGTTGTGCCATGTTTAGCTCTATTCACACTGCTGCTATTCTTAGATGCCCAGATGAAATCCTGTTATCAGGCTGGACTTTATCCAGCATCTGAAAGTTGAGCCACGCAATCCAACTGTTAATGTAGTGCTTGTTTAAAACAAACAAACAAAGGGCTTCTATTTTTTTGCTCCTTGTTGGACTTGTTGAAACCATTACTTTTCTTGTTAGCTGAAGTCTGTATAGTTGTCGTCATTGGTGCACCACATTAATGAAGGGGAAAAAAGTAATAGTTTTATTTCAATTTTGTTTTTTTCACAATCATTGGGGGCATTACCATTAGGCTTACCATTAATCACATCGTTATTATGGTTTGGCTTACCATATTCTTATACCAGCGCTAATGCAGAGTTTGGGGTTTGTTTGTTTTTTTTTTTGTTTGTTTTTTTTGGTTCTTTTTTTTTTAGGTTGTGACAAGTCCACACCATCCGAGGCTGACCTGTAGCTCTCGCTGTCAGACGTTCCTGGGCTTATCTTGTAGCTGGGTGTGCTAAGAAAACATAAATGCACGGTGTCACTGATAACGAAATGGAACACTTTTCTATCTCATAAAAATTCATATCTGTGTTTATCATTATTATGGAAAATGTGATATGCCCCACCCCTACCATAATCTAAGCTCTGGTATACTCTGCTGGAGGAGACCAAAAGGAAGCAAAAAGGAGACTGATGACTACATTTGTTTGCAAGGTGGTCTCAAACACAAATCCAGATAATTTCTAATGTTGATTTATGTTTGATAAATGTGTAAATATTCAAATGTTTGAAAATACGTATATGAGTGGTGTGTTCACAGGTTTCTTTGCTGAAAAATTGCTACCGGTAATCCACAATTAAATGGCTGGTTTTTGAAGTCCTCTAGAACAGAGGTCCCCAACCGGTCCGTGAGTCGTTTGGTACCGGACCGTAAGAGTTGAGGCTCAGGTGTGAAATTTATGGTTTTCAGGGTTTTTATTGGTTTTAAACAATAAAAACAATTTATTTTTTTAAATTGTTTTTATCATTAACTCCGTTTCCCTGGAGCTTTTCCCGTGTGTTATGAATGAATCTTCCCTTTTTGGTACCGGTACTGGTTTTATTTTGTTGTATTTACACCTTATAGGCTGGTTTTGTTGAACTTGTTGACTACTTTTTTTTTTTTTTATTAAATTTGATTCCCATGGCACTGTGCTCTCATCTAGACTGTAATCTGTCTCCAGATTGACAACAATACAGTGGCTCACTTTGTTTCAGACATGGCTGTCGTTGGCCTGCTCTTGATAATTGAGTGCACACATGAGCAGCAACCTCATTTCCAGCTATCTTCATAATCACCATCTGCTTGATCTTTGGCATCAGGCCTCATGTTTTGGACCTGCCAAGGCTCCCTGAAGCCCCTCATCCCCTTCCTGTAAGCTATATCCTAAATAAATGAGGGCTAATCCAAGATTTCATTACCATCTCTATTGTGTCCACACATGCAGCATCTCAGCCCATATGTGCCCACAGCATGTTTAACTCATTAAGGCCTGCTTTGTCTTGTGTGTGAATTTTAAAAAACCCAAAAAAAGTAAGGGATGCTGATGCTTGATAGGTGGAGGTCTGTAAATGGTGCAGAGCGCAGCTGACATGCATGCATTATTCATAGGTGGTGTTTAATATCCAGAGTCGTTCAGTTGTGCAGTAATTGGAATGGTGGTGGGATCAGCTGGAGCAGCAGTTAAACCATTAGTGTCTGCAAGAAGAACTCCATTGATGATTGTCTTCAGATCTATTAAAATCTACAACTACTTGGTCCTCGGTTGAGGAATTATTAAATAATATTGTTTGTAACCTGCCTCTCTCTAAAAATATTTAATTCCCAATTACTTTGTTTGCAATTGGTAGTAATCAGCCGCCCCTTCTTTAAGCCTCTTGCAGCTTTAGTGGGTGCAGCGTAGCTCAATGTGAACTTTTGCTACGCCTGCTGCACGCTCTGATTAAACGCAGGGCCCGCTGGTATTACTGCTTTCTAGCATGTGAACTGTCTGAACAAGGATGATCATTTGTTAGTAAGTCTTTTTTTTTTTTTTTTTTTTTTTTTCAGATAACAAAAATTGTCTTGTTTCAGTTGCGCCATTTGGGGCTCACCTAAAAATGTAACTTGGTGTGAGTTATCTGGCTTGGGACGGGCAGTAGGAGTGTCGGGGCTGGTGACCCAGTGGGCAGGCTTGTATAATATAACTGTAGGGAACACAGACTTTGAAAAGGTGCATGTTTATGATTTATCTGAGAGGGAACTTTAGATTTGTGTGTTTTTTTTTTTTTTTTTTTTTTTTTTTTTTTTTTTGTTAAAACTGTGTACATACTATAGAAATCTGGAACATTCAGTCAGCACTCTCTGAACTAGCTGAACTCAATCATTTCACGATTTCACAGTTGAGTTAAGCTCATTTGACTAGTTCGTTTTTTTTTGTTTGTTTTTTTTAATGAAATGAATAAAGGATCAGCTGACTGATTCAGCTGTAAATAAACTTTTTGTTTTAATGTATAAACATTTAAATACACTATAAAAGTAAATGTGTTGTAGGCAAATCATCTTGCATTCAGATGCTGTAGCTGCTTCTTTTGGGGGGGTTTTTCCCCTCCTGATCAGTCCTTCCACCTCATCTTGGCACCAGTGAGGCTCATTGTGTTAAAGGTGCCCCAGATTTTAAAAGTTTCATGCCCTCTTAAACTGATTTGTTACTGAACAAAAATGTGGCTAATAAGGCTGAGCTCAACAACCACTCGACCTTTTACATCTCTCTGGCCTGACTCTGTGAAGAATTGATAATGGCCAAGATGGATGTTTTGGGCTATAGGGACTTATCTGAACTGACCCTGATAAGACCTGTAGCATAGCAACACTGAGGCTCTGTGTGTGATTATTGACAGATGTCGGACATGGCAAAAGATAATGTCCGTGTGCCTGATTTTTCATATTATCAGTAAGGAAAATGATTAACTAACATGTTTACAGTGGAAAAGCATAGTCTGAGTCTGGCCACATTTCTGCAACTTTTTCCTTCCAGGTTTAACTTTCAGTACACAACGTCACATCCCAGGTCACTATTAATTCAATGAACTCATGGTGTTGTGCTTGTTCTAGCATTCACTAATAAATCTGTTTGGCTCTATTCTTCAACTGTGGTTGAATTGAAGAGGTCAGTGTAGTTGGTGTACACGTGAGGTCAGCAGACACAGCTCAGAGTAGGGATCTTGCCAAGTGTGGTGCATTTTAAGTGTTACCTTGCCTTGTCAAACACTGGTGATTGACGCAGCCAACTGACGGCTGATGTCACACAGGAACTTAATTAAACAAAACAAAACAAAGTCAACTGTGAAATTGGGGGAAAATGTCTGTTTGAACTGATGTTTGAAGCTTTGCAGCTGGTGTAGAACTTGGTTAGAGAAGGGGCTTGTTGCATTTTGGTGAAATCGGAGTCTTGACCAAGAAATATTTAATTTTTTTTTTTTTTTTTTTAGTAGCTGTTAAAAGCTTAAAGCTCACTACAGATGAACAGAGTTGTATGTCCTACAGCGGCCACTGTAGGTAGGACTGTGCACTTGAATTGGGAGCAATAAGAGAACAGAATTCATACTGCAGTCTGCAATCTACCGATCCCTAGTGGTGGTATTTTACACAATGTACTAAATAATGATGTGGACGTCGGAAAGGCTTTTCATAAATATGAGATCTTTTTGAATAACTGAACTTGGTGTGTTTTGGATAAATGCATGACTGATTATATCTTTTGTGGAAAAGTTTGACTCCTAGGATGATTTTATTTGTGGTATTCCTTTTTATTGACCTAGAATTGGCTTCAATAATTTTCTTCAGCGGTCAAGGTTGTGGAAAGCTGGGTAAAAAGCCTGATCCTGAGTCAGCAGAAAGGGGTTTTGAAATCCTACAGTTGACCTGGTAACATGTATTGAGCCATGGATTAGCATCAACAAATCAAAATGGATTGGCAGGTGGCTCCCACTCATTTGAGCCTTTAAGATGGGCTTTGCTCCCACTGACTCGCCTCTAAGGAAAGGCTGCTCCAATGAGGACAAAGGAGTCAGGTCCAAGAAATGATTGAAAGGGAACGAGTCTTTTTACTGTGGAAAACCACGATTAGCAAGCCTGTGCAGGCCAGGGGTGGTGGTGGCGGCTTTAGACAGAATAGTTTAATTAAAGATGCAGGACTTAGTTAACTCACAGACTATTGAAGTATATTTACTTTTTCATTCTCCTCAACTGAATGAATTTCCTTCTGAACACAGTGCAGTTGGGCCCCATCTGTAATGAAAAGGAGGGAGACCAGGCTCCAAATGAAATGCTCCTTCGACAGAGTAATTAAGTCCAGACACAAAGGGCTCAGCAGGAAAGAGTTTAATAGGGGAGGAGTTGGTATTCTCTTGGGGTTAGTCGGGTCCAGCAGAACTTCTTTGGACTGCAGGAAGGCAAGGCAGCAGAGGGTTCACTGGCCCACAGCCACGTCACACTGTGGGTAAAAAGGACTGGGATATTACTCATCTATTTTCTCTGCTGGTGGTATTACATTAACCAGGCCATTGCTTTCACATTAAAAACATCTTAACTAAAAGGATGTCCAGCAGAATCCTTGTAGATTTCTAATTTATAGAAGGCCTGAATGTCATAGAAACAAACTGGCTTGTATGATTGGTATTACTGGTATTGGTCCGCTTCAGTCAATCTCTATGGATGTCCATGCTGACGTCCTGATTAGATATGTTAGCACGTTGGAGAAAAGAAGGTATGTGGCATCCATAACACATTATTATTATTATTTTATTATTATTATTATTTTATTATTATTATTATTATTATTATTATTATTATTATTTTATTTTATTTTTTTTAATACTGATGGACTTAAGTCATGCACTAATGAGACATGAGTTCTTCTACATCTCAAGAGATCCCTCGAGGACTTTTGGAGTTCACATGGCTAACTTTTCCTGTATCTTTACCCATGTTTACTCCATTTCCACCCCCCACCCACCAACACGTACACAGTGTCATCTAGTGGAAAATCAAAAGGACATCACCTCCCGAAACATTCTACTTTTAACTCATTACGTAATCTGCTCTCATTTCTGTTTTGCACTTATGCACGGGTGAGCGCATGAATCGCTGGAGCGCTGCAGGCAGCATGTGTGCGCCACGTGCTGTGTGTGTTGTGGTGACGGAGCGTCGTGGAGGTGGATGCGCTCTGCTGTCTGGAATAGCGTTGATCCTCTTAAATGATTACTGGCTACGACTGGAGAAAGGCGATCTGTGTTGGTAACATGCGGACAGATGCCTCATCCCCACCCTCAACAAAATGTGCACACAGCATCTATGTTGAGTTACGCTGCAGGGAAGCTCCAGCTAGGAATATTTCCTTTAAGTCCTATTAAAGTCTGAGTATTACACATTATCTGAAACTGCATACACACTGAAGACTGCAGTGGTCATGTAGATGGACCATCTTGAAAGGGGCTTCTTTCTACACCAAGGGAGTAAAACCTGTAACAAAGTGTTTCTTACTCATAGCTAAGGCTGGGCCATATCATACCGTTCATGGTAATACTGGTATAATGTTGGGCAACGATAAGAAAATGAAATATCGCGATGTGGGTAAAACGCGCATGAGCAGTGCCTTTGTTTTTATACGCACATGGCAGGAACGGAGAATGAGAAGGGCGAAAGCGGATTGTTGAATGAAACGGATGAGCCAGAATTGGTTTGTAAAAATGCTGCAACTTCAGTGGTGTGGAACTGGTTTAGCTTTCGTCTGTCAGATACACAACAAAGCACTATTTTTGGTAGAGCATGCTAGCGGGCCGTCGTTATTACCATGTTGTTGTTTTTTGTTTTTTTGTTTTTTTTTTAAATATGGCACACTTAAAATCAATCCTTTGATTTTTCTAAAAATCGACAGTGCCCCTTATAATCCCGTGTACCTTATGTATGAATAGGGATGGGTATTGTTTAGGTTTCATCCAATACCGGTGCCAAACCGGTACTTTTGAAACGGTACCGGTGCTTAAAGAACGGAGAACACAAAATTGGTCCAAAAACCTCATGTTCAGCTGTGTGTGTGTGTGTGTGTGTGTGTGTGTGTGTGTGTGTGTGTGTGTGTTTTTTTTTTTTTTTTTTTTTTTTGTTTTTGTTTTTGTGTGTTTTTGTTTTTTTTTTTTTGTTTTTTTTTTTTTTTTTGTAAAAAGATAACAATGTTAGCCTTTTCTGCAGCTATGGGGCATATATGGTATCACTCTTGGCTGGAAGCAGTGCTTAAACAATGGAAAAAAAACAAACTTTGTCCAAAAACCTCTCATGTTTAACTGTTTTCCACTTTTTCTTTGGTCATTTTTGCCTTTTTGGGCGATCGTGGCTCAAGAGTTGGGAGTTCGCCTTGTAATCGGAAGGTTGCCGGTTCGAGCCCCGGCTCGGACAGTCTCGGTCGTTGTGTCCTTGGGCAAGACACTTCACCCGTTGCCTACTGGTGGTGGTCAGAGGGCCCGGTGGCGCCAGTGTCCGGCAGCCTCGCCTCTGTCAGTGCGCCCCAGGGTGGCTGTGGCTACAATGTAGCTTGCCATCACCAGTATGTGAATGTGTGTGAATGGGTGGATGACTGGATATGTAAAGCGCTTTGGGGTCCTTAGGGACTAGTAAAGCGCTATATAAATACAGGCCATTTACCATTTTTGGCCAGGGTGAAGGGAGTATCTGCCATCAAACAAGAGGACAGCCGCATGTAGCTATGATGAGGTTTGCTAGTTCACCTTACATGCATTAATGTAATAACGTGGTTAGCCTACTCAACGTAAATTACACACGAACAACATGAAGCTACTCACGCAGAGAAGAACGGCTGCTGCTGCATCATCATCCTCATCATTTCTGCTACACTGGCAGGGCTAGGGGCCAGGACTCTCCTCTTCGGGTTTTTGGGGGATGTTGCATAACAGGCAACCCACCCGCAGTAGATGTGCTCGGTGTGAGGTCTCACAGCAAGCTATCAAATACGGCGCATTTCTCAGCTTTTTAAAAAAAAAACGCTATGCGTCGCCAGGTGTTTCATCGGATTTGAGGTGTTACCTCCTTTGACAGTATCACAGTATCAGCTTAAAGCACTTGTTGCAGGCTGCGGAGTTTGCATATTTTGCTGTGAAGTACAGCCAGACTTTTGACCGCTTTGCCTTGGGCATTTTTAATCTGTAGCTCTGCTCTAAAAGAACTTACGTACCTGGCCCCGCCTACTATCCTCGGAAACGTAAAATGATTGGCTAGAAGTGTATCACAGCTCAGGGGAAAAAAGCACCGAAATAAAGCACCGAAATGTGCGCTGCTTTTCGGTCTGGTTACTACCGTTTATGTCAGAACCGGTGCCATCATGGCACCGGATACCGGTACCCATCCCTATGTATGAATTCTGGTTGTATTTAGTACAACTTTGCTAAGCTACGAACCCGCACCGCTTGATGGCTCTTGATTTTAAGAGCCAGGATATTGAAGAAAAAGAAAAAAAAATCCTGTCGACAAGAGCTGTAAGTTGATGAAGACGCATTCCATATGGATTGAAGAGTGCTGATGTTCCCTGATGTTTTCCTCTTATCTAAATGTGAATGGGACATTATCACCAGCCTGAATTAGTCTGAGATTGATAAAATTGATCTCAACCTTACCCTGATCCCAACCAGTTATCTCTGCTATGCCAAATCATTCCTACCCTTAAGCTTTACCCCAATGATAAGTGCGCTGTAGCAAATGCACTAAATTACATGGAAACGTGGTTTAGAGGGGAACAGACTGGGCCCTTTTTTTTTTTTTTTTTTTTTTTTTTTCTCCTTCCCTCAGACGACCTTGGAGGAATGTGCGTGGTAGTTCTCAGTGTCATAGAGTTAAACACTGCCCTTTCCAGTGTGCCACACCAAAGTTCACCATAGTGAAACGTGCTTTGTCTTCGCCTCCCCATTTTTTGACTTCAGCTCTCGCCCTCCTCTGTGCTTGACATTTGACTGTGTGTGGGTGCCTTTGGTCTCTATAGGAAATCGTGCTCTCAGGCTCTGCTGGAGCCCCAGATGCACACAACTGGAGTCCAGAGCCAAAGATTTGCCCTTTGTCCAGTGTTGTTGAGCGTGACCTGTCACGAATGCATGTATGCCGAAAAGAAGCAGAGCCATTCTGGATCTTTAGAACTCTAAATGTCGCCATGTTTTTCCACTGCCTCTGGGTATTTTGCTTTGTAGCCCTGAGGTTATGTCCAAAGCGTGCTTTAAAAGACTTCACTGAAATCCTCTTAAGCTTGACGTAGATGTAACAAATCATGCTTCTCAGTGCTCTGTCTCTGACCTAATCTGTCAGTTATTGCCAATACCCATACTGCAACAGTCACACACATTCCCCTGAACTTTATCTCAAATCTTAAAAAAAAAAAATGTTGTTTGATCTTGAGCAACACCAGGAATTACTCGGAGAATGTTGTGATATCTTGCAGAGAATTAGACAATCTACAGATGCTGTGGCAAGTCAACAATCTGGGTTTGATTGTCTACTTGAAGCTACTTGAAACAACTGTGTCAGACCAACATCTGGGCATCTGATCCGATGATGTCATGTGTTCTGCTTTTGCCGCCTTGAAGTTTACTCTTTGAGGCAGTTTTCTTGAAGCCCTTTCCACATGGATGCTAATGTCATTTTCCTTTGCACCTGCGGCTTAACAACTGGAGAGGTTCTTACTGTTGGCCTGCCTCCATCCTCAAACACTCTGCTGGGTACTGGCTTGGAAGATTGTGTGGATGCTCTGGTGGGACAAGCCTGGGGGGGGGGGGGGTTAGGGTTAGGCACCCTGATTGGAGAGTTCCTCATTTGGTTAGTGTGTGTGTGTGTGTGTGTGTGTGTGTGTGTGGGAGAGTGGAAAGCTAACAAAACAATGGATGCTTTGTGAGAGGGGTCCCACCGTGACAGGATTGTTGGGGGGAGGAAGCAAGGGGGTGGTCAGGGCTTAGTGAAGCATAGCCACTTGATTAGTCAGGGCTCTCCCTTTGCACCTCCTCCCATCCATCTCTCGTCCCACCCTCCCTCCTTGTCATTCTCTCACTGCTTTTCCCTCCCCGCTAACTCGTGGAAGCAGAGACGTTGGAGCCGCTCTGCACGGACACATCGCAGGGTTTTCGGCTCGTCATTGAGGATGTTTTGGACGTTGATCAGAGTTGCTTGTTGCAGCATCTTCCCTGACTGTCCGAAATGTTTGTTGTTCTCAGGTAAGTTGTCTCGTGTTGTCATCCTTTCTAGTCCACCCCGACCTGTCCTTGGTCGCTGACTTGCATTTCATCTCCGCTGGGCTGCAGTTGTGGTATTGGATGACTGTGCACAGTACTGTCGGGCTGGCTTCTGATGAACGAATCATTTCAGTGTCAGTTGTAGCGGTATTTTTATGTAAAGCTGCAGGAATGTATCTTTTTATGTCAGTTTTATCAATCTGTTTATGACAACATCAGTGGAAAACACCAGAACAGTGAAATCCTGCAGTGTAGAAGTTTCACAAACCCATTTCACTTTCCATTTTGTGGTGGATATCAGCTGAGGTTTGTGTGTCCAAGGAGAATGTAGGGGTTGGTGTTGACAGACTATTGCCTCAGCTGCGTTGACCAAATTGTCAGTGTTATTAGGATCTCCATGCTTGGGATTGCTTTCTCACCCCACCCACTGTCTTTCTTTGTCAAACATACACGCCCTCGGGGACATTGGAGGGTCAGGGTAATCCCTCACATCCTGTGTGGGGAAAAATGCAGAGCAGCACTCCATCACTCCCTTTGTGAGAAAGTTTGATTCCCCCTAAACTCATTGCATGTCCTGCAAAAACAGCATGGACCTCCTTTTTAACGCAGAAGGTTGTTTGCTGTTTATATCTTTAACTTCCTTCTGTTATTTAACTCAGCACAGTCACATTTGGCTTTCCTGTCTAATTCGTTAATAAAACAGGCCCTCTGTGACTGAGAGATGAAGGAAAGCTATGAAAATTAAGTTTGGGAGAAGAGCCACATGGAATGGACTTTATGAAATAATCAACATGTGTCCAAATGGAGCTTAGAAGTCACTGTTCTCATAGGGCTCTGCCTTGACTCCAGAGTCCGCATGTTCCAGTGTAGGGTTGGCCAATAAGCAAAATTTATTGATTATAGTGCTGCACCTTCATTATTTGTATTAATTTATTTTTTTGTACAGTCACTGAAATGTCAGAAAGTCCTGATTGCTAACAGCACACATTATCTACTCTTAAACTGATTTATTTATTTATTTTTTTGACTCACCAGCAAGACAAAGCAGCTTATGATTGGCTACATTGCCATTTCCACTTTGGATAAAGTTTGTAATGATGTTGTCATACACATGAAGCTGTAGTATTGGCAATACTTCACTTGATTTTAACCTAGCTAAATTACCAACTGTGTAAATTCTTCCAGCTAATACATAATTTGTCATTTTATCCTCACCTAGCTTTTGCTGTATGGGGGTTTGCCAAAGTACTGATTAAACAACTAGTCAATTGATTAATTTTTTGCATCATTCATAAAAATGACATGCCAAACCTTTTCCAGCTGTATTTTATGTTCATCATATTAATGGATGCAAAGATGTCACTTTGGTGTTTGGGGAAACTGAGATTTATTACATTGTTAATTTTAGGCTCATCATTAAGCAGGTTTAGCAACAGTGAGTGTCTGTCTAACTTGCAGGTCTTGTTGGCACACACAGCTTACATGTAGTGAAATGTGCTGTATAAATAATATTAGATTACCTGGATTTTACCCTGCTCTGAATATTAGTGCTTTTTTTTTTTTTTTTTTTTTTTTTAAACCCTCAAAGTTGGATAAATGAAGAACATTTTCCCCCCTCTGTACGAATACAGAACGCCATATGTTCTCAGAATGAGTTTCATGGTGGAACCAGTTTTTAGAGAGAAGCCGGTTAGTCATCCACCTCATACTTGTGCAGCATTTCTCTTTGCTGTCCAGCAACACCAAGGTCTCAAGACTCTTAAGTGGATACCACTCCCACTGCTGTTTCAAAAGAAACGCCTAAAAAGCATGTCTTTTCATGCTGCACTAAAGTCAGCTAATCACCTCCAGATCCATATTAAATGCATCAACATGATGTGTTTATGCAGGAGTTGGTGAACTGTTCCTTTAAAACTCCCTTAGGTAGCTTTTAATCAGATACCCTGTGCATCTTGATTAGCAGTTTTCAGGAACGCAGATGCAGCTCTCTGGAATTTCTTGTTCGCATTCTTTATGTAAAAGGTAAATAAAAACAGCACAAGGATTTTTATTAAATTGAAAATGGTGCAAAGACAACACAAGATGTTTAAACACATTGTCCTTATTAGCATTTGCTGTTACGTTTTGCACTGTAACTTCATTTAGTCTGAGACCTGTGTTTTTCTTTTCTTTTCCTTCATGTTTCTACAGAATGAAAAGGGGAATCATCTAGGATCAAAGTAATGGCTGTCCAGGCTGGCATCCAGGTAGGCTCATCCCCCATCTCAAGTCTGATATACATGAAGCTCACAAACACATGGATGTTTAATTTCAGTTTAAACCAGTGCTGTCCTCATTCTGGGCTTGTACAGCCACTATATATTTTAGCACATGCTGTAGTGCTAACTTGATTTTGAGTCCTTATCGTAGCGCCCCCTTTGGGCCAGTCAGAGCCTCAGTGCTATGCTGAGGGAAGAAGTTCCCACATACTGCACATTGTGGTGTTCAAATTAAAGAAGTGCAGACATCTGTCTTTCCACTCAACAACTGTGGTGAGCCCACCTGTGTTGCAGCATGCCATCTTGTTTTTGTTA
The DNA here is from genome assembly GCF_965226115.1 of Aulonocara stuartgranti. NCBI lineage: Eukaryota > Metazoa > Chordata > Actinopteri > Cichliformes > Cichlidae > Aulonocara > Aulonocara stuartgranti. Next base: position 5,192,930 of record NC_138953.1, on the reverse strand, counting down.
TGCATGTCTGACGTTCCACTGCTCAGACCCTGAGGAGTTTCCCCGCACATTTTTAAGGGGGGAGTGGGTGGAATGCACAATGGTTTTTATATATTTGTTTGTTTGTTTTTCTTTCCCCCTCTCTCTACCCCTCCCAGCAACGAAGTGTTACCCATCCCAAAAACCAAAACAACACATGTATCATATTACAAATTTGTCACATGCTTTTCTCTGGTCTGGAAAGTCCTGGCTCTCGCTGCCTGTCTTGGACTGAAGATATGCAAAATATGTATCTCAGTGCTATGTGGATAACATGTGGCAGGAAAGCTCTCTGGCTGATGCCAATGTGTTGATGAGGCTTTTGGGAGCTGTCGATGAACTGTGGTTGGATGCTGCAGATTAAGAAAAGTTTACGTTACTTAGAAAGTTTGCCTGCGCCAGATAATATTCAGTTTCCTTTGTAGTTTATGTAGCACCGTCTCTTTTTAAGTTTTCTTTTGTTTTCCCCAAATAATGGTTTGGTAGCACCAAACTATAATCTCAGTGAAATTTGGAATGTAAAAAACAAGCTGGGTAAATGAGAGTATAAAGGAAAAGATTTTGCTTGCCCAAAAAATGCATCGGCTGTTCACATGTGGAAGGAAGGTCCTTCTTTATAACTTTTAATTTGGATTATCAGACCTTTAGCAGCATCTCAAGTAGGGATGGGTATCGTTTAGGTTTTATCCGATACCGGTGCCAAATCGGTACTTTTGAAACGGTGCCGGTGCTTAAGCGGTGCTCGAACCGGTGCTTAAAGAATGGAGAACACAGACTGTGTCCAAAAACCTCTCATGTTCAGCTGTGTTTTTTTTTTTTTTTTTTTTTTTTTTGTAAAAAGATAACAATGTTAGCCTTTTCTGCAGCTATGTGGCATATATGGCATCACTCTTGGCTGGAAGCAGTGCTTAAACAATGGAAAAACCACCAACTTAAACCCTCTCATGTTTAACTGTTTCCCACTTTTTCTTTGGTCATTTTAGCCTTTTTGGCAGGGTGAAGGGAGTATCTGCCATCAAACAAGACAGCCGCATGTAGCTATGATGAGGTTTGCTAGTTCACCTTACATGCATTAATGTAATAACGTGGTTAGCCTACTCAACGTAAATTACACACGAACAACATGAAGCTACTCACGCAGAGAAGAACGGCTGCTGCTGCCACCATCATCCTCATCATTTCTGCTACACTGGCAGGGCTAGGGGCCAGGACTCTATTCTTCGGGTTTTTGGGGGATGTTGCTCCGGGTCCGATAACTGGCAACCCACCCGACGTGCACGGTGTGAGGTCTCGCAGCAAGCTATCAAATACGGCGCATTTCTCGGCTTTTAAAAAAACCGCTATGCGTCGCCAGCTGTTTAATCGGATTCTTGGTGTTACCTCCTTTGACAGTATCACAGTATCAGCTTAAAGCACTTGTTGCAGGCTGCGGAGTTTGCATATTTTGCTGTGAAGTACAGCCAGACTTTTGACCGCTTGGCCTTGGACATTTTTAATCTGTAGCTCTGCTCTAACAGAACGTACGTACCTGGCCCCGCCTACTATCCTCGGAAACGTAAAATGATTGGCTAGAAGTCTATCACAGCTCAGGAAAAAAAAGCACCGAAATAAAGCACCGAAATGTGCGCTGCTTTTCGGTCTGGTTACTACAGTTTATGTCAGAACCGACACCGGTACCCATCCCTAATCTCAAGCTTCTTCAGTGCAACAGAGCAGACCAAACAGACCAACGTAGATGGAGAAGAAGGGTATTTAGTGGGTTTTATTTTCCAAATATCAATCAGTCACCCTGTGAGGTTATTGATCCGTATCAGATTGTAGTGATGATGCAGACTGTAACACTGCAGCGACTTCCACAGCTCGACTCAGAGCTTCACTGCCCATGTAGAGCACCATCACATTCAATAATCGGTCACACACTGACTGCTCTGCTCACTCATGCTGAAGATGTTATTCACTCATGGAAGTCTAAGCAGCATATGCGTTCATCTATAATAGCGTCAGTACAAATGCAGCGATTATCATATGTAATGTCTGAGGCTTTGTTGCCCCTGAAACCTCTTGTGATAGTAGCTGTGGGTTAAAAATCACACCAAGATAAAATTAGATGGGCTTTTAGCAGAACTTTCCTATCACGTGAGAACACAAGTGAGAAACTGAGATAGATATCTGTAGACATAGACAGTGTATGTACGCACGCGCACATATGGATGTATGGATTTATTTATTTTTGGGTGTGCACTGAGAACAAAAGTAGCAAGGGGGGGGGGGGGGCAGCAACATTAGCTTGAATTTGTAATGACCACAGTCACTTTCAGCTCTGCTTTGGTCTCCACCACCTCCTGGGGGGAATATCAAATTCCTTAACTGCCAAATGCTCAATATGCTGGTTGTTGCTAAAACAGAAAATGGATTAGCAGAAATGACTACAACCACTAAACAGACATAACAGACAGGAAAAACTTTAAGATGATAATGGTCACCTATAAACTCGACCAATCAGAAAGCTCATATCATTCTGAAAAGAACAGAGTGACTTTGCTAGCTTAGCCTAGCCAAACCAATCTGCTGTGGGTTTGTTATAATCCTAATGGGTTTAAAGGTCAGTCAGGCCATGGGAAGTAAGGAAAACTCTTACATTGGGAAATTATCCTTCAGATCCGGTTGAGCTACACAACATTTAACTTGATAAATTCTTGTTTTCAATGGACGTCTTTTGCATGAGTCATTGAAATAAAGATAAAAAAATGTTTTGCATTCACGTGACTCTTTCCTAGCTCGGTGTGCTCAGAACACTCCATAAAGACTCTTATTCACCCATTCACACACTGCTGCCATTGGGAGCAACTTGGTATTTAGCATTTTGCCCGAGGACACTTGGAGGTCAAACCACCAATGGTTTAATCAGGGGTCAACTTCTTTTACCACCCTCAGGATTAGTTAAAGAGAACACATCAAGATATTACTAGATGGAGAGAGATGTATAGATGTATCTCAGTGTTCCCCTTTGACCTTCTTACTATTTGCTATTGTTTGAGGGAATTTAATTGCCCTTGGTGTAAGTGGCTTAAGGTAAGAGCATCAGAAACTAGTAATTCAAGTAATTGGCAACATACAGGCATAAAGCCCCCCCCCCTTTTTTTTTTTTTTTTGGATTACCAATACACAATCCTGTACCTAATGAGTAAACAGAGAAGGGTTGTTTGGGGAGGGGTCAATGTTGAATGCCCCTATACTCTCCTTCATTAAGCTTTAAAACCTGAATGTTCACTGAGCCTACATACAGTCAGGTGCAAGTACTAGTTTGAGAAGTGACGTAAAAGGTGCTGTGCCGATTAGAATTGCTGCCTGACCACTGGGGATAATCCAAAGTTGCACTACGCTGCATGTTGCAAAAAATAACATGCGTTGTTGTGACTGTAGAGAACACCATGGGCAGGTTAAGCTTCTGAGCTGTTGCGTAATCGGTGTCTTTTGAAGTGAGACAACCTTGAGACAGCGGGACTGTTCTGAACATCGGGCGTTTTGCCACTTTCCCGTGTTTTTAAGCTCCTCAACACTTTGGGGTCAAAGGTGATATGACATGGACGCACATGGGGCTTTATCTCAGTTCAGACAGATCCACTATCACCAAAGGATTATTTACATCTACCCTCATTCAGGTCTACCTGTACGAGTCTGTTTTGGCTCTTAAAGCTCTTCAAAGTGCAGACATTGGAAAGCTGCAGGCAGGGACCCCAACACAGAGCACATCAGCTTTCAGCAAAAAGAAATGTGATGATCGTTAAGTTAGAAATAACAAGAAAAGAGGTCCTGTTTTGGAGGTGGGTTGCAAAGCGGCTTGTATGTAGGCTAAAGCCTCAAATAGCACCTCATATAGCATCATTGTATCATCTAATTTAATTGATGCATGGAAGTTCATCAGCTGAGCCATCAGCTTGTATGAGCTGGCACTGTTGAACCCAACTTTATGACTCGTCTAACACTGAGATCAGGTGTGATTGAAACCTCTCACTCTACAAACAGGACTCAAGTTGGATGTTCGAGATGTATGGGAAACATAGGCTATGATGGTCGTGAATTTTGACCCTTACTGGTTTAAAAGTCAGAAATTCTGGCCCTCTGCTGCTTTCATGAGCTTTCCTCTTGAGAATCCCCCAGCTTAATGGCTGTGCCGTATTAAATCACCGGAGCAGAACCTCAAAGTCAAAATGTGATTTGCAAAAATGGAGGGCACACAGCATGATTGTGTGTGTTTTTTTTTTTTTTGGCAGTTAAACTGTATAGGAAGAGTGTGTTTTTGTTTTTCCCCCACTTTTCTCTCTGGAATCCTCATTATAAGACTGCATATTGACATTGAAGGTTAAAGACCAAGTTCACACAGTCCTAATAAGTTCTTAATCTCTTATAACCTAAAATGAGGGACAATCATGCCCCCAGTTCCTTGAAATTCCCTTTTTTAATGTAGTTTTATTTACTATAAAGATGGATGCATCTTGCCAAAGACTCAATATCCCTAATTCAGTGCTTCATTGTTTACAAGACTACTCGAAGCTTGCACATACAGTGTCTGGGATAGCTCAAAGTATCAGTACAGGCCCATTACTGTATAACAGTCTCTCTCTGTTCCGCTGCCCAGAAGGTTTCCTGTTTGTGAATTAGCGTTTGCTGAGCGAATGCAATTCATTCAAGGCCTCAACAAGACTGCGGTTTGTTTTAAGCACAGTGGACTCCGTGTCCCCTTTTTGCTCAATGGTATGAGATGGATGCAAAGATTAAAGACTGTATCCTAGACAGATGTCAGCATACAGGGTAGGAGGCGGTGGGGGTGTCATCCTGAAGTGAGTTATGTAATGTCTGGACGAGCTGTCACGGTGCACATCTGCTACTGGTTTCTAGATTACATGGTCGGCTGCCTGTAAACAATCAAAAACTTAAGAACAAAATGGGGTAACTAGTTTGTGCACTTGCATCACACACCATACAGACCACACACACTCGGGGAGAAGAAGCTTTAGCTTTGTCTTTTACGTGACCACATTGCTAATACTCTGACAATCAAGGTTAATGCTATACACAGATGACTTTGCAACCCCATCAGATGTTGTCTCAGGAGTATTTTCTTTCTCTACTTTCTTTTTAAATCAGATTTAGTGACTTAAACCAATGACTAAAAAAGTGAGGGAGAATGGAAAGGGAGTGTGTGTGTGTGTGTGTGTGTGTGTGTGACAGAAGATATGAACATGATGAGACATCACTGTCTCGAGCTGGGGTCAGCAGCTCACTCCAGGCAAAACATGTATTTATTTGTTTTTAGGTCTGTCAGGAAAAAAAAATGATAAAGTGAATAATGGCTTTTAGTTAGACATGATCTCAATTAAAGTAAAACTGAAACACACAAACTGATGATGGAAGGTTTAAAAACAGGCTGAGCTTCAGTGGATCTGTTAGAGCATGTTGTGTGGAGTGTGTTCACAGAAGTGAAGTGTGCTGTGACTGCATCCCTGACACGTCCTCTCTGCATGGATGGCTCCCATAAATTCCCCTCATTCTCTCAGTGCTGGGCTGAATGGGTAGGTAGGCTATCATAATGTTGCAGAGAGCCAGTCGTGGAATGATTCCTAATCTTTAGTCATTTTTCAGTGTCTTTTAAAAAAAAGTCTGTGGACTTGGTGTTTTCACAGACTGTGTGCTGACTGAGGCATGCTCAGACTTATAACACAGCTCCTCATGGAAAAGATAATATTTTCTGTGCATTTGTCTGAACAACAAAAGCCTGGAGGTAAAGGAAGTAAAAGAGTCAGAGAACAGGTAGCTTACCTGCTTTCAAGCAGGACAAACTCTGCTCTGCTGTTCCTCTGAAGTCCACTTGTGTTGCATTCAGCTGATTGGACATGACTTGTATTGACGGTGTGTGCCTTTCCAAGACTCGATAGTTTAGTTTGTGTCAAAGCACAAACCAAGCCCTGACATCCAAGACAGTTGGCAGCATTTAACCTCCTAAGACCCGAACTCTTCCACGGCATGCATTTTTAATTTCTCTTTGATATTTGGGCTGATTGGGGCCCGATGAATGTAAAAACAAAGAATTACCAGATTTTTATTTTTTTATTTTTTATTTTATTTCGATAGAACAGTGGTAGTATAGTGTCCTCGTAAGTGGATATCAGGCCCCTGTAGAGCAAAATTGAGTATCTGGGTCTAAATAACCAAAAATGTCCACATATGTGGATGCCAGGTCCTAGGAGGTTAAAACAGTAATTTGTGTTCTTGATTTTATTTAATTGTTTTTCCTACATGTGCGATTCTTTGTTTCCAGGTGTGGTTTGGGGAGAAGTTTGACGCCCCCTCACTGAGCCCTCGCAGCCCATTAGTGCAGCGGCACGGCCCCGGCCTCACAAATGTCTTCCAGTATGACCAGTGGTTGGCGGTGCGGCACGAGGCCACACTGGTGCCCATGCAGGAGGACTTGGCCATATGGCTCACTGGCATGCTGGGTAAGCATCAGCTGTTCTGCATCACTTTTTCTTAAACGTTTCCAGGTGTATTATAAAACCGTGCCTGTGTCCAAACCTGTGCGTTTGGGAATTAACAGCTGACGGTTGCATGTGAACAGTTTCCACCTCCAGGCTAGGAAAGTACTGAAGCGCTATTGACACGGGTTTCCCATGTAATTGGATTTGAATGCCGCTATTCCCAACCAGCTCATAGCAAACCACTGAAACCACAGTGGAACCAAATCTTTCATTTTGTCCATGTGTGCTATTCTACTGACATCTATTGTCTCTTTTAGAATATAGGAGGAAATCAAAGCTGACTGGTAACTCTATTGTTGTTGCTGAATACGTTTGTGTTTTCAGAGGCAGACTTTGAGTTTTCTCATGAGGAATGTGGGCAGGTGCTGACACTAAATGTAAATTATTGGTACCATGACTACAAAGACCCACATTATAAGATTTGTTTTAAACTGTTTGACCATTGATCATCAATCCTGAGAGGCTGGACGTTGCAGAAGCAGGTGGCAAACGGTGGGTAAAGTTCCAGGCCTCGGGGGCTCACTGTTGTTGTTGGAAAATAAACTTTTGCAGAGCAATCGTTCTCACTTTGCGGGACGGTATCGTGGATTTTGTTCCCTTGGTAGCCTTTGTAGAGTTGCCTAGAGTGGTGATTTTTAACAATAAAGAGTCGTGGGAACGCTAGAATTCCTTCAGTAGGCTCTTGCTGAAAAGCTGAAGTCTTTCAGTGTGGTATCTGTTTAAACAAAAGGACAACAAAAGGCTTTTGTTGTGTGAACGTGATCTTTTCAAAGAACTGGAAAAAACCAGGTAAGGTAGGCTGTTTTAGCATTGAGCTCGGTTACTGTGAGTAGAGATTATTCTGTAATTTAGAAAATATAATAAACTCCTCTCTTTTCCAGGAGAGGAGGTGAGAGCCGAGGTTTTCATGGAGGACCTGAATAATGGTGTGAAGCTCTGCAAGCTTATCGGTGTGCTGCAGACTAAGATCGCTGAGAGCTGCCCCTCTGCGCTTAGCAAGGTGAGTCACGCGGCTCAGCTTTCCTGCTCTCACATAAGGAATGTTTGGGAAGACCTATGAACGCCCAGTATGATGAAACTAAATGAATTTCCTGGACATACAGTCCTTTGTGCCGTGTGTTTGGGACACGTTTTAATAGAATTTGACCAGATTATATTCAGCCTATTGACTGCTGGATTTCTGTGTATTTTCTGTGGTTTGACATAAATCGCCTCGATGTCATGGTTCGTGACGATAAAGGTTTACTTTCTATCCCCATGACAGCTGTTTCCTACAAGGAAGGTAGCATGCAAGCGGGATGCCTCTCCAGGCTCCTTCTTTGCTCGCGACAACACCGCCAACTTCCTGGCCTGGTGCCGACACATCGGTGTGGAGGAGACCTGCTTGTTTGAGTCGGAAGGCCTCGGTAAAGACCTACAACACACTGCAGCACAAACCAACAACAAGCTGCTTGCTTTCTGTGGTGGAGTCCTGTTTGTAGCCGTGTGCTTGTTACCTTTTAAGTAAGATATCTTTATACAAGCTCGTGCACTGCAGCTTGAACTCTGACCGCCATCTGACTTGCACTTGGGCCAGATTCTGGGCTGTTGACTTACCGTAAGAACACAAAGTAACTCATTAAAATTCTTCAGTTATTAAACTTTAAGCTTTGTTCTCAGTCTCAAACTTTGGCACAGGACAAATGTAATCTTAGTTGATAAAAATCTTTTAATCCAGGTCATTTAGATGCAACTATGTGAACACACAACATTTTTCTATCAGCTGACTCCTGCTTTTGGATTAAAACCCTTAGAAAAAGGTTTGCGCTTTCCTGCACGCTTTCCTTTTTCACCTCAGTGTTTTGAGGTTTGTAGATTTGTACTAACTGCTATACCATATGTAATTATCCTCAACTTCCAATGTTGGGCTTCATGTTCAGCATGCTAATGGGATGAAAAGGACTAGATCCGGGCTGTAAGTTGAGTCTGCTCTTTAAGCTGTACTTCTTAATGGTTTAATAGGATCTGTTGAGGAGAGCAATCACTCTGAGTACTCTTTATGGGAGATCACTTCATTACAAATGAAAGGCTCCCCAGCAAACTGGATTGGGGCGATTTGGAGCACAGCATGTGTACATGTAGATAAATGTTTTTGTTAGTGCCCTCGAGTGACTGTAGTTATGCTCGCCGAATCCCTCATCGTCTCCTCGGGGAATAATTAACTTTAATGTTGCTCTCGTCGCGTCACCTTTTGGAGTTCAACACGTGAATTCACTTTGTCGCTCCTGTTCTGTCTGCTTCGCCCCATCCAAAGGGAGCAGGAGCGTCAGCTGTTGTTGTAACTAATCTGCTTTGTTTTCCACCTCAGTGCTGCACAAGGAGCCTCGACAGGTTTGCCTCTGTCTGCTGGAGATCGGTCGCATCATCTCCAAGTAAGTCTTTAAACACCGAAGGCACTTTTAGAGGGATTAGAAATGGTTTAAGATTGAATTTCCACTGTAATCTCTGTGCGTCTCAGCTACGGCGTGGAGCCTCCTGTGCTGGTGAAGCTGGAGAAGGAGATCGAAATGGAGGAGACTCTGCTCTTGACAGAGGAGCCGCCTCCGGCGGTCAAAACCTTCAGCGTGTGTTGCCAGCATGGCGGCCTCTACCAACCCGGGGTGAGTTCAGTGATGAAACAAACTGAAACAAACACGATATGAGGTTTTTTTCACCTTGAGGCAAAATCTGTGGCTTCCTTTAGCGACGTCGCTGTGTTCGGAGCACGTGTCGTCTGGATTATGATCCTGATAGGTCGCGTAGAGATGAGGAGATGTTTGGGAATTTAAAGCACACATTGGCGTGAGGCTGCTGAACATGTGGTACGTGTGCAACTGCATTGATGCTGAGCCAAGATGGCGCCAGACGGCCATCGGCACCCCAGAGGGTGCATGACGCATCAGAGCCCACCATGTGATGCTCTGTCGCCACTCGAGGTCACGTGTGACGGCAAATGACACGTGACCTCCAGGCTACACATGTGGGCCGTCGTACATATGTACTCGCAGTGGGTGGAAGTGGTCCATCTCACTCTGCCTCACTGATGGAGACTGAGGGTGGTGTTAGGAGGGTTCAGCCCTCTGTGTGGTTCACTGGGTAAAATGATGCACCAACACCGTCACAGTTGATAGTTTTATTCCCAGAGGAGATGGCTGTGCTAAAAATAAACTGCACTCGTTGAAGTGGAAGGCACTTTGGATAAAAGCATCCACAATCCCAGTGTGTCTATTACCAGCTGAGTCTGCCCATTACATTTGAGCAGCAACAATCAGCTCCTTGTAACCTGTGCTGCCTGACAGGTGCCTTCATCACCCGGTCATTGGTCTCATCTTTAGAGAAATTTTAACATAAAGTCGACGTGCTGGACTTCAGTGACACAGAAGGTGTAGTTATTGGATGGATTACTGCTCGCTTAAGCAAACGTGAGGTCATTAAAGTAGGGTGACCATATTTTGATTTAAAAAAAAAAAAAAAAAAAAAAAAGACACTTGACCTAGTCACGAAGAACTTTAATAAAAATAGTTTGAAAATGTAACCTATTTAAACGATGCCTTCTCTGTGCGGTTAATGAATGGTGAAATAAAAAACATCATATAGGCTTTTACAAGTCAACAAGTGCAAAAAAAAAATAGCTTAAAAACCTCTGGAAGTAAATAATGGTACAGAAATAAGTCTCGTCTGTGTAAGAAAAATTACCGGGACGGTACGAGGGAAATTTCTTTTGCAGTTCTTCTGAAAAGCTGCACTTGCGCTTTGGCATCTTTTAAACATCATCAGGTGCGCATCTGTGAGCCCGAACAATTACTTGTTGGATGATGTCACACATATGGGTCCTCTGTAGGCGCATAGAAAACCCGGACATTTTCATCAATCTCAAAAATCCCCCCGGACAGAACGCGAACAGCGGACATGTCTGGGGGGAAAAGAGGACAGTTGGTCACCCTACATTAAAGGGGACCTGTTGTGCTGTTTTTTTTTTTTTGTTTTTTTTTTTCCCCATTATTAAAGATCACCAGTGTTTTGCATTATGAGTGTGTGGGCTCAGGTAGAGGCAGCTCTGAATAATTGGTCTGCAGCTACTTTTTCAGCTCTTGTGCTGAGCTGACATCAGTTTGGCGTTATTTGATTATCTCAGTCATGGTGATGAGATGGGTCATAAAAATACTGAGCCAGAAGAGGGGCAGCCAATGAGGTGCAGCTATTTTCTGGATCACTTCAGAATCTAAAAAAAATGTTTGCGCCACTCTAAATCGTTGCGCCTTACCGTTTGAGAATTTCTACTTTAGAGATGGATAAACCCAAAGTGCTGCATGCAGGATCAATATAAGATCTATGGAGTAGTAAATGAGCTCTGTAGATCCCATTTAAATCCTTGCTGATATCCATTACGTTGGGAATGCAGCATCGCTGCCAGGCAAACTTTTAATTTAGCTTTCTAATTGCCTTCTACTGTGTCTTTCCCTTGCTCATTTAGGAGCATGACATGGACAACCCACCCTGCAACTGCTCTAACAGAGTGTCCATCGAGTACCTGTCTGAGGGACGCTACAGACTCGGAGATAAGACCATCTTCATTCGGGTTAGTATGAACGCACACTGCAGTTGAGGTGGGCAAATGAAAAACAGCCAAAGACCACTCATTTTAGCAAGTATGCACGGTGGCTGTTGCCAATGTGTGCATCCCCTGGCAGTCGCAGCGGCTTTAACTGTAACTCAACATGTAAGCTCATTAACCAATTGTGGCTGGATGTGATGACATTATAAAAACGCCGCTGTCCAAAGAGCCAAACTACATCTGTGTGTCTGCAGTTACTGAAGGACTTGTTGGTGTTGGACTGTCCAAACTGAAAATGAGTGAATTTTTACAGCAGCCCTTCTTCTGCTTTGTGTCCTCAGATGCTTCATGGCAAACATGTGATGGTGCGCGTCGGTGGCGGCTGGGACACCCTCCGAGGTTTCCTGCTGAAATACGACCCGCTGCGGGTACTGCAGTTCACCACTCTGGAGCAGAAGATCCTGGCCTTCCAAAAAGGCCCCCCAGGCCTCGGGGGTCATCATGGGAGTTCAGCTCCTCCTCCTGACATGGACCCGCTCGCTGCTGTCACTGATCTCATGTCACCTTCATCCTCCTCTTCATCTTCTTCCTGTTCTACCTCTTCCTCCTCTTCGACTCAAGCCTGTAAGCCAGCGTCTGTGTCCGCCGTAGGTCAGACGTGTCGGTCCTACAACGCCTCTCCAGCCTGCACACCCACAATGCCCAGGAAGGGTTCAGTGTGTGCGCCTAAGAAGAACATCCAGATGACTGGGTCCTTCCCCAGGAAGCCTACCCAGCTTCCTCTGCCTGTGACCTCCAAAGGTTACTCCTCTAAGCCCCACACGCCTGTGGGTAGCACTTCCAGGCAGTCTCCTAGCCCTGGGTGTCAGGGTAGAGCTCTGACTTCTGCCGCAGCTCCATCACCTGCTGCTGTGGATCCAAGCTCCACCTCCAAATTAAAGCTCAGACCACCACCTCGCTGTGCCTCCTCTCAGCCCAGAAGCCCCGTCTGCCCTGAGCCGTCCTCCAAATGTCCCAAACCCTCCAGCCCCAGCACCTCTCCCACCTTGGTCCCAGTGCTGCGCCCTATCACTGCACCAGTACAGTCAGCTACCTCTAAAGACACCCGCCCTCCGTTGGGCGCCAGCCAGCGCTCTCGTCTAGCACAACGTTGTCCCGGCTCCTCTGCTTCGCGCCTCCGTCTCGAGGCAGTGAAGCGAGCGAAGACGGCCTCAAGAGCTGCAACTCCAACTCCCAGATCAGCAGCAACGACCCCTTCACAGTCCCGCACACCCACCCCCTGCTCACGGAGAGCCTCTCCAGCACCGGCTAAACCTGCCTGCTCGCTGCCAAAAAGCAATGAGGCCACAGTCAAAACTAAGGGACTGGCCGTCAACAAAACAGCCGCCACCCCCTCACGCAGTACTGCCGACTCCCCCGGGCGGGTCCCAGGGGGCAACTCGGGCCCTTCTGCTTCCAACAAAGCCAATCAGAAAACGGCAGTCACAGCTCAGAGGGCAGGGCGAAAACAAGCAGCCGCAACTAACGCCATCAAGCCGACTCTAAAACCGGAACCCGCCCGGGCACCGCAAAACTCCTGCCCCAACATCAGAGCTGTTAAAACAGAGCCCAGCATCAGGAAGAAGGTCCCACAACTGAAAGGGAAAAGCGAGGCGCATTATTTTGAAATGAGCAGTAAGAGGAGGCAGAAGACCTAACCAGCAGGCTGGTGGCACTCAGCTTTGTTCTGCAGAAATCGTCAATAGTCATGAATTGTCATTTTTGTCTAGTTTTTTCTGTGTTATTTAATTGTCTTTTTATATT